>NC_136589.1:27902094-29102094 GCF_910589615.1 Taurulus bubalis
TGGGCAACTCCTATGTGGCAGAAAAAAAAGGACATATGTGTCAAGACAATTCTGCGTGTTGAAAAAGAGTGAAAGCCAGCAGAATGAAGAGAGTGTTTAGGTTGCACACCTGTGGGAAATGGAAAGTGAGGTCTGCAATCAGGTCTTTCCCCGGGCTCACATTGAACCAGAGCTTCCTCTTGAAGATCACCCTGTAGGGCATAGTGGCTTGGTTGCCTGGGACACAAAACCTCAATCATACATTTGGAAAACTACTAACTATAAAAACATGAAGGTGTCAGTATGAAGCATTACCTTCTTTCACTTTTTTTCCTTTCTTAAGAGTCTCTGAATTCTGCCTTAAACTGTCAAAAAAGTATTTCTGCTCCTCCAAGCTTACGACCTAAGAATTAAAAACAGAATAATATCAGTATGTTAAACAGGTTTGAAGCACAGCCTTGGTGGCTCCAGTCACTAACTGTGAGTGTTAATTCACCAGTGTAAATGAGATCTCAATTTAAGACCTCGTTGTCTCAAAGTTTTTCATCATCAGTCATATCAGCAATGCAAACCAAAGCATACAATGTCCACTTAGGCTATATAGAAATCAACATAACATATATGTTTGTCAAAATACAATGTCATGACTGGCAACAAAAAAAGGAATCAAACAAACAAACTCCTGCAGTAATATTACCCAACCCCACCTTGTTTGCCATTTTCAGGTACAGGCCATATCCTTCAGCTGAGTTTAGTTTGAGCTCAGAGGCGATACTGTAGCACAGGTCTTTGCTTGTGGTGGTCGATTTCACCTCAAATATCTGCACAACGGTAAGAACAGTACAAATAGAAACTTTCGCTGATATCCAAATGGACTTGGATGTGACAGTTAAATAGTTGGAAGTAATTTTAGAACTTATGTGTCTGATATTAACTCGCATGATTGTTTTCTGTTTTCCAATGGAGGGAAGTTTTTGTTATTCTATTATTATGGGTAAATCCATTCGTGGGCAAACAATTTTTCTCCCACATTTATTTTTGAACATTATCATGATCAAGTGCACATAATGGACATCTCATCTCAGTGTTTAGAGGCAGGTGGTGTGTCTTACATCACTTGTGTCATTTGGGAAGTGAACTTTATGGAAGATCTGGGTGCTGTTCTGTTGGATGGCATCCACTTCTACCGGATGGGGAGGAAGCTTCCTGGGCTCCTTACTGAGGGTACAAAGCAATCCAATACTTGTATTGTACACACTATGGTGATTTTCTACTACATGCACTGATGATTAATATTCCTTATTATGACTAATACAGTAACAAACTGACAGGAATGAATAAATGAGGAAGACCAAACATTTTTTTTTAACACATTTCCATCTTCACACTCCCTTTAAAGCAGTGGTTCTAAAACTGTGAGGCTCGACCCTCTAGTGGAGTGCGGAGATATTACAGGTGGGGCGCGAGGGGGGGAATTTTGATTTGTTTTTTAATATATATTTGTTTCTACTCTTTTTTCTAATCCTTTATTAATCCCACAGTAAAGAAATTATTCTCTGCATTTGACCATCCTTGCTGTGAAGCGCCCAGGGAGCAACTGGGGGTTCAGTGTTTTGCTCAAGGACACTTCGACATGTAAACTATGGGGAGACCAGGGATCGAACCGGCTACCTTGTTGTTTCAGGACGACCACTCTCCCTGAGCTACATGAGAACTTCACATAGTACAAAACTACAAAGTACACGGACATAAAACGTCATTAATAAATACATGGTGAAATGCCTGTACGTTCATGGAAATGTTTACATTACGCCGGTAACAGGTTACGCTTGCGCGACGGCCAATAATCACGGTTAAGACTCACCTATTCTTAGCGTTTTGCCAAAACAAAAACAGCAGAAAAGCCTATCTCACGGAGATCGGCTTTTTGTTGGGGCGGTGGGGCATGAACATTCTTCTTCCTCCAAAGTGGGGCGTGACAAAAAAAGTTTGAGAACCACTGCTTTAAAGTAACACTTTTTAACCTCTAATCATCCATTTTCTCTGCTTTTATTCTATGGAATAAAATAATTTCCACAACTATTTGAATCTCAGCAGTAGTAGACTCAAGATAGCTTTGATCCCTGTGCTTTGCAAGACTACTTTAAATTAAAGGGACTTATTGCAAAGATAACCCTGGAAGACACTGCCAAGTTGTATTATGGTAGTTGTAGGATGGAACATTTTTGGAGCTTGACACATACTACGGACTCAACGTAAGGACATCTCGGCATCTGTTCTATACATTTCAACCACTCTTTCAACCTGTCACTCCTGAATACAATACTAAATTGTTGGTGTACCCCTTTAAAATAATATCAAAAATACACAGTTTATTACAATCTACTGTCAGTTCAGTAGCATTATTATTTCCTTAATATGGACTACCAGTTTTTCAAGTTTCAAATAGTCATGAGTTATACATTCTTGAGTTATACTACCAGTAACAAATCCCTTGTATACAGGATGTTGCAGTCATCCCATTACATTCTACATCTATTATTTCTTATTTCTGTATCTAACTCCAGCCTGACCTGCCCACACCGCGCAGCCTCTGCAGGCAGCCAGGAGCCAGCTGGTCTCTGGGCCGCGACTCCAGGAAGCGCTGGGTGTGTCTCATCAATTTCTGACTCGGCGAGAACAGGCCCAAACACAGCCACATGAGCTGCCACCCACGCTCCATACTCAACCTGAGAGTGAGGGAGAGCAAGAAAAGCAAGGGGGGGGAATCATAGAGGATTATATATGTAAACTCTTAATTATGTGTGAATGCTTTAACGTACAGAAGTACACACGGAGGGAGCACCTGCTGCTGTTACTGGTCATCTGTCTCATAATCTGGCAGTAAACCTCGTCCTGCAGAGCTTCATGCTGGGTGGCAGGACCAAAGATCTGGTCAGTCAGCTCTAAAGGACTGCGAGCATGTTTGATGGGGTAGTCGCCCATGTACTTCAGGATAGGTAGCAGCCATGGTTAAGGATTCACACAGACAGTACGAAACAAGACTAAGTTCTGTATCGCATAGTCCTTTATGTGTTCCAGACCAGGTGTGTGAAACATACGGCCCGAGGGCCAGAACCTGCCTGCTAAACAAAGTCCAAATTGGCCCACTGGATGGCTTTGTTCAGCATAAAAATACTATTTTCAAGAAAAAACAGACCAGTTCCTATTTTTTTACAGTGGTAAACGAGAAGTCAGTGTGCTTGCTATGTTCAGAGAACCTTTCGGTGCTCAAGGAATATCATATTTGGCAATATATCGGGCCAAAATGCAAAAAATTGCCAGGACAACTGAGAGCAGAAACAATACATTATTTGAGGTTTTTGTTTTTCGTAACACATCTGCTGTTTATCATCTGTTTTGTAAATGGATTGTTCATTAATTGTGTAATTTTTCAGAGTATACATGTACCTCTTTACACTAAAAGAAAAAGACAAAATGGGAGGTGTTGCTATTTATAGGTTATTATGCAATAGCTTTACTGGTCCGGCCCACTTGAGATCAAATTGGGCTGTATGGCGCAGAAGTAGCTAAAATATGTTTGACTTATTCCTAATTTTTTTTTTTGAAAAAGGGTACAGATTACATGCAGTTAATTGGGTGGAATCAACAATATTGTGAGTGAAAACAACATTGTTATCTGACGTTTTCATTTAAAGCCGTTTTCTCGACATTAGCAAAACTCTGAGAAAATCCTTGCAACAGAATACAGTTCAGAATTTGGGGTTTTAACAAGGTCGACATTATCAAATGTTTCAGTTTTTACTGAAACAGTAATGTGAGTGGACCCGCCACCAAACTTGCCCTCATCTGCAAACGGGAAGCATTCATATCAAGGATATCTGTAAAGGTGCTGCAGGCCAGGTTGCTGAGATCAGAGTTGTGGACCAGAATCCTCATTAGGGGCTGTTTGAGAGGTTCTCTGGTGCTCGCCCACAGCTTCTCCCTGGTCACCCCTTTGGACGCACCCTGTCGACCGGCATCTTTACCTGTCGGCCTGTGACATGGAGCAAACTGTGTGAGCACATTAGTCCTGCTTGCTTTCCTGAGACTTTTTTGCTCTTTGCAACACTTAAAACAACCTGCCATTCATATAGAGTAAAACAAATGTTGTAATGATGTCTGACATAGAGTTTGATAAATATTCATAATTTAAATTAGAAAAATAACTATATATAACTCATATGACATCAATACCTGAAGTTCTCAAATGCAAACTCTTTTAAAGAGGTAGGAGCCACTGTTTCGTTTCTCTGTGTGGCGTTTTGTGTTGTTGAAGGTTTCCTCTGGCCCGGACTGAGCAGCTCCTGAGGGGTCACAGGCAGGTCATTAGTTACACCATAAGGGGGGCTTAGACAAACCATCATACTCATGGATCCAATGTTGCATCCATAGACCTTAGACCTGAAAGATCACTATGCAACATTTGTGCATGTTGACTTGAATAAATTGAATTAATGCTTTTGGTAAATTTGGCTTTAGTTTTTGATACGTTAATACATAATGCAAATAAGAAAAAAATGTATAGGCTATATTTATATATGCTACTATTTCTGTACACTGATTTAAAATGTCCTTTTTAATATAGTGAAAAATATACATTTTACAATAAAAGATGGATAACTCTACCAGCATAGTGTCAGTGGGCTTCTCAAGAGTCGGCAGAAACTGCACTGTATCCTTATGGACCGCACCACTGGCACTGGTCCGCTGGTTGGTAACGTTCATCCAGTTCTTATCAGGAGAACCTTCTTTATCTTTCTCTACGAGCAGAAGGTCGCCTCGTTTACAAACCAGGAACATGGGGTCATCTGTAGGAGGAAATAAAAAAGAGAGGCAGATGTGTTTTTTGTGCATGTATGGGATGAAATAGACTGCATGTGTGTTTGAGCCTAATATTGTAGACTCTTACCTGGTCTACTGGCATCCTGTTGAGCTAGTGCATACACTGAGCGCTGTCTCAGCCCATCCAGGTTTTTCTCAATAAGTGCGGCCATGTCAGCAGCGTCACCAGATTTCAGGACAAACTCTTCTTTGACTGTGGCCAAACTCAGTGACTCAGAGTCAAGGCAATGGCTGTCACTGGACAGGTTATATACATCAAAGTATTAATTGTTTGATACTTTTACGCAGTTAAAGGTTTTTGCAAGGAAGTACATTAAAAATCAAAAATGATTCTATCAGCAGAACAACATAAATTGTCCATACCTAATCATGTGTACATTCTTTACTTCTAGGTAAGGAATCTCAAGGAGGCTCTTGTCTCTGCCATCCATGAAGAAGATGCCACTCCCGTTTAGAGCCACAAAAAATCTGCTTTTAGGCAAAGGAGGTCCTGTGGACAGATATGGGAATGCAATGTTTCAGAAGCAGGGTTGTAAGTGGTCTGCCATTTCTTAAATTGTAACTGGTAATCTGAGTTCAGTAGGGATGCACACACAAATGAATAACATTCATTGGTGACATTCATCTGCAGTAAACCCAGCTGCAGTAAAAATATGTTTTTTGACCTTTTTCAACGTTGTTTTTTTGGGGGGGGGTATTATTATATGAGCTCTCTGGGTGTTGAGGAAAAAGCATATTGCATGTTAAATACTGCGGGTAATATAAGCTGTATGATGACTGACCTGACATCAATGTAGCTTCATAAAATTTGGAGAAGTGTAGGGGCCATGCGTGTTGGGCGTTGTTGACCAGTTCTCCTTTTACGCTGTCGGTTTTCTGCTTCTCGTTGACATAAGGACCCTGGAGGATCAGGAGGTAAGAATTATCCCGAGGTCACCTTTATTGTACCCATGTGAAGCAAAAAAACTTGAAAAAAAAATGTATTTCGAACATTACACATGGCATGCACAAATTAGTGTTAGGCTCCAGGCATGTTTATAACTATCTCATTTTGTCCTGTTGTTTGCACTATACCGTTAAGTGTGCTGCGCTGATGAGTTGGATCCACTTTGTCATCGATTTGTTCTCAATGAGTGTTGTGGCGATGCATTCCTCCACCACCCTTTGGACGTTGTCTTTGTTGTATGCAGAACCAAACTGGATGTAATAGTGCTGTGCTGCCAGCTGGACGTATTCATCCTCCTGAGAGATGCAATACATTTATAATAGACATAGTTTCGAGAACAAATTGTTGCTTATTTTGGATTGGTAATTTATATAATGTAACATGCTGCAACAGTCGCAAATTTACATATTTACATATTTAGCAGATAAGGAGCAACATTATTATGCTAACCTCAATATTGTTATTTGTTCCTCGTGACACTAAAGAGCAGATGTAATTAGTCTGTTGAAGAACTGTTACTTCATCATATAAAAATATGGAGAGGAGGATTTAGGGCTACAAATCTTTTGCTTTTTCAATATTAAACATCTTTCACGGACAAAATTCAACTTGTGGCCATACAAATGTTGGGTTATTTCTTTTAGCTTCACATCAGAAATTAAGTTATAATAAGTATGTAAAGGTAAACGGTCCTCTTACTCCTGAGCCTCACCTTCTCACTGGTGTACTCTCCAATCTTGATTCCCTTGATAACCTGTCTGTAGATTAGATCTGTGCTGATCGGGTCTACTGAGCAGTCATGCCAGGGTGTGAACAGTTCCTTGCGAATGGAAAGTGTCCAGGGGGTGTCCTTCTCCTGCTTGCCCTGCCTCCTCATCTCCTGCTCGCACTGAGACACTGCATCCAATACATGCTTCCCACAGCTGCCCAGAGACCACATCTGGAGACAAATACAGTTGAAGTGAGTGTGGTTCTTGTAATGGAAATGTTATATTCTTAGTATTATTTTATCTTTCTATTGTGAAGTTGTATATGCAAATCATCTTCTCTTCTGCAGCAGGGGACTGGGAAGTTTACAAAGCCAATGGCATACCATCCCCCGTACCCGGTGTCAAGTAATCAATCACTTGTGGGGACAGGTCATAAATCAAGGTCAGGACAAGGACCTTTAGATGTTTTGATTCCCACACTGATCCAATCCCATTGTTCTTATCACAACCTGAAACAATATGTTCTTTTGTAACCTCCACCTTTCCTCTTTGTATAAATGCATGAATGGTCACACTTCAGTGCATCCACACAGTGACTCTGTATAACTGTGCCTCTTCTATGCGCAGGGAATACATAATTTCATAGACAAGTTCTGTTTCTTTGATATTCATTATTTAAGCTTAAAAAGACTCAACAAAATGTTCCATCACATTCTCTACAATCTTTTGAACTGGACTTTAGCACTGATTCAATTATATTTAAACACTGGACTCACAGTTTATGGGACAACCAAAAGCATGGACACTTTTGTTTGCAACTAGAGGTGGGGGAGGTCTGAATGCATAAGACGAGACAACAGATGAGGAAGTAAAGCTCACCTTTTCATATAGACTGATATACAAGGAGAATCCATATGTGTCTCGAAGATCAATCTTGTCAGCCACAGCTTGACAGACTTCAGCAGAGGTGGAAGCCGAGTCCACCTGTAGACTGAAAGTGCGGTCGTCTATTACAGTCACAGACACATCTATGGGCTCCTTGGACTTGGCAGCCTGTCGGTAGGGAGAATAAAGATAAGAAATTAGGCCCAGGTGGTATTAAGGTATACCAGGGTATTTAGAAATCCTGATGGTATGGTACAGAAGCTCCACATTCTATGACGCTGAATGGATGTGATTTACAGTAGTACACAGCACGCGCCACCAGAGGTCAGTCTCTACTTGTGGAACAGGCAGTTGAGCTAAAAGAGCAATAAAATAAAAAAATCCTCTATTTGGATAGTATTATGGATTTTTCTTCTTTCAACTACAGAAGCAGTTGATAGCCACATGATTTTGTTCAACTGCCAGTCCACCACTGCCACCTGCAAATTATCTCTGTCCACTGACATGTCCGTACTTTCTATATAAGTAACGTTACTGAGTGTAACACACCCCGTCATATACCGTATACCAATGTGAAATGACAGGAAAGTATGAAAAATAGATCATCTAAATAGGGCTGTGCGGTATACCGGTTCAACCACTGTTTGGCAGGCGATAACATTTCATGTTCACAGCTTGAAGCTGAAGGAGTAGCGGACCGAGCTACTTACGTCTCATGTTAACTCACTTGACTCATGGTTTGCAAGAAATGACATCGGCAAAATGCATGCAGGGTAAATGACACCGCCCACACAGAAAGACTTTTCTTGTGCAGAAGGAAGTCTTTTCCTGCGCAGCTGAGTGGGCGGGCTTTACCCATCATGCATTTTGGCAATGTAATTTCTTTCAAACCATGAGTCAACTTCTATCCGTGAGACGTAAGTAGCTCAGAACGCTGTACATGTATCTGTGACTGTAAACATTCAATGTTGCTGCCTGCCGGAGAATGACAATAGTCGTTATGGCTGCAAATGCACCACTAGTATCAAGGGATTCCCCTGGGTCCTAAATCCCTCCTAGTTTAGCTCCCTATGTACCAATCAAAACAGCTGCTGGCTAGGTGCGAACCAGTGGTGAATAACGATGACGGTGGCGGTCCTTTTCGGCGTCAATAAATGAATGTGTTTATTTGGAAAAAATACCGTGATATACCGTGAAACCGCCAGAATCTTACAAAATACCGTGATATAAATGACCATACCGCCCAGCCCAACGTCCAAATGCTTATAGAAATTCAAGAAAACAATTTAATACTTTAAAGTTTCATAGCTGAATGAGGCGAGGAGTGCTGCTCATAAAAAATTAAATCTTCAACAATAAACTTGTGTTTAAATGTCGAGAGACGATGCAGACAAAAAAAATGTGATTCAGTGTTTCTACCTGTTCCTCTATCCAACAGGGCAACTCTTTTCTTCCTCCGTTGGCTATTATACGACGCAGGCGCTCAGTGCAGTATTCTCCGTAACCACTTGGACCTCTACGGACAAAACTCTCCAAATACTGTGGAACAGAGAAGAATATAATATGGTCAATAGAATACACCAACACATAAAGAACGATTACAATTTAAACCAACAAAGATGTAAACACACACTATTTGAGCAGACCCAGGACATTTGACCGTTGCATTAAACATACCAAATGTTCAGGTTGCACTTTGAGTAAAAGTGTCCATTATTTCCATGTTCAACATTAACTTTTTAGTTTTTTATTCTATAATCTGAGGTTTTCAGCTGCTGTTTTACTGAATGCTTGCTGCAGACTGACCTTTATGAAGAGGTCTGTGGGTGGGAAGATCCCAAGACAGATGGAAAGAAGGATCCAACCTTGCATACGGCTCTTCCTGTTCTCATTGTTCACCAGCTGCTTACAGATCTGGCAGTAAATCTCATCCCTGCACAGGCCAAGCAACATGAAAGAAACAGTGATGAACAAGACAGTATAAGAAGAACTGAACAATGAATGCAACCAGAAGTAGGAGAACCTCCAGGACTTCAGAAGGTGGTTCAAATGTTAATGATGGAAAAAATGAAACAAATTGGAATAGTATAAATCTTGTGTTATAAGGCTGCCCAATGCCGCTCCACTGTATACGAACATATCTACGTTTGTTTCTCCCTATCATGTCAACAATCATCCCACCTCTACCTTATGTCTGGTCTTGATAGAGCGTATCCGATGATAATGTGTAGTTTTTCCAAAGAGGAGAGTGGCCGATCCAGTGTCGGGCCCTCTCCGATCAAAATGTCTTCGTCCTCCGTATAGTTCTCTGGCTGGAAAAAATGGGAAGAAAAAGAGCAAATTAGCATAAAACGTTCATAATGAATCAAGACAGAAATAATGAGAGAGTGATGAATATCAGAGCAACATGAGTGCTGACCTCCTCTGGAATGACAGAAGCTTTTCTGTTTCCACCTCCAAGCTTTTTCTTGTTCTTCCTCAGTATTTTCTATTCAGAACAAATGTGATGATTAGAGGGTAATGACTGTTGTTTGACATTCAAGGGGATCTTCTGTATCCTACAGCAGCAGAAAAGAAGCTGTTCATAATATGTTACCTGGTCCAGTCCCACCAGGCTGCTCAGCCTCCGGCCTTGCCTATGAGGTATATGACGGGAGATGGTGCTGAATGCTTGAGACATTGCGTCCACAGGTTTTGGTTCTGGAATGTCCTCCATGAAACGCAGTATAATCCACCACACAGTCAGACATGCCTGTAGGAAAAATGAGGAAAAGATGAGGCAAAACTGGTGGTGAGCTTTGGCCAAAGATGGAAATCTTTGCAGCTTGCAGTAAGACAGCTGCCTCTTTGTTCCTCTCTGTCCGCTCACCAGTGCATCGCCCTCGTCATCGTGTGGCAGAAGCGACTGCTTGAGTCTCTGGTTGAAGTGCGTGTGGCCGGTGTTGCTTTGGAAGTGAAGGATGCTGAACTTGAAGAAGGAAAACTCATCACTGCCGTCATCAAACTCATCGTCCTCCTCTTCCAGCGATGGGGTAGGGGTTGATGGGAGTGAGGCTGCGGCGATGATTTCCAACCGTGTTGTCTCAACTGTGGTTTCCTCCACCGGCTCTGGTGTGTTCTTCTTCTTCTTCTTCTTCTTCTTCTTTTTAACAGCCATATTATTATTAACTTCAAGGATTCAGTCAGTAAATTCATGACATGATAAAAGGCTAACATGTATTAATGTCACATTACCGGATTACACAACTGAAATATTGTCTCACCTCAAATTCCTCTGATCGTGGTGCTTCCTGTTTGACCACTTCCACAGGAGGCTTGGGCTGGAGATCATACGTGTCATCCTCTGAATCCTGTTGAACAGTTGGCTCAGGCTCCTCATCAGCTAGTGGTGACTGAGCGATAACTTTCAGTCGCTGCTGAAGCTCCAAAGCAATCTTCTCTTGGTTCTCTTTCACCAGGCGCAAAAGGGAGGCCTGGGAGGTGGGTTGGGTGGAGAGAAGATACAGAAAGAGGAGGTGAAAAGGTTTCTTAATACAACACACCTATTTCTTAACATTGATTATGTTATTTTCTAGTTTCAAGACTTTCAGCTCTTACATCATCCCTCATCTTTTTAGCTATTCTTCTGGCCAGGAGTCCTCTTCTGTAAGCTTGGAGCAGTATGACTGCATCTCTCTTCTGCTTCCAGCCCTTCCTCACCGTGTAGCCTCGAACCTACAGTTTATCAGAAATGATTGATTATCTTATTCAATAATTAAATACAATTGTTTTATGTTTGAGTTGCAAATATAATATTAAAATTGATTAACACTTCCAAAAATAAAAATGGTATGAAATCAAAAATGCGGCATCAGCTGTTATAGCATACGTAGGTGCACAATCCATGGCCCACCAATGATATATATAATATACAAATATACTTTAACTTTCAACATGGGACACCATAATTGGAATAAAGCTACACTGTAAGCTAATCTACAATATGTAAAGTACATGCCTGGCTTTGTATGGTGATTGCTGCTTCTCGCCATCTTTGGTACTGGAGCTGAAGCTTACGACTACGGATCTTTGATGCCAGCCGGTAAATGCCGTGCAGGAGCTAGTTGGAGCAAGAGTGGAAACAAAGGACAAGGTCACTGGACTTGAGATAAGTTATAGCAAACGTCAAAGAGAGAGCATGGTATCAGGGACACGCTCTGCGTTCTATAAAAGGTTTTTAAGCATCAGACCTTTCTTCTCATTTGCTTCTGTCTGTGAGCTCTCCAGTGCTTCTGCAACACCACAGCTGCTGCCCGCGTCTTCAGGAAAGACTTTCTGTAAAATAAGCAAAAGTAAATAAAAAAATAAATAAAAAGAAACTTCCTTCACCCAACGTCACACACACACACATCTTTTTATATGTTTTTCTGTGACACCATATTTCATCTGGAAGTATGCATCTCAATAAATAACACAATCTGTAGCGAAAGTATAGTAGTAGTACCCAGACCTTTTGAGATAAAAAAAAAAGACAATGTACCCATGACCTCATTCAGTTCTGTGTTCATTATGTCTATGCGATTTCCACATTTGACTCTTTTTAGAAGCTGCACCTGTCTTTGTATCCCAGCATGACTCTCTGGATCACCAGAGCCATCTGGCTGAGCTTTTGTTCCCTCAGCCGTTCCAGGACGGCGTCATGTGCATCCTGAAATAAAAGGGAAAAAAGACGCATTACTATTTTCTGATTCATCCAGAAAAACATTGTTGCAATCAAATGCCATCATGTTCCAAGATTACGTTATCCAAATCTTATAAAAAACAATGCAACTAAATCAAGTAAACTGTAGCATACAGTAATGACATAACAGAGAACAAATCACGGTTTAGCTGCTAGTTCGTAATACTGATACTTCTTTACCAGTTAGTATTGTTACTGTTAATCTGCAGTGATGTTGAAACAGTACAGCATTTTTGGTTCATAAATAATTTCAATGATTTTGAATGGCATGGTTTGAATTATAAGTTTTCCTCACCCTGAGGAAGATCTTGGTCCTGCCTATTTTCCACTCGTCCGCATCTTCAAACACGGTCTGGCAGATGGCTTGACAACAGGCAGCAGCTGTCTCCTGGGGAGACAATAAAGATGCTGAAGAGACACTAATGACAGCCCAAATTCCTCCAGGGGAAAGACGATAAAAAAGTAAACCATCATGTGGCCATCATAACTGCATGAACAGTATTATCTTGATTGACATTAAGCAATGACATTTTAGATTCCACAAAGATTTTATGTAATCATTGTAACATATGATCATCACGACTAACAGTTCTGGGGTCACAGACGATCGTCTTCAGGAGCACCCTGTAGCGCTTCAGGAATTCAACAAAGGTGTGGCGAATTGGGTATCCCAGCTTCCGGATGCGGATGGTGTCCATCATGCCGGAGTATCTCAGCTGACGCATACATAGCCCTCTGTCAAACGCCTAGAGGAGAGCACATTAAAGGGGTTTTGTATATTCTGTCTATACGGGACAGAGTGGCATTATTGTTTTCTTCATACACATAACCAGCTAAATCAAGTCCAATGTTAACATGATTACATCATATATTAGAACAACATTATAGATATATATTTGTTGTGATATTTTAAAGGATATATAGTATTTAAACTTGCTAATGGCACAATAAGAAAACTCAGGGGATCACAATGCAGTAGTAGGAAGATAATTAATCCTCTGGGGACCATGAATGACTGTACAAAAAGTGCGTGGAAATCCATCCATAATTTAGCAGGTCATATTTCTCCGGAAATTTGGTCAAATTACTTTATGGCACAAAACAGGAAGAGTTTGTTGTTTATCCAGTACGACAGATGGTAGGGGGGCTGAATGGCAGATCGGAAAAGTAATTTGATCTTCTTCAGTTAAGGCAAAGGAGGAAAAACTAATGTAGACAGACTCAAAGCATCATCTTCATAATTTGAGGAAACAAAAAGATTTCGGGGAAATGTCTTGATTTTTTTTTACACTTGCACAAACACTAATGCAACTTTTCTCATTTGTTTATCGAACATAATTGCTCAATTATATGGTTGTGTTTAAAAACCCTTGTGTCATTCACCTTAAACTGCTTTTCATTGTTGGGTTTGAAGCAGCGGATGAAGAAAGGCTGACAGGCGGACAAAGCCTTCATGAGGGAGTCCAGAGACTGACGGAACTGACCGCTCAGCGTCACCACCTGTTTACGGTTGTCAGTGTGAGCCTGCACAGATGATAGAGAGGAGACTCAAATGTGGAAAATGTGTAGTAATTGGAAACTGTCACACAATGTCACTGGCAATGCTTGTCCACTGTATTCCAATACAAGAAAAGTCCATCAAAACAAGTGGATTATATTTGTAGCGATGTGAAAGTAAAGGGCATGCTGATGAGGTTGTACGTTCATACCCGTAGAGAGCTCTTCGGTGTCATGATGATCTTTTTGTTGTTACTAATCTTCACGTCATTGGTTGAAAGCTCACTCTCAAATATCTGACGAAGCAGCTTATTGGTGGTAATTTCCACCATCTTGATTATGTCAAAACTGACAGCATCTCTGTTCTTTTCCAGGAACCCTAAACAGAAAGAAAATAACATTGCTAAGCACCTCACATTACGCATTAAGTCTTTCGTTTGACTTGTTTTGCATTTTGCCTCTGTACCTTTGGAGTCGTAGTGAACCTTGCCTGCAAAGTGGCAAATCCCAAAGTCAGTGTCGTGTTCACTTTTGGAGGCGATGTAGGTCTTGTTCCCTCTGTGTTGCTGGTTCATCTTGTTCAGCAAAGTGAAGTCTGAGCCCTGTGACACACCAAACAATATTTTGAATTAAAAACAAGTGGAAATATTTTACTGAACTATCAGGTTTTACAGTAAATGCTTAAATACTGTTTGGTGCATTGACTTAAAAGCAATAAAGTATATGGCATCATCACCTTTGGAAAATGGCTTTCTTCATCAATAAGAGCCAGCAGGTTACAGGGTTTCACAGCCAGAACGTCCAAGATGTTCTGATTGTCACTAAATTTGATGTTACTCCAGACAATGTCCTCTTTCCTGTATTCCTTCTGCTCCAGCTTGAAGATGTGGCCCACAAAGAACTGCTGCAGCTTTTCATTGGCAAAATTAATGCACAGCTGCTCAAAGCTGTGAAGCGACAGGAGGACATTATGTTTTAGGTAACCATAGAGGTGTGCTACGCTCGGCTTGAAGGGAGTGTGAAGAAATGTCCTGACCTGTTTGTGTTGAAGTTCTCAAAGCCAAAGATATCAAGCAGGCCGATGGACAGCAAGGAGGATTTGGGGTTGCTGGTCATCCTCTGAGAGATGGCACCGTTGATTTTCCCAACGATCCATATGAACAACTTATTGTAGATTGCCTGAGAGATCGGCCACAAATAACGGAGGAATATTAAGCAATAAAATGTATTTGTGACTGGATGGTTGTTTGTTTAAGTCCCTGGATCCCCCTCCACAACAAGTGCTTTGTCTGAAAGCTCTGCTTGCAGCCCCCTCCTTTTGTTTTAAATGAATGAATGTTGCTATAACAGTCCTAATTAATTATTCTCTCTGCAATCAAAGGTAAAAATGTCTCATTCAGCTGAATTGGCATCCAACAGCCAACATTTAGAGGGCAATGTTTGTCGTAAATTGTTTAATTAGAATCAGGAATCAGGATCAAATAAGCAAGTATGCAACACTCTGATTTATTGCCATTGGCTTCATTACCTTGACAAAGGCATCTCTACAGTCAGAGGCCTGTTCGGCGCTGAGGGGTTTGGTCACCCTCTCTCTGTTGGTCATAAAGGAACGATGGGTCAAACTCATTGCCAGGGAAGAATTGTGGACCTGAAAACAACAAACAAGAACTTCATATTTAATGCTGAAGAATAAAGATCTGTTTTTGGCGCAGCTGGTTCATGTTCACTCAATCTTGAAATGTGAAAAACATACAGAATCTCATGTTGTGTCAACACTCACTAAAGATGAGCGAAGAAAAGAAAATGCTCACCCCCAGTAATGATGCTGCGATGCTGAAGTGTTCCGACTTGCTGACGTCACTGGTTTCCAAGTTATTTTGTGTGTTTGCTGGTGGGAACAGGAAATCAAATGTAACAACAAGACCAAAAGTATTTGACAGTGTAGAGGCAGACTGGACATGGAGGAGAGAGAGCTGTATGACATGGAATCGAAACCAGGAAGTTGCGGGACTACCAAGTACAGTTTAGAGGACTGTACTCGAGTACTTTCAAATGATGCTACTTTATCCGTCTACTCCATCACATAGCAGGGGGTGTTGTCGTTTTTACTCCCCTACATTTATTTACCAGATTGAATTACTTTGCAGATGAAGTTATTATATACAACACTCTGATGATCTTATAAAATAGAATGCATTGCTTAAGGTTAATCTACCAAACAGAATATACATTTAAATTTAGAATTTTAATCAACCGCTGTTAATCAAATGCTGTTTCTACAATTATGTATCACAGATGACCATATATAACACGGACAATGGCTATTATTATTACTTATACTTGTATATGTAAAAAAAACGAAAATAATCTAAAATGCATACACTCACCCTGGAAGCAGATGTTTCCCAGGTGTAATATTGCGGCCAGCAGCTTGACAATTTTCTGACACTGGCTCTCTGAGAAGTTCAGGATTTTCATCGCGGAACAAATTCTTTTGTAGTCTTTAGCATCGTTCCTGCCTTCACACACGATGCTGCCGCCCTGCAGCACATGAGAGGAAAGGTTTAGATTATTTACTATCTATAGATAGAAGGTGACTACATGAGCTGCAGGTAGATATTGCATTACCTTAGAAAGGAATTTGTATTCCTTCGCATCTCCAAGGCTCAACGTTTTCTTCTCCTCTGCTGTGACTCCTGCCAGCATGCAGTAAAACATGTGGTAGTTTCTCTCCTTCTGGGCCTGAGGTTGTGGAGCAAAAATGCACTATTATTGCTACAAAAAGATGAGCTAAAGGTGTTTAAAAGGTGTCACTTTTCGGTCATATGGGCATAAATTAACAGTCAAATGAGCAATTAACATTTCATATGTTTTTGTGTATTTTTACTCCTCAGTACAGTGAACGAGAGAGTTGACAGGCAACATGGAATGATTTACTTGCTTTCCAGGACACAGAGAGATTGTTGACCATGATAACAGCATGTTTATCTTACCAGCCCTGCCTTTATAGGTCAACAGCATAAATCTGCCCAGATAAGAGGAGCTAGGTGTTTGGACAGAGCTAACTCACCTGATGGCAAACACGAGACTTCTCCAGAAGATACTGTTCCACACGAGCACCCTCAATCACTCCGTCCTTATTGAAGAAGATCTCCAAATACTTCCCAAAGCGACTGGAGTTGTCATTGCGGATGGTTTTTGCATTTCCAAACGCTGCATGGGACAAAACAGGGACGTTTGAGCACTGATTGTTTTTTCCCTTATCCTGTGTATGCATGTGTGTCAACAGTCAGTTGTTCCCTGTCTGTTTAGTGCAACTGCATGTCTCTGTGTCATTGAAGTACAGTTGTGTCGATGTAGTACCTTCCAGTATTGGGTTCGACTCCAGGATCTGCTGTTCAATCTGCTGCTCAGAGAGCTCACCACTGACTGCTGCCAAGTACTGCAGGATGAGCTTCGTGCTCTCAGTCTTCCCTGCTCCTGATTCCCCACTGAGGAAAAATAAATAAATGAATTAGTGATCAAAAAGTAAAAACCTGAACACTAACTCTATTCAAGTCTGCTTAGCAGCAACAGATTACAGCGGAGTGATTTATTCTGACCTGATGATGCAGCACTGGTTCCTGAGATGACGTGTCATGTTACAGTAGCATGATTCAGCGATGGCAAAGATGTGCGGAGGGAGTTCCCCAAGCTTTCGACCATGGTACAACCGCACCTGAAGGACAACAGATACACACATGAATCACCACTGTAATCTATGATGAAGAGATTCAAAGTTAGATGATAAAGGGAAAATGCACTGTTGTACTATAGTTACTACCACCCTCACCTGGTCATCTGAATATAAAGGGAAATCCTGATATGGATTCACTGCCACCAGCACAGATCCTGTGTAGGTCTACAATCACAAGACAATGCCTGTGTTAGACATTTGTAGATAAGACAGTTAATTTACCCAGAATATGGGATACCAGGATTTAGTTTGAAATGCTCTTTGAATAATGTCAAATGTAGTTTTGTTTATATTAATAAAAAACTAATTGTGTGATGAGCCCTTTAAAGAACGATGTAACAAATAGCATGAAATCATTTAGCTTGTTTTCGTTAAAAGAAATCATCTTATTAAACGAAGATACTTCAATCCAGTGTGTATTTCTACACTTTCCAGTGATTACACTTAATTCAAGACTCTTAAGAAATATTTCAGGTGAAACTGCACTTGCAAATGGAAAGTTCATCCCCCCCCAGTGGCATGTAGCTCACTTTCAAAGGTATACTACAGTTTGCGTGTTGCATGTGTGCCTTACATAGATCATGCCTCGTTTGTGTCGGAGATGGAGGTTCCTGAGGACGCCGGCCTCTGTCATGTCTCCAAGTTTGATCATGTCATCCACACCCTCCACTGATGTAGGGTGCATGATCCTGAGAGAGGCTTCCTGCTCCTGGGAAAGACTCTGCTCCTGGGAGGTCAAAGTAAGAAACTAGAATTACCGCCTTGTGGTTGTATGCCTCCGCCAAACAGATAATTTGCAGTTTACGTTCATTTCTGCCCAAAATGTCATCACTTTATCATTTTTATCCTATCACCCATTGAAGTGAAAATGGTGCTTGCACCCCGCAATCCGCTGCTACTTCCTCCTGCTGTCAGAGCTAATGTTACTACGAAGCTCACACTGTCACTAACTGCACTCACTCTATAAATATCCAATATCAAAATGTATTATTATTTCAGTGATAAGCAGACAGAAGTATTTACTAAATGCATTTGAAGGATATATCCAGAATGTCAAACTGATTCATCAGCAAAAACTGGTTAAAAAGATAAAGCTAAAAGCTAAAGATCAGTGTAAAAGTAAATGAAATTAAAGAGCAGCACTGTGCCTGTAATGCTCTTTTATTCACTGTGACAATCATTAAAAAGCAAAAAGCAGCATGTCTATACATTTGGTTTACCTTCAGTAGCTTGTTTAGCACAGATGTGCTAATGCTAGTTAATGATGAGCTAAAGTTCTCTGCTAATGTTAGCTCCACAGTTAAAGAAACGTATATATTTCCTTCCAACCTCTCCGGTCAATGAGTATCTTATTACACAACGTTTCACCATGAAATGAAATCCACAAAACTTGCCTGAAAATTAAGAAAATTTGGAACGATTGATGAGAATCTATAGAGCCGGTTTGTTGAAAAACCCTGGTCAGAGCTGGCCGATGCAATGCTATGATTGGCAAGACTGGATTTGCTTGTGGGGCTTAGCGAAGGGTCAATTGGCATAATTAACAAATCATTTCTTGAGCTTTGGCCAAAAATATGTTACAGTGACCATGACCTTTCACATTTAACCCCCCCAAAAATCTAATTAGGTTCTTCTCAAATCCCAAATGGACATTTGAGCCAACTTTTAGAAAGTCCTTTAAGGTGTTCTTGAAATATCGCATTAGTGAGAATGACCCGGACAAATAGACAACCTGAGGAGGCGTAATAAAAGGTGGATCCCGGCTGAAACTGTTTTTATGAGGCTTCAACATATTAATTTTGCTGTTTAACTAGGCAGCAAAGAGTGTTTACCTTTCCCCCATCGTCCACCAGTAACCGTTGGCCAGATGGTGTTACTTTGACCCTCGCCCCAATGGGGACCCCGATGTCAGAGTCCACCCAGACCCACTCCCCCTGAAAATACAGCGCACAATACATATGTAAATAATTCCACTTTTGTGTTTTAATGTACCTTAGAATACAGCATTTATGATGTGACTACCGTTATCAGTTTACACTATTTCCTTGAACTGAGTTCAGGGAAGTATTTTCTGGTAAGCAGTAATCTCATCTATAAAATCCATGCTCGTAACTAGTTTTTCAGCTTACCTTCCTCAGCATCGCTAATTTTCAGCGGTCCCACTCCCTACATAAATAAATTAAAAAAATTAGTTGCAAAGTTTTAAAGACACGGCAAAAGTGAGTCCAAAACATAATTTTCAGCTCAAATTATAGTTCGTTAGCATTACAGAAAACTTGTGGTAAACAGTATTTAGCTGTTAGCAGTTGTGCTCAATGCCACTGTACTGGTTACAGTTAGTGTACAATGGGAACAATGCATGTAATGTAACATATAACAATTAGGAGACCTACCTATCAGTCCTTTTATCGGTGATCTTCATTAATTCCTACTCTTCGAGGCTGCTGTAGAGCTGCTGTTTGTCACGGCGAGCTCTATAATCCTTCCTTCTCAATATGAAGGAAGGGACGCTTTGAGTGACAGATTGATTTTTTTATGGCACTTTGACTTTGAACCTGCTGTAGCAGAAAGCAAGAGGACGAGAAACTGATCTTACACAGAGGTTATATCATATCAGCCTTATCTTCACACTGATCACATTTTCTTTTTTTATCTAATGGGGAAATCTGCAACGCAGTTTAATGTAAAAAAAATCCATGGCTGTCATGTAAAAATACAAATCAAGTCTTTATCTAAATGGCCATGACGTAGACTGACCATAGTCATACGAGTGTTGTAATTAATTAATGTGCAGCCTTTGGACCTCAGCTATGTAAATCTGAGGAGGCATCTCAAGAACTGTCATGGCAATAAAGATGTAAATATGAGATCAAACTAACTATCTTTTGAATTGATCTTATTTGTGTGGTGGTACAATTGTAATGACATTCTATCAGTTATTTACGGTGTCAGGTTAAAAGTTGGACTTCATACCTTACGGAAACCTCCCTATTATAGAAACATTTGAGTTATCTGCACTACTATAAAAAAAAAGTCATATGGTTGTGTGGGTTTAAAGTCAAACACTTGGCTGAGATGGGAGTCACTGCGGGTCGACACTGGCGTCAGTGTGTTTAGCTCTGATAAGGAATTCTCCTCAAGCTAGTCAGAGGAAAATAAAACATCATAAACCACCCTCCACTGCCATTTGCTCGTGCTACTGTTCCAAAGGTAAGTCACTTCAACACCTCCCGTTGACTTCAATGTGGGGATGGTCAAATGTTCCAAAAATAATAATTTTCAGTTCAGGATTCAATAGGTTGTTCTCTTTGTGTCCCTCACTACAAATGGCCTTTTCATATAAATCATTTGATGCATTGTAAAGAAAAACTATCCACCTTAGCAGCTTTAAGCAGACCTGCTTGGGTGGGGTTTTATACAATACCTGCTTCTTATAAAGGAGTGGCCATTTACTATGACACAACTCTCTTCCTCATTAGCTTCGATATGCTGGTGCAGTGGGTGTAAGGTTGTTAATTACAAGCACTCCCTGGCAATAAAGGACATAGAGATTATCTGTTTACATAAACTCACAGAAGACGGCCATGCCACAGTTCATTCGGGGCATCAGTGTGTCACTATCAGCAGAGATGACTCACTCCTCCTATACAGTGACTACAGCATCACCACCACCAACATGTAGTTATCTTTAAACTGGCTATTAAAAAAACAAAACACAGTTTGAGTCATTCACGTATGTATTTATTTTCCATAATGACAAGGACAACTATCTATTGCTCCATATGGTGGGTTAGCAGACAAATTAACTTTTGATACAGACGAGAATCAAAGTTACATGTCACAATATCACTTCTCAAAAGAAACAGAAATTGTACTTGAATTTTGACTTAAGTGCATTCTCAGGTTTTCAAATTTAAGAATTACGCATTATTTGTCCAACCCAAATCACAGAAACACATCCTACTAAGTCAAGACAGTTGTTTTGAACAAACACTTAACTTGCTGGTTTAAAATACATTTACGACTAACATCACAAACTAACAGTTCATGGGAGCAAAAATAACTTAAAAACATTAGTTAAATGGTATTTCAAAATAACTGTGACAAGCGATTTAGTCAAACAAAAGATATTTGAAATCCAAAAATAAAAACAACTGTGCAGAGGTAGCAGCTTATGTATGACACTACATGGCACTTAGAACTAAAGAAAGGCCCACAGACTTTGTTAAAGCAAAATGGGAGGCCGACAAACATTTAAAAATGTGCAGCTTCACAACAAAACATTTTTTCTGCTCGATTAAATTAAGGCTGAAATTCACAGTTGATATTAATGAGGTCCAATACAGTATTTCTGCTGCACAAACCAAGTCTAACTGACTGAGCATAAAAATCCTCACAATTGGAAGCACCCCAAAGCACATGCGCTCATCAACAGAGGCCACCAACTACTTTCAGCAGCAATTAAAGTCATTCCTATGTTTTCTATTAAAAACAATCAGTTGAGAAAATATTAGGCTTTGGCCCATCTTGCAAACCAAGTAAAGAAACATGCCTTAGTTTAGACAAGAACAATAGGTTAAAGAATTCAAATCAAATGAAAAGTCCTATGAGCTGTTCTTCATGACTGACATGAAGGACCTGAAGAAGCCCTTCTTCCCCTTCATTCACACAAAGAATCAGAAAAATCTTCCAGTATAAAACACTATAAATACATACAATGATGTAAAAATCCTGGCTGGCATGTGGTAGCTGTTATTTTGTCTCTATGCAAATGTAATATATACCCATTCTGTCAATCTGACGTAGTCAAAGGTTTTACCTGCTACATTTTTACCGTTTGACCGAAGAAGTTATTTTACAGCCAGCAGAGCAAGTCAAGACCGCACAATAAATAAACTTCAGTCGTGTGGTATACTCCAAGACTTTGCAAACACAAATATATTAATGATATAAACTGAAAATCAGCTTTCGCACATTAGATTGTGTTATATTACACCAATAACGTCCTTATAAAAATGTCAATAAATCAACAGCAAAATCCAACGAATGCCGTCTTGGATCTTTTCCTGTCAGACCTGGGTCACAATTCAATTTGAAATCCAGCCACTGAATTACATAAAATAGTGTCAGAGTTTACATGTTTTAAAACGCTTAGTAAAAATCATAAAGGTCACATTGTCAACCATTTTCCAAAGCATAGTTCTACTTTAATGTCTATCAATTTCTAAAGAGTGAACGCCAACTTGCCTTTTATGCCTGGGATGGAGACATGTTGCATGCCTATAAAATGTGACCTATGTCTTGAATGAATGGAAACCAAAGAAAAGCTGGGAGGCAAAGTTCCTTTCACAGCAAATCAAGACACAAAAAACCCACTGTAATGGGCCTTCAAGTTAAATCTGAAACGCAGTGGGAACTTCAATTGAAATCTGACTGACCTGATCAGTGATGCCCCTGCTTACCACAGCAATACTGCTTCTAAGCGAATATTATTTATACCAATCAACAAAAAAAAAAAAGTGCAAATCAAAATTTCCCTTCAAGTGTTGGAGTGCTATCGTATCAGTTCTCCTCAGGCCTCTTGATCACAGCACTGTATTTCATGGGTGCAGCGTCAGCTTTGAGCTGCACCTCCACTAACGTGAAGATTGAGATCACCTGCAGGAGGAAAGAAGAAATTATGATTCTTGCAATTTATATTCTGTCAACTTGCTTTGTCCAAGACACTTTCTAACCATCTTAACCCCAGCTGGCTGGTCCATCTCTTTGAGGAACCAAGTTAGTAATCTTGTTTTCTACCGTTTAGTTTTTTTATCTTTATGCAATTATTGTTTTAACCGAGAGGATATTGTAAACAATATAATGGCAGCTTCTTTGTGTGAAACCAGAGATTAATTTCTCTATTTCTGTTTGTATTGAATAATAATATTTCCTATTGACAGGTGATACCACGACACAAGCATTTTGTGCAGCTCTCACCTGCTCTACTGGAGCTTTCTCTGGGTCCTCTGCTGTCCAAATCAGAGTCAGCTCAGATTTCTTCCCCACCTTACGATGGCGGAATGAGTGCAGGCCCGCAACAGACTGAAGGTGGAAACAAATGGTTTCTGTTTCACATCAAATTTTCACTTCACCTTCATCGTGACAGTCCATTACTCTCTGGACATTCATTTGTCTCTGCTGAATGAGCTTGTTTTGGGGTAGATAAACACGGGTGAAATACACTTCGTATTTACAATTTGAATTGCAATGGCAGAGTGGCGTTCTTCCTGTGGGCCATCCACTCGTGCTAGTTGACTTTAGGGAGGTGAGAAAGAGTTCAGTATGTCCGGCCCCAGCTGCTGCACAGACCACTGCTCAATTGTGTATTCAAAGTTCTTAATATTGAATATTGAATATTGCATGGTCAAATTTAACCAAATTTGACAATGCACGTCCTTGGGTCCCCAGCAGTACACGGTTCTTAAGATATCTGGAGGACATACATAGATTCCTTGCTTTTATAGTTAGATGACATAGCTGAATTGAAATCCATCTACAGTCAAAGAATATCTCTAAAAATGTCAGTTATGTCAACAAAAATTAAAGACAAAAGAGGTTTTAAAGTGGCAATCCTTAAGAGGTCAGTCCTTGTTGATTTATAATTTATGTTTGAGTGAAATTAATGATTGTGAGAGTTCATCTGTCATCAAGTCTTTTTGTTGATGAGCTCCAAGTTTTCAGAATTGTGTGCATAGTAAAGTCAACATCTAAAAAACACACAAAAAAAAAAAACTACTAAAGAACTTATGACAAATGTGTATAAAGCTGAAAGTTTTTTTTATAGTATCATGATTTTAGGAGGGTATCTTAAATGATAAGAATGTAGGATAGGCATATAGGAGCATTATGCCTCTGCCCGTGCCTTTTCAGTCACATTGTACTTGAATGTATATGCTGTTCAAACTTATTGTGTGCTATGACTTAACTACTACTATATTGCTCTCTTTAAATTGAATGTATTGGAGCTCACCTTGCAGTAGACACGTTTCTGCACTCCATATCGGAGAACCAGCACATCAAAGGACTGATCCAGCACCCCCATCACCATGGCCTCAGAGTCCAGAGGGCCACAGTCCTGTGGCGCACAGACCAAAAAAGTACTTCAATATATTGATGATATTGATTACATATTTGAAGTACTGTAAATCTAACAAACAAAAAAAGAGCTACTGAATGAAAGTGGACAAAAATCCCATGTGCGATTTGGCAACCCACCTTTACAAACACTCCAAAGAAGAGCTCAGAGCTGAGCTCCTGGACTCTCTTGGACACCGTCTTCTTGTCATTACAGTGTGATGCCTGTTTTTCAACGTCTTCTGTTGAAAGCCCCAAACTAGGCCCACAATCTGCATGTAAACAGTCAATGGACAGATATGCACATAATGAGTACTAGAAAAAAGATCGCACATTTCAAACTGGCACACACACACACACACACACACACACACACACACACACACACACACACACACACACACACACACACACACACACACACACACACACACAGAGATGTGAGGCTTCTTTGTTCTCTACTGCATTTAAATTCTACATCAACCAGACATGCCCTGCAATACAACCACAACACTGCATGAAGCAAACAAGACATTCTGTTATCCATTTAAAATGTGTGTGTTTGTATGTCTAGAAAAGACATTAGTAGAGAAGGTACTCACTCAGTGAAGCAGCCAGCAGTCGGTGGACAATGAGGTCAGCGTAGCGTCTGATCGGCGATGTAAAGTGAGTGTAGAGAGGAACGTTGAGGGCGTAGTGCTTAAACAACTGCTCCTCCCCAAG
Source organism: Taurulus bubalis (assembly GCF_910589615.1). Lineage (NCBI taxonomy): Eukaryota > Metazoa > Chordata > Actinopteri > Perciformes > Cottidae > Taurulus > Taurulus bubalis. The sequence continues at coordinate 27,927,291 of NC_136589.1, forward strand.
TACACCTGTACAGAAGTACAACGCCATCTGCAAAATAACAATAATCCACATTCAAGACAGAAATTTACAGAAATATCCCTGGAAAGGTTTCATGTTAAAATAGTACATATTCAGTTTGTATCTGACAAAACAAAATGTTTCTGTATTATGTTAAGTAGGGATGGTCTTTAATTGTCAAATAATCATAACATTGTTCTTTAAAAAAAAAAAAAAAAAAAAGCTGATGCAACATTTACCTTTAAAGAATGATCAAATATTATTTTTGCTTGAAATGCCCATCCTTATTATTAAGAAACTGTCATTAAACGGTTTACAAAAGCAAACGTATTCCCCACAAGCTTGATAAATGAATGCAAAAACGGTCGGTGTCCTTCAGCAGCCCCTCAGCTCTAACCTGCATCGGCCTGGAGCACATGTGGGTCAGGACTTCTTTTCTGGCACTGGTATACTCATCATCACCAAGAGTAGTGTTGAGACTCTTCTGCATGTCGTGAAAGCAGAATAAAGGTTTTAATCATTAATATTGATTTATTATTGTACATCCTGTTGAGTAAATCAAATGACCCAAAAGCTTTTTCAATCACTTCTTGAGCTTCAGATCCTCTGAAATATCTACATACAACACAATAAAAATCATGAAATGGATATTATTATTAAATATAATTATTTGAATTCTGTAATTAAAAATGTGATCACTAAAAGAACATCTAAACTGCAGGACAAAATATAATTTCTAGTTTTTCTGAGATATTAGAAACTAGGCTACATTTGCAAGTACTGACATTCAACGCTCCTGCAGAGGAGAGATCGATGTTGATTCCCAACTGGTCACAAAGTTCCTGCAGCTCTTCCACCATTTTGGCCTTCGGTGGAGGGTGGCGTCTGAGCAGGGCCAGCTGGGGGAATCTTTTGTGGATGTGGTGGGCTGTAGCTATGTTAGCCAGTAACATGAACTCCTCCACCAACCTAGGGAACACAGATTTGAATGATACTGTGGTTAAATGACCAGAGCGGTAGAAAAAAAACAAAAACAAAGGAGGACTGATATTCAAGCACTCCAGAAGGATTGAGAGGAGTGTATATCTCATGTCAAATAAAGTATATTTTGGAAGGAAAACAACCTAGAAGGCATACAGGCATAGAGATATATATGAGGAGGGTTTGTTACTCACTTGTTACTGTCTTTGTACTGGTACATGTAGCAGCCTTGAGGCATCATGGTCTCTTTGTCCAGGGTGAAGGACAGTTTCAACTGAAACAAAAACACAAGGCATGTATATGAAAATAATGTCAGAAAGCTGAACAATTAAATAATCTGGGTGTTGTTTCCATCCATTTTTCTATTATATAAGTATTCTATAATTTAGTCAGTTCAAATAATCTTTGTTAAATATCTTCCAACAAACTCTTCAATTATCTTTGATGAACTCTTATTTTTAAATAAAAAGATGAAACCATGATCACTACCTAAAGACCATGAAAGAAAACCCTACCACAGAGACAAGAGCCACCAAACACAAGGGAATGAGGGCTAACCTGGTCCAGTCTGAGGGCTCCTCCTGAGAAGCGTTGAGCCCGGAGGTTCTTTGCGATGGACTGCAGGTTGAGCACAGCCTGGTGAATCTCAACTATGGTGTGCACAGGGTCAACAGGTGGTAATTCCTCTTGAGTGAATGTCTTCTCAGGGGCATCGATCATGGACTGAGCATGGTCGTAGCTCAGCTTCATGCAGGAGCAGATAACTGAGCGGCCAAACCACTCACTCAGGATCTGGGGGGAGGAGTTAGGCAAAGTGGAACCAGTGAGGGGGGGGGAAAGAAAAAAAATAAAAAATAAAAAAATCAACCTGCGAAGTTAACTTTTCATCAGGTCCATGAAGTTTAAATGGTCATACCTTCCCCTCTGGTGTGATTGTCCAAATGACTGAGAAAGTGAGTCTGTCAGTGAGAGGATTGAGGCTGCACAGCTCCTCACACAGCAACCTGGGCAACATGGGGATCACCTGGACAAGACAAAAAACCATGAACAAAACACGACGATATGTTTATTATCATTCATCACTGCTTTATTTGACTGAGTGGATTATGCTGAAAACAATATCCAAAAAGACATCCAATGTGACACAATCTTGTCAGATCAACTATTAGTTCCAATTATAACACTGATGATTATCAAGGAACATTCACCTTTTGCACCATGTAAACACTAGTTGCTCTCTGGCTGGCGATGGTATCCAGAGCGTTGTCCTCCCCCACAAAATAACTCACATCAGCAATGTGAACTCCCACCTCAAAGTTACCTATGTTTAAAAGGACAGTCTATAGACAACCTCATATCCACAGGAAAAATAGTATCCAGATCTATAGTCAGAATTAATTATCATTACTGGGCTCTTCAGGTAATATAGTTTACCATCAGGGAGTAGTTTACAGGACAGAGCATCGTCCAGGTCTCTGGCGGTAGCAGGGTCGATGGTGAAAATACACTCTTTCCTATACATTAGAAAACAGTGATTTGTGAGTCATATACATATGAATCCTAAAATAAAACTGAATACATGTATTCTCGATAGCGCAGTTATTATCTAAATAAATACAGCAGTCATGCGTTAGCAGTGTGAATCTACAAAGCTCACGTCTGTCATTTTGTGCAAAGCTGGATCTGGCTCATGAAGCATGTTCCCCCTCAGAGAACATATTCATAAAAACAGAAAAGAATGTAAAGCTACTTCACAGTGCTACCTCAGGTCTTTCCTCTTTCTCATCTCCTCCTCAGGGATGCTCCAGGGCAGGTTCTTGGGTAGGCAGTTCAACACCTCATCTGAGAACTCAGAAATATCAACTTCGTACTCTATCAGGATGCCCTCCGTCTCTGGCTCGATTTCTCCAGCCTGACCCAGTGTCTTAGCAAGTTGACTGGAGAAAAAATTAGGAGAGAATCAGCTTGGTTGTTAAAATAGTTCCCTGCATCAAGCTTTGAATATTACACTCACCCTTCTGCAAAGTTGCTGTCAGCTGCCCAGTTGGTGATCCGACATATGAACAAGGTGTTGGTGTAGTCGCCCGGGCGGGAACCGAAGTCTTGGGGACAGTCAGCAAGGAGAACATTAATCCGTGGCACCCGGTGGTCCACAGGAGAGAACATGGCAAAAGGCTTATCTGGTAGGAATTTCAGGAAGCCTGTCACAGCTCTTGAGTGTTTCTTTTCAACAATGTACACCACCTGGAAGACAAGTGTTTTTTTTATTTTTATATTCTGAACACAGGTGACAAATACGTGTTTTTTTGGCAACTTAGCATAGCTCGTTGGGCAAAGGTGCTGAAGGGTTCAATCAAGTCGCATAGAACCTTCTTGTCATGCCCATACCGTTGCTTCATGAGCTTGGATACAAACCCTTCTTCTTGTGGTCATTTTTATCTGGACATTTTTTGGGTGGGTGGGGGTGGAGGGAAGGAAGGGTCGAGTAAGAAATACAGCAAAACTGATAGGCGAGACGCTCACTTTAGCAGTCTTTTGGAGTATTTCCCCATTGGGCCGCGGGATTGAGGGGTCTTCCAGATGTTCCCCTATTTCCATCAGATGAAAGAAAAAATTGAATTGCATTACCTGAACCTACTGCCTTCACGTTTGCTTCTGTGCATTGATACTCTCTTCAGACCATTAAATAAACCTTCAAACACAGCTTACTGACCATTTCCAAATACCAACTGAATTATTATAATTTGATACCCCTTGTTAATTTTGATGGGCCAAAGCTGCTATAATCCCAAATCTATCACAGTACCTGTGTCCTTGAAAGTGATATTCTGCAATTTGTGGGCGAGTTCATCCTGGTCGCTACACTGGTCTTCCACAATACCATCAGGCCTGGGCATGCGATCCGTCTTCTTCTGTGCAGTTTTCACAATGTTTTCTTTCTGGGTATCCGACTCACTGGCACCTTCACCTTCGGTATCGGACCTCACAACCTAAACAAACATACATTCATCATCCTCTGACACTCAGCACGGGTGTGTTTTGCTGTCCTGTGGAGCTAAAATGAAGCCTGTCACAATAATCTAACTTTAAAAAAAACGATGTCAAAAGGTGTAAGACATGCGGCTTACAAACAAAAAATATATTGTACATGGATTGGTAAGTGTAGTCTACCTTCCACTGCTCCCGAGGGAGGATTCGCACCACCACTACATCTCCATTCAATGCTCTGTTGCGAGCTACAATCCCATCCAGAAATATATCTCGTGCGTCATGCTGCAAAGATAAAAAGACATTGCTAGACGTCTCCTGCCTGCCTTGAACTTTGTAAACCTTTCAAGACAGATGTTAATGTACAAGCAGATACAATGAAATCACGTGCAAAGTCATATCTCTAATACAGTATATTGCATATAATAACTATAAGGTGCATTTATAGAACAGATTGAACAAGTTGTTGAGGCAGCAAAACATTAATTCTGAAATTAATTTTGGGTTGAACTTACAGGAGATGGGATGAAAGCTTCATGGTATTTCTTTGGGTTGATTCTTAACTGTCCCTGCAGAGAAAGTATGTAGAATTTAGAAATGTATCCACCAGTATATTGCGATATTCACTGCTTTAATAGTTTGACCACCTTGAGCAATACTATCCATACTCAATATAGATATTAATACAGTCTCAGGTCCGGAACAGAAACTCTGGGTTTCTACCTGAATGAGTTCTCCTCGTTTAAGGCCATGGGAAACCTCCTCTAAGGTCATGTAGGACTCAAAAATGTGTTTCTTTGATCCTCTGGGTCCTTTGTTCGTAGTCTTGTCAGCAGGAGAATTGGCACTTGAAGCTGAAACATATTGAACCAATTGATTTGATCCATCAAAAACCATCAAATGTATACAACTGAAACATAACAAATACAATGTGGGTAAACCTTCTGAGAATTAACATCTCAAAAACATATTCTACAATTTACCTCTGGGCTGCTGCAGTTTTTTCTCTTTACCATAAGGGGACTTGGGCCTTGACATCTGAGGGTCAACCCCAGATTGGAATGTCCCTTCCCTGCTTTTCTCTTCTTCCGGGTGCCTTAAAAGCTTCTTTTTCTTTGCCTTCTTCATCTTCTCTTGTTCCTGTCCACTTGTACCGGCTGTATTTGGGGACTGGGGACGTCCAACAAATGAGTCACTCTCTTTTGAGGTAATATCTTTGTAAGAGTCCTTGGCTTTCTTTGGCTGCTTCTGGAGTTTCTTTGACTCATTGGGGTTTAAAGAGCAAAGTTCCTCACCAGACTCGACGTCTCCGTCGTGGCTGGTGGCTGTGTCTCTTCTCTGTCCACATCGCTGTCTGTCAGACACACCCTGCTTCCTTTCGAAGTCCTGCTGAGCACTGCGGGTGCTTAGTTTTTCCATGTACAATGACAGGGAACTCTCCTCTTCTTTATTTTTCTTGGAAGAGGGGGAGAAGTCACTTGAATCAGAGAAATCGTTGGCCACTTGATCCCTTTGTCGCTGTGGTATGTTCTGCCTGTCACTTTGGGCTTTAGGCAGGGCGCTTGGCACATTGTCTTCCTTTTGAAAGGCTGTGTCCTTGGCATATTGCTCTAGATACAGACTAAACTTGCTGCTGCTGTGCTGGTTGAGGAGCCTGGCATAGGCATCTTTCTGAGGAGGATTGCTTGACCGATTCTGACTGCGCTTTGGCTCTCGATTCAGGTTCTTCGGCTGCCGAGGAGAATCCATATGGCAATCCTTAATAAAGATGATGTCCCTGAAAAGGGCAAATGGCATAAATTACGTGTGCTGCCGTTCTAGCCCGAGTCACAAGATGCTTAACGTTCATTCAGGTAGCTTTACATGGGAAACAAACGTTTAGCTTACAACTCAGAGCACTCAGAGTATACTGAAAATAGGAGATGGTCATCTAAATTTAATTTGAAGGAAATTTAAGCTCTTGCTATACGTCAGTAGCTTCGCAGTCCTCTCATTTTAACGTTACATCAAGCGTAAATTAGTTTAGCAATATGTATAATTACTAACGTAACGTGACTGAAAGTCAATCAACTTAATATTACCTGGAGATAACGTGCATTGGGATGATGATTATACGAGACAACACACTCTATCATCCCATTGTCTTTGGCGTTAACGTTCTTCTGAACATTTGCTCCCGAGCACCTGACGTCAACGTTCACTCACGTTAGCTAACAGTTATTAGCCCAACTGGCATCAGCTATGTTAACGGCTACGGCAGGTTTTTGTTTAACGTTATCTAACTACTAGTACGTCAGACAGACCGCAACCCGTCCCACAATTAACGACTTGAACTGGATGAAAAGATTGTGAAACTTAAAATCGTAAACGTTACCTTCTTCACTGCGTGTAAGTTGTGTAACGTTGCTGTCGTACAAAGCTAACCGCTAACTGATGCGTTCTTCTTCTTCTTCTTCTTTTTACGGTTTATTGGCGGTTGGCAAACAACTATTTGGTGCATTACCGCCACCAACTGGTATGGAGTGTGGATCAGGATGTCTGGACATCAAGAAATAACACTACTAAATAAAATAACAAATAACAAACCAACTGTAGTTGGTATTTAATAATATTATAAGTTATTTTTATTCACAAGTAGTATTGTTTAATTATAGTTGTTTACTTAGTCTTTAGATTTGTTTGTTAATTGGGTAATGTTGTGGGCACCTGAGCACCCGGGGTACGAGTAGGCGGGTACAGGACCGGGATGCACCTGGGTAGGCTTATGATTTTTTACCAGCACAGCACGTCACCAGCTCAGGACAGCGACAGATCAGGTCACGAGGGAAAGGCAGCATGGGGGTTATTTATTCTTTTGTTTGTTTGATAAGTTACAACAAACCTCAGTAAAACCAGACTCCCATATGACCCTGCATTCTTTTAGCTGCGTCATTTACTAAACCTACGGTGCATCAGTGACTTTTTGATATTGGTTTATTTTCTTTGATTTATATTTATTTTACTCACAGGACAAATGGCCACTACACCACCACCACCAACAACAACAACAATATATAGCTCCAAGCAACAAACCAAACCAAAACTAACCAACCGAAATAACAAATAAACCCAGGGCTCATATTCTCTCAACAATCCTTGTTATCCTAAAATACTGCAATAGTGCTTTGTAGCACCCACTCGAGTTACCTTGCAGAACACACGCCATATCCAACCGCACCCCCTCCTTGCCGAGGCCTCCAACTAGCTGTCTCCTTTCATTCTCATATCTCTGACTGTGTAGAATAACGTGTTCTACCGGCATTGTTTCTTTCTGCCGACAATAGTCGCATCTTCCCGTGTCGTGTTTCCCTATTTCCATAGCATGCGGTTCAGCCCAGTGTGTCCAAATCGCAGCCTTGAAATGACGGTTTCATCTCTTCCTGTTCCTCCCTGCACATCTCACTTCCCCCACTTTCCTCTGGGCTCTGAAAAACCATCACCCTTTTCTGTCCTCCCATCGCTTCTGCCACCTTTCCTTTAACCTCATTTTGATAATCCCCCTGGCCTTTGATTTACTGAAGTTGACTTCAACTTTTGAGCACCTACTCTTTGCGGCTTCTTTTGCCGCTCTATCCGCCATTTAATTTCCCTTAACATCCACATGTGCAGGAACCCATAAGAACACCACTGTCATACCCATCATTTGAATTCTGCATAGTGTTTGCTGTATTTCAATGAGGATGTCTGGTTTGCTGTCTGAATGACTGTTCTGGAAGTTGTCTAGTGATGAACTGGAGTCTGAACAAATGATTGCCCTCAATGGTCTTGTGTCCTCTATCCACTGTATTGCAAACATTATTGGCAGCATTTCCCCTGTGTACACCGATACTCCCTCAGTAATAATTTGACCTATTTTTATGTTACATTCTGGCACTGTAACTGCTATTCCTATTGTTTGCTAAATTTGTTGATGTGTCTGTGTAAACCTGGACATAAGTGTCGTAACTGTTGATGTGTGTCTGTAATGTGTATGCACATTAAACGTACCCCTTCTATCCTTGTTCTTCTTTTTAAGTAATTCTGTAATTCTAGAGGCATTTCATCCAATTCCACCTGTAGTGACGCTGTTGGAGTTGTTTTAAAAGCACCGGTGCATATTCTCATTGCCTGATATTGGATTTTATCTAATTGTTTTAGAGATGATTTTGCTGCTGAACCATACACCACACACCCATAATCTAATATAGATCGAATTAATCCAATTATTCAATGAATTAATTAATGGTGTTTAAAGCAGTTCTATCTTTCGGGGGGGGGGGGGGGGTGTATGTCACCAATTTGTCTCCTTGTAAAGAATGTAAAAAGGGACACAAGCAAGCTCTAGAGGGCAGCAAAGACTCAATATTTAATTTATTTGACGCTACAGTGAAGCGTTATTGTGCAAAAAAACTCATCCTGTCAGATTAAAACAATAGGACGAAAATAAACTTAACAATCAGTCAGACAGATATGTGTGATATCTGGGTGTGTGAAAGCATGTGTTTTTCTACAGGATGAAAATAGTTATTATCCCCTATATTAGCTGGAGATTCTCTTCTCCCTCCTGACAAGCTGATGTCACACCTGTCTGTTCACGCTTGCAAACAAGACAATTTACGAAGCCTCCTTTAAGCACACACACACACACACACACACACACACACACACACACACACACACACACACACACACACACACACACATTCCACAGTATATTTCCCAGGGGTTAAAATTGGGTTTTTTTTTTTAGCTAGGTGCATGTGTGCAGTCAGATGGGTCTTTCAGACATCTGAGGATGTGATTTAGACGAGGTTGTCGTATCTCACCTTCATAAAGGCTCAGAATGTCTTGAAAAAACTAATGCAAAGACACTAATGGATGCCTTCGGTAGTGGTTGGGATTACGTTATTGGGAGTAAGAGCTTTACATGGGTGAGGAGAAGACAATATTTTATCTTATCTGCTGCTCATAATTGTCATATGGCATTGAGGTTCACAACAACATGAGTTTGCGAAAGCTGAACTCAACTCTCCTACATATGGTCTCGTGACCCAACTTCCTCAGCGACAACATCACAATGCCCATATTTTCTGACATTTCTACTAAACACATCAGACTGTCGGTGGAAACATTTGGTTTCTAATTATAACAACACACCTGTACAGCAGTGTTTGTCAAACAGAGCTGACTTGATATGGCTCTAATTGGATTAATTATGATTGAATTAATTCTCCACTGCTGTTGCATTATAATAAATAGACTCAATATGTACCTTTCTGGTTTAACAATACTTCCAGCTGGCTGTTATCAGTGTTGTTGTAAACATTATTGAACTAATACTGAACTAAACTAATATGATCAAGGGGGATCATATACTGCACTGAGTCCAGGTGAGTAGTCAGGGACCCTTATGACTTACATGCAGACATGGCCAGTATTTCTATTACTTGTATTTGAAATACATATTTCAATTACTTTTGAGTATTTTGTAATTTGTGTTTGTTAGGGCCAATAAAAAAATCGAACGTAATGTGTAACAAAATACTTTAGAGTGCAGTAATTTTACTCAAAATACTTTCTCCATGAATCAAAAAACAGTTCACAAGTTCAGTCTTCAGATCTTTAAGTTAAACAGATTGTCTGTCAAGGTAAATATTTATTCTGAGTGTGACGGATGTCAACTAGCTTGATGTATAATTTATGTCTGAGTCTGGTAGCCTATCTATATACATGGTGATGGTTATAATATCAAGCTAGCGATCGATGCTAACATGCCAATGACGCTAGCATGCTGTCTAGGCTAGTGCATAGCCAGTGTTTAGCAAGTTAACTTATCAGTCGAGTAGCTAGCTATAGGAAGAGGGAGGTTGGGAGGTTGTATGTTCATGATAACCTTGACGTGATAACCTTAAAAAATGACATAAAATGTCATTTTATGTGGCCCGCGACGGCTTCGCGGACCCGTTTTCAGTGAATCGCAGCGGAGTGTCATCTAATCACACACCGCAATGCTGCGTTCACAACACACTTTACTTGCGTGAGTTTACACGTTGGACTATTTGTGATAGTTAAGCTTCATTACCGACTTTTCTATTCCATGTTTGTGCATGAAAACACTGAGTCTGTTAAAAAAGGCTGAAGTTATAAAAATATTGTGTGTATTACCTCATGTCCTTAAGAGGCACTTTTAGGTTTTTAATTGAGTGTAAAGGGAATATTTAAAAAAAAAAAAAATGTGTTGGCATACTGTGATATTGTGTACTTTCTCATGTTCAAACTGCACCATATCATTAAATCAATTTGATATGTGTTGTGTTTTGTTACATTTTCTGGCACCAGTATTTTGTATTTCATTTTAATACATTTATGTAAGGGATATTTTTGTATTTTATTTTAATACTATTTTTGTATTTTATTTGAATACATTTATGTAAGGGATATTTTGTATTAAAATACATTTTGATGTATTTTTGCCTATCTCTACTTACAGGCAGGAAATGCGACATAATCACTATTAGCAACACTGGACATATCTTTGATACATTTGACAAAGACCAATAATAGTTCTAATAGTGTTTTCTCTCTGCAGGTGACAGAATGTCTCAGGGATTACACTGTTGTTGCACAGTAAACAGGACCAGTGATGGGTACTTTCTGTGAATGAGGAGCTACAACACTTCAACATGGTGACACAAATGCACTAAGTTGTCCATTTGAGTGGATTTCAGGAGAATGTGTTTGTATTGTTTGGATTGTGATAGAGGCAAACTATCCGCCATTGGCACAGGCACTTGCCAATTTTGTATTTTTTTATTTTACTTACCAATAACGAGGGGGGCACGTGTCTATAAATAGAGAACAACACATTTTGCCAACATTTGATACTGTAACACACTCTCAGACCATTCATTTGGAACATTGTGCTGATATTTGCAGATGAAATAGATTTTATTTACACGAGCATTAGTTGATTAAACGGTCATTACTTTAGAAGACTATATAGGGAAATTAGTTACAGTTTTCAGCAGCCTTTTTCATCTTCATTAGGCAACTGCAGATAACTTGGCAGCCAGAGCAAAATTTTACAAAATCATTACTTTGAAATGTATACTATTTTCCTACTTTAATCTTGATGGCCTTTTTCTGTTTTATATCACCACAAAACTAGCCGATTAAACTCAGAATTCTGCTGAGCGATAAATATAAAATGGAGTTTTAAAAACTCACGTCTTTCTTATTTTTTATGATCTCCCCTTTATTCTTCTTCATCACTATTGGTTACCCTCCTGATATGCATGGTCAAAGAAGGAGACTTGAATAGCCAGACCCATCACTACATCAAACTGAGGTTAAACCAAGTCTGCAGGTTCCAACAGTTTTGCTATATTTACAGAAGCCGGACAGCAACCAAAGATTACAAGTATTTCCCACTTTCATGCTTCTACATTGTATCAGACGGAGAGCTGTGGTTGACAAAAAACCTTTTACATCAGAAGATGCTGTTATGGCAGTAAACTGCTTCAGTGAAAGGAGCGATTAACCTTTTGAGCACGGCAAGGCAAAGCAGCGCCGCTGTGCCTGTTTTCGGACAATTTTTATTTTATTTTGTTTGAACGTTTCCTTAATTATCTCCAGAACCACATCGTTGTTTAACTTCATTTAAAGTTCTACAGTTCCACAACCCTTGTGAGAAGATGCATATGGTGTAAAATAATTAAAGTAACTGTTAAGTTTAAGTATTTACGTAAACTCCGCCGACTATACTGCTGCTCCGTCAGCTTGCCGCGGCTGCCATAAGGTTTCACTAAATCCATGATAAATACCCTTTACAAAGTCGGATTTCCCTAACAAACACATCTTAGTAATCGTACAGGCTTGTGGGAGTCTAACGAAGTAATCAAAATCCTTACGAACTCAATATTAGTACCTGTAAAATCACAAATCGGCCGGTGGTTTCTTTCTCTTCTTCTCTGTCTCACAAATCCGCTTCCTGTGACTTACGTGTACCCCCCGCATTTCTAGAAACACCTCACACAGCAAGGGGGAAGGCTTATGCAAATTTTAATACCCAGCAGCCTCTGGTGAGACAATGTATTGTCATAAAACAAGTAACCTTTCTATTTTTGAACCGAACGACACGTTTTTTTTTACTAAAACACCTTCCCAATATATCAAAGCTTGGTTCTACAGTGTTTTTTGCATATTCTGATTATTTAGGTCCTAAGCTTTCCAAAAAGGTGTCCTATTAGTATTTTGGATGGTGGTAAGGGCCTGAACCATGGAGTTTGTAAAAGCTCGGCTCCTTTTTTGGGGGGAAATTTTTTTTTTTTTTAAATATACATTTTATTCACAAATAAATTCTGAAAAAAATGATATAAAATAATACAAGTAATATAACTCATTTGGGGTTCATACGACTACTTGAATAAAATAAAGACGTAAAAAAAGAACCATATACGAGCCTCAGGTTTCAAAAGGTTAAACACCATAATTCATACATATTCAAATTGCATAAGCATGTGAAAAAAGATGACTGCAGAATTTAGGAAAACTTTTCAGCCTCTGAAAATGACTGTCTCCGTCATCGCATCCCAGCTCAAGCTGCACTTAATGGACAGTGTATCCATGATGTCACATTTGTAATGGTCAAATATTGACCATATTGTCCAGATAATATTTTTGTTGCTGCTGTTAGCATTCCTCCTGATGCTGGTGAAAAAAATACACTACTGTTTTTGTTTTGTTTATTGTTTTTCTTGAGTAGTAAATTGGCTTCAACTGCATTTATTTGTGCAACATTGTGACAGTTTAATTCAGGGTATAAAGCACACATCCATACACTTGTAAGGAATTATGATGTCCTCAAGATTGTCATTACAACACAAACTTCAAAACAAGACATTATAAACTTATTTTCTGAGCCCTGGTCATCTTCCCACTGACAGCAACTCTACTTGTTTCATTCTAAGTACGGCTGCATGGGTGCGGTAGCACAGCAGACCCCTGCATGCACCTATAAAAATAGAAAAAGCTTCAGAGGAAATACTCTTTTGCTCATGAGCCTTTTTTTCTTCACTTGCTCTTTTCTGTGGAAATTTAAAGGAACCTCTGGGAGAACAGAGAGTGTGGGTGAAGAACGGCTGGTACAGCAGTCTCTCATCCACTGTTGCAGTTGTACGGACTCAAGTTGTAAAGCATGCAGATGAAGCAGCAAATGCCCATCAAATATTCATCGGGCCAGGGGAGGCAGTGCAGCTTGTAAAAGAAGATGAAATAGAGGGGGCAGGAGCAATCGTCTCGTACAGTCTCTCGTCTCCTTCCCTCTGATGCTCTCTCACTGCTTGGTACTGTCTCCTTTCCTCCACCTAATTCACCATCTCCACCTACACACCTTTTTTGATGGGACCCAAAGGCTGCATAGCCATTTTAACCAATGTACAAAATGAATGAAAGAGTTCTTAGTGATTTATGTGACTTACACGTACTTCCTTGTTCTTTCACTATTATCCATATACCTTTATGAATATGTATCCTAATCATGTCCAAATATCCGTCTAATTTGGACCAGATTGATCAGTATGTGAGTGTGAATGTGTGTGAAAGGTGTACACTGTAGGTCTTATGCTGCAGGGCCAGACATTCGACCTCCTTCATCTCCTGCTGCGGCGTGGGGAGATCTCTGCGGTCGTCACCTTCCACTGCCATGGCAACGGCCTGCGAGTCACCCCGGGCCGGCCGTACACTGCAAGCCCCATTACAGTCCGGGGCTGACTCCTGATGAGCCCCGTCAGAGAACGTCAGAGCAGACTAATAAACACATACAACTATACTACAAAAACAATGTTTGTTTGTTTGTCTTTTGATCAACAGAGGAACACATAAAGTATCTGAAGTGGGATGTCCAACTTCTCTCATCAGTGTGAATGAGAAAGAGACACATACATGTTCATCTCTCTAATTCCTTTGTTGACATTTTCAGATATTCTTTTATGTGTCTATTATGCATTCATATAGATAAAAACATATGGCCAAAAGTAAGCGGATGCCTCTGTGCTCGTTCTTGTGTGTCCTTATTTAGGTCCCACAGTTCTGTTAAAGAAAGAGTTAGTTCATAATATGTTAGTTTTGGGAACAGATATTGTGAGCCCTGGAGTTTGTGAGGTTTGAAGTCACATTTTGATGCAAATAATGTTGGTGTGTCATATTCAGTTTTCTGATCTGTACTGTATCGAGCTTCACTCTGTGCTTGTCTGAGGGCTCTGAAGCTCAGTCACAAAACGTCAGACTGTTTAGAAGCTACATAGGAGTAAATCTTCACCTTTGAAATGTTACAAATATTTAATAATATTGTCTCAAAATCTTGACGTACATCATGTACAGGAGTCATAACTATCAACAACAACGGCAACTAGGTTTCTGATCATGGACGCCTTCATACAACTCCTCCACATCCTGCCACTTTCATTTCCACACCAACTGAGCTGAAGGTAAATGTACTTTGACTTCTGGCTCCTGAACATTGCTGCATTTACAATATCACCCACTGCTGTGTTTACGTCTTTATGATCAACAGTGGTTAAGGACACGATGACAAAACATGTATCCTCTGCGCTGACTGAATGAGTGTCTCAGCAAAAGGATCTGGTATTCTCAATAGCAGATTCAGCAACTATGAATTTCAGTTTAGGTTTCCAATATGCAAACAATGGAAGTTGTGAGAAACCTACAAATAGCTATATTCTGCCTATTCTACTTCCATTTTTCTTCATATTTGATATTCAAAACAAAATTGTTGCTTACTCAAAAACAGTTCCCACAAATGCTGGCAATTCTTTAGTTCAGAGCATGTGTAGCTAGTTACATTTAACATGGGAGCTGTGGTACAGTAAAGTGTGTGTGTAAAGATGCATAACAAATTACCCTCAAGGGGCTTTACAATCTGTACAATATACAACATCCTCTATTCTTAGACCCACGATTTGGACAAGAGAAAACTCCTCTATCCCTTTAGTTGGGGATGAATAGCAAAACTACAGTACGAACAAACACAATGATACAAGTATGGATACTGTGTTAAAAAGCTTCATTTTGGTGTTAAACGTGAAGTTAAGTAAAATTAATGCTTGGCTTTAGGAAGCAGGTGGTACTTTGGACCTTAAACTGCACGGAAAAATATACATTCAGAAGTTTAACATGAACACATGTTTGTATGGTTGTCTTTTATTGGTATCTCCCTCATTCACACTATTTGGTTGTATTTTCCTTTAGATAATCTCAAGGAGCAGTTTGTCAGATTCAATTGACAGGCTGCTCCTTCGCGGTTGATCCCTACCGCCAACCTCGCTTTTCTTCCTACGACTGCTACTTTCAGCACTGGACAGCACCGGTCTTTCCCACGCTCCTCCCACCTCCGGGAGACTGGCAGTGAGAAACAACCACACACACCGGTGTGCGACACTATACGTGGCCTATTAGGGTTACATTGGGAGGGACGGAACTTCAAGAACAATTTGCTCCGTGTCTCGTCATCCTACTCCTCTCACATGGATTTCGCCGAGGAGGAATGAAAAGAGACCTCGAGCGCTCATTTACAGCCTCGCTACACATGAATGGATTGCGGGGCTGATGAGGAGGCAGTGTCTTTTTTTAATGAGTTATGAAGCTGGGGGGTGTTTGGATCAGATAGTGCTACTGTAAAAACGGAGAAGAAGAGAGGAAAAGTCAGTATTTTCGCGGACAAAAGATGCACAGGACGGGAAGTGGAGCGGCTTCATCGTTTTCAGCTTGATTCGTGGGTATGAAATCCAGGACATTCTCTGGTGTGTGCTACCTAAAGTATTTCTAACGCCGTGAAGGAGTAGAAGAAAGAAAGTCGCTTTGGTTATGCTCGCCATACTTTGCCAAGTACCCACGGTTTCTTCTTTGTGCCTGTAAAACGGAACGACATGGCTCTCCTGGTCGTTCCGCTGCTTCTGCAAACAGGGCTCGTTTTGGGATCAAACTACGGTTATGTGGAGTGGTCGGATAATGAGCGGGAAGAGAAGCACCCATCGGTCTTCAGCACCCAAAACATCAACAGAGAGCCGCCCTACCATCCGACCTACTACTCGGTACCGGGCACCGAGCGCGCGGTGGTGGCGCACAAAATTGAGGAGGACCTTCCGAGGGTAGTGACCGCGTTCCTGCACACCGGAGACTCCTCAGCGCTGAGGCAGGTCAACTGTTCGCGGAGGTATGAGCTGAGCAGCCTGCGAGGCGGCCTGCACGTCGCCTCCCACTACTCCCTGCACAGCATCCTGGACACTGTGGCGCACGCCACAAACTTCCTGAACATGATCCTGCAGGCCAACAGGTCCCGGGAGCAAACCTCGCGAAGGGACAACCACTGGTACCACGCGCTGGTCCAGAGTATCCTCGAGGGCGACCCCAAAATCCACAGGGCGGTGTTGACATTCAACGCGGACGCGCCGACCCCGGGCCCAAACGTTTTCCTCCAGGCGACCAGAACCGAGAAGGAGTTGGTGCTGCAGGACTTGTCCAGCTCTGCACACCGTCACCTGAGGAGCAGGAGCCCGGAGTCCGACTGGTTTAACGACTTTCGGGACGGTAGGAGACCACATATGCACAGAAGAGTCCCTGAGGTATCGGGCAACAAGAGTGGAAGTTACCTTCTGGACAAAAACCAGATCAAGTGGTCGGCACCGTACCTGGAGTGTGAACATGGGGCGTTTGTGCCCTATTGGCTGCTCACCTTGTCTGCTGGCTTCTATGGACTGAAGAGCAACTCTGCACCAGAGTTCAGGTGAGAGGAGGTGTTTGTGGAAGTGAGATACATGTAGTTTGTGTTTGATAAGTTTCGTGACAGCTCTTTTTGTCCTCAAAATGCATACAATGGATGCAATTTCATTTTACACATATTAAGGTAATCATAGCATTACAGTAACAGTCCACCAGAAGTAAGTATGCGACATCATAATACTCTGTGAGAATGTACATATGGATCATCAGGATCTGCAGCCTTGATGTAAGAAACAGATGGTGTAAAAGTGGCTCCGCAGACACAGGTAGACCTTTCTCATTGAATATGCTGGCCTGTCAAAGCACAGCTGTGCATCTCTACTGCTGCAGCCTAGCGTCTAATGAACACCACAAGCTTTACAAAGTGTGTATGTTGGTGGAGAGACAAGCTGGCATCTGTGTGCTTGTGTTAGGTGTATAAAATCACTCAAGGATCTCATATTTCAAGGCTCCAGTCAAAGAGCGTCTTGAAAAGATCAATTAAATAATTAACGATGAAAGATCACACACTGCAATGCCACTGTGAATTTCAGGTGCATTAAACCCTTACAGATGTCTAGAGATGTTTCACACACACAAAGATGTCCAATACTATCATAAATCATCTAGTGCACAAAACCCGCTTTCTTAATTTTTTGGACACACACACACACACACACACACACACACACACACACACACACACACACACACACACACACACACACACACACTTTAAGTAAAATCCACCCTAACTGAGACTAGAGGATACATAGGTCTCAACACAAATTAAAGTGGGTGACACAACATTGAAATGTTGCTTAGTGGTTCAGGGGCAGCAGTGTGTCGTGCTAGTGATTTGGGCCTTAGGTTGGCAGGCATCCACCTTGCTGACGTATCCCTGGGCAAAGTGCTGCATCACTACCGGCTGCAGGGACAGTCCCTTTTGGGTTATGGAGCTTGTGATCTGGCCAGAAACTGCTTTGGATATTTTTGGGAGTTGTACTGCGGTGTACTTATGTACTTCAAAAGGGGGGAAACTTCATATCTTGATAAGTACAACAAACCCAATGGTGGTAATTGTGGAGTTACCACAGAATCAGTTTGATCAGAATCGTCATGGTCTTCCATTTTAGCTTAGTGAGAGTCCACTTGAGTAAAGAGTCCTATACAGTACAGGTTCTATTTTCTATCACAGCTCACATATTTCTGGCTGAAATGCCCCATTTGTCACTGTGCAGTAATGAGGATGTTTAGTAGAGAGAAATGGAAGATCTGCTTGTGCCAGTTAAGTGTCTGTTGATGTTAAGTTTCATTAAAATAATTCAGTGAATTAAATCAGAATTCATCAATTGACTATTCAAACTCAGCCAAGAGGGATTTAAAATCATTATGATTTGCGGCAAAAAAAGAAAAGGCGGATATCCGACTTGCATTGATGCATCCAATCCCTTTTTTTGTGTAGCATTTTATGACTTTTAGCCCATGGTGGCTCATAGTTCAGCTTCAAAATTCACATCAAAATCAAAATGTCTACTTACTAGCTTTTTCCGGAGCATTTATGCCTGACTTAAAGCCAACAGGGAGAACATTCCTAAAGATGCTATTGATGAAATCATAACAGCCACTGAGCTTGCATGTCAACAAATCGATCACAGTCAATTATATCTTCTGATGAAAACCATTTCAAATAGTTGAAAGCCCCAGAAAAATGTAGTCGTCATTTGTCATCAAAAGTGATGACGTCAGCAGAGGTACCACGCTAGGAGGGAACATGATGAAGTGGTAGTTTTATGTCAGACTGTATCTCATACAAAGATGTACTCCCTAATTGTGAAGATGCATGCTGTTTTCCTCCTCACTCTACTTCTTATAAAGTGGGTTTTGGTCTGCAACTTTCTGTGACTGCTGCCACTGATCACAGTCCTGTGATGACATTTCTAAAAAATAGAAAGCTGGTTGGCTCTGAACAGAGCATAAGCTAGATGATGGAGTCAGTTCCACTATATCTGCTACTTGCCTCAAAGAAACCTCTTTCTCATCTTTTTTTCCCTTCTCTCTATCCTTCAAAGGCCAAATTCAAAACTCAGTGTGTGGCCAGTGCAGTGAGTTCTGGTAGTAGCTGTTGTACAGAAAAGTGCTCAATTGTTTTTGCAAACCAAATCAAAATGCACATGACGCAGATTTGAATTAGAATCATGAAGTAAGGAAGGAACATGACTGTCTTTAGATTCTGCTTTGAATCGGCCAATACCCAGAGCCCAGATATTGGTAACTTAAAATGTTGGATTGGTGCATCCCTTCTGTAAGTCAGAAGAACAATGCAAGAAACAAATGACACCATCTCTATGAAAACCCAAGCTCTCCCGGGTAGACTACACAGGACCAGTACAAAACAGAGCTCATGAAGCTAATGCTGTGGACAGCTTTGGAAGAAAACTGAGTGACTAACTATATTTTATTTGTAGACTTACAATACAAATTGATACATTTGAACATAATCTTAAAGTTTATCAAAAACAACGGCAAACTAAAAATAAAATTGAGCTTGGATAGTTTTGATTTTTAAAGCTCAAAATGTTTTGTTACTAAGCAACACGTTTGCCTCCATGCTTGTTTGTTCCACCGGAGAGGAGAGAGAGAGAAAGATGAGAGTGAATGGGAATGTTCAGCTTGTACGATGGTGGAGGAAATGGATAGGAGAATGTAAATCAAAGAAGACAAAGCATCATTTTCATGTGGGTATATGTGTGTGTGAGAGAGAGAGAGAAAGAGAGAGAGAGAGAGATGAACTGGGCTTGGCTGCATAGTCGTTAGACTATAATGGCAACAGCTTAAGTGAACTTAGCTTCACTGTTTAAGTCCTAGGTAGTTGTCCTCGATTGCTGTATTGCAGTCACATACCTGAGCAGTATTTAAACGTATTCACTTCACAGAATGGATCTGCAATGGCTCACGGCTGCATGGGCCAGCAGTCTACGAGTCTTGAACTGTTCCTACGTCCTGCAGACATGTTTGGGTCTCCAAGTAGAGAGGAAACGTGAGAATCTTTCTCACCTTTGGTGGGAAAACATCACAAGTCTGCAGTGTTGCTGAACAGTAGAGAACACACTGCACGTCTAACGACTGTCTTTAAAAGTTTACATTGAAACACAAAACAAGGACAAGCTATTTCCGGAACTATTTGCACTGGCCACAGATATTAAGAAATGTAATTAACTAAATCAAAATCTCCAAAAATACGTCTGATATAATATATGCCTCTTATTGTTAACAAATCCTGTGAAAACACACAAACAAACAATGAATTGTATCTTCAAAAAAAAGAAAGTATTGCCTGTGTATTCAAAGCCTGATACAGCTTTGGAGCTCCATCGTTTTCTAAAAACTATAAAAAGTAAATAAATGAGACACATTGTGTTGTGTTGTTCCTTCATTTCAATAATATACTAATGATGAGAACACACATTTCTGTAATATACACTGAATGGGAATTTATCTGTGGCTGAACATACTTCCCGATAACTGCACTTTTTACTTTGTTTGCTGTAAATGACAATGCACTGTTGTTTAAGGAAATTGCACTCAGTTGCCAGTTTATATGTAACACCAAGCTAAAAAAATGCAGTCTAACGCAAAAGCTCTAAAACTACACATTCCTTTATTTGTGTTATGGGTAGGTTAATAAGCAGAAACACTTTTATGTACATAACAGTCAAGCACATCCAGTAGAGAGCAACACTATCATTCATTTAGAGTCGTGTTTCTGGTCAACTGCAGTGAATGTAAGTTCAATATTCACTCTCCTTTTAGCTCTGTTTTGGTCTCCACCAACTCCTGAATAAAATATCTGGCCCTACAGCTGCTCAACTATGCTCACCAGTTAGTCAGCACCTTTATTTTTTTGCGGATTGGTGTTGGGCAGGTAGTGTTCAGTGGGTTTATCAGAGCCCCTTCACTGAAAACAGCTTGGCCTCTTCTTTCGCCAGCTGGCACAAATATGAGGACAGCTCCAGCTCCTTGGGTAACGATTGTTACATATCTCCCCAAATTCATAACCTAACAACATTAACAACATCCAAATATTGTTTAGTGAAGACTTAATGATGCATTCATCTTGTGTTAAATCAGTACTGTTGTTCAGCATATAGTATTAAAGGAGATTTAAAAATGAAGAGATGAGGATACAATGTAAAAAAGAAAGAAAAGTTTATTCTTTTTATGGGGGGAAACCTGGAGATGCCAATTGATATCAGTGTGCCCTTTGTGGACCAAAACAATACAACCATTATCTTTGAGTGCATTTCTAATGTCTGCCATTGGGTAGCATAACGCTGTTGCGCAAGTGTTTATTGAAATTTCAACATTGCTTCTGTTTTCTTTTTCTTTACATTTATGTCCCTCTCTCTGTGTTTCACCTCCATCCATCTTACTTAATTTCCCACTTTCAATATATTGAATTAATTCCTCTCTATTAACACCCTCCCTTTCCCTGCTTCGTCCACCATTGACCTTACTTCCGTTGAGCGCCACTAATCCTGTTCTTTATAATTTTCTTCTCTTTCATTCTGGTTGTCTCTGCCTCCATTTCCTCCTCCCTCCTCTCCCTCACACTGATTTGCTTAACCTCATGCTATTGTCTTTCCGCCTCCCGTTTTTTCTCTTACTCCCTATCACATTTCCCATGTCTCATTATTACATATATATTTCTTATTATTTGTTATCATTAACCCGATCTAATCATTTTTTGATTCAAATTTTTACTTTGTTTAATTCTGTCCACTCCCTAATTTAATTTTGCCTCCTTATCATTTCCATCTTCTTCTCTCTTCCCTATTTCATAACATATTTGTGATTCCATTATATCTTCTCTCTATCACTGCTTCTTTCTGGATTTACTTTTGGATTTTGTCCCTATATATTTTCACTCTACTCATCAATCCTTCCCATTCTCCTTTTTTCCTCCCTCTGTCATCCCTTCTTTCTCTTTGGCAGGGGTGTGATTCGTGTGGATGTGAACCTGCAGGATGTGGACATTGACCAGTGCTCCAACAGTGGCTGGTTCGCTGGGACTCATCGCTGTAATCTCACTAGCATGGAAGTGAGTCTGCTCAGCAATACCAGTATTGTCGCTTGTCTATTTTGTCATGCTGGTGTGCTGGAAGTGAAGTTAATGTATTCCACTGTTTCTTATTCAACCATATGTTCAAACATACACCCTTTTTTTCTGAAAAATCCAATCAAACACTGCAATCAAAGCATTCAAATGTGCATCAAGTGGAAAATATGATCAACAGCTGTGTAATATCAAAGATGTAAGACTTGCAGGGGGTGTTTGACAAGAGTTTTTCCTGTTGGACATGAGTGTTGCTCACCATTTCCTCTCACAACCATACTCCTTATTATAGTGTCCTTGACTGAGCCTACTCACTGTAAAGCTTTCTAGTTAAGAGCATTAGCTAACTCACCCAAACTCAACTACAGTGTATGAAACATAGCCTAAAATGTAGAAAACGTTCAAAAGATAGGAGTATAACAACCCTAGGAGTCTACAGCCATGTTAGCGACTCAGTGAGGCTGTACTTAGACACAGCAGTCCTTTTAGCTAAATGCAAATGAAAGTATGCTAACATGCTCAAAATGACAATGCTAACATGCCCCATGTGAACCATCTGCATTTAGCCTGATAGCATGCTAGCATTGACTAATTAGCACTATATAACAAATACAGTTGAGGTCGATGGGAATATCTAGTTTTTCTGTTATTTGTTTGTAAACCAAATAATCAAACTACTCTAAACTGACCTGATAGTGCAACAGTTATTACAATTAATCCTAATTGGAAGCTTAATGTTTGAATAAAATGTTATGGCAACATAGGCTTCATCCTCCGGGGACTGTGAATGCTCACACAAATTCCATGGCAAGCCAATAAATAGTTGAGGGGATGTATACACAGCGGTGTAATGACTGGCAGGCTGAGAATGTCATTGGTTGAGCCACAATGCTAGCATGGCTGCAGTGTGCTGCAGTGTGCTTGTCTGTGATGATGAGGGTTAGTAATAGAAATATGTGTAAGAGAGTGTCTTCTCCATGGTATAGTGCTTGTACCTGTGTGACTGCTGTGATGGAACTGGCAGCAGCCATACATCATGCTTGTATCTATTAGAGCTCCTGTGTGCTGTTTGTGTGTGTGTCTTTGGCAGTGTATGGGCTCAGCTGTGCATTCGTTGCCTCACTCATGTCAGTACCAATGCGTTAGTGTTATGTGATGTATTGCATGACGCCTCTCTCACTCCACCAGGGCAGAGTAGCTGCGCAGGCTTGCGTGGCATGTCTCTGGCCATATGATGTATAATACATGGATTGCTGCAAGATGTGGTGAATAATTGACCATGCTCTTTGTCTGTGTGCCTCAACTGCTCTCTGTTTGTCATGGGGAGAAACTACAGAGAAAACATGTCTGTCTCCATGGTTCTCTAGATCTGTTTTGATGTTTTCCTCTGCATTGGCATGAGCAACTCTCTCATGGCTGTTGTCTGATAAAATATAAACGGTGTTGATTATAGAATGATATCTTCTGTTCAGTATTTCAAGAGGAGCTGCACGTGTGTGTGTGTGTGTGTGTGTGTGTGTGTGTGTGTGTGTGTGTGTGTGTGTGTACATATGGTGTATGTGGTGTCTTTCCATTGTAATCACAGTGGTGAGCAGACCCAGCCTTTTAGTTTCCAAGGCCATACTAACCTGTCCATCGAAGACAACTTTCATGGATTTATCCAAGGTGTCGCCTGTGTGCGTGTGCAAGTTTATGTGTTTTGGTTGTAACTATATGTACAACTGTGTGTACAGTGTGCATATATTTATCCTACTACTCTGTGCAAACGTTTAAACTGCTTATGTTCTTAACATGAAACACCATGAGAGGAGATATTCAGAGGATCATTACAGAGCTTACCAGTCATTACTCGTCTCCTCTGATGATTCACACCATATTTGCCGAAGCGGCAGCATTACTTGTCTCTGTTTGAAATGTTGGAAACAATAAAAGATAAAAAAGCTGAATTTAAACTTTGAAAGATTAAATGTTTTGTTAGAGGGGACAAGTATTGACCAATACAATGTATCTGTTTCTAAAAATACTATCAATCTTATCCTACAATAGAATATTTCTTTTGGCGATTAGTTGACTAATTGGTCATTTTGGTCATA
The DNA here is from genome assembly GCF_910589615.1 of Taurulus bubalis. Classification (NCBI taxonomy): domain Eukaryota; kingdom Metazoa; phylum Chordata; class Actinopteri; order Perciformes; family Cottidae; genus Taurulus; species Taurulus bubalis. Next base: position 27,951,261 of record NC_136589.1, read on the forward strand.
ATGGCAACGTAGATTTATTTCGTCAATTAGTTGTTCTTCATGCTTTTTCATACTGAATGACTTGTGTTCAATAACCTAATGAGCACATCTCTGATAAATACAAGATTTAAAGCGGTGCTTTTGTGTGATTCTTTGTGGAGAAACTCAGTTTTATAGATTTGTCCATTAAATTTGTTATGAATTAGTTGACATAAAATGTTGTTGCTTGAGGACAGCCCTAAAATCAACAATTGGAATTGATGTTAATTGCAGGATTAATTTAGATATATCACAGTCTACTGCATGTGTAGGTCAGTCTCTCAGGAATAGAGGGCCGTTCAACAGAGGTTGCATTATAAAGCTAGAAAACAACAAGATTAAGAGTCTGTAGCCATGCCTGCAGCTCTACTCTGTGTGAAATGCTAACACCAGCATGCTAAAATGCTCACAATAACGATGCTAGCATGTTCATCTGGGAGTTGTTTGGTATGAATGTCTTGTCTGTACCGGATTTCATGACAATTCATCCAATAGTTTCCAAGACATTTCACTCAAAACCAAAAGGGCCAATCTTATTGTGGCTAGTTGTGAAAAGCCAAGGGATCATCAAAGTCATTACAATTCATCATCTGGGGACCATGAATGTCTGGACCGGATTGTATGGCAATTCATCTAATAGTTGTCGAGACACTTAAATCTGAACCAAAGTGGTGGGCCAACCAAAAGTCCAACCCTACAATTCAATGAGCCACACCTCTGGCATGGCTGGAAGCATATGAAGGAAAACATAGTTTCAGTGAAGCAAAAATGCTTCCAACATTAGAGTTGACAGTCTGCTGATGGTGTTTCAGCTTCTGTAACATCTCCGGGCTGTCACTGAAATCCATGTTCTATAAAGAGAAGCGATAATCAGCACAGTTATAGAGGGAGATGTCATACAGAGTTGGAATAATCTTCAAATAGAAAGTGAATCTAATGAAAAACAAGGCATGAATAGTGCTAAACTGGTATTTCTCCCTCAATATTCTCTTGATCTCTTGATTCTCAATTGCTTATTGCTGTTGTTCTGCCAGTGCAACACCCACATGTTTATGAAGTACTTTTGAGACTTCACCTCAATTCTTCTTGTTCAAATCAAAGTCTTAAAACAGTGCAGTCAAAGCTTTCAGGAAAACATGATTTGGATGCTAAAATGGTATCCCAACCCAGTGCACTGCACACAATACTAGAAAAACTTAAATAGAAAGACAATAAAGTTGTTTTTGCTTGTTATCACAAACCAAGTAAGAAATGCCTTTTCTCCCAAAGTCCCCATTAAAAAGCAGTTCATTTCTAAATCTTGCAAAATCAATTTTTGGGGGAAATGGGCTGTGGAAAGTCAGTGTGAGGCTCATTGCTTTCCCCATTGAGAACAAACACATCCTGAGGCTCTGTCTCAGAGAGAAAGATAATACAGAGACAGACTCTAGTAATGTGACAGAGCAGAGTATTACCACAATGGTGCAATTATCAATGTTACTAAGATGTAGGCCTAATGGATTAATTTGTAGCTGAACAACTTGTATGTTAAGTCTTTAGTTTTTCAACTTTGTTTATTTTGCATAATGAATCATTTTGTGTCCTCTGCTTTGTTGAGTGAAACCTGATGAGGTTCCGTAATGTCTGCCAATTTATCCACCAAACTTTGTTTCACTTGAATAGGACACATTTTTATTCACAAGTTGTTTAAGAGATAGTGAGGATCATTACTAGCACAAAAACATGCAATTAGTAATGCCATTCTTTCTTTGGCCACTTGGGGGCAACTTAACAAGCAGAAAAACATATTTATCTGCAGTCGTGTCTCCGACCACATGACAAATGTAAGTTGAAAATGTATTTTAGCATTAACTATAGGCCACGCTCAAGTTGACCCGTACACGTTTCATTACAACAATTAAAAAAACTTGATGGGCTTTGCTCCAGTCATGTTAGCCATTGTCAGCAATTCACCGTAGAAACATGTCCACAGTTAGAGGTTGGCCAGTACTAAATGTAAGACTGATTTAGTGAGACACGAATAAAGTAGAAGTAGAAGGGAACTATACACGGTTTGTATCCTGTTTTAACTTGTTAAAATAACAAAAACACTATCAATACATAACTCTACAAAAGCAGTTATTTAGACTTTTCAGACATCTTGGAATAACACCTGAAGACTCCCAGTCGAAATAACGGGTGGTTTTCCCATGCTTACAGTTCTTAGATGTTGATGTAGCCTGCTGTTGTATTAAAGATGCTAAAAAGCTCTCCAGAGCTGAGGGGACATCAGAGTTGGGAGATAATTATCTTTGGGTCCCTTGAGACAGTACACATTGACATTGTTAATACACACCATAGCAATTACTGAATCTTTAAGTTTATAAAACCAAGTTAGATGGTTCCAATGTAGAATGCTCCCAAAACACCAAAGTAGCCATTTATTTATCCATGTTGGTTTAAGTTATCTACAGATGAGCATCCTTTTGCTCAGCTACATGAGCTTATTCTTCTTCTTCTTTCACTTCTTCTTCTTGGCCTTTTTTTTTGGTCTGGCCAGATACAGCAAGGCTGTGGAAGAAGGTAAGATGTGTCACCATGAACCAAATACAAGACTTCGTGCATTATAGATAGTTAGTCGTAGAGGAAGCAGCTTACATAAGGAGCCAGTGCTTATATAATTAGACAAGTAATGCGAGAATTAGAATGATTAGTGTGGGTGATTTGTGACCGGATGCATCTGAGTAGGTTTATATGTTTTATTTTTCTTTGTTTGTGCTTTTTAAATGTAAGTACGCATCTGTGTGTGTGTGTGTGTGTGTGTGTGTGTGTGTGTGTGTGTGTGTGTGTGTGTGTGTGTGTGTGCAGTGTGTTTGCTTATGGATGACTGCCTGTGTGTGTGTGTGTGTGTGTGTGTGTGTGTGTGTGTGTGTGTGTGTGTGTGTGTGTGTGTGTGTGTGTGTGTGTCTGTTTTCTCCGCTCATCCTGTGAAACGTGCTGCTGGAGATAAAGGGCTTCAAAAGCAGAGCTCTGCTAATGAGTTTAAACTGCTGTGACAGCCAAGGAGGGTTACCCTCTCTGTCTCTCATCTCGCTTTCTCTCCTCAATCAGCTACATTTCCTCTTCTCGAGCTTTACCAGACTGTCTGTTTCCATGGCTATTCACACTCTCCCAAATATCTCTCTATCTTAGGTCATCACTCCCTCCTCATCTATCTTTCACTCTTTTGCTTTTCATTTTGCCTTCTCCATTGCCCTTACTGGTCTCTCTGCGTCTCCATTTTCTTGATGCTAATTAACTCCTCTGAGGAGGGCAGAAATTATCCATCCATCTGTCTACATGTCCTGCTCTTCCTTTCCCAGTCTAACACATTAAATCATCATCATGGCCAAATTATAATTGAGAACTATTCTTCACCTTCTTCTACCGCTTTAAAGGCTGCAGCAAAAACCTTTATGCAGAGACGGAAAGCACAATCTGACAAAGAAAAAACAGTCATTATTTTCAGCTTTAGCTGTAACATTGACTTTAGCTTTAACTTTAGCTTTAACATTGACAGTAAATGTGAGTCCCTCTATTCTAAAAACATAATTACCTGGACATGTGTGGCCCTGTTCTGCCCCACTGCAAGAAACCAGGCTATGCAGTCTCAGGCTGTATGGGGTGAAAAAATAAATTAAATATTTGTCTCCTTAATGTGTGTCTTTTTGCAATCCTTATCGTCTCTGGCACATTGCGGAGAAAGAAGAGGATTTAAGCTTCAAAAGTCCGTATAAATACTGCATGTAAGGAGACGGATATCCAACTGAATAAGACAGCAAAAGCCTGTGCAGAATGTTAGCAGTAATGGAGGGTTAGGTTAAGGAAAATGCTGGATTTTCGGGTTTCTTCTTAGATATGTCATTCTGTATTTGTCAGGAAAGCAGACACTCGCAAGACCTGTTTTTTAACCTGCCTTATCTCTAGCAGGTTAAAAAAAAAAGGTGACTTGAGGAGCAGAGGAGACATAAAATAACCAGTTCTGCTCTGTCTTGTCCTGTTTCACTCTCCTCTTTCTGTTTTGTTCTGCCAGAGGCTCTCCGTCTCTCTTTGGGGAGTTTGAAGCTCTACAGCTAAAGCTGGGTTGAAGTGCTGCAACACTTTCTGCATTTGTATACCAATTGGCAATGCATGTGTGTGTTTAAGTATTTTCATTTCTCATCATCAAAGAGACCATAAGTGTTATTATTCAAAGCTGCATTAAAAAAAAAAGGTCAAACGTAGGTAAATAAACTCTCAAATTCATGAAGCGAGCTTTAGTATACAGCTGTGGAATGTAGACATATTCAAAACAACATTTCTCTTCTGGGTGATGCAGGGAACACACATAGAAGACCACACATTCACATTGTGAATTAACATTCAGTAGCATATCTATTAAAGCCTATTGCTTTGGGTTTATTTTCACTTGTGCAAAACGCGGATGCCACTTCAAGGTGTCTGGTATCCAACAAAAGGTCTATGTGGTAATTCTTGGTCATTGCTTATTACTTCTTGTACTGTCCATGAAGATGTTGGATGTTAGACACACTGACCACACAGTCCAGATGAAAGCTGAGTAGCACTATTTACCATGAGGAATGTATTGCTGCCCCTTTATTACACATAGTTTAACTTTATGATAGTCCGTTCTTTTCAATACCGGTGGACTGACCGTGAAAATGTTTTATTAAAAAGGGAATTTTGCAATATCTTTCCATTCCTCAGGGAGAAAATAATGCAGGCAAATGTCTCAGCTTTCTTAGGGTTCGTGAATAACTCAAAGTTTTCAGACTTAAACTTCCCTTATATTTGACAGTAATATTTTCATGTTTCGTGTATTTATTAATTGCATTAAAGAACTTGACAGTGCTCTGCTTCTGGATGAATATAAATGAGACCGATGCTAGGAAAACAACCCGAGTGAGATTTATGGAATTATATGGATAATTTTTCACACCCACAAATTTAGCACATCAAAATCAGTTTATTTTTCATGTGCATAACCACTCTGCACTGAAAAAACTAAAAAATTGGAGCCTCATATTTTCCAGAAAGTCGGGGATAAAAGCAATGGACATTAAGTTAGATATAATATAGATGGCAGGGAGGGTTGAATTAAAAAGTATTGTCAAGTTGCATTTTTGGACATAAAGCCACTTCTATTGTTCCCTATCCCTGGCAACATATTGCAACAGTTCTGCACCAGATTATGTATGATCTTCCAGGTTTCTCTTTGCCTGCAGTCCAGTGCAAACCATGGAATGCAATCTTCCTTCATTCGGAGCACAAAGCCCAGTCATCACAGTATCCCCTGTCTTAGTTCTCTGATGATGTTCTTGCTTTTGATTTGCTTTTTATAATTCCAAGGCTGGGACCTTGTAGAATCAGAAAGCACCATATAGCCTCTATAGGCATATATTCTGGAATGCATCAATAATTTTTTCACGTCATATTTCGTTTCCAGACTAAACTGCTGTTAAACATGATAGATGGAGCGATGGATGGTGTTTTGGGCTGTATTGCTTGGACGTCCAGATGTCTCAGAGAACGCTCATCTCTGAAAAGGTTTGTGGCGTTTTCGCAAACTGAAGTGGCTAATTCTTTATTAAAACTGGTGCTCGAGTCTGTCTGTTAATTAAGTTTGGGAATTCTTCTTCACATAAACCACAACATAGGATATTATGAGTTCTCTTGCTGAACTCTTTCTTAAACTCAGATCTTACAAGTACCCCAACTTTCAATTTAAATGGGCTACTAAAATTACTAAATTGCTGGAGTGGCCCTTTAATGAGCACTTTCTGGTTTACAGTACACTATTAAAAGTACAGTATATTAATAAATACACCATATAGATTAAACAATATTCATATTTTTCTTTTTAACAAAGCTGTAGGTAGTGAAAAGTATTCTTAGAACCTTGGGTGCTCATGGCAAAGAGAAATACAAAAATCAATAAGTTATAATAAACAGTTTAATTAAAGTTCAAATGGTGATACAGTGTACATACAGTATACTCAGCTGAGGATATCTGAGCTTCCGCTCAACAGACCGTTCCTGTCTCGCTTCAGCTCAAAGACCTCGAACATGAATGTACAATCTGGTTTTAACATCCCAGCATTTTAGGCTCATTCGCCTCATTGGTTCAAATCTACGGCATGCGATTGGCTAAAAGTCCCACAGGGGCGGAGTCTCTCTTTGGCGTCCGGTACCTGAAGTCCTCACTCCGTCCTTCTGTGTTTACTAACAAAATATTGTACCTAGAAGGTATGGTTATTTAGTTATATATGTTTACAGTACAATAAGAATTGTATTTCTAGTCACAGTCCATTTCCCACAGACCCTCTTCACCTCTGCTGGTTCAAATGCAAATCGAATCCCCCTCTTGTGCCTGATAAGAACAGGAGGGAGATTCCCCCAAACCACAGGTGGTCCAGTCCCCTTTGTTCTTAAAACCAAATGCTCCTTTGTAAAACCTCAGCCCTTATCACTGTGTGCAAATGACTGTGACCCACAGCAGACTAGTGACTCTGTGCTCATTCCATGCATACCTGATAAACAATACTCCACTAATACTACTAAGCATTGCAATGTACACATAAACATTTCCTTTTTACATGTGCAAGTCTAAATTTGACAAACTAAGTCATTAAAACCATTCAGTAGCCAGTGCTACTTTTTCTGTCAAATCCAGCATATTTCTTCTTTGATCTTTAATTAGGCTGAAGACGCATGCATTGTAGCATGAAGTGAGGAAGGAGAGCAGAAGGACGAGAAAAGGAGGGAGGCATGAGGAGTGACAGCAGAGAGGGACAGTCATCACTCTCTAATCTGTTGCCTGCAGCTCAGCGTCTGCCACGGCCAGAAGTGTAAGAGCTTGTCAAGTCGGCAACAGCAGTTGGATCTTAATTCAATCAGGCTTCCCAATCGAGTCCACATAGAGAACTGGGTACCACCCACCCAGATGTCTATGTGGGGAAACTGAGGATTCATCTCATAAGTCTTACAATTCCAAGTGAGACTTGCCTTTCACTGCTGTCATATTTCCTGTGGCTCCACAGCCAATCAGCAGTGACATTTTGAAAAAATATTTCTCTTTATATCAAAGCCGTGAATTTCTGAGTTCACAACCCTATCACCTGTATTCTCTGAGCTCATGTCCTCTACGAATGCAGAGAGACCAACAGCAGCACTTAGCTGGTGACTATCTCTAGTCACAGCACTGTAACCGCGACAAGCCACGAATCAATAAGCGGCTATATATCCCTGTATTTGCCTCTTAAATTGATGGAGAAATACCAGACAGCCTTAAGTCCAAAGTCTCCTCTTCTCAGACATCCACTGTTGGAGTGGTTGGTAGTCTTGTGAAACAGCAGCAGGCAGATCCCAGACTCAGGGGACAGAGTGATTGTAATGCTTTTAGGGTTTAATGCTTTTTAGTGTATTTATAGATCTCTGAGGGATGCAGAGTGCTCTCTCTGCCTCTCTCTCTCTCTCTCTCTCTCTCTCTCTCTCGCTCTCTCTCTCTCTGCCTCTCTCACTCTCTCTCTCCCTCTTTTCCTTCCTCTCCTTCGACCATCTCGGTGTCATGTTCAAAGCTTTTTATCAAATTGTACGGCGAGAAACCTGAAACTGACTGTAATCCATACATGAGGGGCCCTAATGTGAAAGTTACAGATAATTCATTTTCAGGTTTCACACTTCAGTCCGCATGTGACGTATGTTTTACACTTTGCGTGATAGTATCATGAGATATTGTTGTGCCGCAGGCTCTGATAAAACCTGAGGTTTTGTACTTCTTATACAGATTAGCAAGTGCTCGCTGGGATTTATAGGGTTGTTATGTTGAAAATAATATCTAATTATTTCTAAAGTTGAATTCACAAACCTTTTCAAGGGGAATGTCATCCTAAAAGACTATCTCTTTAAAACAGCTGGGTCTAATTGGTAGCGTGTATTAATCCTGGAGACAGTGGAGATATTTCCAACTGAGCCACAATAAACTTAAATTGTATTACAATTGAAACATATACAGTATAATTTAGGCATTAGTTCGTCCTTTGGAATTAAAGAGCAACAGCAGACCCATCACTCATCAACATTCATCTTTTATACATAGTACTTTTATACACAGTACAAGGAAAAGAGCTACATTTGAGAGCAGCCTCATAAGACCACAATGCAATGCAGCCAAGAGACTGTTTTTGCTGTGCAAATGTATGAAAGCAAATTTTGCCTAGATCCTTGATTCCACATCTCTCACTTTCCACATTCAATGGTGATTCAAAAAGTGTAGCTGTACAAGGTGTCAACTTTAAGAACAAATCTTAAATTTGCATATTTCTTTGATTGTTGTGACCCTTGCAAACAGAAATTGACTAACAAATGCAATTTTAAGCTAAATGAATGAAACAAAATTGCAATTTAGTGATAATTTGTATTTTTGTGTCTTTGCACGCTTTTTGGAAAATAGGGCATATGTGTATATTTTTATGCATAGAGTTAGCTAAACATCATAAGATCATAAACCTACCATCATCAACCCCATCATTAATTAATGCTAGGTTTTCTTTCCCCTCAAAATAAGCATTTTAATTATTATTAGTCTGTGTTAAACAAGGATCTTAGAGAGGAAGGGAAGGTTAGAGATCAGCCTATAACCAACACCTCTGGATCAAGAGTGGGCTTCTTGAGAAGAGGTTTAACTACAGCTTTGAAAGACTGTGGTGCATGTTCTGTTAGTAACGACAGATGAATAATATCTAGTAGAGAGGTGCTAATTAAAGGAAACACTTCTTTAAGCAGCCTCGTCGGGATGGGGTCTAAGAGACAGGTAGAAGGTTGAGAAGTAGAAATTGTCTACTAGTTATATACTGAGGTCTGAATACACGGCTCAACAGAAGTGACTCCGTCAGCCTGGCCACAGTGCTGAAGAGAAACCTGGGGTTGTTTTTATTTTTCTCTATTATTGATGAGTAACAGGCTGCTCTGGCATTACGGAGGGCCTTCTTATATGTTTTTAAGACTATCACTGATATATAACACCATTACATGGTCTTTTACACTAACTATTATTACTGTTATATAGTCAAATATATAAGCACATGTACATCAACATATTTATACCAGCACATTAATCCCGTACAATTATCAGATTACAACGAATAAAAACCTTAACCACAGTCAAAGTAATGTTGACATGACTGGTTGCTCCATATCCATATTTGGCAACATGGGAAAAATAATTAAAGTCTGAATAATTAAGTGGCATTGATAAAACTATACATGTTTTGAGAAAATGAAGGATCAGGTCTTGGCTCTGTTATAAAACATCCTCTCCTCAGGCTGTACTTCTTAAAAAAATAAGTCTTTTGCACTTTCTGGGATTGACAATGCAACCTTGAACCCTGTCAGCCAAGCGTGAGAAAAAAAGTGGAATTAGAAGCTCCCACTGCATCCAAAGTAAGGTGCAATTATAAAATACTTTTTCACTTTCAGCCTGCGGTCTGATGAAGGGGATCCATCAAACTGAGACACGGCAAACGACCAATTCATAGCCCTTTCATGGTGGCTGAGGAAAAGTGAGGCCGGCCGTGGCACAGCTAAACCCCCTGCCTTTAGATGTGTGTGTGTGTGTGTGTGTGTGTGTGTGTGTGTGTGTGTGTGTGTGTGTGTGTGTGTGTGTGTGTGTGTGTGTGTCTAATTTGCTGGAAAAAGCAGCACTGGTGATAGACAACATATGGAGCAGTGTGCGACTGAGGCAGGTTAGGGGTATAAGTGGCATTAATCTAGTGTTGACGCTCCTTGTCCTTCTCCTGTGTGACATGCATGTTTCCTACCTAATACTCGTGGGATCTGTACCTGAACTAGTTCTGAGAGATGTATAAATTGATTGGAAATAATCTTGTCTCATACAAGGCTAAAATTAGTGGGGATATTATGTGCAGTTCTTTTAGACTGATTTGCTGTGCTTTAAAATGCACTCGGGAACCAAAACTGCTTCTGCTGTGATAATGCAGATAGGTTTAATAATTGCAACGATTTAGATGCACGGAGCCCAAAAAGAGTCTAAAATAAGCATCATATTTCATCCTTGCCCACCTCCCTGTCCCTGGGTATGGCTTATCTTAATGAGTATCCACTTCCTTTGGAGTAAGCAGAAAATAAGTTCTGCTTTAGCGTGAGTGTGTGTGGTTAGTTGTGGTTGGGCAGTTTTCTCAATTTGCCATTCAGTATTTGTGCTTTTTATGTATGCATGCATGTTCTATGTGCTCTATCTATCTATCTATCTATCTATCTATCTATCTATCTATCTATCTATCTATCTATCTATCTATCTATCTATCTATCTATCTATCGCTCTTATCTTTTCTGTTTCAAAGTTGGACTCCCAACTGTGTTTGGGCCAGACTGAGTCCTCGGCTCGCCACCTGCTCCGTCACTCAGAGAGGTAGAAATGTTGTGGCAAAGACCTTTATTCTTTTTTGTTTGAAAAAAAGGAAGAATGAGCAGGCTCTAGATCAAATAAATCCCCCTTTCCTGTGTGTTTTAGACTTTACAGGTATGCTTATCTCCCGAGAGAGAATACATACAAATAAACACACAGATTTGCTCCAGCAGTAGATGAGCAGCAGCTGGCAGCGGCTTGTTTTTTGTGTTCTTATGTTTTCTGGGTTCTAATTCATGTTTGTATGCACATTATACTTAAAAACCCCAAAATGACTAATCTGCCCGCAGGAGAGAGGCATTTATCAATCCGGCTATGAGGAGGTAAAGACCTACGGTTGTGTGGGTGTATGCACTCACTACTGTGGCAGTTCGGACTTTGCTCATTAATTTCTATTCATGACTAATTTCTATTCATGTCTAGGGTTGCGAGGGAAGTCTTTATCCCAAAAAACTAGAAAAAAAACACATCCAAATGGGGATATTTCCAAGAAATTAGGGTGGAAGTGATGACATCTAACAAATATGTTTATGCAGAGGACATTTTTCTTTCATAATGATGTTAGAGCTTTACCAATTAGTTCAAAACTTAATTTATAACGTTGACATACCAATTCTAAATCAACATTTGAATGCTGTGCAGCTTCTTCTTTTTCACATGTCTATCCGTTCTGTTAATTCTGTTTTTCTGCACAGTTGCATTTATTTATTATAAGATGTGATCATTTCCAAAATTCACAAAATACTTTTTTCCCCTCTATCGCCACCATGAGAAGCTGTACTTTGTGTTCAGTGCTAAAAAAAAGCAAACATGATACACATCAGCATGCTAACATTGTCATTTTAAGCATGTTAAAATGATGATGTTTCTCCTCCTCACAGAGAAGCTAGTGTGGCTGTAAACTCTTTCATTATGGCTTTAAGTCAGGTTTAGTTTACACAATATTTCTCAGTGCAGCTGAAAGTCACTGGGCAAATACAAAAATGCTGAAACGCAGTAAATAGTGATGGAAAGAATTATGCTGGACTGTCCAGGAAGCCTACAATGCTGTATTGGTTTGTATTGAGTGTTTTTACAATCAGGGAAATGCAAAAAATATTTCAAAACCCTGCTTCCAAATTCTCTCAAATATGTATACTCTGTTGTGGCTGATTATGGTGCCACAAATCACTTTCTTATAAATAAACTGTTTGTCAGCTTTGAAAAAAAAAGCTGATCTCTGTCGTAGTTTAGCATGGAGCTTTAGCTTTAAAGTAAAACAAAATTGAACAATAAATACAGGAATGTATTTTGTTGTGTTTCATACATTCACAGATAAAGTTTAAAAACGAGAATGTGTTAATTCCTGAGCTTTGCAGGCGTTGCTAGGCCTATTTTTGATCTTTGAAGATAGCCTGGCTCGCTGTTAGTTTCTCCTGCCTCCAGTCTTTATGCATCAATAAGCTAATTGCCCATGCCTGCCTGTACATGTCGCTCCATAGCCCACACACATGAGAACGGTATCGATTTTGTCATCTAACACTCAAGAAAGCGAATGAGCTTTTTTCCCAAAATGTAAATTCCTTCAGCATGGGCTCTTTTTATTACAATCAAAATCATATAAAGACTAGCGACAGATTCATGAAGTATAAATGTAGTCCTGCTGTTCTTCAGCAGCTGTCCCTGAGAAGATATATTGTTGGTATTGAAAGCATGCAATGCAATGCACTATTTATGAACATTCATGTCAAATGTATTGCAGCTTTATTTAAGTACAGGGACGTGTGCATTCACATGAGTGTGCACAATCCACACGGTGCCTGTGTGTGAAAGTGTTTTTGCTCCAGATGGTGTGTAAGCCCATGTAGCTCTTGTAGCTATCGATGCAAACTGGAACTATGCAGACGCTTAAATTCTGAAAACAACCCTTAATTCTTAATTTAGATATTAATTAGTTTCCCTGTAACTTGGCAAATCCCTGTGATTTCCCCTGACACCATGCATGTTTATAACTGGAGCGTCTTCTGCTTCACGCTGCAGAGGAGCATGTAAACGATGTAGGAGACTCAATAACATGATTGAAACAAGTTCATTAACTGGGACCACGGCAGGGGCCTGGCGAGGAGCTTAATCATCAGCTGGAAGACACATGGGACTGCACTTTCGTCAGTTTGTAATGTCTGTTTTAACTACAGCGCTGAGACCCTGCTTATCATTGCAATTCATTTCAGTGAAAGATGAAGATTGTAAAACCCTGTAGTTCTAGTCTCTTTACATTATAAATGTAACAGCGTTCTCTATTTGTAAACTGTTCTAAAATCACCTTTGGGTCCTGTGTATCATTCATATCTTCACAATATTTACTGCAAATGCAAATCTCATTCAAGAGGCATTTTGACGCATACTTTGGAGCAAAAAATACTAAAAATATGAATGAATGTGTGTTTATAACTTTGACCTCACACTTTCATTTCTTGATGATATAATTGGCTGTCTTTATTACTTTAGGGCTGCAACTAACAATTCAATTTGATTAGTCTACAGACTATTTTCTCGTATTTGGCTCATGCAATTTCAGAAAAGAATGAATCATTCCCAAGAGCCTAATGTGACTTACTCAAATATTCAATTCACTATAATAAACAATAAAATATTACATTTTATAATAGACTTATTAAAATGTAGAAGACAGATTGTGTTGTTGTTGTGTCCTATACTATTTAATTATGCTTCTGAACATCCTAAATACCAGAAAGAATGTCATCACTTTACTCCCACTTGCTTTTGGATTCAAGAAGCAAAACAAAGCTATATAGTTTTTTTCACCCAGTCACCCTCCTCCATCCTGTTGGTTCACATAATTTCCTCTTCAGCTTCTCACTTTTGCACCCATGCACCTAACTCCTGTGATATTATATGTTCAACCAAAATCCACATGTCTTTTTTTTCCTAGTGCATTCCCATCGTCGGCCATGGATTTGTGTTGGACAAGTACAAGTGCCAGTGCAGGAGAGGATTCTACCATCCCAGCCGAGTGGTACTCAATGGGTTTAAAAGTAGGTTAAAAATCCCTCTGTGATATAAAAAAACATATTGCAGTGAGCTGTCAGATTATAACTTTGAATTGTTCAAAAGCAAGCTTTTGGGATTTATGAAAAAAGAAAAGGAAAACGTCTATTTTTTTTCCAGCTGACAGCGACACATTTTGTTTGAAATTCTTCTCATGTCTTTGAATGGGTATCCTGGGGCCTGTGAGGTTATGAAACCTCAAGCTTCAGTCAAAGGATTTTGACTGTTCTTATTGTGGAAATGTCTACTATGTTTCTATTCTGAGTTCTAGTGGGAGCTACTGGTGGCTTCTGAATCACAGACCTGTTGGATATACAAGGTGGCTGCGAACTGTAGGCAGAGAACGAATGATGAAGGAAAATAACTTTAATAAAGGATTAGTCACTCTGCTACCCGTAGTTACTGTTGCTCCGTCTGTCAAGGGTCTGTTCTCATGCAGCTCATAATGGCAGATTTACCATTTCACTTTGATTTTACCCAGAAGTAACACAAGTCAACAACTATGGATTTTGTCAACTGAAATGACAAATATTGCCATCGGACGTTGTCAGCTGTAGCTGGCTAGCAAAAGGTAGCTAATGCTAACAATGAAACGAAAAATTATTCAAAATGATTCCACCTGAACTCATCTGAAAATGAAGCAGCATTGTTAATGTTTCTGTAGGTAAAGCTATTTATCCCGAGTATTATAGTTATGTTTTATTAGTAAAAACGTAGTTAACATATAATTTGTGGTTTGTGCACTTTGTTGCTTGGCAAAAATACTTTGACAACCAACAATTTAATACAGGCTGAAAAATCTAAACACAACTTGGTTTTGGACCGGTTCTCCTCTGATGCTTCTCCTTTCACTCTTGTGATTTTAAAGTACATCCTTAACTTTACCATCAATCCTCCTGCTTTGGTTTTGAATGCCTGTATTCTGACACCTTGACTGAAAGCGTTGCAGTGTCCTTGAGCAGAAAGCTTGGCCCTGATGAGCGAGATAATCAAGCAACTGCTGTGGTTTTCATCCCCTGACTCCAACAATACAGCACCTCGAGGGAGGGTATGCAAAGCTACAGCTTTATTGTAATGCAGCGTGATGAGTCTCTCCAGTCTGTGGAGAGACTCATCTCACAAACCCAATGCAAACCTAGTCATTCAAAATTACTGCAGCAGCTCAGATTGGGTCGCAATAGTTTGCGACCCTGATTTCCCTTTGAAACCTGTCTGTTATTCCATCTCAGAAAACCGGCCAGACTGGAAATAGATTTGTATTGTTCCCTAGCAACAGGCCAATAGGACAGATATCAAAGGAGAGAGAGGATGGAGGGAGAAAAACGGCCTGCAAAAACAATGAATTATTCTGCAATGTGTAGTAGAATCTCATGAAACATGACATATCTTCTAATATTCATTAGAATGTCACAATGACACTTTTGCTGGTGATCTTCTATCAGATAGACGGACAGATGGATAGATCTGTGTCATAGCAGTCGGTCAGCTTAAAATCTAATTTACATAATAAAACAAACACATGTCAAATTGACAAATGTTTGCACAATTTATGAAAGTCAAGTCCTTTTTAACCCTTTTAGATCACATCCTCGGTCATGATGTGCACCTATTTAACAATATATGCAAGAAAGATTTATTTTTATATCAGAATCCAATGATACTTTCTTCCTGTAAAACAGAATATGAAAAGTTGCTTAAATAAACTAGAACCGACCAATTTCAAGCAATGCTATCACCCCATCTATGCATCACTCAATGCACAACTTAGAAACATCGGAGATGAAGCTGGAGCCACAGCTCTATAGCTCCTGATCATCTACATTCTAAGCCCACCCACTTTTATAACGATCCAATCAAATGCAAAATATTTGAATTAAATCCCTCTTGGAATTGTACACCTCTCGTATATCCCGTTTCACTGTGAAATACTTCCCAGTACAGAAGATGAAGACGGTCTTACTTACGTTTCACCATAACGTACAAGTGTTTCTTCCTCACCAGGTTCTGTGCAAAGCGTTTCACCACCTTCCAGTATTTACCTTTTGACCAGGTAGCTGAAGTTAATAGCTAACTGTGTACTCTGAGCTAAGTAGGAGGTTTTCCTTACTGAGATAATGATTATTATAATTTTTGTTCTTCTTTTGTTATTCATGCAGTTTAAGGTACAAAAACACTTTTCCACTGCCCCCAAATGGAGAGGTGTGGACTCACCTGGCCCCACATGTGTGCCATAATGTGGTTTATCTTTCTGACTCATCGTTCTTTCCTTCTATCCTCTCTCCATTCTTCATGACAATGATTTGACCATCAGAAGTCAAATAAAAGAACGGACTGGTTGCCCACTGAAAGCAGAACCTGTTTTGCCCCTCTAATAATCAAACAGATAGCCCAGATGTAGGTGTATACAAATACAAAAGTGTTAAAATATTTTGGGTTCAGTATGAAACAGTGGCAGTGACTGGAGCCGATCCCAGCTGGCATTGGGTGAAGGCAGGGTTCACCTGGTCAGGTCACCAGTTTATCGCAGTGCAGGTATAGAGACAGACAACCATTCACACTCACATTCACACCTACGGGCTATTTAGAGTCCATTAACCTAGCTGCATGTCTCTGGACCGTGGGAGGAAGCTGGAGAACCCACGCTGCAACGGGGAGACAACGCAGAAGGATCGCCCGGGATCGGGGATCGAACCTGGGCTCCTCTTGCTGTGAGGTGACTGTGCTACACCTGCACAGAGAAAATATACAGTTTAACTTGGATTTACAACATAAAGGCAAAAGAAAGTCCTTCCCTTCTTTTCCAAACCCTAAAACACATGAGACTAACTGGAAAAACAAAGTCACTTTGTGTGATTTCGTAAATCTGTGACTGCATGATTGATAATCTTGATACTGTTTATTGTCTATTATTAGGTCCATAAATGTCCAGTCGATTCCCACTTAATTGGTTTAATCCTTACCAGAGTACTTTTTGCTCGTTCTCTTGCAATCACGCTCTACTGAAGCAACGTAAGCAGTGTTTGCATAGTCAATGAGCTCTGGGACTTCAACCATCGTATTTCAAGAGGAGCTGCACGTGTGTGTGTGTGTGTGTGTGTGTGTGTGTGTGTGTGTGTGTGTGTGTGTGTGTGTGTGTGTGTGTGTGTGTGTGTGTGTGTGTGTGTATGGGGTTGAAAATGTGGGATTTGGACTAAAGATTGAAAAGATTATATTTTTTGGCATCGCCTGCCCTTTCTTTACTTGTAATTGATTTTGGGTTTCAAAGGCACTTAACAGAACCAATCATGCTGATGTGAACACTCACAAATGAGACGTTTGAAAAAGTAATCTCGGGACAGATATGATAAACCACATCCAAGTGTGCCACATGCTGGTATAACAACAATTATGCAGACCAGAGTGGTGAAGGGAGCGGTGTCGTCCTCTCCTTCATTATTCCCTCATCTGTCTAATTAAAGGCTGCATTGTTGTAATTATCAGCCCAGAGGCTTTGTTATTTATTGGATTGATGATTTTGATTCCTTCAAATTGATTAACTGAGCATTTAATGAGAAGTCAGTGTGTGGCGGCTAAACCAAATCAATTTAATTGATAATGGATGAAAAAACTACAGTAAGACCCATGTTCTAAATTGCGATTAGATACGTTTCCAGAAGGCTGTCTTTCATCGGTTAGAAGAGAACCAGAAAAGTACCAGAACGTATTCAAAACAACAACATGTTGTGTTCTGATTGTCAACTAAAGTGCCTTCATGTCCTCAGGTAAGGAGCAGGGTTTTAACAGAGACGAGTCCTCTGACGTGTCCAGTAAGTGCCTGCCGTGCCGCGAGGGCTGCCCCTACTGCCGGGATGACACACCCTGCCTGGTGCAGGAGGATGGCGCCCTGCGGCTCGCGGTGGCCTCCTTCCAGGGTCTGTGCATGGTGCTGGACCTGGCCGGCATGGTGGTGGTCTACCACTTCAGGAGGAAGAAGGTGAGGGGGGACAAAGAAGTGACTGTGGAAGGGTGTAGGATGCAAATCAAATGCTGTTAGTGTGAAAGTGTAACTGCACTTATAGTATCTGCTGTGATCGAACATGTAAAGGTTATTATTCCCTGCCAGTACAATATGACATTACCAGACAACAGATTTTTGATCGCACAACTTTTTTTTAGGTTTAGGAAAAATCTATGTATTGTACGCTACATATACAACTACAGTATACAATGCTTTCTCCAGCCAGGTGCAAATAGCATTGTTGACTACGGACACCTGGGTGCTTGTCTTGCCATGCTCTATACACCTGGGTGTAAATAGCTGCATTGGCTGTTCTTCCTGGGTGCAGATAGGGCCAATATGCAAAGGGAGAAAGAGATGAGTACAAAAAATTGGACTTCAAGGATTTTTCCTTAAATGAAACAAATACGGCTACAAAATGTGTAATATTACCATCAAATACATTACAGTGATAGCCCATATACAATGATCATATGTAGGCCTAAAAATACATAAATAAATACATATACTGTAGCCTATGCAAATATTTAAAATGTAAAAAACCTGGCTTAGTTGAGACTGCCTGTCTACTGATCTCCTCCTCCCGGTACAATGCTGCATGTTGGCCTACACACAAACCCTCTACACACAACAGAACAACTAATGTGTGATTTCTTTTCCTTATTTCAAGGGAATTTGGGGACTTTTGGGATATTACATATACAAACATAAATGATGTATTTTCAAGTACTGATTTTGAGGTTGATTACAATAGCAACAGCAGGAGCTTTGAAGCATTCCAGTTAGCCTTAATCCCAGAGGAATAACCCAGAATAGACTTTTCATAGAATAAAGTGAAATAAATATGAGATCCTCACGGTGTAGAATTAGTACAACCACAACACCTCCTCAGGCAAAGTTCAGTTGAATCTTTCCCGGTGTGCTATTTATAGACATGTGTAGTGTTGCCTCAAATTCTCCTACATTTTTTCAGTTCACAATAAATATCCCCGGAGCATTTTGAATTTACATAAAAAAACACTGAAAGTCCTCTAAGAGGTAATGTGGTTAATTAAATCCAGAAAAGGTGCTATCGTCACTTATATTCTTGTTTCAGGGGATGGCAAAACATTAGCAAGTATATGTACTTGCTAGATATATATATATATATACATGCACACATTCAACACCTCTGTGTTTGTTTGCTTTGAAAGAGACAATGATTAAGTATTTGCATTTGCCTGCAATGGCAAAGCAGCTGGAGCTACAACTCCTCAACCAACAGCAATAAAAGATTTACAGCAACAGGAATTGATACATTATTTTGACTCGGTGCCAATCTACGAACCTGAGGAAACTAATATCTAATGACAGATAATATTTTTTTAAACTCCTTCAACACACAATACATCCCATTTTCCCTGTCAGTGATTGACTAATTGATCTTTTTTTCTTTTGTGTCTCTCCCCATTAACAGAACATCCGCACATCTGGTCTCATTCTACTGGAAGCCATCTTGTTTGGGTCTTTACTGCTCTACTTCCCAGTAAGTCAGTGTTCTGATCTTAAATGGCAGCTACAATTTACTCAGTCTGTTACATAGCTTCTAACTAAAAATAATTCTAATAATTTTGTCTCCTACTTATTCAGCTGCAGCAAAATGCTGTTTCTGTACTTATGATCATTGTCTGGAAAAAGCAAATAGTTGGGGTGCATGATCAGTACGAGTGGGTCTTTTTGTGTGCCTTTGCCAGCCTTCCTGTTTCCTGAATGCGTAAACAGGTCCAGGTAGGTGCCAGCGTGCATCGCATAGGTGTGTATTTGCACTTGTGTACACAGCCCACAGTGCACCTGGAGCGCCGCGTCAGAAGCCCATCTTTAGCAGGGAAACAGATGGAAGAAACCCGAGCGCCATGTAACAGGGAGATCAGACGCAACCGGGGAATTCACCCCCTTCAAATACTTGTACAGAATGCCAACAGTGAGCCACTGCTCCTCAAACACGAGGCCTGATGGCTGGATGCTAGCCATTTTTAAGAAGGAAAACGAATCTGTTGAGAAGAAAAAGCTTCAGAGTGCTTGGCTGACTCTTAGAATACATATTTGTGTCCTTATTCTAAATGTACTGAAGTGTTACCCTAAGAAATGTATTTGCATTAGAATAGAAAGTCGGATAGTTTTTGGTTCCAGATGAAGAGTCTCAGGTATTCTAGGTTTGTCCTTTAGTGACCACACTTGGCGTATATTTCTACTGTGATTAAGCTCGGGCAATATCAGAATCAGAAATGGTTTATTGGTTTATTGCCAAGTATATTTGCACATCCAAGGAGTTTGACTTGACTTTCATATTTCTGAAAGTTATTAATAATTTGAATAATTGTCAATACTGTGGCCACTTATGAGGGTTGCAACATATGTGTCTCAAGGCCATACCTATTCATATCAATGTGTGTCTTTCTTTTCAACTTTTTTTAGAAAACTATTTTGTATCTATGTACTTAAAGCAATATTGTCCAACCCTAGCTGTGATGCTCAAAATGGATTTCATTTTGCATCCGTCCAGCCACCCTCTGCTTCATTCCACTCACCCCAAGGATAACTGAAGTACACAAAAAAACCTTCCCAAAAATATCCTGCCACTCTCTGATGTTCACACACACTTGGACACAATCAAGAGTCTCTTGCTCCCTTTGCTCTGCTGTATCTCGCCCCTCCCCTTCATTTGTAAGCACCTTGCCTGCATGTCACTACCTTTTACCTGTCCACCCTTCCCCCATGTTTTGCTTTCATTACCCCTCTGCATGTTCTCTCGCCGTCCCTCCTTTGTGTCTGTCTCCTCTTCCGCAGTCTCAACGTTTGTTGCTGCTCCTGTTTCTTTGTTGCAGCCACAACCAGCCTCCTCAGCTAAGCTTGGCGCAGCTGCTCCGCTCTGGTGCTCGTTGCATTTTTTAACAGTCCATCAAGTTCTAGCACAACTTGTTTTAAAAATACATCTGCTGATTAATTGATGGCAGAGGCATGGGGGGTTGGATGCAAACCAGGAGGGCCACCTTCTTTTCTGGGCAATATAAAAATGTGGCTTTTTATTGTGCAATCCCCCGTGACTTAGTAGTCCACATGGGTAGCACTGCAGAAAGGGTGTGTTTGTGTCTGTGTGTGTTTGTGTGTGTGTGTGTGTGTGTGTGTGTGTGTGTGTGTGTGTGTGTGTGTGTGTGTGTGTGTGTGTGTGTGTGTGTGTGCGTGTGTTTATGGGCAGGATGGGGTGGCTTTAAATCTTCACATTTTCCTGTGAAAGTGTGCATGTGCATTTGTGCAGGGATTTGCATTTCTGCATTGGTATGTGGGTGTAAGAAACAGTGTGGCCTACTTTTACTTTGTATTTGTGGAGGTGATTTATAGTTTTTTTCTGTCATGTAGGCGATACCAGAGAGCTGGAAGGTTGGATGTTTACTCAGGAGGCAAAGAGATGAAGCTGCCAGGCAGGATGCTAATCCTAACCGCAGGTTAACATAAGTGCTTGGTGAATTGTTGCACCCTTAAGGGTTGGCAACATTTGGTCTGTTTATCTGTTCTTTACACATTTATTACTTTGTGTCTCTGTCTGTTGTTTTGTTCAATTATCAAATCAGTTGTCATATTAATTTCTACTTACTAAAAAAGACATAATGCCTAAAGCTGCTCTAATAAATGTGTGTATATGAACAAGCGATCAAAAGACTATATGTAATGTGACACAGAGAGAGATAAAGCTAGCAACTAGCTGGTGAACACAGTGGAGCATTTAACAGCTAAAGGGTTGACAGGTAGTATCTGGCAGATTCATTTGGTATTGCTGGCACAAAGGTACTAAACATGGCAACCTCACAAACAACAGTCTTTGGAAGCTGCACACAGTCACTGCACCCAATTTTTTTTGTAATACTTCTGTTTTTATACAAATTAAAGTAATGGATTAGTTAGCTTTAAAGGTTTTGGTAGGCAGAATTTGAAACTTTGGATACGGCTCTTAATGCCAAGCTGTTCCTGGTTTTAGCTCCATACTTAATACCCAGACATGAAACTGATATCATGTGATTCTTACCCAACTCCTTGGAAATAGGATACCATATTTCCCAAATTATCTTAGCCTTTAGAAAATGAGTAATTTTTCAGTGCATTATTGGTATTAAAGCTATGAATCATGTCAAGACTGTCTTCTACAAATCTCTTTAACTGTCTGAAATATGTTGAGAATAATTATTAGGTTGCAATTTTAAAAATGAATACATCAAATTCAATTCTTAATATCATATATCAACTAATTGAGCAGATCCTGAGCTAAACAGTGACTCAGTCAGTAGCAAAGCACTAAAAAGGAACACATATTATTCCTGTTATGATAAAATGGACCTGGGGCTCCACTCTCTCATGACCAGCATACCAATGACGGACTTTGTCACCGCAAGGTTTTGATGATGATTGTGGCCGGAAGGAAACTGCTTTGACTCTGTGTGACACATTCTCAATCAGGAGGTTAGAGAACATTTCTATATATCATAGCTGAATTGAGAGTGGACAGACTAAAGGCTGAAATAGGGATGTTATGACATTTTAATTACACACTGAGACACATTTTGGTTGAATGGGTGGTACTGCTGTCAGTTTTGTATTAGATTATACAAACAAACATTGAATAATGTGACAATAAAAGCAAGATACAAGCTAGATTACTTAATTGTTCATGTTCCTGTGACATTACTTCAATGCATATTCACTATGCGTCTTGAGAATCTATTTTAATTGTAAGTTCCTGAATAGATGTCAGATTTGATATTGTTGTCATTTGATCGCTTTGTCTTTGTACCACACCATTTACTTTGCATTTCTGTACATATAGTAAATAATTACAAATAAAACTCAAATTGCTGAAACAAACTTTAAGGAATTTTGGGTTTGGTTTCGAAGATAGATACCATGAAGGTTTACCTGATTTCGGTGAAACTTAGATAACCCCCCCTAAACTCAGACACTGAAAACTTAACAGCTTTTTGAAAAAAAGGTTTCAAAATATATTTATCCTTTATGAAAAAAGAACTAAACAAAAACACAAAGTAGTCTCTTTTAAAATAAAGAATAGCAATCTACTAATAAAAAATAAATAAATTAGCAGATAAATGAATTACCTTAAAAACAATGTTCAAAATGGAATTGGCTGACACCAAAATATGATTACATCATCTCAGCACAAAACACAAAGTCCAACTCACAGTTTGGCGTCAGTCCTGGAAAAAACGGTTCATTGTCCGAAAGATGAAGCCAGATGGACAGATATAAGCAATTCAAGCAATGTTGCTTTTTTTTTACAATTGGGAGCAATTCGTTATTCCGTCTCATTTTCACTTTTGTATATTTACTATAGCTGCTTAATAAAGCAAAATTATTTTTTAGTTAATCAATGGAATAATCGGCAGGGTACTCGATTACTAAAATAACCGTTTGCTACAGCCCTAGTACACACATTAGTTTCCCCTTTCTTTGAACATATCTTACACCCAGACATTTGCAGCCTCGGGGTTGGCTGGCTTCTTAGTTGAGTTTGCCGCAGATGTTCTGCTTCTTTTGTGAGGGAAAGATGGTACAGGAGCCGTTGTTTGTTTGCCTAATTACTTTGGACAGTTGCTGTCTCTTGAATGCCAAGGCATCATAGGAGCTGGGTTGAATCACTGGCTGCACTTCTCTGGAATGTGTTTCTACTGCATTTGAAATTATATTCTGGCCACATTGTGAACTATTAACCTCCAGTTGATGGATTAGGATAAGGATATCCCTTGCCTTGGAGTTTAGGTGCTTTAACAATAAAATCAAGAGACAATGAATATAAAATCAAGTACTGCAAAAGACAAGAAACATAAATATAGAAGAGTGTACAATAAAAATATGAAATCTACTAAACAAAATAATAATAGAGCGTGCTTGTGTGTGTTTTGTGCAGAAAGGAACATTGACCAGGAAAAGTGCAAAAGTATAGAGACTCTATATGATATGACAGTAAATGAGTTTAGTGTGTCTCTCCAGTGAAGATGACCATACTTGTTCAAAGGAAATTTAGTTGTGACAACCAGGAACTCCAGCTTTAAGATTATGTCTATTTGCTATTAATGGAACAAGCAGCTTCATGACAAGAGCTCAGCTTTTCTGTACCTCATATTCTGTTTATTTTGTGCAGAATTTGAAATCTCTAAGTATAAAATACTGGCTGGTTGGAGGGAGCAAAGCGGGAGGCACCGTGATCCAGCCCCTGTTTCTCTTTTTTTGTCATTTTACAAAAAGAGTAGGAGAAGTTTTCCTCCACACTGTGTCTACAGTGTTGGCTACATGATTATGCGCTTCACTGCTGGCTCAGCTCAAGCACATCTCAGAGCTATGGAAGTTGTACAATTTGGGAGCTGGTATAAAGATGACCATCATAAAGGCATCAAAAATATGAGAAAGGATTACAGATTTGTAGTATTAAATAAATCATTAAATAAATTGTTATTAATGAATCATTCAATCAATCTTTACATGTGGAACACTGCATTTGGCAGTCTGTATTTATTAAGGTTAAACTTTAGAACCTGCGTATGCTTTTTGTGAATTGATGCAAAGCACATTTAGCAATACGGACTCAGGAAGGAGTCATTCCTGGAGGATGTATATCCGCAGGTGAGTAAAGCCAGTTTTCTTTGCTTCAGTGGAAATGCGAATAGAGTCACTGCATTGGATCTACAGCTTCACTCGGGACACTGGAGATTTGACATGGGCGTGCCCATGAGGTACACACTAATGAAATAAAACGCAGCTGCAATAGAAGCGCAAATGGAAGACCTGATCTTTACAGCTTGACATGAGACTTATCTCGTCAGCCTGTCACAGCCTCAGCTTTAACAGTAGTAGGTGCGAATAAAGCTCACACCAAGTTAGAAATGAAAGGCTGACATTTTATAAGCACTTGACGCACTGTTAATACAAGTTAACCTGCAAATACTCAATGCAATCTATTTTTAAATACCACCAGTGAGGTAAGAACTAACCGTTCAAAAGTCTAATTTGTTCTGGAAGCTATGAACAACATACAGTTAGAAGATGCCAGCGGGAGCTCTGGATGCGTAGGATGTCTGCGAGGCCAAATCTGCCTCCAGTTCTGGTTCTCACATGCTGAAGATTTCCATTTCTGATTCCTTCTGTGTGAACATAAGAGGAGTGTGACAGAAGTGGGGGATAAAGTAAAACTTTGTATGCATAAATTCAGTGTGAACATTAACTGTTGTTTCACTCTGCAGGTGATGATCATTTACTTCCATCCCAGTGTGTTTCGCTGTATACTCCTGAGGTGGGTTCGCCTCCTGGGTTTCGCTGTCATGTATGGCACGGTCATCCTCAAGCTGTACAGGTACTGGACACTAAAACTATTGGAATCAAAAGATTGAGCAAATGAGAAATGACATTTCCTGTATGTTGTATCAACAAACCCTTGTCCCCTTCCAACTCTTTCTTTCTCCCATCTCCTCTCTTTCTATTTCCATCTCCTCATCTCTTTTAGTCTCCGCTCCGCCTCCTCTTCCTATCGTCTCATCTCCTTGTCTTCTTATCTCCTCTCCTCTCCTTTCTTTCTCTATCCTTGACTCCTCATTTGTATTCTTCTTACTTCCTACCTTTTCCTCTCCTTATGTCATTCTATCGGCTCTCTTTTTTTCTCTCACCTCATATTCCCCTCCCTCCTTTCTCCCTGTCGCCTCTCCTTTCTTCCGAACTCCTCCCTCTCCTCTCCTGCCCTCTCATCTCCAAGTCTCCTCTCCTCTCTCCTTATGTCCTCCCATGTATCTTCTCTACTCTCCAGATATTAACTTGCCCTATGAGTCAGCCGTAGTGTTTCAATAATTCAGCTCCCTCTCAGTCTGCACTCACACACATGCGTGCTGTCAATAAGCACATTTGAATTTCCCATTAGTAAGGTCTATCTGCACCTGCCTGCTGAAGTATCTATTGAGACACATACTCTCTTCCTCCTCTCCATCTCAGAGCAAGTGTTGCTGAGATGGTAGAGGGGGGTCAAAGGTCGCCCAGAGTGTTCCCTTGGCAAAATTACCATTTAGATTTTTTCCCGAGCTTGCTGGGTGGTAAATGTGCCCCCGGGTCAAGCTCTTATAGCCCGGTCTCACTGAATATATATCAGAGATAAGATAGAGTTGTCACAGTCTGGTCGGGAGAGAGCAGATGAGCACAGCGTAGAGACGATAGTCAACCGAGAAGTGACTGTTTGTCTAGATGGGGATATTTATATAACTTCATCTTTGTCCTCTATAGCTCTACTTACCCAGCATCAAATCCCTTTAAAACTATTCTGGCTGATGGGTTGCATTTTTAATTCCCTTTACAGAGGCAGACTTGCCTTGTATGAATGTGTCAGAAGGCAGTGAAGATACTGTGCAGCTTACAAATAAACTGCCTCTGCAGTCTAATATGTTAGCTCCATTCACATTTGTTGGACCATCTCTAAGCTAAAAAAGTAATAATAAAAAAAGAAAACTGACAGCCATAAGAACATTTGTTATATTGGGATTGAAAACAAATATATGAAGAAATCTGTAACCTCATTCGGCTCTCTGACTTATTCCTTTTTTTATTTATCCCGTCAGCTCAAGGGATATTAAAACATGATTTAAACAAACATGAATGAAATTAGTTAACAGTGCCCTTTTCTCCCTGATCCTTTTAATTCAAGTGGGCATGTTAGCAAGAGCAACAGCCGGGGGTGTGAGTTGTCAATCGCATGAAGAGAGTCTCTGACTCACCTCCACTACTCATCATGATTTCACCCAGCAGTCTCAAGTATTCTTGCTATTGTTGTCCTCTTCCTCCTCTCTCTTTAGGGTGTTAAAGGTGTTTCTGTCCCGCACGGCCCAGAGGACGCCCTACATGACCAGCTGGCGTGTCCTGCGGCTGCTGGTGGTGATCCTGCTGGTGGTGCTGTGGTTCCTGGTCGCCTGGACCTCCTCTGTGTGCCAGAGCCCCGAGCTGAGTCGGGCCATGATCGCTGTCGGCCTCACCCCAGAGGGGCTGCAGTTCAGCATGTGCCTGCTGGATCGATGGGACTACATGATGGCTGTCGGTAAGTGTGCGTGTTTTCTGTGTTTCTGTGCTTACTTGTACCCAATGTGTAGTGATGACTTTGCAGGACAAGAAACAAGTGAGGAAATCTTGCTCCTACTTACCACTACACTGTAAGGAGCTTTTGGGCTTATAGCTTGCGGGTAGGCTGCTTGGGTAAGGCTAAAGAACAATTTTAGTTTAGAAACTTTTGGAAGAGGCTGCAGGCGGGGTCAGGGGGAAAGAAATGCCTGTTACCTTGAGTGACTGAGCATTTTGATTGTAAATGCTGGAAACGTATTGATTTTCCAACACAGTTTATCTAAACTTTAGTTTGATTCTGCATTGAATACTGTGTAGATACACATTCCTGAAAACTGCTTCAAATGATAGTGCCTTGTATTCTGTGAGAGAGTCTCTCATTAAAGAGTAACTTAAAGTTACCCTGGGGGGTTTTGGAGTGTAGCGATGTTTCTACGAGTGGGTTTAAAGTCCTGAGGATCCAATGCTAGGGTGGTCGAAAGGTAAACAAAGACTGATTGCCACCAGAAGGCAAAAAGACTGAGTTTTCAATACGGTAGCTGCATCATATGTGACCCATTTACTTAGAATAGTTCAGTCCTCTATGGAGCTAAATCCAGTTCATATGTATTGTTCATTTGAAAATAAGATTTGAACCTGAAAAATCAAGTTTTGATTTTGAACTTTGACAAAAAAATATTTTTTTCAGTTTTCAGTAACAGATTTTATATTTTATCACTGTGCAACATCAAAACTTGATTTTTCAGGTTCAAATCTTATTTTCAAATGAAAAATACATATGAACTGGATTTAGCTCCATAGTCCTCTCCTATACTTTATCGAAACTGATGGTACCGACAGCAAATGGATTGCATGAAATAGAGGGGGCTGTTTGAGGTCGTTAAACTGCTTCTTGCGATTTCCAGCGAGTCTGAGGCACAATGGATCCATTGTTGTTCAAGTGACCAATCACGTCAGTCAGAAATAAACAGGTATGGGTTGGGGAATTGTATAAATGTGATAAACTTATCTGCAGCAGATTTCTTGTTGGAGATAAATAGAGCCACTTATTTAAAGTGAGGCTTGCCTGAAGACATGATTATACTGTAATAGGCCTGTTTATTCAGCATCCTTCCCTCGAAGCAGCATTTTGAAAAACCTTTGCTCTGGACGTTAAATAGATGCAGTTCTGAATTTTGATGATAGTGTCCATTGTTTGATTCACCTTTCCCTGAAGGGTTTGCTCACAAACAGTTTAATGGATGGTTCTGTATATTAAATTACCAATGGGATGCTCTGATATAAAAGATGGAGTGCGTCTCTTAGTGTCTTGGGCTGCTGCCATTAAAGCAGAACACCTCCAGAGGGCAGGAGGTGCCACAAAGTCCCTCATTTATTTTTTACAGCCCTTCACCACAAGCATGTCTCTCAGGACTTTCCGGAGGACAATCCTATCTAGTTTTATAGACAATGATCTATCACAGAATTGTATAGTATATGGTATTTCGGGATATTAGATATAGATATATGAAAGAAAATCCAAGCCAATAACAGTCTAATCACCACAATATGTAGGCTTTATTATCTAAACTGAAGTAAATGTGTAGATACACATTGTGCTCAAAGCACTTTGACTTTCCCTTTCCTATTCTTTCCCATTCATCCATAAATCATGATTTACAGACCTACCTCACCATGCCGCATAAAACATTTACAAAGGGAATCTTATGTCTGACAACACAGGCTTATTAACATTTGCTTTCACTTAACCTTTAAATTAATTGCAACACCCTCCCCCACAAAATCTTAATTTACCATCAAATTAAAACAGAGAATTCAAGAAGTACACACAGAAATAACAATTGCCAAAATTATAGAAAATATAACAAATGTCATGTTGTCTTTACTGAGCTCGCAACTTTTGAACAAAGAGCTACTAAATTAACATGGTATCACCACCGTCACTGAATAAATGAGTGTGTGAATAAATGAGCGAGCAATAATTCCTACTGAAGATCTTCATCTATTGTTATTTTTATAGTTCTACCAGCCACTACTAGTTCAATGTGAATTGGAAAATGAAGCCAAGATACAGATAAACAATTTGTATCCTCTGCACATGGTCAAACTCACAGTTATGGTCCATGTCATACACAAAAGGCATTCTTGGCCTATTCAATCTTTTTATTTTTTACGGAAAATCTCTCAAGAAAAGCATGAAATAAATTAGACACCCTCTTTGCTCTCCGAAAACAACGAGACAATAAGAAAAACAATGTGCATACAGTCCCTAAAATGACCAGAATCTATAACACTGTCAAGCTAACAAGCACAAATAAGTTTCTTTCCCTCATGTATGTGGTGGGTACCCAGAGGGCGTTGTGTGTGCATAACAGTAGCTTCCTAATGACAGACTCTTGAAGCAGGAGGCAGTGATGGGCACCTCACTGAAGCCAGTCTGACAGCAGGGAAGACTAATTCTGTTTGGAAAGAGGCAGAGGATGGAGAGAAGCTTGGTCTGCCTCTGAAAACTGATAGACAGGCCGACACACAGAGAGAGAGAGACGGACGTGGCAGGGAATAAGAAGAGTGGAGTCTGTGAAGTATGAAGCTTGGAGGGATGTGGGTAACAATGCAGAGAGAGAGAGAGTTTTCCACCAGCTGGGGAAGGGGGAGAATTTGAGATGAAGAGAAGAAGAGGGAGCTGGTGAAGGGACACTCATGAGACACGACTGAGTAGCGCAGCATCTTCAGGGGAAGTGACGGTGTGTTCCTGCCGTGACAGATTTCCACAAACGCAGCACTTTAAAGGGAATGAAACACGTAGAGCACAACAATCCCTCCGTTTGGGTCAGTGTGTATTTGTGTGTGTGTGTTCGAGACAAGATATGAAATGAGGGATCCCCGCTGTTTGCTGTGACATCCAGTGAGAGCACTGGCGTGCTGAGGCTGCACTGAAGGACAGGAAGCACCCTGCAAAGCTGCTTTGGAGGATTCAACAATGCAGTTTAACAATTTAGTGATGCGTATGAAAAAATATCTAATTCCTTGTTTTGCGTTTTCACTTGTTTGTTATAATGCTGACAAGTGAACACATATTTGTCTGGAAATGAACAAATCATCCTATTTTGTCTTGAAACGCGTTGCGAAATGTAGCTTAAGCGAAACAATATTCATAATGCCAACAATAACCAATTCATTTGAATCTGAAATTAATCTGCATTAGTGGGAATTATTATCCCTTTTCTTCTCGCACGCAGCTCTCCGTGCATCCTGATTCAGAGGCTAAGTACCCAGTAATTAGTGCTGATTTATAGTCTCGGCCTGTTTATGAATATGAATGTGCCGTAATCACCTTAAGGACTTTAAGGACGTATATGCCAACACAGTATTGGCACAGTTTTTGGTTCTCCTTTATGTCTGCAAACAAAACAACAAACTCATATAGCTTACATCAGAGGAAAAATCATTTTTTATTTGTAAATGGGTTTTTTTAACGCAAGAATCATCTTTTTGTTCTACACCAGAGAGCAGCAAATATTAGAGTTATTAGATTGCCTCCAAAATGCACAATCTGTGAACATATAATGTCCAATATATTTATAATGATGCTGATAATGCTGAAGACAGCTAATTTTCTAAACACATCTTTACTGTAAAATTGCAGGCTGTGTGAACTTCATGAGATCAGACAGTAGCAGCAAGGTGTCAACACATTGTCAAGGAAACACTGCAAAAACACAGGAACTCTTACTAAATTAAGAACTGCTACATTCGGAGTTACATAGACCTTGAACGCAGGGTCAAGGATCAACTTTTTCCCAAATCTTTGTTTCATATAGTGTGTGATGAATAACAGTATTGCTGTTTACTATTGCAGGGATTCTGCATCCTACCTTTCAGAGCAACAGTGCTGATGTTATTTAACATGCAAATAAAAACAGAGATTAAATCAATGCTCAAAGCATTTTGAGAGTTACATTTTTGGAAAGTTCTCTCTTGAGAGTGAGAGGATAAGGAGCTGGAGCCGGGAGATGATTGACACTTGAAACTGGGGGAAACGATTAGCCTGGCTCTGTCCAAAGGTAAAGCAACATCTCACTATTAAACATGTGTCTAATTTGTTTAATCAATACACAAATAGAAAAGTTAAGATTTAAAAAATATGGTAACACTTTATAATAACTACACACTATTTAGCATTAGTAAAGCATGAGTAAACATATAATTAAAAAGTGTTAGAATTTATTGTCGAAGTCTGGTACCATCATGCCTGTAGCCTTTCAGTATAATCAAAATAATTTGTTAACCATCCTAAAACCACACATTTTTATTTGGTCATGTTTGTGTAAAGACCAAACAAAGCAGATTCAGCATTTTAATTAGTGATCTTTAGAGACTCTGGTGGGAATGTTTTGTAACTTTGGAGAGAGATAGCCCCCGCCTGTTTCCCGTCTTGACGCTAAGCTAATCGCCTCCCAGCTCCAGCTTTTGTATTTAACTCAGAGACATGCAATTGTTCCCATCTTACCCTGAGAGAGAAAGCAAATCAGTGTGTTTCCCTAAAAGTTGAACTATACAGCTTTTATTGAGTTTGGCACTTTGGAAAGAGACGAAAGTTTCAAATCTAAAGGGAGGCATTTTAAACTTAAAAATACTTTTTGGATTATATAGGCTTGTCGCAGCTTGCGGGGACAAGCCTTGCGGGGTATACAAAGGTTTAATTAAAGACACTAAATGGAACAACAACAACAAAAAATCATTTTAAGACAATACAAACTTAAAACCAGTCCTTAACCCTCCTTGTGACCTTTTTGTTTGTTTCTTTTATGTCCCAGCGGAGATCCTGTTCCTGCTGTGGGGTGTGTACCTCTGCTACGCCGTCCGCACCGTGCCCTCGGCTTTCCATGAGCCACGTTACATGGCCGTGGCCATATACAATGAGCTCCTCATATCAGCCATCTTCCACATCATCAGGTAGGTGTGGGAAAGGGGTGGAAGAGGCATGAGTGGGCGTGAAGGACAGTACGCTTGGCCAGAAGTGAATGGCAATAATCATGTCTTCACAGAAAATTAAAAAGGGAAGAACTATCTTTTTACTCTTCTTGATGAACATCTTTGCGACAGTGATGAGGAAATAGCGTGAACATTTAGAAGGGGCTTAGACAACTTTACCTCTTCTTGCAGTCGTTGTTCAATCATAATCCTAGAGATATTTGTGTGTTAGAGCAAGGTATTACAAGTGCTGAACATGTCTGAGGAAAAGCAGAGAGTTCACCCGCCCCCTTCATCAGGGAAATGAACTGCGTCAGCAGAGCAAGTTGAATGGAGGTGAATAGAAAATGTCTTCCCCAGGCAGAGAAACAGCATTTAGATCTACTGTGCCAGAGCCCTAAATAAACCTTCTGTGCCCCTTAATGGATTGTCTGTCTTTCCGTCACAAGGTTTTTTCATTTTTCATTTAAGTAATCGTCATATATTTTCTTGAAAATACCTTGAATAAGGTAAATGTTACCCAAAACTTGACGTGATAATAGGTCCTGGAACTATTTCTCTAATTCCAAATGGGCAAGAAGAATTAGTATCATAGTTCTGTCTTTAAAGCTGCATTAATCCACATTTTATATTATTCAATATTAACAATGGAATAAATACTGTAACCATGTATAGGCTAATGTGAAAGGGGTTCTGTGAGGTAAACTCACAGAGCACTATCCTCCACCGTTATATGGAGCCTTTTAATATTGTAACGTCCGCAGTAACGACTCGCAGACGTTGGTTTCCTTAACTTGCAGGTTTATTGCAAGAGTATTGGCAAAGGGGCTCTTCGCAAACAGTAGCTCACACGGAACAGCTAACAAGCTCACTTAGCATTCCCCACACTCTCATGACAACAACACACAATGTCACTTCCTCTGTAACTACTCGCCTGCCCCCTACTCCACCAATCATAGGCCACAGCCTTACCAACAAGTACACTGCTTCCCTGTGATTAGCCGGAGAGAGTGAGAGGCCCCTAACCGACCCCTCCCCCCCAACAGACGCCTGTACAGAGTCGCTACAATATCTTTAATTCTTTGTTTTAGTTTCATGGCCCACAACATTTTTAACTCAATCTCACTCTTTACCAAAAAAAGCTTTGATAAACCTTTACGCTACCTGCCGAGCACCAAACAGCATGCTGCCAAAGTTAGCAACTAGCAAGTGAACATAATGGAGCACTTAGCAGCTAAAGTCTGAGATATTTAGGTCAGTGGTGAATGTAGTGGCCGGCTATGGCCAGGTGAGGGCGCACTGATATATGATGTTGGGATATACGTGGGAGAAGAAGTACTAATAAAGTTGTCGAGTTGCATCCTGATGGTTGTGTCCTTGAGTACCGAGTATATAGGCACAATACATGGTGTCAGAAGCTTGTAACCAGCGACAGACAGAGTCTAATGGTACAGACAACTAGTCGGAGTAGTTTGACGGTGTGGAGAGAAAAGACGGTGACGTGTGGAGCTAGAGAGAAAGTTTGACGGTGAAAGCTAACAACAAGCTAGCGGAAGCTACTAGCGCACAGCATGGATCACATCTTTACCATCCCACCACCGGGACCTTTCGACTTCGAGCCAAGTTCGTGGCCCGCATGGATAAAAAGATTTGAACGCTTCAGGCTTGCTTCTGGATTGAAAGAAAAAGACCAAGCTTACCAGGTGAATTCTCTCATTTACACAATGGGTGATAAGGCTGACGATATCCTGAGCGCACTGCAGTTGGCTGAGGATAAACAAGATGACTATGACGAGGTAAAAAATGCTTTTGATGGACATTTTGTCGGAGTACATAATGTGATTTTTAAACGAGCCAAGTTTAATAAACGAAGTCAGGAAGTTGGCGAATCTGCAGAGAACTTCATCACAGCAGTGCACAAGCTAGCTGAACATTGCGCCTTGCGTGAAGAGATGATCCGAGACAGGATTGTTGTCGGGATACGTAATGCCAAATTGTCAGAAAAAATGCAGCTCAACCCAAAATTGGATTTAGCGACAGCCATAGTTCAAGTGAGGCAGCACGAAGAGGTGAAAAAGCAGCAAGTTGTTCTCCGAGCAGCCGATTCACCGGAGCAAATGGATGCAGTGGCTTACAACAGTAAGAGACAGGTTTATAGGAAAAACTCTGCTCAACGCGTAAGCCATTTTCAGCCTCAGCCTGCCTCAACCAACCCAAAACAGTGTGGGAAGTGTGGCAGAACCCCTACACATGCATGGACTGAATGCCCAGCAAAAGATGTTGAATGTAGAAAATGTCAAAAGAGGGGACACTTTGCATCTGTGTGCAGATCATCCCAAAAGCTAGAATCCACTGAGAAGGATTATGTGGCAGCTTATTTGGGAGCTATCGACCATCCACAGGTGTCTACATGGACTGAAATGCTTACCATTAATGGTGGTCCGATGTGCTTTAAAGTAGACACGGGGGCATCTGTGACTGCCATCCCAGAAACAGAATACACGCAAGAGAAATACGGCAGTTACACGGTGACACGCAGACCTCTGCTGGGCCCCGCCAGTCAACCTCTGGAGGTCAAAGGACAAGTGCATGCTGTCATTCAGAGAGGTGACAGAAAGATTGAGGAGGAGGTGTTCATCGTGAAAGACCTGACGACACCCTTATTGGGCCTTCCAGCTATTCGCAGACTGCAGATGATTCCTCAGCTCCATAGCATAGACAATGCAGAGACACACTTCCGCTCAACCTACGCAGATGTCTTTACAGGGCTAGGCAGGCTTAAAGGTGAATATAAAATTAAGCTGAAAGACAATGCACCACCCTATGCCCTCTCTGCCCCACGACGTGTAGCCATCCCACTCCGAGTCAAAGTTAAAGAGGAACTAGACCGGATGGAGAAAATGGAGGTCATAGCCCGTGTTGAAGAACCAACTGAATGGTGCGCAGGCCACTATTGTGAAAACGTCAGGGAAACTACGCATTTGTGTAGATTTAACCCATTTGAACGAGAGCGTCATCAGAGAGAGACACATCTTACCGGCAGTGGACGAGACGCTGGCCAAGCTGGAAGGGGCCAGAGTTTTCACAAAGCTTGACGCGACATCAGGCTTTTGGCAAGTACCTCCATCAAGACTCAATGCTTTTGACCACGTTCATCACACCAGAGGGCCGATACTACTTCAAGAGGTTACCCTTTGGTATATCATCGGCCCCTGAGCACTTTCAAAGGAGAATTTCCCAACTGATTGATGGCATTGACGGAGTGCTATGTCATGCTGATGACGTTCTCATCACAGGAAAGGACCGGGCAGAGCACGACGATAGGCTGCACAGGGTGCTACAGAAATTCAGAAAGTCTGGGCTCACTGAATGAAAAATGCCAGTTTGCACTGACAGAGGTCCGTTTTCTGGGCCACGTCATAAACTCACAGGGCACCAGAGCAGACCCGGATAAAATAAAGGCGATCCGTGACATGCCTGAGCCAAAGGATGTGGCAGATGTTCGCCGTTTCATGGGCATGGTGAACTTTGTAGGAAAATTCTCACCACGCCTGCCCGACTTGACAAAGCCCATTCGCGATCTGTTGAAGACAGAGAACAGCTGGACATGGGGAGCACCCCAACAGAAAGCGTTCATGGACACTAAGAAAGAATTGGGGTCAGAGACTGTGTTAGCCCAATACAGCCCAAACCACGAAACCATGGTGTCAGCGGATGCCTCTTCGTATGGACTAGGAGGCGTCTTGACACAAAAACAGCTAAGCGGTGAGTGGAGACCTGTGGTTTTCATTTCAAGAAGTTTGACCAAAGCCGAGTCAAGATATGCCCAAATAGAAAAAGAGGCTTTGGCTACGACCTGGGCATGTGAGCGCCTGCGCGGATACTTGAGCGGCCTAGATTTTACTATAAGAACAGATCACAAGCCACTCATAACACTCCTGAAGTCCAGAGCACTGGATGACCTTCCGCCGAGGATTATCAGATTCAGATTGAGGCTGCTCAGATTCAATTTCAACATCATCCATGTCCCAGGTAAAAACCTGATAACGGCTGATGCTCTGTCCAGAGCGCCTCTTCCAGCCACAGCCACGGAGGCGGAGCAAGACCTGGAAAAGGAATGCAAAGCTTACTTGGACAGTGTAGTAGAAAGCCTGCCAGCCACACCGACAAAGCTGGAGCAAATTAAGAGCGCACAAACCTCTGACAACACCTGCAAACGTCTCAGTCGATACATTGAAAACGGCTGGCCTGAACACAGACGAGATATGCATGAGCTGCTGTTGCCCTACTGGCCTGAGAGGTCAGTCCTGCATGAAGGAGGAGGACTGCTCATGAAAGGTGAGAGACTCATAATCCCTGAACACATGAGACCTGACATCCTGCAGAGACTTCACCAGGGGCATCAGGGTATCAACAAATGCCTTGCAAGGGCTAGAGAATCTGTCTGGTGGCCAGGCATCACGTCTTCCATAAAGCAAATGGTCGAGAGATGTGAGATTTGTGCACGTGAAGCTCAAACACCTGTTGAGCCTCTGCTCACGACTGACCTCCCAAGCAGACCATGGCAGAGGGTCGGAGCAGATCTGTTCCAATGGCAGAATGGGAACTACTTAGTCATGATAGACTATTTCTCTCGCTATATTGAAGTTTTTTTTCAGACTATTGCAAGATTTAAAGCTGTGTTTGCTAGGTATGGATGCCCAGAAGTGCTAGTCACGGACAACGGTCCTCAGTTTCACTGTCATGAATTCTCTCAGTTTGCAAGAGATTATGACTTTACACATGTGACAAGCAGCCCCCGTTATCCCCGCAGCAATGGGGAGGCTGAACGGGCCGTCAGAACTGTTAAGTCTTTTTTAGAGGAAGAGGGTGATTTCCACAAAGCTCTGCTGGCCTACAGGTCTACTCCATTGGCACACTGGACCTCCCCGGCACAACTACTGATGGGGAGGAGACTCAGAACACCAGTTCCAGTGTCACCGCTGCAGCTACAACCACAGTGGCCAGATCTCAAGGAATTCAGGGAAAAGGACACTGTGTTGAAACTGCAACAGCAACAAACGTTCAACCGGAGACACCGCACTCAAACCTTGCCACCTCTTCAGTCTGGACAGCAGGTGTGGATCGGACCCACACACACCAGAGGGACTGTTGTGGGCCCTGCACCTACACCACGCTCATACGAGGTGGAGACTCCGGATGGAGGACGGCTGCGACGCAACCGTTCACACCTCAGGGAAGTACCAGTGCCTTCAACATCAAGGGACATGTCAATGACTAGGTCAGGGAGACTTTCTAGGGCTCCTGAAAGACTGGACCTTTAAACACTAAACACACACCTACACACTACAGAGGACAGAAAAGAAAAACATGAAAAGATGTTTAAAAAAAAAAAAAAAAAAAGTCATAAGTCGGTTTGAAGAGTGAAATGTCTAGTTGAAAAGCTATGTTCTGAGTGGATGCATCTAGTGAGTAATCTCATACAATAGCTACAGTAAAATATAATTTCTTCTGTTGGTTTCTCAGTTTAGACTTAAGTTTTAATAAGGATTTGAGTGAACTCCTGAAATTATAAGATAAGTTCGAAAACTGGAAAGTAGCTATAATGTTCAATGCACTTTGTCATCTTGAGGTTCTGACAAAGCAGTTCAACGTTCATCTAAAAGGGGGAGATGTAGTGGCCGGCTATGGCCAGGTGAGGGCGCACTGATATATGATGTTGGGATATACGTGGGAGAAGAAGTACTAATAAAGTTGTCGAGTTGCATCCTGATGGTTGTGTCCTTGAGTACCGAGTATATAGGCACAATACAGTGAACACCAAAATAGAGCTAAAAAAAAGAGATAATATTGGACTTACATTCATCAGGTGGACAAAAACACAACTCAAAATGAATGCTAATGTTGCTCCATGTCTGCTAGAATTGTAATAAGGCAACTGTTGGCGAACACATTATCCATTACAACTTTGATAAATGATCATGTTTTGTTCTTGTTTAGCCCTCATGTGGCAAAAATGTAGCATTTGTTGTCAATGTTTTCTTTTAGTTCCCTCTGTGTCATTTCTCACACAAAACAATGCAGCAACAGATTAGGCTACAAGACTCTCAAGCCAAAACTAAACGCCTCAACATGTTGTGTTTTGGATGCACATGTAATCACGCATTGGAAGACTGCTGTTGAATGCTTTGCAAAGCATGCTGGAGGCTGGTTTGATGAATGTTATTTCCCTACCTTTAGGCAGCCTTTTCATGTTTGTGTTGCATGAAAATCAGCTTGCATAATACATGTTTACAATACAAGTACCGTAAAAGTCGGGTTACAAGCCGCTCCTACCTTCGGTGCGTGTCCCCGCTGTAGCAAGCTAGCAGCAGCGCTAACTAGCGCTGCTGCTGCTGCTACTACTGGCCGCATCCCCTCTGCCTGAGTCAGGTGTCGAGCAGGGGCTGGTCCCGCTATCTTCGGTGGTTGTCGGGGAGCTAGCGGAGTGCTAGCTGGCTACAGCGGCGAGCTAACGGGGACACTGACCGAAGGTAGTAGCGGCTTGTAACCCGACTTTTACGGTACACCTCACAATGTTGTTGAATACTGACACAGTTGAAGGTGGGGACTGCTTGGAAAAAACCCTCTTCTTTTTCCATTAAATGCTGGGCGACTGTGGCTCGGTGGTTAGCATGTCTTTCAATCGGAGGATCGGTGGTTCGAGCCCCGGCTCTGCTAATCCATGATCATGTGTCCTTGAGCAAGACACTTAACCCAGAATTGCTCCCTGTTGCTGTGTATAGAGCAAACATTTAAGTCACTTTGGATAAAAACGTCAGCTAAATGAAATGTCATGTAAAAAATGCATGTGGATGTGGATAGTCCTCGTGACATCACCCACTGGTTTGTGGAAGCCTCAAGTTTGGCCTTTTGGCCAAACTTGAGCTATTCTTGGCTATTGGCAGAAGTGCCATGAGAGGGTGAAGTTAAATAAAAATAAATGTTTAGATGACCACAAATGTTACAATTAACACACTATGAAAGGGTTGAACTTCTCAGGCAAAATCATGGGCAACTCCCAGACTGGACATCATGCTTGAAACTAGCAATTTAGACCATAAAATCATGTTTACAATGTTTACTGAGGTAATACATGTAGTTAGATGTAGGGTAGTTTTCTCATAGACTGCTATACAATCTGACTTTTTACAACCAGAGAAGTCGTCCCTTACAGCAACTAGAGAGAATGCAAGTTTAAGAAACTTATGCATTGGCTTCACTTTTTAGAGCTGCCGGTTGCCGCCTGAATCTGACTCACTCAACTATGTGTTCCTGTGTGCCTCGAGGAGCTTATTTACAGACAAGCTGTTTTTTATGTGCCCATGGTCAAATATCGGTTTTTAATATCTGAGTTGGAAATAAAAAGTTGTTCAAAGAATGGTGGAAGTAGTAGGACCTAAATATTTTCAAAAGAATCCTAAAGCAAATAATACTTTGTCAATCCTGTTGCAGAAGGAATAAAACCAATCATGTGTTTTTTACATTACGTCTGCAAAAGCCAGGGGCAAAAAAATTCCATTTGTCACACTTTCTTCGATAAAACTGTTTCTGATTGAATATTCTTTCATTTATGCAGCGCCCTATTGTGCTCAGTGGGAAGGAAAAGAAAGGAAACGATCACGTCCTTTTAATCTGTTGAGAAACTGAAAAGTCCAATGGGTACACCTTCATCAGTGGTGTGAAACTGTTATAAATCAAGCTGGTCTTGCTTGCTGGGGAATAGAACGAAAGGTTTTCTTTTTCTTCATTTTTTCTGCTGCGTCCCAGAGATAAGGCTGGACTCTGTGTGTGTGTGTGTGTGTGTGTGTGTGTGTGTGTGTGTGTGTGTGTGTGTGTGTGTGTGTGTGTGTGTGTGTGTGTTTGGATATCTAATTTGAATTATGAATGTGATTTCTGGGCGCTATGACAAAGGACCAACAACCTCTGAGCCACCTTGATGGATCACAAATACATGCACATCAGCACACACACACACACACACACACACATACACACACACACACACACACACACACACACACACACACACACACACACACACACAGGTATCTTTTCACAGACTTTGGGCAAAATACACTTAACTCAGCTTGATACTGCCTAATAATTGCTTTGATGTATCTGTCATGGTGTCTGGAGTTGATTGGTCGTGGCAAATTAGTGCCAAAATTCCGCCTATTGTTAGAGCCTATTTAGGCTTTTGTGTTGTTTTCATATTCTCCAGCAATAACTGGAGCGATAACCTGTGGTGGTACTTAAACAATGATTTAAAATTGCCACAATAATGTAAATGATGTCATGTTTGAAAAGAAGCAACCACAAGCTACCAGCGTGGCTGCTGAGAGCTTTGACATGGATCTGCAAATGTCTGGATTGAGTCAGTGCTGACAGAAATGGGACACATTTCTTTGGAACAAAAATACTGTTTGGTGTTTTGCTGATGGTAACAGGAAAAAAAAATTCTATGTTCAGCTCTAGAAACATTGTTTTATAAATTTTTTAAAACATTGTGACAAATTGCTTCTGAATACAGTATGAAAATAAAGATGACAGCCACAGATTCAAATGAATCGAGATAATTTATAAGGTTAAACAGTGAACGGATGATTAATACGAATTGGAAGAATGTCATTGATTTAATAAAAAAAAAATTTAATACGGGACTTATACTTCATCCTCTGCCTATAAGAGGATTTTAATCAGACTGACGGGGTAAAGAAACTACAAATATAAGCAGCAGTAAAAATCAATTTTAAAGTCATCAGTCAGCCAGTGAAGGGCAGCAAGGATGAACAAAATCAGTCTAGATTCTACATGAAGTCTGTGATCGGGTGTCGGCCATTATCTTGGATACTATTTGAGGAGATGCATAATTAAGCAATAAGGTACGAGAGGCAGTACTGTATCGTCAATAATGTACTGTTCAAGGGTGTTGTTAGGCCCGACGCGCAGCCTTATTGCCGCCATACACATACGAGACTATAAAACTGACTGCCGGTTGAATGCAGGGTGGAGGATGACACTCAGCCACGGATGTAAAGAAGGGATCTCGCTGCTTCTGTCCGTCTTTTCTCCGTCACGTTTCTCCTCCATGATGTTTAGAGAACTTGCCTCGCGTCGGGAAATTACCGACGTAATTATCTCTCACTGGAAATTATCATGATTTTGTGATCAAACCCTTTTATTCCTCCTCTTAGTTTCTAGTTTTATGCACTCGCTCCCCGCTAACTAGTCTGCTCTCAGAGCGTTATCTGCTCTGCTCTCCTGATTGTGAGCCGTATCAACGTTTGACTCTACAGCAGGAACAGGGACCATAAATACATTATTCACCGCCGACATTCTCATCAAAAGTCATTCCCCCCAAAATATCAAAGTTTACACGAAACATGTTTGGTAACTGTCAAGCTTGAAATGACAACTAATTTAAAATTTAAAATTTAAAATTTAAATCTACCTGTTATTTTAAGTGCACACTGATATGGAAAGTTTTAAATGTAAACAGGCTGTACAGTACTTTGTGGCTGAATAAAGTACACCTCGTGACTCACTCTCAACCAATCAGAATGCTTGATTTGATCTACCCGTATTATAAGGGTGTGTTAGGGCAGTGATTGTCAACCACTGTCAATCAGGTGTGCCGTGAGAAAATGTCCAATTTCACTGAATTGGTCCAAAAAAATATTATTTAGTTGCCGCAAATGATTTTCCATTGTTGCACGTCTCAGCCTGCAATATAGTGGCTGGCAGAGTAATATAAAACAGGTCTACACCTTGTTCTGTTATTAAACAAACTAAACGGCCGTATGTTATTGATCTTATCTACACGACAGTCATTTCTGGGTCGCGTCTACAACTCTTCTCTGCTCTGTGTAGCGCACAGCGGAGTTCCGCCCCGATGCGCTGCACACAGTGGACAGAGAGCGACAAAAAATATGTTGCGTGCTTTTCACAATGGGATTTGCTGCTGAAGCTATCACTATTTTAAGCTACGAGCTATCACTTTTAAAGCCTAACAGTTAATGTCTTTGCAGACAAGGCAAACATTCAACAGGCTGCAGCCTGGAGCTCCATAAATGACGTTTCTGACTTCGCATATCGAGAGGCTCTGGAAATATTCATTCAAAAGCCCTAAAAACACACTGCAGTGACAAAGCCTGCACACTTTGAGGTCGTCATTAAAATAAATGAACACCATGTTTCCTTTAAGTCAGTATTTATCAAACTGGGGCGCTATTTATTACAGGTGGGGCGCAAGAGGAAATGCTGGTTTTAAATGTTCACCGTCCGCCATTAATACGCTTGCGCATACGCGACTCGCCGATTCTTGTAATTTCGCCAAAAGCCGATCTTTATGAGATCTCCGTGAGGTCGGCTTTCTGCTGTTGTGTCTCTTAACATTTAGCATGAATTGAGAGTGTCCGTATCAAATCTACAACACTGTTTTAAAATGAGTTGTAGAGGAAAGCAGCTCACTGCAGCCACTAATACTGATACAACGTGATGCTTACATACCTGCACTCTGTTTTGCAAAAAAAATAGCTTATTGTTTTCCACAATAAGCTATTTAGTAGTAACTAAATATTAGTTATTTTTTGCATAACGTTATTTTCATTTTTCTAACAAAGTGATAACACTTTTTTTTTGATGGAGCGATCTGGTTTACTTGAAACACTGAAAACTCTTCCATGCCAGTAGGTAGCGCACTAATTACCTACCATATGCTGTATTATGTTACAATGTGACATTCTGTAACTTTTTGGGTTGTTGGTGAGGGATTTTTTTATTGTAGAAAAACTGCCCTTACCATATTTCCTCTGTGCAGGGTCCAAGAGTCCAGGTCATGCATGCCATTACACAGACAGAGACCAGATGTGTGTTGCCTAAGGAGAAGACAAGAGCCAAATAAGAGAAATATCTGCAGATTTTGAGAACGTATGGTACATTTGACATGCTACCAACCCAGATAGTATAATTTCATATGTTGAGACCAGCTGTGAATCACTGTAAATTTATGGGGAAATGTTACAGCTTCTGATATGAAGCTGAAAACGCCAGAACAACCAAACAGAAGAACAGTTTCTTCTTGCAGTCACTCTGATGAACAATTAAAAAAGTAATGCACTGTTAATAATCCTCGAACA
Source organism: Taurulus bubalis (assembly GCF_910589615.1). Classification (NCBI taxonomy): domain Eukaryota; kingdom Metazoa; phylum Chordata; class Actinopteri; order Perciformes; family Cottidae; genus Taurulus; species Taurulus bubalis. The sequence continues at coordinate 27,994,051 of NC_136589.1, forward strand.
TCAAGATATTCACTGCTGCCTGTATAGATCATAATCTCAATCAGATTTGAATGCACCACTGTTTTTTTACTATGTACTGTATGTATCGTCCGTCACTATCTATATAAATCCTTTAAACAGTACATTGTGATGGTAATTTTCCACCACATCATACAGTAAATAAATTATTTTATGTGTACATGCTTTACATAATAATCCAGTTCAGGTTTACACATTCAATATGCATTTATTTGCAATGTTTGTATTGTTGTATTGTCAAAATACAGAAGACTTGACTTGAATATAGATATTTCTTTCTTATGTTATTGTTGGTCTATTTATACCTATTTTTTAAGTACCTTTATCTGTCCAGCTTTGTTGTCCTTGTCCCTCGTGGTTATTTATATGTCTGTGGAAGTACATTTAGAGAGATTTCAAAAAATAGAAAATTAAAATGAAAAAGACTTCTAAGTGCACACATACTTGGCCAAAAAACCTGATTCTGATCATATTTGAACTGTTGACACTGTTGACAGCTCTCAAGCTGGCCAGCTTGCAGGTTGTCATGAGAAAGACAAACCATCCAGAGCTGGGAGTTTCACAGACTGGCTAGTTTGCTAGCTAACATTAGCTAACATAAGTAAGGTTATCCTTAGATAACCTTGAGTTGAATGATTTGTAGATTAAATGAGCTGTAAATGATGAAAAAAGATAATATGGCATCTATTTTAGTACAGCAAAGGTTCAATTTAAGAAGAAGTGTGCTGCACTTTGGACATAGTTGGAAAGGTATCATTCATAATGGTTAATGGAACGAGTTGTTTCTTTCACTCCTAAAAGATTTTATACGCAGTCCTTGCACCGTTGCCTTATTTCCATTGTTCAATCTTTCTTGATTCAAAACAAATGTTTCATGGTTGCCATTCATCTCATGTTGGTTGGCTCAATTCCAGGTTAACAACTCTTTACAAAAAGATTTTATGAAACGACAATGGAGGGAATGAAGTTGAATTCAATTCCAGAACCAAAGAATTGAAATAGAGCGGGATCACGGCTGAGCTCTATACCGTATACTGCTGCTTTTAGAATTGTTTTGCTTTTATGTCTCTGTACAGTTTTTGAAGTGGCGCTTGCCTCTGGCTTGTAGCAGCCTACATTTTGTTCTCAAGAATCACTGATGGCTGCTTTAAATGTCTACGCATGTTAGTGTCTGAAGATATCTCACCGAGTACTGTTCAACTGGCTTTGATGAAGTGCCGGTGAATGAACAGAATTTCTCCTGTTGACGTTCTTCTGCAGGTTCACTCTGGTGCCGGGGCTTCACCCTGACTGGATGCTCATGTTGTTCTTTGCTCACACTCATCTGACTGTGACTGTGACTCTGGGCCTGCTTCTCATTCCAAAGGTAACACCCCATGAACCATGTCGGGTATTAGTTTACTGGGCTGTGGGTCAGTGGTTGGAAGTAACAGTCTAGGCAGCAAAGATTTGAGGTACTTTTACTTTACTCAGATGTTTTGCAACTGAGCGCAAATATTTTATAGAAAAGTCCAGAAAATCAGTAAAAGATTTGTTTCGCACAACGTTTCTTATCTTTCATCATGAAGAGCTAAAAACTACTCTAGCAACCCCTCAGATGTATCTTGCGACCCTTTGGAGGGGCCAGCTGCCACTAGACAAAACTACAAACTGTTTCTAAACTATAGCTCTAGCTCAACCAGCTGCAACAGTAAAATATTACTTACAACCTAATTTGAAAGGGCCATTTTACTGCAGAATGAGTGCTTTTACTTTAAATATTGTAAATATATTTTGCTGATAATACTTTTGTACTAATACCTAAGATTTGGAGTGCAGGACTTTCACTTGCAATGAGATATTTTCACATAGTTTAAGGGGTACTTAAGTAAAGGATCTGAATACTGTTGTTAATTTGCACTTAATTAACAGAGACAACATCTAGGACTCAACCACCGAATTCCCTGTTACAAATATATGTTGTAGATAAATTATTATACAAAAATGTATTTGGTTTTGGCAAACAAGCATCTATTCTATACTGTGTCCATGAGCGTGAAAGTGCACGTGGAATATGAGGGCAAATGAGAAAAAAATAGTGAAAGAGGTTATTGTAGTGCAATCATGCTGATAATAGTAAACACTCATATATATATATATATATATATATATATATATATATATATATATATATATATATATTATTTTGCTCAAATAAAATAAGTATTTGCATGATTTTTTCTTTTTACAAAATGCAATTTAAGTGCTTACATAACATTTATCTTATTAAAATGTGTCATTGCTCCTCAGAATATAGGTACATATTGAATCCCATTGAGTTCAGGTATTTCGATTTATTGACTGGAGAAACTAATCTAGAGAAGAAGCAGCTCTCACAGAAAGTGCTGCATCAATGGGATCTGTGCAGAAGTCGTACTTTTCTTTCTTACAAGAGCGTTTTTTGGAAAATGCAATTGTCATGGAGGTTACATTGAGTACAGACATATTGTCCTAATGGCTTCTGCTGTACTGTAGTTTGTGTATCCAATAGTCCATTAATCATCTTAAATTAATTTGATATTAGCAATCTGCAACACACACATACACACAGAAGCAAACTCATTCAAATTCCATTAGTAGTTACTGTAATTTAGCTAAGCACTCCCGTGGGTGTCTTTATGTGCAATCTCTCAAGTCGGATGGAAAGCATTTAATTATCCTGCTGTGTAAGAAATGCAATACACCTTCAGCACTCTGTTCCTTCATTGTTTCTTAATTAGGCACCTCAGAAGTGTAAGTCAGCTGAGTATACAAGGATAATGAAGCACAATGGGAGGATGTTAAATTTACACTGCGTCTGTTCCTGAATCTCGGCTAAATATTTGGTTTCGTTGTGTTCCCAGATGTGTTATTTAAGCAAAGATTAATAAGTTGGAGATGAAAAGTCAAAATCAAACAGATCATTAGAGATCATTCTCTCTTCTCAATTTAATGTGATATTTGAATCAAGAAAGAGATTAGTGCCAGCAAAACCTGAGCGGTATACATTTTAATTTGCACAGTTGTATTGGATTAAATAATAAAAGACAATTCTAAGTAAATAGAGTGACTAATATCGGAATGTGTTAACTCAGCTTTTAACTTTGATTTCAAATCCTTTAAAGGAAAAAAAGAAAAAAATCAACCTGTTGATATTGCTGCGTTTGATCTTGTTTGCTCAGGCAGAAGGAGATCAACTTGCATGAAGAGAACTTTACAGTTAAATTGAAAGTTAATGTAGTTAGTGACAATTATTGATTGCAGCAATTAAGAACACATTAAATACACAATCTAGAAAAACACAAATCTCATATTGTTGATTTTTCTGTATTCTGCAGTTCATATCTTTTGGCTGTCATTTCTTTAAGTTTAGGAAGCTAACTTCATGTCATAAGATCTATATCAGTGAGTATTTTGCTGCAGGGAAATGCGTTTCACCTCCAATGACCTCTTTAGCCAATATATCTATTCTGTCATACAATAAATCTAATCAGAGGTATCCTAGTAATATTGTCGGAGAAACTACATTTCCAATTTGACATTTCTTTCTCACCCTTCCAGCAGGCTCAGTGATGCCATGTTTTAACCTTACTCTCCATCTGTCTTAGTTCCTGTCCAAAGGAACTCAGGCCAGGGATGATATTGCCACCGAAGCCTATGAGGAGGAGCTGGACATGGGAAGGTCTGGCTCTTACCTCAACAACAGCATTACCTCGGCCTGGAGTGAGCACAGCTTGGACCCTGAGGATATACGGGTAAAGTAGCATTTATAATTATGTGTGGAAGTTGGTCATAGAAATATGAATCAAACAGTAGCAATGTAATTATTCTAAAGAGGCCAACATTTACAGTCTCACTCCTGTTTCCAGGATGAGTTGAAGAAGCTGTATGCCCAGCTGGAAGTCTACAAACATAAGAAGATGCTCGCCAACAACCCTCACCTCCAAAAGAAACGCAACTCGAAGAAAGGTCTGGGTCGCTCTCTGATGAAACGGATAACAGAGATCCCAGAGAGCATGCACATACACCGGCAGTGCAGTCGTGAGGACGGCAGCGAACACGGCAGCAACCGCAGCACCTTGAGGAGAAACCCATTTGAACCGGGTCATCACGGTGAGATCATGGCTCCACCTGTTCAGTCTGAACCCTGAAACCGAAGCAGCTGAATGGAATTCAGCCATCTTTGATGTTATCTTTCGCATCTGTGCCATCTTACTTTGATATGTCAAAATTATTTCTGTGACAATGGCCTATGAGTATATAAACAGCATGGTAAACAGACCATTGTTTAACGTGTTAACACTTGCTAATTTACAGGTATTTGTCCCCAAACCATAATAGAGAAATAGACAACATATTATACAATTTTGACCATACTGACCAGGAATGTCTACACAAAATTGAATGGCAATCCATCCAATAGTTGCTGCAATATGGACCGAAGTGGCAGAATGACCGATGATCACCAACCATAGAAACACACGCTAGTATGAATCCCATTGCTTTTCTCAGCAATACACGCCCTGCATAGTATGCAAGTGCTAGGATCTGCCAGGCATCCATGCTTGCGGTAACCTAATTTGTTCAGGTCCTATTCCCTGACCAATGGTCTTCCCTGGCCCTAACCACTCCAGGTCAATGCCCAACATGTCTTAAAGTTTGCGGTGTGGCCGAGAACAAATTATAGTCATATCAGTACATTTATTCCACTTTAATGCCATTTTATTGTTATAATCTTTCCTCAGGCAAACCTCGGGATGACTCCCTGAAGAACAAAGTCATAGGCTTGAAGAAATCACTCAGCTATGACCACGTTTGTGACCAGGATGAAGAAACTGCAAGCCAAACTGGCTCGACTGCAGGAGACAGCATGACTCCTGTTGGAGGTGGTGGGGAAGGATCTCTTCTGGGTTCTCTGATTGGCCGGAAACACACCAAGAAGCAGCTGGAACCATCTGCTACCCCACCGAGACTGGAACCAGCTGAGTCCACTGAGTCTGTTCCACTGTTCTGGAAATCAGCCAGCGCGCACAACTTGACGCACGAGAAGAAACCTGTCCACCTGCGGACCTCCATCATGCAGAAGTCTCTGAGTGTGATTGCGAGTGCCAAGGAGAAGATGCCGGGGCTGACCAACAAGACACAAAGTGTGGAGGATGCCAGCAAGAAGGGTCTGAAGGGACAGGAGGAGAGGATGCTGTCTGAGGTGGATGAGACCCCTGAGCATTACCCCAAGATGATCATTAGTCAATCAGTGGAGTACTCCAAGACACCCATGAAGATGGGAATCATGAAACAACAGGTAATGTAAACATTTATATTCCAAATACAAATAGATTGATGCATTATCAAGTTATTTAGCTCCAGTAATGAAATGTTTACTTATGTTATCAATTAGTCCATCCCTGAAAATTGGGTAATAAGAGATTGAGTTGGGGCCTGTTTCTTTAATTTGTTTCTCTGGCCAACAAAGACAAGTGCATCATGAGAAAACAGGCTTAAGACCAGGTTTAGAAAAAGCTGTAAACACAACATTCAAATATTATTACTTTTTTAGTTCATGTGGCAATGCCATTTTTGTTAATTAACAGATGCCTATTTTTTGGTCTCCACAAATGTCTGGGGAAATGTATGGCCTTTTAGCTGCAAAAACCTCCAATATGTTCACCAGCTAGTTGATGACTTTGTCTGCCATATAGTGCTGTGAAGGTAGTTCACCAGGCTTCCTTTACTGAAAACAGCTGCCTGTGGCTGCTGGAATCCACACTGATGAGAGAGACTGAACTAAAGAGTTGGGTGGTATATATCTGTAAGTTTGTCATTTTGAGTGACCTATTTCACATGAACATAGTCATTTGAGGCATAGTCAATGTGAAAATATTGATTATGGACAATTTAAGTTACAGAACGTCAGTATTTACCACAAAACTGTTTAACACCCAAACATCTCTGCTGGTACACCTTGGCTCCTGAGATTGAAGTGGTGCATGACATCACATGCAGCAGCTGTAGTCAACATGAAATTGGTGAAACATCCCAAATCCTTTGTTTTCATGTGAAAATGTCCATCCTTGGTTGATGTTAGTACAACTAAGACATATCCATGACATCTGAGCAAATGTATCGTCTGACAAAGGCCTTTAAATGCAATTGAAAGCCCTGTACAATTTTTTTTTTTTTTTATCTCTGTAGCTTTTGTCAGGCAAAACAAGCAATTTGAAGACATTGAGGACATTTTAGCTCTCTGATAATTTGATTAACAAAGCATACTTACTTTGATTGTTTGACTTTAACAGGTAAGTGGCAGCCAGCCATCCATTTGCTCCGAGACGGGGAGGAACCTCTACGACGTGTCCGAGGTTTGTTCCTGGGAGCTGGAAGAAGCTCAGACTCCCCCTGAACCAAAGACCCAGAAGCATGTTTCCATTGCTCCTGGAGAAACCACCACAGACCGGAGAGGCAGCAGCAGCTCTGGAATCAGCAAAGGTAGCCGGTCCCAGCAGAGGCAGAAAGCAGGGCAGTCCCCTTCCAACAGACGCCGCTCCAAAGATAAAGGTGGAGAAAGGGAGGAAGGCAAGGAAACACGGAAATCTCGACCACCCAGGTCGCCTCTCCCTCTAAAGCCAGACGTCTGTCCCTGGGACTTCAATGAGCAACCCATGCTTGGAGGAGATTCAGATTCCTTTTCCCCGGACAGGATTAGGCGTAAGAAAAGTGTCACGCCCACTGATGGGAAACCCAAGGGGCTCCACTCAGACCACTCAAAGTCCACAGGGAGCCTTTTGCAGCCTCCCTCCCTGATGGTAGAGATCTGCCCGTGGGATTACACCAGCCCACCTTCACCTAAGCAAGAGAAGTCTTGCAACAGCCCCACCACACACAAGAAGAAACGGAAAGGCTCTTGCTCGTCCAACCACAAAGCCGAGAAGGAGAAAGTGAGGGAGAAAAGCAGAGAAAGACGGAGCTCTTCCAGCAAGCCGGCATCGGAGAGGAGACGCGTTAGCCAGTCGTCAGAGTGCAGCGGGCCAGTTTCTGAGCGGCGGAGGAGCTCGACCAGAGACCCGGAAGTGATGGAGGTCAGGCGGGCGGAGGTTTTGTCCCGAGAGAGCGAGCTCTCACACACCAGCTTTGCTCAGACTAAAAAATCCACAGAGAAGAAGAAAGAGAGCTCTTTGAGTACCAGTTACAAACCTGCCATCAGCAGCGGGGCAAAGGTGGATGATGTTTGCCCCTGGGACTGTCAGGAGCAAGACTCTGGGGAGAGGGCATGATGACTGCTGAGACGATTGTATTATTTTGTATTCACAGACTGACAGCACAGAGGACAGAGCCACCGAACGACAAAGATGTTTTGAGATTTGAGAAGTGTTTTTCTCTGGATGACGTGGAAAAAAAGAAGAAGAACATTTATTCCGCTGTCCATTGATGCAATCCAACCATAACTATTTGCTAAATAGCAAACATATCAGTGTTACATTGCATTGAATGCGACTTTGAAGTCACTTTAGAGGAATTTTTTGTCTACACATTTGCTTGCACATTCATCAAACTTACATTGTCTGTATGTTTTATCACATTGATTACATCAAGGCAATTTGAAATTGAATCATATCTGTATTTTTCACCAGCAAGTCAGACAATCATTTGTCACACACATAGTAAATGCTTCGTCTAATGAGCTCATTGTTTCCCGTTAAGGTGATGATATTCAACGTTACGCAATAAGCCAGTACAGATTGATGCATCAGATGTTGATGATGAAAACAAGCAGGCAGCAGGGAAAAACAAGACCTAAGGAAAAAATTGGCTATGAGCTCTGAGAAGCAAGACCAAAGCCCCAGACACAGCTATGATGCCTCAGCTTTAGGCCAAATATATAATTCATGGCATGAAAATGATCTGTTTGATTAGTGAAATGTGGGAATAACAAAGGATCATAGTACAGCTTGATTTTAAAATGAGACAAACTTTATGTTTCAGTAAAATATACAGTAGGTATTTTTCTAAAAAAGCCATTGCATGTGAAAAAACTATCAAGCCTCCAATAACTAGATGTTCATTGGTTAACTTGTACTCAGCTGTGACGGGGCAGTCTTTGATGTTGTTGCTTATGGTATGTGTCTCCTTACGTACCACACAAGGCTTTTGAAATGATGTGCATTGCTATCAATAATGTACATACATACTTCAAATGGCTTGCAGTTACAGTTGCGCAGTACTGAAATATCCATGAGGCTCTCCCTTCTGTTGATATTTATTTACAGTTTACTCTCTATTTACGCCTTAGATGTTCCTTCTCAAAAGAGGCTGTAGTATTTCTACATGTCTAAAATAATGCGATGAAGTCTTTCAGGGACGAAAAACCAAGACTGACTAAGGAGGAAGATGTGAATAATGCATTTTTTCCCTGTCACTTAGTTGCCCATTTTACATCTGCTTGAAAGCACCTTCCTTCAAAGCGTTCCACATATCCAACTATGCATGGCCAAAGCTTTTTTTTTGCCACTTTATCGCAAGATGAGTAATTTAACATTTCAACGCCATCTCCAACAACAACAGACCACATCTCCTGTAATAAGCCACCCACCAAATTGCACCCTTCTGAAATACAGTCACACATGGTAGTCGGTTCAGCTTCATTACGGTTATGTGTGCATGACATGGAAAATACCAGATGAAACACTAAAATTCACCAGAAAGCCTAAAAAACCATTGGATATATTATGAGATACTTAAAGAAGAATTATGAGCACATAGGGTTTACAGATATAGATGTCAGACATTGTCTTGTATTTATCAAGAACTTCCTGTGTAAGATAACCTCATCAAGCATCCACAAAGTAAAAGGCTCGATGAATGAACATGAACATGAATCATCACAACTCTCTAACTTTCACAAGATTTTTTTATCGGATGGTTTTAGGCTGTATGAAATGGAATGTTGCAACTTGCCCACTAAATGTATTTTATGCTTGTTACTGTGAAGTGTTGCTCCAAAAAGTTACAAAATGTTGTTGCGTCCACATGGGAGTATTTATATTGTACAATCATATTGTGTTGCATGTACAATACCCTGTTCTCTATTCTGGATTAAATCTTTCTATAAAACCCCAATTTGTTTTTCATATCTTTGATCTTTTCAATATTGTTTGTGAAAGTTTTCTAATAATAATAATATATTTACCTCCTGCCAGTGTCTATCAAAATTAAAACACGTTGCCCAACTCTCAACGTCATCAGGGTGGTGACTTAAATTGTTTGTGGTTTCCGTATATGCTGTACATTGATCAGTCATCCATAGATCCCCACAGAGTATACAAAACAACGTTATCATCCTTAAATACTTATTTCAAAATACCATATTTACTCGCTGTATACTGAAATGTACAAGAGGAATATATATTCCGATAACAAGAGGAATATATATTTCCATAAAACCATATTTCCATAAATTCACATCGCAACCAAGTTTTCAAAATGTAAAATAGGTTGAAGAAATGTTCTTCAATACAAAGCCACACATCCTCTATTCTTTCAACCTTAAAATACCTGCTTTTGTGTGCCACATCTCAAATGCAGCTACATTAATTATAGTGTTAATTGTAGCAGCCTGTGCAACACTGCCACCATGAGGACAACGAGACTCTTTATGTCAGGGGTGTCAAACTCATGTTAGTGAAGGGGCCGCATGCTGCCCAATTTGATCTCAAGTGGGCCGGACCAGTAAAATCACAGCATATTAACGCATACATAATGACAATATTTCTCTATGTTTAAATCATTGGTGAAGGTTTTTGGATGATAAACACTATTTTAAGGTATTTTTACAATAAACTAGAAACATAAAGACCAAAAATTCAGACATCAGCCCAGTGTTTACCTGCCTGGGCTCTCCTCTGCAGATTCCCTCGCAGTGGAGCAATATTTATAGTAATGTCAGTGGTCTAATGAATTCTGACTCTGGGTCAATGTATAGCGTGCCCTAGGGCTGGGCGGTATGGCCAAAAATTCATATCACGGTATTTTGTAAGATTCTGGCGGTTTCACGGTATATCACGGCATTTTTTTTCCAAATAAACACATTAATTTACTGACATCGAAAAGGACCGCCACCGCCATCTTATTCACCACTCGCTCGCAAATGTCTTGATTGGTACATAGGGTGCTAACCTGGAGGGATTTAGGACCCAGGGGAATACCTTAATACTAGTGGCGCGGTCCGCTGATCTTTCAGCTTCAAGCTGTGAACATTAAATGTTGTTGCAATTATCCCGCGGGCCAGACTGGACCCCCTGGCGGGCCGGATCCGGCCCGCGGGCCGGATGTTTGACACCCCTGCTTTATGTAGTGGAACTATTTACTCAAGCATTGTAAGGGAAGTGCTTGTACTTGTGAAGGACCAGGGTATCCATGCAACTTGGCAGGTAAAGGTGGGAAAAATAAGGATTTTATTCACGAAATAATATTTACAGGTTTTAAGATGGGGAACAAAAACTAAACAAAGAGACAAATAAGAATAAATAAATTCAAAATAAGTTAGTTGAGGATTACAAAATGCATTAACTAGAATTCAAGACTAACAACATAACAAGATCTCCATGAAACAGGAGACACTTCCGAGCCATCTTCCACTGCAGGATATATAGCGGTAGGTGAGTCCGTGGTTAATTGGAAGGGGAGAGAAGACCTCTCTCCCTAGCGGTGTAGAATAGAGGACACCCCTCTGGCTGAGGTAGCATGGCACAGTCCAGTTCCCCAGGCCAGTCTACTTGGTCAGGTGTGCTGCAGAGGTGCCAGTCTCTCTGAAGGGTAGTCGGCTGCAGGTAACTGACATAAACTGTTAACACTCAAATTAACTCCACATATCCACATTCCGTCCACTCATTTAAGATAAGGGGATAAACAAGTGTTTTAGTTCCTTTTAAGACAGAGACCTAGAAAACATCACCTTCAATTGGGCCTGTCTCTGTTACGGCTTGAACTTTAATCATTTTTTAAAATCTTTTGTACATTTTGCTGATCATAATTTGAATTGAAAAACATTTTTAATGGATTTTCACTTGTGAAAATGGTATTGATACTTTTACTGAAGTAAAAGATCTGAATACTTTTGCTACCACTCGAATTAGAAGCATGATAATGATCTAATAACAAGTGATTGTCACAACCGTCACTAGACGGTAGTGCTTTTATGTTGTTGTCTTGTCACTTCCTGTTTTACTTTGAAATCATCCTCCTGTGTCATGTCTGCTGTCTTTACTTCCTCATGTGTGATTACCTCTCCCTGCCCTGATGTGTTTCACCTGTGTCTCGTTAACTCCCCTCCCAGTGTGTATATATACTCTGTGCTTCACTTGTCTCGTTGCCAGTTCGTTTTTCTTCACCTGTGAGTCAACTTACCAGCGTTTTTCCTGCCTGATATCCTGTTCTGATTCCGACGTCCCTTCGTTTCCGAGTAAGCCCGATCCCTGCCTGTACCTCTGCCGAGTTTGACTGCCTTCCTGTGAATGACCCTGGACTGTTTACGTTGGCGATTCTACTCCCCTGAGTGAGACAGCTGCTCTCACCACAGCGGGTCAGAGCCTTGCCGACCGGCCTCAGTCCCTCCCCAGTTACATCGGGAGAACCTTCGGCAGTCCTTCTCCAGAGACTCGATCCTGTTGCAATATTACCTTTATCAATAAAGGAATTCTTGTGAACTTTACTCTCTGCCTCGGGTCGTGCATTTGGGTTCTTTCATTAGTGCTCCGTCGTGACAGTGATCATGCAGCCTTCCTAAGACTGTGAGTCAACCATTGTGTGAATGTATTGGATATAATCATAATTTAGTGTAGATTTGAGAATCAATTAGGGCTATATTTCAGGGATCATAGATATTTTACTTTAAAAAACAACAACATCACCACAGTTTAAAAATATCCTAGTACAGTTCATGCTTTCACAACAAAATTATTATAGATGTACTATGGTGTAAGCAGAATTATAATGTTTTACCTGAGATTGAGCTAATATTAGAACCATAACTTTCTTAGGTTACTGTTTAGAAGTTTTAGTGTACAAACCAACATTTTATAAGATGCTCATTTGTACGCATGAACGCAAACATGTATAAAATAATTTCCACTGCTATGGACATGGAGCTCTTCCCTCCTGCGGCCACAGACACGCACATGCAGCTTTGAACCTGGTGGAGCTGCTGATGTATCTCCTTTTCTTTAACTACAAGTAATATAGTACTATAGTCCTACTATACTTTTGATACATAGCAGGCCAGGTCACTTAAGCAAGTCGTTCTTCCACCCCTGCAGCTTTACCTAGAAAGAAAATGTAGTTGGGTTAAAAGTAATACCGTAGTTGCTTCTGAAAAGTATTAGAGTAAAGATTTGAAGAAGAATTACATGTGATTAATAGTAAAAACATTTAAAGGTTGCCAGAGTTGTAATCATGGCACAAACTAGTCATTATTTGTGTAACTGAGTCGTTTTGCATTCTGCTTTGTTTGTTCTTGTTTTTACTTATCATATGCACTTTTAACGACAAATTTAACTATCAATGTCCATCAAGGGACTGGTGCTGGAAATGAGCTTTAGCTCTACACAAGTGACTTCAGACACTGTTCCTCGGTACTTGTCCCTTTCAAATAAACAGATCAAGTCTATATCAAAAGGCTATACGCTACTTGAGAGCTAGAAAATAAAAATTATGTAATTACTTACAATAATTAATTATAACTAGTCCAACAACAAGTTGATGTTTACCTCACCAAGTCCCGTTAATTATAACATCCCCCCGCCCGGCAGTGACGTCATCGCTGCAGCACCGGACAGGGCTGCGTCCTTTCAGGAAAACCCGACCCGACTTGACACGCATCCCTTCAACTCCAGAGCAGCCAACACATCAGGACACACAGCTCTCGTTTGTCACTTTACAGCTGGACCGAGTGTTCTGGAACAACATGGGCAACGTGCAGGTAGGACAACTGGATAACTATAGATGTGTAACTCACTAAATAAACTCATAATCAGTGCAGTAGAACTGCGATGGGGGACCTCACTTTATCACTCGCTACTTTTACAGCTCTGAAAGATCGGGTTTTCAATAACGCGATTATGGCAACAAATACAAGTCATATAGTCGTAAATTAAAAAGATTAATAAAGATCACTGAAGTGTCATTTTGTAGCGCGCACAGCCTTCCGAAGACTATATTCTTATACGTTTATGATGTTCTTCAGGGGACGAAAACAAGACTTTCCGTATGTAAAGAGTCGGAACTGAGAAGCAAAACTTGCGCAGTTAAACTGAGCAAAGGGAAAGAGCACTGCGGGCAGCAGGGAGGAATGTTTCAGAAACGCTGATCAATAAGGCCGCATTGTATGAACCGGAGGGTGGGCGAGGAGATGTATCCTGCAGCTGCCCCGTGACTCAGCCATCACGCAGGCTGCACCCTTTTCCTGCGGGAGAGACGGCCTGGATGTAATGTGACGTAATAAAGCCTCCACAAGCATACTGTAATCTGTTTGAGTGGAGGGCAGTCACTTTAAACTAGCAGATTTATTCATATATTACTCCTGTTATGTATATTATATCATGACTCCTCAAAGTATGTGTTGAGATCATGATTAGATTGTATTTATTTATTGTACATGTAAGCATGCATTTTATATTGTTTTATATTTCTAATGATTCAGCCATTTTTCATTCTCTAGCCAACCATTGTCCCATATGAAGACTTTGATGTCACAGCTGATATCAAGGCGATTAGACAAGCCTGTAAAGGTTTCGGTAAGTGACCGAAGCTTTGGCTCATTCCGCTAGTTGTGTAATTGGTTGCGTTTGTTCTTGTTGAGTCACGTATCTCTATTTGTGTGTAATTAATGCATCCATTATCACCTAATTAGAACTTATAACTACATCTAAATCCGAAAGTAACAACAAAAATATCCTTCATTTTCAAGGTAAAGGTTTGCAGACTGATACCACATATGCGGAACATTTTAAGGCAATCTGCCAATGTCACCTGTCCACTGGGAGATGCTCTATTAACCACTGTATTGTGTTATCAATATATTGGCAACGCTTCCTTCTTTTTTTGATCAGTTCAGTTTAATTTAATGTCATTGCAGCTACCCAGCCACCCAAATAAAAATAAAACGTCACAATTATGAAAATATTCAAGTTAGTATAATTATGACATAATTTCTGTCTTAAATTACCTCGGTATGGCATGCACATTACTGATGCACAATTATATTCCATGAGGGCATTGTATTTTTTATATTTAATTTAGTTTTCAATAAATACAAAATAAATGGTACCCCATTTTTAACAGACACATTTTAATAAAAGGCCTGTCTTAAATCTTAAAAATGCTTAATGTGTCCAGTAATAATGAAATATAACGGTTAAGCACATTTGAAGCACCCTGATGAATCATTGTGCACTGCTGTATATTCTCCAGGCACAGATGAAGAGGCCATTATTCAGATCTTGGCCAATCGCTCTGCAGCTCAGCGCGTGGAGATCAAACAGGCCTACTTTGAGAAGTATGACGACGTAAGTACTTGCCTACACGTCTTCTCTCTTTCTCTATCATAGTTACACTCACACACATGCATGCAGTTGATTCTGTCTTTGTTCAGGAGTTGGAGGAGGTCCTGAAGAAGGAGCTGACGGGTAGTTTTGAGAAAGCCACAATAGCCATGTTGGAGCCGCCTCATATTTACTTCGCCAAGGAGCTGAGGAAGGCCATGAAGGGGGCGGGCACGGACGAAGATGTGCTTGTAGAGATCCTGTGCACATCCAATAATGAGGTCTGTCAATATGGGATACTATTCTTTAATACTACATGTTTCTATGTCCATGCCGTAGTTACTATGCAGTCACTGCCATTGAGTTTCTATTATAAGAAAACATCATGATACGGGCTCTATTCCACTTTCTAATAAGGTATTCTTATAACGGCTTTGTAATGGGTTCAATGTAATACTCTAATAGGTTATTATAGTTAATAACAATATATTACGTTTGTCCTGATGCTCTGCAGCACTTTCCCAGAAGGTAAGTTATCAATAAAACAACAAAGTGTGGCGATAATTACCTCCGTCAAGGAGAAAAATACTAGCCCTGTTTTCATGTAACGTGATGTTAGGGTATAGCATGGATCGAGAAAGAACCCATTCAATTTCGTGGCGGATATGAATCACTGGGTGGACACACACATTTGTCTTCACTGTGAATAGTGTCATCTTTCTTTTCTTCTCGCAGGACATCTTGAGCTACAAGAACACTTATGCACAGGGTGAGTTTTCTTCCATAAGGAGTCATGCAGCCTGTAAACGGTTAACAATATGATGTTCCTCTCATGCTGAAAAGACTTGTGTGGAACAAATACATACCAAGTTTTATATTTGTCATAATGTTGTGGGTGTTTCATTTTTAGGAGTGAATCATGGTGTAATGAGCCATGTTTTCTTCTCTTGCTGGCTAAAACTACAGCCTGATTTGATCCTTGTCAGGGTCACCTTTTACTGAAGGCAACATGTGTTGTAGCACTCTGCTTTTAGGACTTGAATACAGATATTGTACATTTGCTGATGGTGTAAAGAATATCACTATATTTGCCTCTCACCTTACAGTGCACGAGCGTGAACTAGAGGCCGACATTGAGGATGACACCAGTGGAGACGTGAGGAACCTACTGATTTCACTGCTGCAGGTTAAGAATCCTTATTTTTAGCTTTATTTAACCATGAACGACACCGTCGATAATTGCAAGGGGAGTTGCACTACACAAAGAAAAAAGGATCCACATTTTCAAGTGCAATTAGGTGGAAGTCTTAAATCTGGAAGGAAGCCATACATAGAAGAAAAATACTACTTTGATAATGTCTCTCAGAATTGTTGTCCATGCTGTGTTTCGCCCACTGAGACATTCGTCACGCGTCACATCATCGGCATGCTCGGCCTCTGTGCCAACTTTTTCAGCGCTCCGTTTGTGCTTCCCCTCGCTCTTCCTTCCCCCAAAAAGAAAAGACAAACAGTGTGGCTCATGTTCTACAGCGACGTCGATCCAAAGAGGCCTTCCACTATTTACAATTGATGTGGAGCAGATGATTGTTATCCCATTAAATGCCTGAGATTATTTTGTAATCCATCTTTTTGACCTCTCCTCCACACACTAAATATTTGCCCTCACTTTTTTTATCCACCTCCCTTATTCATCCACTTAAACCTTTCTTCCCCTTCATATCTCTATATCCCCCTCTTCTCATGCCCCTTTATATCTGCAGGCGAGCAGAGACGAAGGCTATGAAGTGGATGAGGCTTTAGCCGAACAGGATGCCACATCTTTGTTTGAGGTACGTTCCCAGGTGCTGCATGATTCCTTCAAATTAGAGTTTGCCTTTAAATAATACCAGAATTTGCAGGGGTAATGTGATACTAGATTTATATGTTTGAGCGTATGAGCCCCGGATGATTGGCAAATCTCACAAGTACAGATCTTATTAAATCAAAGCTGTTTTTTGTGGTGATGTTGAAGTGTGTTTTTTATTACAGAACAGGATTGTGGGATCTTTGTGGAAATTCACAACTAATGTGTGAAGCTTCATCTCAAACTTCTCGCTAACACCGTGCAAATATAAAGGTGTGCTGATACAGTGATGTGTCAACGTCTGCGAGAATATCAAGCGGTTCCTCACATCTCACATGTTACATTGAGGTGTTATGGTGTTTCTCAGACAAATCCTCATATAATAATGACCAGAGTCAGTTCTTTAAGAGATGTTTATCCACCACTTTGGTCCAGACTGAAAGAACTCGATGGATTGACATTTTAGTACAGACATTCATGGTCCTCAGAGGATGCATCTCTCTGACTTTTCATCTGGCACCATCATGTCAACATGTTGATTTACCCCCTACGTTGGTTTATGACCAACTAGAGTGCGATAGGAAGGAGTCCTAAAACTCAGAAATGATTCAGCATTTTTGTATTTACGGTTCCCTTTTCCCGAAGTTAATGGGTTCTTTTAATGTGTTTTTGGTAAGATGCCTGACATAAGGTCACAAGCTCAAGAGATTTTAATGCTTTGTTCCAAAATACAAAATATGTCAGTAAATACATTTTGTTTTTACTTTTGTGTCTTAAAAAGGTGGTTTCTAACAAGGGGCTAAATGAGACTTCAAAGCATTACGCATTATTTACTCATGCAATCATGGCGTAGTTCCATCGTTTTTTTCTTCTGCCAATTGCATCCATGATTAAAAAATCATAAAGGGGTGTTTATTTGTGAAGATTATCTTGCTAAACAAAACGTGTAAATTTCATAAAAGATTTTATTTTTTGCAATAATCATTAATCCAAATGAAAAACCTTGTGTTGAGGGAACGAGTGTGATGCTAAAGTATGAGGTTGGCCTGCAAAAATATAACCCAGGCTGTAAAAAAAACCATCTTTTTATCCTTAATACTCACTAATGTTGCTGTATTATTTCCTCCTTTGTGACTGTCAGGCAGGGGAAGGCAGATGTGGCACAGATGAGTCCACCTTCACCTTCATCCTGACACACAGAAACTACCTGCAGCTTCAGGCCACCTTCAAGATCTATGAGTCGGTAAGGAAAAAAAGCTTCTTATGAGTCTCTTATCATTGTTAATATATAGTTATATAGTTATGATGATAACTTATTGTCTTACAGCTTTCAGGAACAGACATTTTGGACACCATTAACTCTGAAGCAACTGGAACTCTCAAGGACTGCTACATAACTCTGGGTATGTCATACTGTAATTCTTCAACAGCCATGAAATATCAGTTCTTGCAATAACGGCTGCTGCCTTTGTGTGTTTTAAAGTCAGGTGTGCTAAGAACCCGCAGCTGTATTTTGCCCGACGCCTTAATGCCGCCATGAAGGGACTGGGCACTGATGAAGACACACTCATTCGGATGATTGTAGGCCGCTCCGAGGCTAGTCAAATGTCTAATTTATTTCCAAATTACGGAAAAACATAAATGTGCTCTAAAAGTATTTTTGGGCCATGTTGATGCTCAATCCCAAAAATAGTTATTAAAAAGGGATTTTCTTTTGACAGCAGTGTTATCTTGTCAATCCACAGATCGACCTGGAGACAGTGAAGGACATGTACCTGGAGAAGTACGATGTCACCCTGAAAGACGCTCTGGATTCAGAGTGTAGTGGAGACTTCAAACGCCTCCTCATTGAGATCCTGCACTAAAACTTCTCACCTTCCTTCTACAGGCCTTATTTAACCAATGTGAAATATTCTTTCCCCTCATCCTTCCTCCTCTTCTTTATACTCCTTATTACCCGTCTTACTCAGTCCCTTTGTGGACGTCTTTCTGACAGTCAGTTCTCATTGCAGCATGGACCAAAAACCAACTCATTATTATATTATACAGTGTTTTACAAATGATACATTTACATTCATAGTCTTTGAATACAATGTTTTTCCAAGGACATAACACTCAGTGGGACTTCTCTCACAGTTGTATTCCAACATACAATGCATGTTATTCCTTTTAACAATACTATGGCAGCATTGTTGAACGTATGTGGAACTTGTTCAGCTGAGCATTTTGTTAGTGTATTTATCCAAATTAATAGTTTTAGTCCAGATCAGGCTTTGGAGGCTGGGTAAATTGGCAGAGAATTCTAAAAGCCATCTGATAATGTTTCTAGGTAGGATCTAATCATTAACATCTGTTTTTCCATCATGCATGCATCCAAAAGAACCTATGCCCTGCCTAAAGACACACCCATACCACTCCACACACTCATACGCTTGTCTTTCCCTCCATCTGTGTTCTATTATTCTGAGTGCTAATGTGTAAGGGCAACTAGCCTGCCAGACAGCACTCCACTCACTATCCTGTGGGGCTCTGACCTTTTTTCTTTCAACGTTTATCATCGTCAGACCACCATAACTCACCCAGCAAGTCATCCATCTGCCTGGAGGTGCCTTTAATTTGTCTCATGATATGCTCTCTTTCTCTGTTGTTACTAGACTCAGGTCTGCTTCTTGTCTTGTGTCTAGTTTCTGACAAATGTTTTTCACAATATTTAAGCTTAGTTCATAAACTGTGCTGCTCATGATTTATTCATAGTAAAATCTGGTCAAGCAACCTTGAACTAGAGAGAATTAGCCGACTGGAGCGGGAAACGATTGTGTCGGCACTCTTGATCCCAGACACTCCAGCACCTTCAAGACACAAACCTGCATAATAATGGCACTAATTCCCTAAAAGTCATGATTTATTGAATAATCTATAACACACACTAACCTGGGGGTCATAGCTTCAAAGGCTGAAACAATAACATTGACTGGTCTACTGGTTTTCATAGAACATATGCTCAGGGTCGTAATATGCGTTTTGATCGTATGCCAAAGTGGAGCAGCAGGACATTAAGAATGAAGAGGGGCTGTCGGTGGACGTGCGTAGGAAGGCCGTTAGGAGGTTAACTACCGAGCTAATATAATTTCAACTGTTTGAATTCATGAAAAATATCCTTTGTTCTTTGATGTGTAATAGGAAACACCTGGCAGCTTCTGCCTCGAGCAAACCTGTTCAATTCATTCTCCAGGTTTTTAACTGCAGCACAGAGGGAAAATGTAATGACAGGATTATTACTGTAAGATTATGATTATGTCTTTGAAATCGCAAACCAACACACTATTCATACTTTGTATGGCAAAAGTGGACGTAGTCGCCTTGACGTCACCCATTGGTTTGCGGTCTGCTGCTATTGTGAAGCCTCGAGTTTGGGATTTTGGCCGTCGCCATCTTGGTTCTTGGAATCAGAAGTGACACGAGAGGGTGAAGCTAAGTACATTCAAACGCTGAATAAGACATGATACACGTTTAATGAACTGAAAACACAGTGTGAAAGGGTTAAAGTCGTAAGACAAAAACATATACAACTCCGAGACCACACTATGCCTTGGTATTCATCTATGCTACTTTAAATGGGGCCATCATTTACTCATGCCGTATTGAAGACTTGAAACTGGCGATCGAAACCATAAACTCATGCATACAAAGTTTACTGAGGGAATAAATCAAGTGAGAACTAGGGTAATTTTTTACAGTCACACTTCTTCTTGCAACTAGAGGAGTGGCCCCCTGGTCGGGTCTATAGGACACAGTACTTTAGTATGCAATTTCAAGCACAACCTATCAGTCTTGATATGGGAGATTTGGGATGGGACGAGTGCATCCCTGTCATTACAACAAACCAGATTGACAATTTGTGATATATTACACAAAATAAGTGAATAAGATATGTGATATAAGATAAGATAATCCTTTGTTAGTCCCACAGCGGGGAAATTTGCAAATATTTCTCTCTAAATATTTGCTAACACTTAGCACCTCTCATACAGTAGACCTAAGCTAGCCAGACCAAGTTCAGCTTTAGAGCGAAAACACATGAGTGTTTTTCATAACCTTCTGGAAACAAAGTGCACCAAGCCTCCCGCGCCTATTCAGACAAAAAAAACATTTAAATAATTATCTCTGCAACCACATGGTTGTTTAACTTCATGTAAACTTCTAAATGACTGTAACCCTTGCAGTGGCGGAAACTCCTTCCTAAAATGCCAATGCTTTGTTTTATTATTTGTGCAGATTCCGATTATTTAGGTCCAAGTCTTTCCAAAAAGATGTCTTATTAGTATGTGGGCCTTTGTTAAGGCTCTGAACCATACAGTTTGAAAAACCCGGGGACCGCTCGAGGAGGCATTTTTGGGCAATCTGGCTCATATCAAGCTGGATGTTCATAGTTATGATTAAAATATCGTATAAAAGTTGTTTTTTTGAAAATATAGAACATTTCGCAAAAAGATTCTGAAAAAAATTATATAAAATAACACAAGTATTAGAACTCATTTGGGGTTCATACAACTTCTTGAACACTACTTGAACACAGGAAGAAAAAATAGTAGTAGTAGTAGTTTCCAAAAGGTTTTAAGTGAGCAAGTGCGGGAATTGCTGCTAGCTTTTATCCAAGACGAAAAAGAATTTCAAAAGTTTGTGTGAATGACTGGAATCCATTTCTCACCAAGCAGAGTCCTGAAAAAGAGGCAGCAGCAAAAGAATCCAGCAAAACTATTTTATTTTTATTCGATTTAATATAAAACATCAAATATACACTTAGTTGCAGTCTAGTTTGAGTAAACAGTAACTATACCTTTAAGGTGTTAATATTTAAGATAGCGTGGTGTCTTTCCGGGACAGTTTAGTGTCAACGAGGCCTTAGTGAAACACATGATTCTCTTTAAGTCCATAACATGCAGAAAGTGGTCATTAAACAAGGCATGCACTGCAGTAGATATTCACATTAGAAGAATGGCGGCTAACATGAAACACATGCTCTTAAAAAACACACTCCTGAATGAAACCAGCACCAGTCAACCGCTTATAGTGACGGCAGAAAATACTGTAGTCACAGTGGGAATAAGCTAGAGGTCCTCTGGCGTCAACAGAGTAACTTAATTACATAAATAAAAGACAGAAGTACAGCACACGAAAAAGCTGAAAACTGATTTACTTTGGAATAAATGATTAGGCCTATCAAATAGTAATACTCACATTGATATAAATACAATGATTGATACGTAATGCTACTTTTTTAAATAAAAGTCATATTTGAGCTTTTTTTTTTTACACGAAATACAAAAAAAGCCAAATTAGCCATAGGCTACTCACTACAAAGCAGCTTAAAGGAATAGTTCAAATTTGAGTAATCAGGGTACCTCCAGGGTTGTCCATGTACAGTATAAGACTTTTTAGGACATTTGAATACTTAGACCCCAAATGTCTTATTGATATATTAATATAGTGCAGTAAAAAGTATGTCACAAACGTATCTCTGAGATGTAGTGGAACAGATGTATAAAGTAGAAAATAGAAATACTTCAAGTACCTCAATTTTTTTGAGGACATACAGTACTTGATTAATTGTGATTGAGTAAATGTAATTAGTTACTTTCCATCACACAATGCTAGCTAGTTCAGCTAACTGTATGGTGGTTTTAGTTTAAAGTCTGTAATACTGTGCCGGTACCGACGTCACTTTATTTGCTCTGGGTGCAAGTAATCAAACTTGAACCCTGGTAACATGGTTATTCTCATCCTTTCCAAGAGTTGAGAGAAATGACAATATCGATAACTTACCACTCTCATGTTTGTTAATTAAACATGAAGCTACAGCAGGAGACCATTAGCTTAGCACAAAGGCTTGGAGCAATGGTAAGCAGCCAGCTTGGCATAAAACTACAACTACGTTTCCACTTTTTATTTTTGGATGGATTAAACAAGCAAGAGATTATAACATGAGCTAATAAACATACTATTTTGTTACATTTGAACAGAGATAGGCCAGGCTTGCTTTTTCTTCCTTGTCTCTAATCTTTATGCTAAGCTAAGCTAACGGGCTGCTGGCTGTAGATTTATATCTGACAGCCAGCTATGAGAGTGGTTTCAATAATCTTTTTTCAACTCCAGGCAAGAGAGCAATAAGAGTCATTCCCAAAATGATAATCTAAATGATCAAACCAATGAAACTACTCGATCGTATAAATTGCTTAACATCTGGTCAACTGAACTGGAAACCACATAAAAAAACATGGTTATTTTTTGTCTTTCTTATGTTATGCTGCCACCCAGAGGATTGACACTCCACTTCCTGTTTGGTAGCTGATCTGGTTGACTCGCCCACGTACGCAGTCCAGTGTGAAGAACACCGCTGTGCCGTTACGGACCTGGAAAGACGCCCGCAGGCTAACACTGGCCCAAAGGCTTCCCTCAGGCATCTGACCACCAACCTGTTGGGCCAGGGTGACAGGTCGCAAACCCTCTGCCTCTCGGCCTCCTCCTGACCCCTCTGGATCACTTCGCCTGAGAAGAGTTACCTTGATGAGGTTGCACGAGTGAATAAGTCTGAGATCCAGAGCCACACTGGCTGTGCCACTCTCCCTGAAGACAAAATCTCGTCTCTGATCTGTGGATCCCTTCCCTAACAGCCCCATCTGGGACACCTGAGCGCTGGTCTGGCGGAAGAACAGCGGCTTGTTTCGAACCGCTCCTGAGGGAAGGCCGGTGTGAGACACGGAGGCAGACAGAGAAGAGGAGAGAGCAGCGGGCACCCAAACCAAGCTGAGGATGCTGATGCCTGTCTCGTCGCCAAAGAACCGTACGTTGCACTGAGCAGGAGAGAGGATCTCAAAGGCCAGTGTGTCCCCAGGGCCAACGTTTGCCGCTCCAGACAGAGATAAGGAAGTGTCTCGATAGTGGACGCCTGGTTTGAAGGTACGGCACAGCTCCATACCCGTTCCATTATGGTTGAGATACGCCAACATTTGGAAGCCCTCACTCACACACGCCTGGCCCATTGAGTACATGGCCTGCTGATACACAAAACGCACAGTACCACTTTCTGCAAAACGGATCCCACGGCCATCATGAGTCAGCCCCACCACGTAAGGGTCAGAGGTGGAGGTGGTGCGGAAGACTGGGCGATAGTTTGTGTGGTAGTGCGCGGACACAACGGCCTGTGCTGTCATGGCAACAGCCCCGGTGTCATGGGAGAGCCAGAGGAGACTGAGCGGAGCTGCTAAAGGGCCGTACAGCTGCAGACCTTCACTGCTTTGGTTACAGTGGTCGCTGGCGCTCCGGAGAAAGAGGGAGATCATGTGCCCCGGGGCGACTTCTGCTACCCCGCTGATGCTGACGCTCTGGAGCAACCTTCCCTCCCGCTGCTCGACCCTGATGCCACTGAAGTCACGACCTTCAGAGCCGTCTGTATTGTTAATACGCAGACACAACTGGATGAAGCTCCGACAGCCGTGGCTCACAGAGAGGTTCTCATCCAGCCAGACCAGACCGTGCTGCCTCAGCACCAGGCGCCCGTCCTCAGCCGACAGCAGACCTGCATCACCTCTTTCCTGGATGTGAAGCTGTACGCTAGGGAAGGCGTGAGCCAGGGTGTGGCCTTTAGCGCCAGGCAGCCTCACATCTCCTGACCAGGACAAAGAAAGGGCGCTGTCACCAGCAGCAGCATGGCCGGAGCAGATGGTGTCTGTGGTAAAGGTACAAGGTGAAGCCACGGGCTCTCCATCACACTCATTACAGGCCTGACACTCGTCCATGTCCGGGATGTAGAAGTAGCCGTGCCCACACATTCCTGAATTGGCTTCTCGCTCTGTCATGCCCTGGCACCTGAATCCACCTGATGAGATGGAAACAAAGAGCTAAGTCTAAAACTAAGTTTGGAGTTCAACAAATGCAAGTGGGGCCAAATGAGACATTAAAGTTGAAATCAAATGCAGGCAATATTGACAAAAGTTCTCAGTAATTCATGTTACCTGGAGTGTTAAGACATTTCTGTTGGTCTCCACACATATCAGCTATTTCAAGGCATTCATCTCTGTCCTGTAACGAGGAATACATCAACACTTTAAATCAATTTGAAAGCAGCGTTGACTAATACTCTAAGTCACCCGATATCCGTCTTTAGCTCATTGTTTTGGTTTTCCGGCCACAGCTTTATTGTTTGCATCACTCTCACCCCCTCATAAAGAGCAGGCAGCTTTTTTCCTGCACAACAACCCTCCACAAACCCCAAACCCCTCACGGCACCACACTGCACACACACAGTATCCTGTTTGCATGTTTCTTTAGTTTGTCTTCTCTGTCATGACTACTCAAGATGATTTCTACTCGAGACAGTATTCAGTGGTGAGACAGTGGCCACATCTGCTGAAACTCAAGGACCCACCAACACAAACTTTGTTTTGTCTCCCACTCTTTAAGCTAAAGTTGTGTCCTATTATATGAGTCATGTTTATGTCCATGAGTTGAACTGTCATAAAGATAGTAGTACTAACCTGGCATATCCTGTCAGCATGCACTGAACACTGTGCGGCCAGGAAGAAGCCGGCAGGACAGATGGTACATTTCTCACAGCGAGGATGACCGCTGCTGAAGCCACAGTACTCCTCAGGACCACAGCGTCCACAGGCCAGCAGGGAGCGCCCCACCTGGCGGCATCAAACATGTTATTGAACATCACAGTCAGGTCTGTACATCATATAAAGATGGCTATGCGGAATAGCTAACCAGATGTATTGTATTGCAAATAAGTAATTTACTTGTCTAATCCATTTTGCTAGTTGAAGTAGCTCAAGACAAAGTATTTTTACTTAATTACTTGGGTTATTCTATAGTGCAGTGCATGCTTTTGCAAAAGATCACATTTGTTCCGAACTGATATAAGATTATTATTAGACATGTATTATGTTGTATTCTATACACTATAATACATGTGTACACCTTTGATTCCTGATTCACCTCCATCACGCTCTCCTCCATGTCCACCTTGTGCAGCGAGAGAGCCTGCTGTGCTTGGTGAGCTCTAGCCTGCCCACTCATGGTCTCCATGTGACTGTCTATCTCCCCCTGGAGGTTCTGGAGAGATGTTTGTTTGATGCGTTCCATCATTGTGTTGTACTGGGCTTTAACCTGAAGGTAGAAAGAAGAAGAAAAAAACGCAAACTTTTTTTGGTATGATCCTGATAATAATCACCATGACTAATGTTGGAAGGAAGGACTGTATAATGTATATACATATATATATATATATATATATATAAATAAATAAATGTATGATTAATCAATGCAGGCCCTATCATTCTGCTCTGTGTATTATTGCACTCTATTGTGGTGCAGAACATCCCTTTCCTCTGATCCACACATGGAAAAAATCCACCACAGGGAGGTCAGCGGTCGGTATCATCTAGCACATACAACTTCTGTAGGTCAGGTGTTTTCCATCCACCTCATCAACATAAATGTGTAATGCTTCTCTACTGCCCAGTAACCAACAACAACATCTCCTGCATCATCATCAATCACAGCAGCCTTACTTGCTCCATCTGGTCATACATCTTCCTCTGTTGTTCCAGTATTTCTCTCTGCTGGTTGACCAGGGTACCCTGCTGCTCACTGAGGAGCCTCTGCAGCTCCTGGACCTCGTCCTGCTGTCCCTTAAGGGCCTCAACCAGCTTCTCCTGGCTCTTGGACAACTGCAGATGCAGCACGAGAGCATCCTCTGAGGGAACCTCATTGGTTCCTAAGGCAAAGAAAGAAAACTATTACAATTTAAGAGATTGTTTTCTCACTGAGAAGGCCGTCGTTCATAGAGTCGTGTATCTATTTTTCCATGTTGTGGCTAATCACTTCCTACAGGTTTATTATACTGACCTGGTTTCATATCACATGTCAACTGTATCCATGCACCACGTTCCGACCCGAAGTCTGGAAGCTCATCCAGAAATTGCGCCGCTCTGTCTGTCACGTGCACCGGGGAAGAGTGTCCTCTCCCGTCGTCTCCTCCATGCGTGCCACAACCGTCTCCGACGCAAGGTTTGGGCTTCTGGCGCATCCGAAGAGGAAGTTTACATCCAATCCCTTTGCACTCCCGTGTTGCGCTGTCATCACTCGTCGAGCGGTGAGAGACAGTGGTCGCACAGGTCCCGCCGGCGCAACCGGGGTGGAACACCTCCGCCGTGATGGTTCTCGGGTTTGTCCTTCTGGTGACGTCTGCTCCCGCTGGTTGCGCAAAGCGTCCCTGCTGAGGTTGGATGATGCTGTACGGTGCCAGCGGCGCGCTCTGGGCTTGGTGGTGACTGAAATGAGCATCCTGTTGGTAACTCGGGTAGACTTGTCCTTGCCTGGTTTGTGCAGAGCTGCGAAACTGTTGGGAATCCGCAGCCTCAGTGCGCCCCTGGCAATGCACTCCGACGCACGGTCTCCAGTCCTGGCCGTGGAAGCAGCGCGTCCCCCGGCAGCTCTCAGATACGCTCTTGGCCCCACTGAGTAGAGAGGCTACGCAGAGTACAAATATGGTAGAGATCCCTGCCATGTTGCAATGCTGAAAGGTAAAAACAAAATCAGTCCACGGGTGAATGGTGGCCCCTTTTTTCGCATCAATCCTTCAGTCCCGTGGAGCTTGTTTGATCATGTCTTTAAGAGGAAAGAATCGCCCAAATCAATAACTTGATGTTGAACAAGTGGTCGTACAGACATTTAGCTTGTCTCCATTGCGCACACCGCGGTGTCTACCCCCGTTGCCCCTTCTGGAGATAGCTACGTCTAGCCCACATGTGGCGCTCACTGCTCCTAATTGGCAACAGGCTTTGCTCCTAGTCTTAAATTAACCCGTAGCTTTCCCGGACATACCACTCTGCAGAGTCACACCATTCCTATTGAAGCTGTGCATGTGGTAGATATTTGGACTATTCTAATGTTATGTTTGTTCTCACACTCCCGCCGTGGGTCATTCACGAGCAGATGTACAGTATGTACAGTGACCCGAACTATATTAGGAAGCTCCAAATAGTGCAGTGGACTTTCAGATATTTAGATTATGTTTGTTTCTGCTTCACATTTAACTACATTATTTAAAGGGAACATTTGTATTCCTTTCTAACTTTTTCCCTTTCTTTTTGCCATTTATTTTGATGACCGGAACAGTGGGTTTTTTTTTAACAACCCCTGTCAGAATTAGAGTCTGCTTTATATGGCATCAAAGCTTTGATCTATGTAGAACTAAATTAGGGAGCAGTGGTGGACTCTGTGATATTCTGAAGCCAAACCTGCCTCTCCTGTAAAATGTACACTTTATTAAAGTGTATTGCCACTCTCATTTCCCTTCCCTGACCGCACATGGCTTTGATTAAAGCTTTAACCCACATTAGAAACACTGTTTCTCCCTCTTCTCATTTTCTTGGCAAAACAGATCCTTCTCTCTCTCTCTCTCTCTCTCTCTCTCTCTCTCTCTCTCTCTCTCTCTCTCTCTCTCTTTCTCTCTCTCTCTCTCTCACACACACACACACACACACACACACACACACGGTAGGTAAACCCTAGTTTGTTATAAATCTTCTACTTATAAACATGATGAATATATTGAGTCGGAAACCTTTTGTTTTCATAAATAACTGTTGGAGGATGGATGCACACTCTACACGTACACATAAGGGACATGCTTACTAACTAAACTACTTACTTAAACTAAAGTGGGACCACACATGATTCTGATATTGACAACAATTATGTGTTAAAAAAAAAGATACAGAACAAACGACTGGGAAACACTCACAACTTTGGAGGCTTTTAATAAAAATTCCCACATTCCTTTCCTTGTCTGCACTGTTCATAGCGATAGTGTTAACATCAGTGACTGGCTCAATCTGCTGCAACTTCAACTGTGGTATTGTAGTCTACACTCAGTTGCAGGTTTATTCTGTACACAGACCAAAAACTAATGCAGTAACTTCCCACAATGCATCCTACTTCATGAAGATTTTTGTTGAAGCCGTTTTAGAGAAGAGCTATGTCAACTTTAAGATCATTGTGGTGGCTGTGGTTTATGGTGCATTTTATAGAGTTGTTTCTGTTATTCAGCCTGCACATATTTAAATAAATGGGGTGGACAAAATAATAGAAACACCAGTCAGTCTAATTCAACTCAATTCCACAGCTCCCCAAACTGCAGCCTCCAAAATGATCACACAGTTGAATCATTTTCCCTGCAGAGTGTCAAAAAAGTTATTATAGAGTTATTATGAATGGTGGTGTATAAAGTATCCAAAAGCGGTGGTGTATAAAGTACCCAAAAGCCATACTTGAGTAAAAGTAAAGATACCTTACTGGAAAATTACTCCAGTAAAAGTAAAAGTCACCTATTAAAATATTACTTGAGTAAAAGTCTTAAAGTATCTGATATTTTCTGTACTTAAGTATCAAAAGTATCTTTCTGATATAAAATGTACTTAAATATTGAAAGTAAAAGTACAAGTACATGCTTTTAAGAAAAAAGCAAAGGGTCAGAATTTTGAGAATTATGAAGTTTATTCTTTTAAGTGCTATGGCCACCATGACCAAGGACCAGGAGTTGTGTTGATAAAATAACTGGGTTGGCTGTGATCCATCCATATATATTATGTTCAACATAATATATTGCATCTACTATGAACTTATCATCATAATTCTCCAAACAGCAATATGACACTATGAAGGAGTTGTAACAGTGTGGTTATAAGTATGCTCATTCTACCGGGCCGTGGGTCCCTTGGTACCGGGCCGCACAGAAAGAATGAATGAAAAATTCAAATTAGAGTAAAAAAATCAAGACATTAAAGATGTTCTATTGTGAAAAATGACCGGATACATCCGTCTGTGGTAACCTCAGACGGAACCACTTTACACATGTCAAGATGTTACGTTACTCTAAAAATGAAACGTTGTCGGTGTTCTGGATTAAAACCAAGGCAGAGTATCCTGAGACCTGCCTCCATTTCAACATCCTGTCTTTGTGCAGCGGGTTATAAGTTAAGCAGTAGACTGGACTAAAGGTTTAGTTAGGAGTAGAGTCAGTAGACTGGACATAACGAACACACGTCAGGTGTCGCCGCTCCCGTCTCCCCGAGGTCGGACCCGGTCCGTGAAAATATTGTCTTCACGTAACCGGTCTGTGACGCATAAAGGTTTGGGAGCGCTGGGCTAGAGGATGTAGAGGGAAAATGCAGAATATTGTGATTCGCAAAACCTGCTTGGTGGAGTCTGTGTTCCACCACAGTCCCGGATGTGTTTTTTTCTTCTTCTAAAGATAGATTTTATTTTGTAGCGAGTAACGAAGGTTTCAGGGGAAATGTCTCGGAGTGAAAGTATCAGTTTTTTTTGCAAAATGTAGTGAAGTAAAAGTAAAAGTAAACAGAAATATAAATAGTAAAGTAGAGTACAGATATGCCAAAAAACGACTTAAGTACAGTAACGAAGTATTTCTACTTCGTTACTATACACCACTGTAAGGTGGTTTATTTGTAAAGTACCTTTCAACAGCATGGCAATGCAGAGTTTTTTACATTAGACAAAAAACGCTTAAATGCAGGAGACTTACACTGCAGTTATAATGCAGGGGGAGATATGAATACATAGTTGTAAATGATTCTCTTAAAGCACTGGCAAAGAGAAAAGTATATAAGAGCTGGAGCAGACTTCAAGAGTCATGCAGGAAGTCTGCTGACGTCACCAAACTCCCTTCACTTCACAAAAAGGTATAATATATCCCCTCCTGATATGTGCAACACAACTAACAAGAGTATACAGAGGTGTTAAACACCAGTGTGGCTCTAGCATGATTGTGTACTGTAAAAAAAATGAAATGTAGAGAAAAGACAAGCACATCACGTTCAGTAGCTGCGGCACAGCGCCTCAACATAAATAGAAAAGTAAACCTCACTCTGCTTCATTATAAATGCAGTTTAATCTACTTCCTGATATCACAGGAAGTTCAGCTAATATCTACAGAGGCAGTGGAGGCAAAGTCACGTGCTTAAGTGGTTTCTTATAGACTGACCTCTGAGCATTTCAGCACTCACTCTCGATGATACTCCCATGTGTGAAAGAGACAGAGAAGGTAAGAACTTCAAATGATAGTGAATGTTTATTTAAGGAAGTTTATGAAAGATAGATATGTATTATGGCAACTGTATAATAAATCGACATACTAATAGTATTTATTATGTCATTATATATATATAATATTGACATAATAAATAATATTAGTATGTCGATGAGAAGGGAGAATGTATATGTATATATATATATGTATATATATATATATATATATATATATATATATATATATATATATATATATATATATACATATATATATATACATTCTCCCTTCTCATTGTCTTTTAAGAGTTAAATACTTGAGCAGCCACATCAGCTTTGTTTAGGACAAACACATGTTCTCTCACAGCCGCCAGTGGATGGTTGTGCAACTAATTAGAAAACAGTAAGAAGCTCTCGACCACAAGAGAAGACAAAACATGGTGGTTTACTGTCAGCAGGCAATGCTTTCTGATTTCTTTCATGCATATAAGTCTCAATAAATCGCTTTTTGTCTTTTTGGCCCTTCCGCCTGTTGCTTGCCTGTCTGACTGTCTCCTGGCGCTTCCTTGTTTGGTCGACGTGTGAGACCACAGTGGGAGATGGCAGCAACAATCGGCCTGATGCCTGATGAAAGCATGGCATACATAAACAAATGGTGGTCTTGTAATGCATGCTTTGATGAACACACTCCAGGGATCACTGACAAGTACCATCAAGTAGACCTATGTATAATAAAGAAGTGACAGAAACAGAAGTTAGGATTGACTTTCACACATGTGAGGCAGAAGTCCTGAGAAGTCCCAAAGGTAAAGTTCGCTTTCTTGATTAATAAAATTCACTTTCATATGGAAGTAATACTTAGTCTACTACCAACCTCTCCACTTCCCCCTCCACTCCATTACAGTATAATGGATGGTCTGTTTACAGTTCAGCATAAACACAGAATGAGACTGAACAGCACAGGAAGGACTGTATAATGTATATACATATATATATATATATATATTTATTTATATTTATATTCTAACACACTGTGTAGTCCAGCACATCAGACTATGATGCTTCACTGTGGTCGTAGCAAAGACGTGACAAGACACAGGCGTCAATCCTTGCTTGTAAATCTTACCACCAATACTGCCTCTACATTTGTTGTTCCTAATTGAAGTGTACTGATCCTTGTATTAAACAAGCTGCTGCGACTTTACAATGTATTATTATTGATAACCACACACAGAGATGCACAGAGCTCATTCTTCAGTTTGCTTTTCAAGCCGCTCAACATGCAAGATGTATTATTTACCCTAAAGCTGGCAAGGTACCGCCTTCATATGGTCAAACCCAGACTTCCATCAAGTTTTTCCTGATGAAAATGTTTGATTTAAATGAAGCCCTCTTTCCCCCCCAAAATTATCAATATTAATGCAAAGAATGGGATGTACCTTGGTTTGAGCCTTCACAGATTATTAGTGAATAGGCACATTTAGTTTACAGAATTTCAAATGTGCTAAATGTATTAATAAATGTCTTTTATTTTTAGTTAACAAATCTAAAATGAGTAGTCTTCATGTTAAGATATGTTGCCGTCACCTCACATGCTGTCTTTCAGCAAAATAAGAGAAATTAATAACCAATAAATCAGTAAGTGGAATGTGGCCCCAAATTATGCAGATTTGAGGTTTTCGATACTCTTCAGAGAGGCGCGTTTGCTTTCTCCACCTGTGATACATGTAACAGAGTTAGGGGAACTTATCTCTGTATTCTCCACCTCGCTCCACAGTTTACTGAAGATGACGGTCATTGGTTTACTGGTGATGAAAACAACGTGTGCGACAGAACAACATGGAAACTATTTTAACCCGCCACACACGCTGAAATAGCAATGACACTGCAGATCAGTGTTTGTAACTTTGAGCATTCTTTCTGTTTTTTTCTTCGTGGAGCGATCTTTCTTTTTGCATATTGTTTATCTGTTTTTACAACTGTGACAGACTGTATATGTGCGTGGGCATGCATGTGTCCAAGAATGTTTTTCTCTCCATACCACAACAATTTTGTTATGCAAGCCTTTCAATAGAGTTTATATCCTAACTTGTCTGCTAGCTGTATGACAAACTACTCAACAGATGGTGCCGGTAGAAACTGAATTTAAACTGAACTGAAATTATGCGATGTTTTTCAGTTCCTGATGCTACTGCTTTAGTCACTTACTAAACTTTGCTGTACCATTCTTAGATGGACGACATAGACGCCATGTTCAGTGACCTGCTTGGAGAGATAGATCATCTCTCTCAGGTGAGTCGTACAGCAGCTGCTGTGTGAGCTAAATGCCAATTGTTAATTGAGACAATGTATAACGTACAACTGAGAGTGGTTGGAATGTCTTTGTTTTGGAGGTAAAAACAAAGACATTTAAAGGTCCTACAAAGGCATTTGGAGGTTTGTTTTGGAGGTATATTGTCAGAAACCTGGGCCCTATTCCTCGTACCTGGCATACTGAATTTGCTGGATAATTTTCAGGATAAGATGACACATGTCAGGCTTTTCGGTTCCACAAAGCAAGTTTGGATAAATCACCATAGCAACACATCGAAATCCCTTAACCTCCATGGCAGGTTTACTGAAATTCACTGGATAAGTTGGTCTCTACCACCGGACAAAAAAGGCAGCTCACTTCCTCATTGATGAAGGAGCGATATTAGTTACATTAGTTTTATACGGAGAGTTCTTCCAGATCGCCAAGATCCGTTCTCACATTCATGACTTCCTGTACGAGCGCTATCGATTCTGCTGAGACCTTCTCGAGCCGTACATTGAACACCACACGGAGCAGCAGAGCATCACCTGGATCACATACTGTATGCAGACTGGATCACAGTATCTCACAGACTAGAACATATTGTTGAGCTTTTTTGGAAGTGGTACATGTTTGTACTGTGTCTGCGATGTGGAGAACATCAGGAAAGTCGCTGCATGGCGTGCTGTTCGTAACGTTTATTTAGCGCAAAGAAATTTATGGATGTGTTGAAAGCACTCATAATTATATGACAGTGTTATTAGTACACCATACATATCATTATTGTAGAAAATGATTAAGGTGGACTCATGATAAGAATACAGAGAATCACGCAGAATTTCTTTTCACTAATTCAATTGATTGAATTTCTGATTATGAATAATACATACAAACTGATCCGCCCATACAAATATTCAAACTCCTAGTTATATGGTAATGTACACATACATGTATATACACTAATATGATACATACGTGCATACAGTACATATATCCTCACACATATGCTGCTGTAATCCTGTAATTTCCCCACTGAGGGACTAATAAAGGATTATTTTATTTTATCTCTTATCTTATCTTATATATATTAATCTGTATACTACTACCAGCAGGCACATTTAAATAAATATAATCTGGTTGATTTGGGTGATGAGGCACTTAAAATTAGCCGATACATTTTCCCAACACTTACGCATTTAACTTGTCTGATATTTTGCGATGCTTATGTGACTCTAGCCCAGGGGTGGGCAAACTTTTTGGCTCAGGGGCCACATTGAATAAAAAAATTGACAGACGGGCCGGGCCAGTATCAGATGGATGGAGAGTGTTTGTGTGAACCTATCACGGGAGGACAATGTTGCGGACCCAAATGCAGACCACATGAGAGTATGAGTATCTGGTAAAACAGATTATTGGAGCCAAAGGGAAGGTGGGGAGCCTGTGGTCCGCCACAGGGGGTGCTGGGCGGTGTGAGACCCGTGGCTCTACACTGGACGACGGCGAGGCCGGCAGGGGGCGGTGTGAGAATATAACGTAAATGACTCGGCTTTTTTGTTCAACTCGCTGGTTAAATCTTCATCAATTTGTTCTACACGCCGAGTCACTGTTCTGCGTGATAAACTCAATTTTTCAAATTTGTTTTTGCTCTCTGGGCATAAGAGACCTGCTGTTTCTACCATACATTCTTTCAAAAACTCTCCTTCAGAGAAAGGCCTGCTGGCTTTTGCTAATTTGAATGCTAGCAAAAAACTTGCCTTGGTGCTTGATTCTTGTATAGCAGTTTGACTCTTTAAATTGGCTGCCAACCTCTTGGCAGTAGCCGCCCGTTCTGTCGTTGACTGTTGGCTAGCATAGTTAGCATGCTTGGCGGAAAAGTGGCGGCTAATATTGTATTCTTTGAATACTGCAATGGTTTCTTGGCAAATAAGACATACTGCCTTTGATCGTACTTCGGTGAAAAAATACTTAGCAGTCCACTCCTCATTAAAGACTCTGCACTCACTGTGGACTTGTCTTTTCTTGGGTCCACTCATTGTGACAGAAGGGATCACTGCAGGAGGATGGCAGGAGGCTGACAGACAGAACCCTATATGTCACGTGACATGAGCGCAGGGTGGCGCAGTTCCGTGGGTCGAATGTGGTTAGTTATGTTAGTTATACTGAGGAAAAATACTCTGCATGCAGCTGTCAGTTCATTTTACAACTCTAACACTGTTGTAGTACAAACCCTGTCTCCGGCGACAGAAAGTGATTCATATTACCGTAATTCTTCTAAAGTTAACGCTTTACGACATAATTAAAAAGGATTCTGACCGCTAAGAAGTGGAGCTTTTCAGTGGTTTGCGGTATATTACGGTAATAAAAAAAATAAAAACTACATATAAAAAGTACAAACTGCTGTAACGCCTCTCTGTTCCCGACTTGATTTTCCCAAAGCACGATGACCACAACAGACCAGCGTTGATGTTTCTTCATGCTTATTTAGCAGAGCCGTGTGCGCAGCAGAAGGCATTACAGCGGTCTTTCTGCTGCAGAAGAACACAGACACGAAAAGCCTAAAAGAGCGCTGTGCAATAAATAAGCATGAAGAAACATCAACGTTGGTCTGTTGTGGTCATCGTGCTTTGGGAAACTGAACTTGTAACGGAGAAGCGCTACAGCGGTCTTTACTACAATTATTTTTTTTTTTTTTTAATGTTATAATAATTATAATACTCGGCGGGCCGGATTAAAATGCCGTAGTTTGCCCACTTCTGCTCTAGCCCGACCAGCGGAGGCGGCGTTATGCTGCGTTCACAACAGGAAGTGTTGCGAATATTTGCTACGCTTTGGATGTGAACGCACCATTAGACTTTGCCATGATTATGGTCTTAAATTCATCATATGTAGTCATATACATCTCCTGCTCCTCCACGGAGAAAAGAGACCCTCTTTCTCTGATCTTATTTGCCATTGTACCCCCTTTTGAAGAGGAGCGTGCACGCACAATTATCCAGATGACTGAAGTCTGGTTCGAATGAACGAGACTGTTTGAGGGCGGTTCAGCCTTAGAAAAACCAACATAGCCTGACATCAATCATCTCGGTAATTTAAGCTAGATAATAGGACATTTGATCGACTTTGTTGAACTAGGTACGAGGAATGGTGCCCTGATGATGGCGCTTTGTAAAGTAAAGGGGTCACACAAACAATACAGTTTATCCTAATTAATGTCTTTACAAGAGACCATGTGGTGGTGCTAGAAAAGTCAAGGGATCATCCGAGTCATGGTGATTCGTCCTCTGAGAATCATGAATGTCTCCAAAAAATGTAATTGCAATCCAATCATCAAACAGTAGTCAAACTGGTGGACCATCCGACCCGAACTGCTGCACTTTGTGTACAACACATCCCATAATACATTAGTAAAATCCACCTGGAATTGTGAGAAACAACAGTGGGATATAAAACATCTTTGGTCGCATTCTTTCTCCAAACATGATCAAATGAGTTGAGATTACACTTTAGCCATCTGTTCCCATGAGTGCTTTTGAAGCAGGAACAGGTTACAAGAAGTGAATCAGAAAAATCATTCAATGTTTACCTCACTAATCTGGACATTATCTGATAACACATGGCAGTCTTTGTTTTGAAACTGAAGCATCAGACAGAGAATGTGAGGCGACGCTGAGAAGTGAAGTCATCACATCTGGATGGGACCGTAGGCGATCGTTGCAGATTCCCTTAAGCACACATAAGCTGCTCATCATCGACTCGCCAAGAAAAACATTACACTCTTCTAACTGATGCAACCCTGAGGTGCAATTAATTATTGTCCATTTCAGATCCCTTTTTTGCAAGCTAAATGAGTGCAGCCCTGAGAACGGGATCAGTCTAGAACATTACATCAGCCATACTAGAAAAAGCCTCTATGTGTCACTTTGGCATGCATCCTCTTGGAAAGCCATCACAGTGACAAACAACACTCCACAGACTATCAACAGAGTTAGCAGGAGAAACATTTTGATTAAAGCATGGATCCTCTCAGAGTCTGAGAAACAAAAGGATTTAAAGTGATTTCACTCAGTGCCTTGATTGGGTTCATTCTCTGCTTTACTGCCTTGGAGCCAGAAGACAAAAAGGAGTTGTTTCTTAACCGTGACTTTAAGGACTTTGAAGGTGTTATTTAAGCAGCAGCTCCAGCATGATCAACATCACTGTTTAGAAAAATCTGTTTTCCTTAATGGACTGGTGTATGATATATTGTCTGTGAAGGAACTGAGTGCAGTACATCCTCTAGGAACAGCTTAAAAACAGAGCATAATAACAGGGCAGGAAACTATCACTGATAAATAATAGATCATCATGTAACATATTTAAACAGTTCAGAGCAGTTCAAGGACAAATATAGCCCTCTGTGTAAAATGTATTTAAAATCAACCAATGGAATTAAATAAACATTTTCACAAAATACAACTGTCATTTCTGGGTGCTGTGAGCTGTTGTAAATTGACCATCTCATTGCTCCGTTGCAGAGTTTATTGCCTGCAGAAGTGGACCCTGACTCACAGACAGACAGCAGCTTCTCCATTGGCTTCACAGACTTAAATGGTAGTAAGTGCTCGTTCAGATAAGGATGCTCTCATCCAAAGCAAGAATAGTAAATAAAGCTGCAATCTCCAGTTCAGTAATGTTACAGAGCTAAGAGTCACACTGCCCTGGCTGAAAGTGTGATGTAGAGGTGGGGGAAATGTGAGGCACTCTGTCAAGAAATTTTGAGAGATGGGGAGTGACTGTTTTTTCTTGCGCCAGAAGGTCACACCAACCTCTAGAGACCAGGAGAGATAGAAGTGGACATATATTAGTTTGGGAAATACCCTAATGTTGTTGGGATTTAGATACAAAAAATACCTGAAAATAAATCGACTTTGCTTTGTTTAGATGAGAAGATTGTTACCCCTCTCATATCTACGTTTAATGTGAGGCTACGGCCAGGAGACAGTTAGCTTAGCTTAGCATAAAGCCTGGAAACGGGGACCCAGCTAGTCTGGCTCTGAGGATCTTGTCATCAGTGTGATGTTGAGGGATTGAACCTGGACTGGTACCTTTATAAGGACTCCTTCCTAGCATTTAGGGCCACAACTGTGCCCTGATCTCCGTACAGAGTCTCTTAATGAACTGGAGGACCACGACCTGGATGCTCTGGTGGCTGACCTCGGGTCAAAATCCACCACCTCAAATGGGCGACTCCCCGCAGATCAACAGACCAGCAGCTGTGCAGCAGCTTCAGCAATGGCTTGGGAACCTGAGCCAGGAGCTGCCTTTCCTCCACCATCGAACTTTGCTGAATCATCTGAAGGGCTGTGCATGGTAAACGAGAATATGTCACTGAACATACAAAATATAATTTTAATGTTATGAAAATACTAACTGATCACCTCTCATTATTATTCTTCCAGAGCGAACCCTGGACAAAAGCAGAGAAAATTAAACTGGCTCTGGAAAAGCTGAAAGAAGCCAAAGTTAGGAAGGTAAGTCAGCAGCTTTGTGTGTGTCTTTCTTAACAAAATAGTCCTACAGATAAAGGTAAACACAGCATGCTGCCTCTCCCAGTTGATAGTCAAGGTGCTGATGAGTGACGGCAGCTCCAAGACACTGATGGTGGATGAGAGACAGACTGTCCGAGAGGTTTTGGACAAGCTGTTTGAGAAGACACACTGTGACTGCAGCATTGACTGGAGCCTGTGTGAGACCAACCCTGAGCTGCAGATCGGTGAGATGAACATGTATATGCTGTGCACACGCACTCAGACCACATGCAGACAATA
The DNA here is from genome assembly GCF_910589615.1 of Taurulus bubalis. Lineage (NCBI taxonomy): Eukaryota > Metazoa > Chordata > Actinopteri > Perciformes > Cottidae > Taurulus > Taurulus bubalis. The sequence goes on from NC_136589.1 coordinate 28,032,673, forward strand.
TAGCAAATGCCAAAGGAAATTCATTTGCAGTGTCTTCAAAATTCATTCACAGTCTCTCCAGGCTGTTTTGAGCCCACATGTTTTCTCATCATTTCAGAAAGAGGATTTGAGGACCATGAGCACCTAGTGGAGCGCCTGTCTGCGTGGACTCGCCTCAGTGAAAACAAAATCTATTTTGTTTCAAGACCTCAGAAGTATTTGATGTTCACTGACCCTCAGGTGAGTATGAGTTATCTTCTTTCCAAGTTTTATTGCAGTTTAATGCTTAGTCGGTAAATGTAACTATGCTTTTCTCATTCTATAGGTATTTTACATGTGGAAAAAGAAGAAAGCATGTTTGAGTGGGATTAACGAGCAGGCCAAACAGCTCTTACTCAAGGTCAGCCACATTACCATACCATATTACTGGAACTAAGTTGCTCTGTGTCATTTCCCAAATTAAAGATGGTCGAAATTTATAAAAACTTTTGAGCAGTTTTGATCATATGTCCTCTTCCTCTGCACCCATCTGCTGTGAAGTGCCACAAGGCCATATTAAGGCCCATTTTATTTTCTCTACATTCTATGGGGTCCGTAGTTAAGAAAACATAATATCCCCTAACATTGGTAGGCAGATTAGACCCAGCTGTACCGCCCGCTGACACTTGCAATATTTTGCAATATTGAGAATGTAAAATTATGGCTGGCAAAAAGCCGAACCAGAATAAAACTCAGCGTTTATGTGGTAGATCCTACAGACTACTCAGAAACCACAATCAATACTTTTGGACTCTGTTATGAAAAGCAAGTTCCCATGCAAGAGATCTCTGGTTTATAACTTGATAGTCTAATCTAACTAATCAACTATGTTATCCACACCAGCTCTTCCATCTTAAATCACTAAAGCACTTTGGTCAACGTTTGTTGTTTGAATATGTGTTTTATAATTTATTTATTTTTTAAGTTTTGCATATCCTTTTTCACCCTGCAGGAGCATTTTGGAGGTTCCGCTCTGATTGTTCCTGATCTTGAGGGCATGCTGTACCTAAAGGAAGATGGAAAAAAACTTTGGAAACCTTTCTACTTCATGCTCAGGGCCTCGGGCATTTATTATGCACCCAAGGGAAAGACAAAGGTATGGCAGATCACATACCTTTTTATGATGAAAAAACATAATAATCAAGACAACAGGTGGGAGATAACATTTAGCAATTTAGCAACTTGCGTGTTGAAATCACCTCTCGACACAAAGCCTCGAGAACAGTCATGAAAGTGAAACTGGTCAGCTATGCCATGTTCCATGAGGAGATTTTTGGTACATGTCACAAAAGAAAAAGAAAACACACTTTATTTGCATTGTACTCACTTTCTTACTATTCTTAGATTGCTTTAAGAAATAGTTTGACATCTTGGGAAATGCCTCACGGACCACAGCGAACAGTCAAGTAACTTGTCTTAGCAAAAATGCTAAGTTTGAAGAAGAAAAAAGTAACAGGTTATAATTGTTTGTTTATGCCTTAACAAAAAGTTGTGGTTTTACACCAAGCGAGTTGTTTCTCCATGCTTAGCTAACATTAGCTAAACTAACAGACACATAGTCCCACACATAATCCCCTTTAACACACTTTTAAAAGTAGAAAACTAACAAATATAACATGTTAATTATGATATGTTAATGTAGTAGTGGGGATATTTTTCTTTCCATTTAGACAGAGTTAGCCTATTTATTCCCCCTGTTTACAGTCTTTGTGCTAAGCTAACCAGCTGCTAACTCTAGCTACATATTGGATGTGCAGACATGAGAGTGGTATTGATATTCTCAACTATAAGTCATGACAAAGTCCTTTTAAACTGCATTGGTGCATCTATACATTGGCAATGTTGACAAATGGCGTCAGGTCTTTCATGTAGTCTATTAACAACTGTAGAGTTAAGAAAATCAGAAGAAAAAAACGTGTTTGGTGTTAAGTGTATACTGTACTGTATACAGAGAGACAAGAGATGTTGTTCCCTCTGTGAAGTTCACGATGGCTTGCATCTGAGCGCCCAAGCGCAGCAGAGGGAAAAAGGCAAGAGAGAGCGACAGAGAAATGAAGATGGACAGTGTGAATTGAGGCCTCGGCAATGTTAAAGAGCAGCTAGTCATTCTGTCACTGAGACAGAGAGGAAAACGCCACCCAGGCAGACAAACTCTAAAAAAAATCATCCAAGAGAAACAAATAGATGGAGGGCAAACTGTGCGAAGCAGATGTGCAAATCGCAACCAGAGAGCTGCAGGAATCTTCTGAGGTCAGGACACAAGAACAAAGCAGAAGAAGATCTAGAAAGGATAGTTTAGTAGGCAGGGGAAATAGAAAATGCCAAAATCAGACACTAAATACCCACAAAAAAAACAATAGGTATTATCATATATGAAGTAGAGAGAATAATGGTGCTGTGATCCTCAAGCAGGCTGAGTTAGAGATAAGGTAAGAGATGGAAGAAGAAAAGTGGACAAATGTGTGCGATCAAGTAAGGAAACATGAGGGAGCAAAAAAAAGAGAGAAGTCAGAACAGTCATCCTCTTAGGGTCACTTCCACTTCCAGGAAGCTTCTCTTTGTAGTTTCCAGTAAGCCACAGCATCGCTGTCAGTGTGGTTTCTTGTGAACACGACCTGTTTCAAATCAAAAATGTAAGAAATGTTGAAATGCTTTAGAAAGAAAAACAAAATATTTCCTTTGACATGAAGCTTCATTGTGGACTTTCTTTGAAAGTCAAATGAAGACGAACGTCCTTACACTGAACTGTTTTCCCTGAAATGTCCGACCGTAGCCCTTTATTGGGCACTCATTGAAATACTTTGAGAGGAAATTACCATATATGGTTACTTGCCCGAAAAAGGGATAATAATGAGATTGAGAACATGTATTTCATCGACACAACATGATGACAAAACAGTGGAACAGAATTTAGACCAGTCCAATGTATGCTATAAATATCACTGTAGAACTATTCTGGATTATGAATTTTTATTTTTATTAGATCGTTGATTACCATGTTTACGTTTGTGTATAAATTTGATGTGCACAACACATTTACAGGGTAACCAGAGACTATTTTATCATAGAAACACCTAAATTACTACAGTATAATAAATAGCGTACAATATTACCAACATAATAAGATTTCTACCAGTCAGTGTGATGATTTGCTATGTTCTCTGCCCGGCAGGCTATCAGTGATCTCGTCTGCTTTGTTCGTTTTGAAAAAGTCAACATCCACACCACCAACAACTACAAACAGAAATACAGAGCTCCAACCAACTTCTGCTTCATGCTGAAGGTAAGCTCAAACAAAAGTTGAATGAGGTAAAGGCATTACAGAGAACATTTGTGTAATGTACCTGGTGGATCATTTTTAATCTGTGTGGGGAAAAAAGTGGTCCTTGCTTGACAAGAGAAGACAGAAAAACTAACGCTGGCTGACGTCTGAAACTATAAATAACAAGCAGCACCTATTTCTGGTTGGGGCGACTGCTATTTTTTTTTTTTATTCCTTCCTTTTTACCGTTTTAAGAATCAAACCATGTGATATTCATAACTTGATGTTCAAATTGAGCACTTTCAGATGATTTAATAGTAGATACATTTAAATGTTTTCTGTTAAACAACCCCCCAAAACACAAACAAAGTCAACCTTTTGAGAGCTGTAAAGGTTTCTGGTTCTTTATCATCATCCTGCACTCAAACCTTTCTCACATGCCAATTATCACCAATGTGAGGAAATGAGACCTTTGGGGAGGATCATCTGCATTAAAACAAAAAAAGGTTGAGATTTTAGGCAGACGGATCTACTAAGTTGTACTATACTTGGTGTGGAGAGACAATAGACTACATCAGAGTCAGAGGTGTGCCAGTTAATGTTTAAATAAAGCTGTGTTAGGCACTCACGGGCCTTTCACAGTATGACGACACTACACTTGGAGGCCCATGCCGTTTAGATGAACAAACATTGGAGACAGGAGAGAGAACATGGGATGGAGGAGAGAAGCAGTCAGTTGGGGAGAGGTTTAGCAGGGTTTAACATCTTGGTGGTGAATATAGACTTTGCAGCCCTTTGTGGTATTTTATCATTTAACAAAATGTTTAATTTAAGCAAAAGGTAGGAATGAATAGAAAGGGAACAACTTGTGCTGCTGCTGGTAGAGTGTGTGTGTGTGTGTGTGTGTGTGTGTGTGTGTGTGTGTGTGTGTGTGTGTGTGTGGTGTTGTCGTTCCATTTGAAGGGCACACCAGTGCTTATAGATTGTGTGTTTTAAAAAGAGCCTTTGATACCATGCTGCAGTGAAATCTTGAACATTGATCGTACACAAAAGCAGAACACCGAGGAGATGGTGGGCTAAGTTCAATATTTTAATAAAATTGATCTCCCAATTGACAAGAGTCCACAGTAGACAGTTGGTCCAGTAGACAGTTGGTCCAGTAGACAGTTAACAAGCAAACAGTTGACAGGTAACTGGAAACAAACTGTAGACAGCAGCAACGACAAACCAAGAAGGAGCTCAGGAGGTGGTATGAATAGAGACTGACTAAGGAGGGAAGTGAGAACAGGTGACCAGGAGGTGAGGTGAGTGCAGGCCGACTGAGGGACAGGTGAAGCTCGTCAGGACAGAGCAGACAATCAAAAAGACGGGAAAACCCACAAAAACAGGAAGTCAAACCAAACGTGACACATGAGGAGTGAACTTCAAAATAAAACATGAAACAAACTATGACAAAAACCCCAGCACCGTGACAGTGAGCACTGTTAAATCACACCATTTCCAATATACACTTTGATTACATCAAACGTGAGGGTCGAGAGAGAGGGAGGCTGAAGATAATGAGAGGAGGACGTTACACAACTGTTGCTGCACAGTACGCAGCAACCGATAAAGAGCAAGTTGTGCGGTTACACAAAAAGTGTTGCTGGCAACGCTTTGTCATGTTGAGGGGAAGTGAAACGACAAACCAACAAACCTCAACTAATTGACTTGTGAGTGCATTGTGTAGTTCTGGCAGCTTGTTGTTATTTCAGAGAATTGCTTTTCAACCGTGAGAAACTTGACAAAGCAACAAGTGTTTGTAATAACTGTGCTGTTTTTTTCTTTATCTAATAACAAAAAAATAGTTACATCTAGGATTTCTATTTTAGATTCAATTTAACAAATCGAGTGCTACATTCCCAGTGGAAACCTGTTTTTGGTCCTGTTTTAACAGTTATATCCGTCATGAGTGAGGTTCCACAGTGCAGCAGCAGCTTGGTATGAGCTGCCCCCTGCTGACTCGTACATGTACTACAAATACACAAACTGTCAGCAGAGATGCATCAGTTTTGACCATTGTATTTTTTTATTACATATATATATATATATGCCCCTCTCAAGTCCTCCTAACTTTATGGAAGTGGAATACTAAATCAAGGGAATGGCCCTTTACCCTCACTGTTATCTTTCCCCAGCATCCCTGCATCCAGAAAGAGTCGCACTACGTCAAGTTCCTGTGCTGTGACGACGAACACACACTGTTGCTTTGGGTAAACTCCATCAGAATCGCCAAGGTCAGATTCAACACTGTCAGTAACACAAGTCACTTTAATGTGAACAGTTCAATGAGAAATATATTTTCAATTCAGTTTACATTTTGGGAATTTAATGGACAGAAATAGAACATTTAGCAAAGTGTGTGTCCTCTGTCTATGTGTTCAGTATGGGACTGTTCTGTATAAGAACTACCAGGCTGCAATGAAGAGAGCCTCCAGTTCGCAACCTCTTCACTCTGTTGCACACAAAGGTGAGTGCACACTTTACAACAGCAGCTGCTGTAATCTCTTAGAAGCTTTGCATTAAGAAACTTAAAGTAACATTTCGCAAAGTTGTAGTAAGTCTAGACTGCAGTGACTCCTAAGTGTTGGAAAATAAGGACTAAGATCACTATGATTCCCTCGCTCAAGCCCTGAATCAGCCAATAGCAGGCCTCCAATGGTGGTGTGTCAATCATAAACATAAAAAAACAAGTCCTGTGGGGGCAGTATACAATGTTGTTCAAGTGCATTTTTAGATTTGACTTTTCCTTCCAAAACAGAACTCAACCTAAAAGTCAAACATGTGCATGCATGGTATTTCTTCTTAACTCTAATAAAAGGAAAAAGAAAAATGACACCATTCTGAGAATTCTGATGTACTTAAGACCAACATTTTTCTTGAAGCTGTTTTATATGTACATACAGGCCAAGGTCAGAATACAACTGCTTTTGAAAAACAATGGCAAAAACTGGAGGAAAGCAGGAATTTTCAACCAAATAATATATAGGAATATCACTATTACAAATCTGGAATTCATTCTAATTTGTCTTTACAGACAGAGACAACAGCTCACAGCCAGATGCAGCTCCACCCAAAACCACAAATATTGAGGACTATCCACATGAGCCACCACCTGACTTCATCCCTCCTCCTCCTCTTGGACTCACACACGATTGAGACACATCCTCCCCTACTTCAGCCTGGATTAAGACCGTTTAGTCTCCCTATGCACGTCTGGCCAAATGTGCCAATATGTTTTCAGTAATATACCCTCAAGTGTAGCAGTAGCGTTACATGAATATGATGCAATAGATCTCATTTTTAAAGTATACTGATATTTAAAACAAATGCAACGGATACTTTCATTCAGCTTTACGACACACAAATCACACACTCGTGTTCATTGTTTCAATGGGCTGTTTATTAAAAAAAGACTGTACATAAATTTCAATGAACACATAATATTTACAAACTGAGAGAAGACAAATATTGGTTTCTGTTCCCATGAACACTTAAGTTACAGATTTTTTTCCCACCCACGTTTCATCATTAAGAAAACACACATCAAAGAAAGGCGCCTTGACCTGTGATGCCCTGAAATGCGAGACGTTAAGTGGTAAACAATACAAAGTCATCAGTGGTTGTCTCATGATTTCTCTATGAAAAAAGTATAAATTAATCCTTTACGTACAAACTGCTCGCGGACGTTCCTCAGCAGTATCCGACACAAAAACAAGTTGAATGCAAAGCTAGAAATACATTAGGTAGAAAAAATTGTTTTCTCACAAAAAATGACCTCATGATGGAAAAAATACAATCAAGAATGGGATGTAGTGGCAAATCATTCACTGTAACGATGTTTAGATATTTCTGTTGCACAGAGAGCTGAATGAATACTGTTGATTTGAGTCATTGTCTGTGTGGAAACCTGAAAATGTTACCTCTGGATAATAATCTCCTCACAACATAAGGAAGTCTGTATCCATTTCAAAATAAAAGTTTGTGTTCAAAGCCTGTTATTCCCAAAGTGTATATGATTGTGTTTATGGGGATTGTTGAAAAACATTGATTCTGAGATAAACATTAGCTTCAATGATATTGGACAGCGGGTTTTACTTGAACCAACAATCACTTTTCAATAGCAGGCATCTTATTTTGCAAAAAAAGTAGCAGAACAGAAGTCTCCATATCGACACTGGTTTTAAGACCTCGGGATTGCAAATCATTCCATCACTGCAGTTAGCAGATATCATTCATATGTAGCACAGACTTGTATCTGTATCCGTGTGTAGATCTACAAAAACAGACTGTAAGTAGCAGACAGGATCTAGCTATAGCACATTACTGATGGGTGGCCTACATTCACTGAAATGCAGAGGTGATTGAAGACGATTACAATCAAATCTGATAAATGTTCATCCTCTGGAATGAAGCAATGTGACTTAGATTCCCTTTTACACTTCTACAGTATTTAGAGCAGTCTTGGTTTGAGGTTATTTGGGTTGGTGATTACGGTTATTGAGCACCAATGTGAAGAACCACACCACTGAAAGAACGGACAAGTGTAAAGGTTAGTTGATACGTCTGGATAAAAACCAAAGCAATGAAGGAAATCATTAAGCCATCACAGTTGTTGATAACTAATCAGTGCAGCTATTCCAAGACAATGGAAAACAACATGAAAACACACCGGTTAGTCCTTCCTCTGCTTCTCATTTGGAAGCAATCTCTGCTACAGTTGCTGGACAGCATCACCGAATACAGTGACAATGATAAAAAATGATATAGTGGTGACTGAACATTAAAAAAAAAAATTATACACGGCCACATTGCTCCGATAAAGTTAAAATGGCACTGTGAGTGATGAATAAAATGAATATTCAAGTAAAAATAAACAATTCAATTGAAAACAACATCCAATCTTGGCATCGCCTCCACTGACGCTGATGGAAACTCACAGGTGAAACACACTATCTGACAAATGCACTGTACTTGCAGCTTCTCACGTTACAGTTTATATACAAGAGAACAGAAAGAAGAGTCGGTTGTCTTTTTTTCGTAATGCATTCTATACACTCAGTTCACCCTTTTTGACGGCAGCCCCACATACAGAGAGCATAGTAAATACACAACTCGAGGTTGCTTTTGTTCCCTCTTTAACATCTTGTGATTTGGACATCGACGGCATAAAACATTCAGTCGTGTCCTAATGCACTTGTTGATGTCTGTTTGTCCTTTTCGGGATGTTTTTTTTTTTGTAAGGTATGATGGATGTTTTTGAAAGGAGGGAACGGTTGGTCTGCTGGTCTACAGTGCAAATAAAGGGGGAGCAGCGCCTGCGCAGCATTTTATCTAAAAACTGCTACACCGCCTCATCTATTCAGGAAATCCTAGTGATACTTCACGGTCTGGATCTGAAATACTGGATGCATATACACTAAATCACTAAATCTAGATCTACTTGGCATTGCTTGAAATTACTCTGTCATATTTTGCCTCGTAAAACATGACAGTTAAAAGTTTGAAAAGTGCTACTGACCTAGAAATGTAACAGCAGTAGCAAAAAGGCCTTTATCTCCTCCCTTTCGTCCACAGTGTAAACTAACAGACCCCACTCCAAAGCTTCAGCACCCTCCTTCTTTGTGCAAGACTTTTTTTTTTTTTTTTTTTTTTTGGGAGCATAACAAAACCGTGCAAGCACAAGCCCCCCTTCACCCCGCCACTCCCAAAAGAAAAGCATTTGAAAATCCACCCTGGCACTTCATTGACTTCATCCTCACTGTTTTACCTCAAAACGGCATTGCCATTCTGGGTGTGTTTTTGTTTTGTTTTTAGTCAGCATAGTGCATGATCGACTCAACGTAGTTTCCTGGGAAGAGTCCAGTGACGCCGTTGGCGACGCCTTCATACCAGCCGTCATCGTTTTTCTTGATTATGTAAATGATGGCTCCTTCCATGAAGGACAGCTCATCCTCCTTGTCCTGGCAGTAATCATAGATGGCCACAACTGGGGGAAAAATAAAGATCAACAAAAGTTATCGTTACAAAAATGTAAACAAACATTAAGTTGAGTGTTGTTTAAAGTGGAAAGATGATACTGACCTTTCTCTAAAAAAACCTTGGGGGCCCAGTGTGGGTCTCCGTCAGCGTAGGGATCGCTGTAATGAACCACTGCGGCGTCCTCTTCCTCGTAGTCCACAGGTGGGGGGGGAGGAGGGGGAGAGCGCTCCTCAAACACACCCATGTCCTCTGGGGGAGGCGGAGGAGGCGGGGCGGGGCTGTCTGTTACTGAAAGAGAGACAGTGGGGGAGATGGAGGGTCAGAGAGAAGAAAACCATGCGAGAAGGAGTGCACAGATAACGTGTTTGCTCTCCTGATCTCATCGTCACTGCAGACAATTTCAAAACGTGTCTCTCGCAGCAGAGTTTGCGTTCAATTTCCATTCCAAATTATTTATTTTTTTGACAACCTCTTCTATTCATTCTATTTCATTTTTGGGTGGGTTTGGATGTGTTCTGGGTCCACCATGGCAAAGCAATCTGGAACAAGAATTTGATTCTATAACTATTTATCACCGTGAAGAGGGACAACGGGACTGTAAGAAACTATTTTCTAGACTTTAAACTTGCATACATATTCGCAAATTAATTTTTCCATATTGACAACTATTATGAAGTCTAACAAAAAACCTTTATGAACCCTGCTACTGTGGAGACTTATGCATTTAAATGTCCACTAGAGGGCGGCTTTGGGTCATTTCTGCTCTTTAGTATGGCAGTCACCCTACAGCTTCTACTACTACTACACTACTACTACTACTACTACTACTACTACTACTACTACTACTACTACTACTATTACTACTACTACTACTTGACTCCTACTCCTACTACTCCTACAACTACTACTACTACTACTACTACTACTACTACTACTATTCAGATGCTTTGGAAATGTTTTTAAACACTGAGTTAATCACTTGTTCAGTTACATTTTCTTGTAAATTCTACTTCCCAACATGAAGTTCTGAATGTTGTTTGAAAGCCTTCAACACGCCGCAAAGAATACAACTCTGTTGGGGAAATATGTGTAATATAAGTGTATTTGTTTCTTAACCCAAGTCAAATTTAATCATGTTCATTCTAAAACACTGTGGAATACAACTCCCCCAGGTGGCTTAACCCCGGACCTCTGTGTTCTCAATGGCAGCTACAGCCCTGTTAGTATTGCTGGTAAAAATACATCCGCTAGTAGCACCCTTCAGTGTAATACATCTGCTAGTAGCACCCTTCAGTGTATTCATCACCCCATTTAAACCAAGCATTTCCAACGGCTATCTATTAAGTTTTTTTTTTTTACTTTCTCAATAGACAACTTGTTATGTTTTTATTTATTTTTATTTTTTACTTTTGGTGCCTAAAAGTGATGTTTCAGATGTTTCAGCCTCTCTTATTCACTTTACTATGACCTCTTCTCCTTTCACAAAGTAGTACGATTTGTATTTAAGTTTTCCCCAAAGAAAAGAGCAGTGGCATTAAAAGCATGCAACCTGTATATTCCCTTGAGTCGGTTTTGTGTATTTACTCATACAGTCAGTGTGCTTCTGTGTCTGAAGGCTAAAGGTTCAGCAGAAAAGGACCCACCATCTCCTTCTGCATATACAAGTACAAGGTGGTCTACTGGCTGGATATGTGTTTTACTGGATCAATAAATAAATCACACAAGGTCCTTCCACTCTTCCACTAGTGCTACAGTCTTTTAAACACATTCAAGACCAGAGATGAAAGAAAAACCGCACCTCCTTGTGTAACTAATTCATAAGCCTGCTCTTGAATGAAACAAACTGCATAAGGAACCAGAGAACTGCTTACATACATTTTTCTCCACTGGTCAAACAACTGACTTTTAATCTTTTTAAGCATTAAGAGCTGAAAATGCTTAACGATATAACAAAAGCTGTCTTGTCTTTTATTAGTTCAGTCCATTGCCCCCTTAAGGTCTGTGTAAACACAGCATACGTTACATTTAGTCTCAGCATGCTATCTAGTTGGGACTGTATCTGACAAAAAACTGTATCAATAGTAAATTACAATTTAGGCAGACAGAAACTCACTATTAAAAACATTTTAAAAGCATGTGTTTAAAGTGGCTAAAACATTACTGAGGCCCTGAGGGGGCTATCGCTGGCCATACTAAATACCCACTGCTTTTTCTAGTTACATATCAATCCCTGTTTCTGGCAGGAATAGTGACAAGCTTCACTTCCTGTGTGCCTCTGTTTAGAAGAATAAAAGGCAAAAGCTTAATGGATATAGGTTCACAATCCTTTATATCAAAATGTGCTAATTACCGGTTTAAGACCATAAACTTAGTTTAAGACATATTCCAGTAGTGTACTCGGCTGGCAGTCCGCATCACGTTTGACCAGACAAACACAGACAGGCGAATGGTGAATCAGGAGACGGCATCAGGTCACATTTTCTCTCCTCAGTGGACAGAAAGAACGGGACGCACGCTTTCTGTGATCCATCACCATGGCAACAGACAGTCAGCCTCCCCCTCGACCCCAAATACAGTGCAAGAAAAGGTGTGTCGAGTGTAGCAAGCCATGGGGAAGAGTGTAAAAGGCAGGCTGTGTGTGGATGATGAGACAGTTTCAGAGCATTGATGAAAGATGCCTCTCTCTGTATGTGCTCACATTAACGGAGACCTAAAACACGACCAATAGGACTGAAGATCTATATCAAGATAGATTTAACAGATCTGCATTTATTTCAGTACATTCTGTGAAAATTGTGATTGGAGTAAATTTAGGTCGTTCAGAGATTTGTAATGTAGGTCATTTAATACATTCAGTTTTTTGTTCAGCCCCACCTACAGTATATACTGTGTGTGTGTTTTGTGGAACTGTGCGGTCGTGAATGTTTCGCTGAGTGTGGATGTGAAGAGTCATCTTTATAAGAATGTGTTTTGTTTTTTTAAGACTTTGAGATTTTTGGAAACGCACAGCACAAGTGAGTGTGTGTATATATCATATATAATGGGTTTAATTTAACTCACACATGTATATATCTGCTTAACTCGATGCATGGGCATATTTAATGGATTTTCTACTTACTGCTCTCCTGCATTCTGGCAACAAAGCCGGTCAGAGGAATCTGCGGGGTCAGCTGGACCATTGGAGGAGGAGGCGGAGGAGCCACAGACACTGGAGCAGCAACACACGGAGAGGCAGACAAGGCAGCAGAGAGACGAGAGAGAGAGAGGGAGAAAGAGAGAGAGAGAGAGAGAGAAAGAGAGAGAGAGAGATAGAGAGAGAGAGATGGAGGTGGTGGACAGGGAGACAGGCAATGTCAAGGGAAGAGCAAATAGACATAACAGAGGAGATAAATTCCAAACACAGAATGGAGAAAGAGAGGTGAATTTAAGAAAACAAAGAGCTTGTGACAGAGGGAACAGTGCAGAAAGCATTGCTGAGCAACTCTTTTACACATCATTGTTCTATTGTGCTGTGTTTTTCAAGCTAGGCTAAGAAGGCATTTGTCTCATCTCAGTCTGGAAATCTACCTCATCAGCATCCATTTTACATTTTACATCAAGAGTGAAAGGCGGTAGCTAGCATTATGTTTCTGCTACAGCGAAAGAGCTGCAAAGCACTACACACACCTAAAGACATGACAGTGGCAAGGTGGCAGCTCAAGAGCTGTGTGGTACGAATAGCATGGCAGGGATGTGTGTTCTCAAAAAAAGCATTTACAGGTAGAGCTGCAGCATCTGTCGATGATCTGATTACATGCTGAGTGCTATGTCTGGATCAAATGCTACATTTAGTTCACTCTCTACTGAACAGCCTAGCATCCATATAGGTGCCATCTTTTTGCTGCAATTTCTTTAAAAAAAAGAGATAAATGAACAGACAAACAGACAAACTCTGGTTTCCTGACTGATGAAGACATGATGTCACATAAGCGCACATAAATCACATGTCATGGAAAGCCGTCTGTAAACTCACTGGGCAGTAATGTCTAATTATTCCACCCTGCTCTCACCGCAGAGTCACATCCATCCACAGCTACACCCGAGAGATCAATGAAATCCCGCCTAGCTTTTTCTGCTGAACGGCTTCTATTACATCCACCAGAAAGTATATTTCACTTGAATTAAATTTCAATGAGTAGACATCACGGAGATCATACGCTGCCCCAGTTACAGACCCTGGTTGATGCAGCTCTGCATCATTGTCTCTCTCCTCCCAGACAAGACAAACAGCCTCCTCTATCTGTGCCAAGGAAGATGCTTGTCCTTTGAGGGAGAGAAGCCATTAGAAGAGAATGGCTCAGAGTGATGCCTGCCAAAATAAATTATATCTTCTGACAGAGAATATGCATATGTCCTGGGTTTCCCCGTGTCTAGCAACTATTTATGTGTATACTGCCCTGAAATGCCTCCTGTCTGCCTTTCTCTCCTGAACATGAAGCCTTCTCCAGCTGACTAAAGTGATAATGGCATAACTCAATTACAAATGGCAATGAAACCCTCTGCACAGCAGTGGTGAGGTGGGAAGGTTTCAACAACCCTGACTTCAGTAATTATGGCTCATCATTCATTTTCATTAGCCTCTGGAAGGGCTAGCCCAAGCATATCTTTTAGACCCAGAGGATCGCTTTTAACAGTTTCACATAATTATAGACTGCCAAGAATGGACATTTCAATAATACGAGAGTCCTCTCTTCTTTAAACATAGAAGTGGCCAAAATGTACTGAATCTGTGAGTTTCACCAGATCAGTTAAGTCTATTCCTACGCACCAACCATCTAGTAAAGCAGACCATTTATGAACATACATTATTAATGAAAATGTATTGAATCTGAGTTACCTATGTTCTGCGGGTAGGCAGGACCACCGTTGATGTGGGGCTGCTGGGATGAGACGGAGGGTGCGCGGCGGTAGGTGCCAGTGGCCGACACCATGGAGGCCGAGGAGGTGGTGGAAGAGTGGTGACGGGAGATCTGGCGGGAGATGGTGCCGAACTGGGACATGGGTATTGGACCCAAGCCGGGGCCCTGGGGCACCGAGGCAGAGGACATCACCACTGCAGGAGAGGAGAGAAGACGTGAGTGTTAAAAAAGTGTTAAAACCTCAGCTTGATAAGTCACTTTTACTGCTGACATTAACAGTAGTTTTCGTAATAGTATGCATTCATTTTCAGAATATTTCCATAAAATATGTGAGAAGAAATAATAGGATGAGAGCATTTCAATTCAGTTTACTTACACTAAATAAATAACTAAAAAGAAAAACGGTGCAATAAAAAAACCTTTCCAAGCAAAACACTCATCTTGTTCTGAACCACTTTAATACTTTTGGCTTTTTAGTGCCCTCTCTCTTAATTTTTTTTCCTTTGCTTCCAGCAAGATGCAAACATTTGCGTGAAAAGTAGTTTCTTCAGTGTATATGTAATGCATGTTTGAGAAAGAAAACTGAAAAACCTGATCATAGACTATACCTTTGCTATTGCAAAACATTGCAGGTACACAGAGTTTTCTCTGTGTACCTGCAATGTTTCCTCACAGGTTATTTACACAAGCTGAAACACTAAGATAAAGCCTGAATAAAGCTAAATGCTGATCGTTGTTCTCTGATTTACAGAAATATCTTAAATATTAAGTGAGATTACATGAATGTAACTTTAATTTTGTATGACTTCTTTTGTATTGTTGATAATATTATCTTGTATACCCTTCTGTTTGGCCTGATGCTTGTCCATCTGAGTGCATGTATTACTGTAACCAGCAGTGACTCCTCACTGTGAACATCTGTGATGACCAGTAAGGGTATGGCCGCTGAGACTCACCTTGCCCCATACTGGGAGGGGAGGGGGTGGGAACTGCCAGTGGAATACCAACCCCACTGCCTCCACTGTTCTCCCTGCCGCCACTTCCACCACTGCTGCCACTGCAGACGGAGTTAGAAAGAGTCTTTATGGTGATCATTAGAGGAAGTGTGAGACAAACTTAATTACATGACAGCGTTTGATGTCCTAACATTATATATGTTGTGTCATTCTGTCATAACAATATCCTTGTCACTGTGGCAACACATTCACGGTTCTGTGAATATGCTGTGTGTCTGGCACATTCACACATGAATACTGGGCACAGATTTGGGGAGCGCACAGTCACATTTGCAGTTACACAGTGTGAGAAAAACAACATGACGACAGCCAAGGCTTGTTTGGAAGGCATAAAGAACCATGATCAAATCTCTAAAGCTCAGACTAAATTAGTAATTGCACTTTTGCCTTAGATGCTGGATTGTGAAGCTAAACATGTATAAATTGTTGTTGCTTTGAAATTAGAAAATGAATAAATAAATAAATGAAGAAATAGAGATAACAGTTGAATTCCAAGCTATATTCAGGCTGGTGCAACTGGATAAAAACAGTTAATAGCTTTAAGCTCGCTGCTGATATTAAAATAGACAATATTTTAATTGGAAATGTAGACTTCATTTTAGCAAACACCAGCACCAGGTTTCTGGTGCACTGACACTGTGTTGTTGTGGATAAATGGGTACAATAATGGATGAATGGATGTTTGGTGCTCCAGCCGAATGGATCTGTACTGAAAACAATGACTCGGTTGGTCAAAGTAAAAACAAGAAAATACAAGCTAAGAATATAAAGTTATCAAGTGAGTACAGCGATAACTGAGCAGTTGAAGGTCAAAAGTTACACAGGTGTTTTCACTCCTGATTGATTACGTGTTCTCTCAGGATTAAGTTTGGCCGAGCCGTGACACATTTAAAGCTATACATATCGGGAGAGAACAAGAAAAGAGGTCTCAATCAATTAAGCACACACAGTGTTGAGGAGAGGTCTAATTAGCTTGTATCTAAAGCACCTGTGGGGAGGGAAGGAAGTCTGGTGTATAGAGCCTTTAGTGAAGTAAGTCACAGGCAGGAGGCCTTTGCCACAAACACAGACATGTGGACATCACAGTAAGAAACACACAGTTATAAATAATTAAATGAATGACGGCTAGATTCCTTGATCTGCTTTAGTGTCCTAGTGTAGTCCTTCCCCCTGTCATAGCAGGGTTAACACAGGTGTAATTAATTATTGCCCTGTTACGCCTTGGTATTGTGTATGCTGGCTCACTGGAGTGGCTGTTACAGACTAAATACAATGGGACCATTATGTGTATCAATTGCACCTGTGTTTACCCTGCTATGACATGTCAAATTGGCTGCTGTAAAATGGGCCTTTTGTGCATGGTGACTCACTGTCATACTAGGTCACTTAAGTAGAACACAGACATTGGTTATAAGTAACAGCTGTGATTTTACTACTATGAAGGGTCAAAAATGTGTGTATGAAAAGGGCAACAAATATTTGCATGAATTCTAGTTTAACGTGAATTGTAGTGCATGGCCAAATTGGTCTCGCACTAATGTGGTTCACAGCTTTGCAGCAATACATTCAGAGTGTTAAGGTGCCCGAACACAGATTGCGTGTCAATTCCAGGTCCAAGAACGGAGGGACTATGCTACCTGTGTGTCCGGGGCCTCTGGTTGAGCGAGGCTGTGCGTGCGGGGCTGTGCTGGTTGCCCAGTCGGGCCGGGCTCGTCATGTAGTCATTGGGCACCACTGGAGGCTTCACTGGTTCCAGGGTCTTGTAGGGAGTGTTACGCCTGGATACAGATAAACACAGCCAAAGAGGACACACTTACTTCTCAGTGTTTTCATGAAGTGAGAGGAGGTACTTTGTGCTTTTACAGACATTGTTTATGGAACCATGGTCAGGTGGTCCTTGTGTTTATGACAACCACTGTGTAATGTAGGACTAGTCTCAAACTGACAGTATTAACATATAAAAGGTATAATATAATTTTTTTTCGGTTTGTGCAAGAATACATATGCAGAGAAACATTTTTAAAATGACTACTAAAGCTGTATGTTCTTACCCCAGGGTACCACGACCAGCCATGGGGGGGCTTGGGGGTTTCTGTGAGGGCGGGGTGGTCCTGGAAAGTGCCCCTCCCCGTCCTGCCGCATTGTTCCCATGTTGCTAGAGGAGCAAAGAGAAGTTAAAACATTATTTTTGTATAATCTGAGGAGCTGACACCAGTGTTTGCCCTGCCAGTGAATATTTAGGCCGAGGAGGAGTCACTTAAACCCATAAAGACTAAGCCAAACTTGAATTTTGTTCAAAAGCGAACAGAAGGCAGCACTATGTAGGAGACTGGCTGCCTTTGTGGATGAAGATATAAAAGGAGATAAGAATATGCTTTTCCTATCTCCTTTTACCATTTTTCTGCATTTACTGTAACATACATATAGAGTTGAACCTAAAGCATATTCATGGTAGAATTTCACACCAGGTTTATACTCGCTACTACTTATACTCAGAATTAAATTCAAGTTAATCAATGACAAATAGTGACTTTGTGAATGTTAAACAGGAAACAAGAGATACAGTCGGTGTAATGATAGTGCTTTATAGCATCATAATAAATCAGCTTTTTCATGGAATCATATTTGTTCAATAAAAGCTTAATCGCAGGTTATCAAAATCTAAAATTCATGTAAATGTTTTTACAAATGAAAGAAAAATAAGAGAAATACAACAATCTCTTACCTTGGCCTTAAGCCACTGAGTGCAAGCAGGCAAAAAGGAAGACAGAAAACAAGATATGCTCATTGGTTAATGGTCAAAGTGAGTTTAGTGAAAGCAAGTGTGATATTTAAGCAGTATGCAAGAACCCCATGTATTCGTAATTAATACTGTACATATTTATATACAGTATATAAAGTTTAAGAAGAGCATCGTGAATAATAAAATAAGACGGCAAATGAGTAGGACACCAAAGAGAATCTAATGAAACATGGCTAAAAATAAGCCTGCCAGTCAAAGTTACCCATGTTGCCTCGAGACTTGTGTGGTTTGAATTGGCGAGCTGGCCACATGCTGAAAAGATGAGGGGCTGAAACTCTGTTTGAGTCAAGGGTCTATTCCTTTCTAATGTGTGATGTTTGTGTCAGTTGCTAGTGTGTTGCATATGTGTGTTTGGGAAAACCCTTGGAAAATCGTGCAGGTCCCAACGTCAACACACTGAGCAAAGATAAATTACATCAATAAGGGATCATTATTTTAGACAGTATTATTTTTCTCTGGTGATTTAATGATACTAAATAATAAATATATAATGACAATACAAGCCAAATTACCATTGTCTTAAAGACGTAACCTAATGTTATTTAATAGAACATTAACAGGTTTCATCACATTTAGAGCTGAAGCGTTTTTAGTGATTTTATTTGAAAAAAATTACTGAAATGATTAATTGGTTATTTTAAATAATTATTAAATTGGTTGGTAATTAATTTTCAACTAATTGAATAATCAACTAACTATTTCAACACTAATCGTATTCTTAACTCATCTTGAGTCACATTTGATTAAAAAAATGTCTCACAATATCTGGCACATTATCTTTTAATCATCAGCAATATCAGTCACTCACATTTACACTCAGCTGCCTGCCAGAAATCAAACCCACACCAAACAACCCAATTTAGGTTTTACGCAACGAACAGGAAGAAATAACTTCCTTTTGTGCTACTTGGTAAAGTTTGAATAATAGGAGCCAAAAAAGGTGAAAACACAACTGCGCTCGAGATCAAACACGCAGCGTGACACTACTCACCAACCCTGTGTGTGTGTGTGTGTGTGTGTGTGTGTGTGTGTGTGTGTGTGTGTGTGTGTGTGTGTGTGTGTGTGTGTCGGTATCTAGACTTGTGTTATAGACTGCAATCAGAATGCCTAAATCTCTAAACACTAGAAATAATGAGCAGTGCCTGAGCTACATGCAGCTGTGCTGAAGAAGAAAAACCTGGGCAGTAAAGCACGGCAAGGTCATAAATAACAGCAGCGAGATGCTCAGACTATCGGAGTGGCTGTAATGTAGTCGAAACAATGTCACCCTGGTAACTACCAGTAATGCCAATAAAGGCTGTTAAAGTGGAGGGGTGAGCACAGTAAATGCTCTTTCCATGCCCAAGTCTGACTTCCCAACTATCCATGGGTGGCTTCCCCGAGTTATGTGGATGAAAAGCAGAAAGGTGATGATCACGGCTTGAACGCTCAAGGGAACCCACCGCTACAAGGAGGAAATAGGCTGGAACCATGGAGCGCTGATAAGCTGCCATTCCCCAACTAAGTAGGAACACACCATAAACAAATACACCGACAAATACACCCATACACATGCATTGCTATATACTTCTCAGAATACTTTACATTTCTTTCTTTCGGTCCGCAGGAGTGAGTATGAAATTATATAAATCTCTCTGTGAATTATTCACAAACATGAGAGAGAGAGAGAGAGAGAGAGAGAGAGAGAGAGAGAGAGAGAGAGGTCTGAAAATATGGAATTGGGATATTATACATTCCTGTCTGCAAATCCATGAAAATAACTAGTAACATTCTAGCATCTGCACTGATTTCTGCAGAGATCCATCCTTTGCAGCATCCATGAATGATGCTTCATTTGCATAGTGGGCCACGCCAAATCTGTGTCAGTGTGAGCCAGCTCTCACAGGAGGAAACACTGGCTTTTGAATTCCAATAAGCGGATGTTTGAAAATCAGCGGACAGACGCTATCTCAACAGAGACAGACAGGGCGAGAGGCATGAGGAGGACAACTCAAACAAGCCGCGGAAATGTGTGACACCAGCAATCAATACCCACAACTGTGTGTGTATACAAACTCATACACAAGCAAAAACACTCAGACTGTTATATAAAAGAGGAGAAGAAGAGGGGAGAAGGCAAGATGGGTCATGGGGAGAGAGAATAAAAAATTGAAGAATGAGCCGGAAAAGGGTTGAAAGAATATTTCCACACACTTCAATAGAGGATGTGATGGTGTGTAGCACTTGGCCAATATGTCTCTTTTACTCACACTGTGCAAGACACGTCCTCATTAACTTCCAGCTGAGGACGTTGTTAATGGGCATAAATGAAATCTCTGACAACCACAGATTTCCTTTTAGCCACTTCACATGTCATTCTAGGGCGAGTGTTTGAAACACTTCTCTGTGTTTCTGGACTTAATTAACTGAAAGGCCGGTGTATTGATCGGCTTGCAGCGTGAGTGAAGAGACAGCCAGCTTGTTCACATGAAAAAGGAAAGTGTGAACTCGACTAGGTATGTGTTTTCCCGTCTTCCAAAATTGATTATCATTGGAAATCCAGATGATACATCCACGTAATGACTTTGGGATTTAGCTGCAACACTGCTTGTGGTGAAGCGAGAATAGTGTGGAAGTGCTCTTTGAAAAGCAGTAACTAAAAAGTGGACAGAAACTCGGGTCCTCTTCATATTAGTAAATTAGTCTTATATGAGGAACATACTTTTGACAAAATGACTGATATCTTTCTTACTTTGACGCCGTGTCCCACGTCGTCCAGCAGTGTGTAGTCGATGGGCTTTCGGATATAGCGCACCGGCCGCTCCATGTTGCCAGGGGCGATGATCTTGTGTGTGCGTGCAGTGTTCTTATTTGTGGTCAGGATGCCGATCTCTCGACGTGCCACCTTCTCCTTGTGGATATCCACCGTCTGCAGGAGAGAGAAATTAAGGAGAACATGAGTGGTGGGGTACAACAGGCTTTAAGGGTTTACTCTTCATATTGCAAATGCTCCAAAAAATGTTTTGCATTGCATTTATTTTAGACGGATTATGATCACAGACATATAAGATTTATACTTCCCCCTGTTTTGTCGAGAGAGGAGAGATTGGATTATATTTCATGAAAAGGCCTCCGTGTGCTTGTTGCACTTATTTGCTTTTAATGCAAACCCAATACTCCCTCCATCTGTTTCACATTAAAAGCCTCCCAGGAGCTCAGGGGGCATAATCACCTCACCTCCCTGGTGAGATTGTATTGTACATTTATATATTTCAGATCCCATCCTAAATGACTACAACAGGAAGAACACGGCCAGGTTTGAAATAAGATCACCTGACAGGACTCACTCTCACCTTTTTATTCAAGCATATTTATAATGACTATATTTTGTTTCTATTTAAGCATATTTATTATTAAAATATTTACAATTTTTTGAGACCCATTCAATACTGTTTTATATGAGAATAGGGCTGCAACAACTAATCGATAAAATTCGATTATCAAAAGTGTTGGCAACACATTTCATTATCGATTCGTTGTCGATTCGATTCGATTATTACGCCAGTCAATAAGTCGCAGAGAAAAAAACCCTGGTGCAGAGCAACTAGCCTGCCAGCGTGTCTGAGATTGGAGTGAGACACTGAGAAAAGTTTAGATCTTGATCTTCGCAAAAATAGAACATCTTTGACGTGTCAAGTCTTGGCAAATCAGAGTAAAGATGTCTCCAGCTCTTAATTTCCCTCAAACTTGTTTTTAATGTAAGCTAGTCAGCTTGCTATCACGTTAGCTAACGTGTTTGGCTAGTGTTGGCGTTAAAGTTCCGTTATGTTCCGTTACAGTTCAGTCTTGCTTAACGTGATGAAACATGCCGTTACCCCCTGGTCTGGTTCAGTTCACGCAGTCACTCGTTAACGTTAAACCGGCACACCGGCGGATCTGGCTGCAGGTTTTTATTTTTTTACTCAAAGTAGAATGAAGCAAATCACGTAGTTGGGCTTAGCCAACAACGTGATGTCGTGGTCATAAGAGACCCAGATATTGATCAGATGATGTGAATGAAAGAGTTTAAGGCAGGTCGAGGTCCAAACAGATGTGAGAGGAGCAGTACAGCTTCCCACTGTCCCAGTGTTTCATACATATTGATAAAGCAGGGCATGCTAAAGCAGCCTC
This sequence comes from Taurulus bubalis, assembly GCF_910589615.1. Classification (NCBI taxonomy): domain Eukaryota; kingdom Metazoa; phylum Chordata; class Actinopteri; order Perciformes; family Cottidae; genus Taurulus; species Taurulus bubalis. The sequence goes on from NC_136589.1 coordinate 28,054,840, forward strand.
TGCTCCAAGGAGATCAATTACAGTGAAAAGGGCTCACATTTGGCAGATGTAAAGCATACATGTGTATGTTTTTAGTGTTAGTCCATTTTTATTTTATTTTTTTAATTAACAGCTCAGGGATGTTCAAGGAGCAACCTGTTTGTGCTTTCTTAACACTGTCAGTTCTGTTTTTGAATAAAGGGTTGGAAATTAATGTTTTTTTGTTTTTTTATCCGATTCATCGATTAATCGAAAAAATAATCAACCGATTAATCGATTATTAAAATAATCGTTAGTTGCAGCCCTATATGAGAATCTGCAGGAACAATTGCTGCTACCCGCTCCACTGAGTTATTCATACCGTGATTGAGTCCACCGTTGTGTGACATCGGTTAGCAACAGAGAGAAACTAAATTAACATGTGTGTGGATAAAACAAGATTATCAAAGTAATGACAGTTTAGAAATTCACCCAGTTTATTCCTTTGCGGGTTTTAAATCCTCCAACCTCCCACTGCTTGGATACACACTCCAGGTTCATCCTTTGAACTATACTGACCCACTATTCTGCTGTACTGGCCTGCAGCCTGGGGCCCATTTGACGAAGCTCTACTTTAACCTCTCGCACTAGAAGCAAGAGAACATTCCAGTGACCTCCATTTCTTCTGCGATTACAGTCATTATCACTCACAGCAGGACCGCAGCCTTAGGACTGGCCTTCAATTTGTGAATGATAAATGAAAGTTGAAAGAGTGAGGGATTAAAGGAGGGAGGGGAAGCTAAACGAAACGTAGGGGTTTGTGTGTGTGTGTGTGTGTGTGTGTGTGTGTGTGTGTGTGTGTGTGTGTGTGAGTCTGTGTCGGTATCTAGACTTGTGTTATAGACTGAAATCAGAATGCCTAAATCTGTGTCCCAAACAGCAACAAGGTCACACATCAATCACCACTCAGCCATAGCCTCTCTCTGGGGAGATGAAGAATCCAACTGAGAGATGGAAAGTCTGATAGGTGTTGTGAAGTTGACCCACGCCCGTCGCACTCGGCTGCTGTGCAGAACTCTCTTTGACATGAAGTCTGTGTGCTGCTGCGTGTGAGATATATATAGAAAACACGCAAGGCTCTTTTTTAGGAGAGGAAACTGAGGGCGACACGCCCAGCTTCAGCTGGGAAGTAAGAAGAAAAAAAAAAAAAACACGCCTATTTCCTGCCGGTGATAGGCGAGTAGAGGTGAAGCGCAGATTAGAGAAATTGAGAACAAAACTCAGAAGGCCAGAAAGGCATGTGTGTCATGATCACGAAGAAATGTAAAAAGAAAGTGGGGAAGGGATGGATGCAGAGAACATTTTTTTTTTCGAGATTCAAGCCAACATCATTTAAAATGGTAACTTTTACAAAACTATCACAATCAATCTTGTGTCTATACTGTAAAAACATTAAAGTAGCATCCAGAGTTACTCTTGACAGTGAGGTACAGCTGAAGCAGCAGTGCAGAAAGCATGGCACACATGTGCAGGTAATGACTGGACTCAGTATTTCCTCTACACAAGCATTACTAAAAACAAAGTTCGGTCCTGTAATCCTAATCATTGATGACAGACCTCTGTGCTCTCTCTTTTGTAATATCTTTACTCCAATAAACTTCCGGCTGTCTGCTCAACCACTGCAGTGTGCAACCACAACCACAGCTGCAACTTTCACTACTGGATCTATATCCTAGTTGCAGCCTAATACATCTGTGTTTTAGCAAATGATTGGCTTCTGCAGTGCAGTTGTAACAACTTGTTGAAGTGTTATTGGCGAGAGGAAAATAGGGTGCAGTCTGTATTGAACTGCGAGGCATGTCAGTGATGTCATACATCAATGATCTCATATATGGCTCAGTAACACGTCCACAAATTCAGCCAATTTGGCAGTAGAAATGATATTCTGGAGTTATGAATGAAACCTCACAATTGCCTGCATCAGTGTCATTATCATTTTTGAATTTACCCTAAGATATGATTCTTGGTACATCCTGCACTTGAGAGGATTTGGCCAGTCGAAATGGACCAGACAGAGGCACAAGTGGGTCATTGAGCTGATGAATGACAACTACTTCAGAGAAATAGGGATCAGATGGAGAAAAAAAACAGACAACAATCTGCAGGATTCAGGGAAATTGAAAAGAGGAGTAAAGAGACTTATAGGAAGGTACTTGTTTTGTATCGCAGCACAATCCCTCGCAGTGCAACAGCTCTGCTTTTTTAAAACCTGCTGTAGTTTTGCATTTAGTGGCATTTCTGGTAGAACTTTGTGACCTCCACTGCAGCATTTAAATCCTACAGAGATGGGGCTTTGGATTTGGCAGCAATGCTTGGCTACCTTCACTTTCTAATCCCATTTAACTCTTTCAGCACATAAATGTGTGAGGCAGAAAAACACCTGGCACAACTAAGCAAGATAAAATTTAATTTCTCGGAAGCGTCAGCACCAAAGTAATTAATCAAAGCCCTGGTGGCATACCTGCATGAGATGTATCTTAAAGTAAATTAACTTTTCTCTACCTGTGAGAGACATTTACATTGAGATGCATCTAGATATGAGTAATACTTTATATATAAGAATTGCCATGCACCCATGTCTGTTGGATTGCCTTTCATCAAGTATACCTTTTTATGAAAAGTACAGGTGTAAATAAATAAATAGCTTTAATGACAGCTGTATCCGGTTAGCTTGACCTGTTCTACAGCTCTAGTGTTGTGCATATTGGCTTCACTGGTACTCTCATATGTAATGGAGCCATTGTTAATGTTATTAATTCCACCTGAGCTTTAACAATCAAAAGGACTGCTGTGAAAAAGAAGTACTGTATTTTAAATATGATGGATAGACTGGGGCCGATGGAAGTCCCTCCCTTGATTGACTCAATACCAACTACAGTGAAGTGACCAGGCTGGCTTCAGAGTTACTGTACTGAGGGGCTGCCCAGTGTTCACACCAGTGTGGTTACAAGTCCTGATAGAGCTGTTGTATTTGAGGCAGAAATATCAACTTCATTAGACTTCACCTGACTGTACTCCATCCTGCAGCCTTTGGAGAAAAGTGGAAGCTGAACATGCTAACCAGGCGAGAGAGCTGGCGTCAGGATTTCAGTTCATCCCTGACAGGCTTAATGAAGCACACGGGGACCGGCGGGGACATTCACTGGCTGACAGGCACGGTGGCCTTGTGAAATGCAGACAGAGGGAAAGAGAGAGAAAGAGAGAGAGAGAGAGAGAGAGAGAGAGAGAGAGAGAGAGAGAGAGAGAGGGGGGGAGATAGAGGGGGAGAGAGAGAGAGAGAGAGAGAGAGAGAGAGAGAACTGCTGAGGCAAGAGCAAGAGGGGCTGTGGCGGTATGGCAGCTCCAGCATGATCCATGCCCCTGCCATATCTGTCTGTCTTTATAAAGTGTGAATATGTGTCACTATGAGACAGGACAATACCAGCAGGTTTGTACTTGATTGTACTCAAATAGGTTTAATCCTCAGATGACAATCCTCAAAAACCACACCTTGATCCACTAATAGTACTCATTTCGGAAAGGGGGCGAAACAATTCGTCAATGAAAAAGTTGTAAAATGTACATGATCATGGATTTTGGGACAACAGGTAAACATGGAGGATGTTATGAGTTTGCTTCAACTTCAAAAAGCATCAATAGCAAAGTAAAACAAGAGTAGATCTACAAACAGGGAGACGTCCCCCTAAAGTGTAATACAGGCTTTTGTCCAAAAAAAGGCTTTGCTCTCCTTGCCGTCAGGTAAATAAAGATCCTGGACATTATGCATTTACATAAATGCAATGTATGCATCCATAGGGTATGAGCATCTTCCAGCGCTGTGGTGTGTACCTGACCTGGGAGATGTGGTTGATGGAGGACTCCATGCGTCGCAGTTGCGAGGCCTGGATGTCCAGCAGCTGCAGCACATTGTTAGCTAAGGCGTTGATCTGGTAGGCCACGCTGGCCAGAGACTGGGTGGTGTAGGCCTTGGTCTCCTCCAGGGCCTTCTTCTTGTCTTGAGCCTGGCAGAAAGAGGAAAGAAGGAAAGAGAGGAAGAGAAAACACAAGTCAGTCATAATCAGTGGAAGGATGTGTGGGGTGGAAGAAATAGAGAAGTTGGCAGAGGGAAGTAAGGTAGGAGCTCCAACAAACTCAAGAGGAAAGGCTGAACTCTCGTCAGGACCATTCATAAATTAAGATCTGGAATTACTTTGTGGATGCAAAGCAGCCTGGAATTGGACAACAATATGTGTTGAATAACCCAGCTGGACAACATGGGACAGGTGCATGGTGGAAGTTGAGCCAAGGGAGCCGGAATGCCAAGACATTTCCTGGGATCCCAAATATCCACCCGGCTGTGCAAACCATCTGTTTCTGGATGCCTTTAAATAGCAAAGGGCCTGAATGGACATATTTATAGTTTGGAAACGAAACAGGGGTAATGCAGCTACACAGAGAACCAGTCCAACAGGGAAACTGGGTGCAGGATTACAACTAGCAATTACTGTCAATATAACGGATCCCATCTCTTTTTCATTAATACATTCCTCAATTAGTCTATGAAATGATAAAATGACGACCACATTTTAAACAAATTTATTTCACTAAAAGCCAAAACAAACTAACAATTTGACCTGCAGATGTTTGCTGTGACTGTGACTTATTCAAGCAAAGAAGCTGTGCGTTAAATCAGAGTAGCATCCTTGTTTTACAATAGTCTGGAGTGTGCAATAAACATCATGCATAGTAGCTATAATGTGGATTCAACACATTAAAACAACTGTTTGACTGATAAAGAAACGTTGGTGCTTAATAAATGAAATATATATATATAAAAAGGTACTTCAGTGTATGACTTGCTACCTACTATGTAAAGGCAAATGTATATTTTAGGGAACAGGCGTATTCACTTTCTTGCCGAGAGTTAGACGAGAAGTGAAATATCACTCTCACCTCTGCATTAAGTATGTTGCTAGAGGCCAGACAACAATAAGCATAGCTTATCATAACAACTTGGAAGTAGTACCCTTACTTCCAAGTTTGATTCTTCAAGCTAGCTTTATTCTTTCAACAACAAAAATAAGCCTACGTAACAGTATCTCTAATGCTAACTTAATAACATAATGCACGAAAAAAGAAATGTGACAACAATTTGTGGTTGCACAGGAAGTTACGTGCTGCAACACCCTCCCTGTTTTATATTTCTGAGCTAATCATCTCGTGGTTCTGGTTTCATGCTTACAGATAAACAGGCAGATATGAAAGTGGTATCAAACTCCCATCTCACTCAAACTAGTCTCAAGCTATTGCTTTAAAAACATTTAAACCCATCGGGTTAGATCTGTTAAACTATATGCTTAAGCTGTTCAGTCACTATGATTATTTTTACTTTTAAAGCTCTAATCTAAAATCCCATACATGCAGTGACACAAAGACATTGGCTTTGATTCACCAGCTGCAATTTGGTTTGTGTGAGGTTGCAGGAAGCTAATAACCTGCATCATGACACCACTGAACAAAAAAATGAACCACCTGCAGCACCAACATGTGTTGCAGGTGCCTGGTGGCACTAACAGGTCAGCCCACCCCGTGTAGAGGAAACAATGCTGCTTACTCAGCGTTATCACGTAGACTGGAACAGGTCCTCATACCGGAGCTTAGGAAACGCTGATTTGTGTTTCCGAGGGCGTACAGACTACGAAAACACCTCACATTTTACTATTCTCATGAGCCACTTCGAAAGAAGTACAAAACACACATAATAGATAACGTTAGCCACCCACTGCTATCTTTAACAATGCTCGCATGAGAGGGAGATGGAAGAAGAAAACGTGTGAACTGGGATTAAAACGAGAGGTTAAGACCAATAACGGAATTAAATTCATTTTTAAAAAGTCTGAAAATATCCTGCATACTAGAAAACCCTTTGTAATAATTCCCCACATCTTTGTAATACACATTATTCAATATGGTTATCTTTCTGTCTTTCTATTATGTTTCATTTAAACTTACAAAAGGCTTTTTTGTAAGAGCTGCATTTGGAATTTATTTTTTGTTAAGCACCAGACTAAACCTAACAATGCGTAGTGCGTAACGGTGCCATATCATACAGAACACCAGGTCTGACAGTGGAATATCATGAACCTCATGAGTCATGAACCAAACAGCCATGAGTCAGAGGGGTCTCATGTGAGCTGACAGGGGGGATTTCAGCAGGGTCAACATCAGGGAAATATTAAGCAGAATGGGTTTCCATCATACACCCCTTTCATCACACACATCCACGATTTCTCTGGAAACAAACACTAATACGGAAACCTTACAAAAAAATGCAACTCAAAGTGATTGGCACTTTGTGGTTTTGAATCACATACTGGAACAAAATGAAGTACTGTTCAGTAAGCCTAAATGTTAAGACCCATTTACACAGAAATAGCAGCAAAGGACCATCCAAAAACAGCACTCTTCAATGTTAGCACAGATATCATCTAAATAGTTGCTATTTTAGTATACAAAGACCTTAAGAAAGGTACCAACAAAGCGGAGTTCTGCTTTCATGCCAACCATCATTTTGTAGGTGACAGCTTTTCATTGGCCAATTTAAAAAAATCTCATCCAAGAATAAAACTCTTTTTTTTTTCCTCCTGCAGAATAAGAGTGGATTTACATATCAGGGCATATCACTGGCAGTATGGTATTTTGAGAGATTATGCTATTCTGGTTGATACTGTAAATGCATGAACTGCATTTATAAAATGTTGAATTTAGAGCTGTATTGCCGAAACATATTGCAGGCCAATATTACTGCTCACAGCCTGAGTATATGCTATAATGACTTGCACAGTTTACTCTTAATTCCCTGTTGTGTTTGTCAAGTGGATTCATATGCATGTGAGATTATGGATCATCGTTTGAATGTCCCCAAAGAAATCATTCTTCGGGGGAAGCGGCATACATGCATCTTCATATTCCAGACATAATTCTAGATATTGAAGCAGAAGGTGACACTATAGTACAGACCTCTGAGATCAACAGAGAAGGGGATGAAACGCAGCATCAACCCATCAAGTTTATGAACACAACCACATACACTGCTGCCTGGTAGTGACACAAAAGGGTAAAGCTATCAACCTGGTGTTCCTGACAAATTATCATTCAGTCCATACAATAATCCAAATTACTGAAATGTAAAACATCCATAGTGAACATGTATGAATCAATATGTCTTCTAATAATATATAAGTTTACCGACAGAAGCATGACATTTCTTTCAAAACTGTCAACTGAATTGTACCTGTGAGACCTTAGATAACTTAATAACACAATCCTTTGAGCTCATGTCAAAATGCATCAGGTACCTTTCTGCATAATGATATTGGGTGAGTACACTGCAACATAGAGCTGTGCAAGCTTTTCATCATCTACATGTGCATTCAAGTAGTGTAACCCACATTGCTTTTCTGATGACAAGCAAGGCAAAGCAATCTGACGTGTTATTACAGCAAACTGTGGGCTTTCTCAGCAGCACAGTTAAAATGTTACCATGCTGGAGCACAGTGGGGTTTCTGGTGTGTGCTGGTCTGTCAGCAGACTCTGCTGTTCACAGCAGATCATTGAACCTAGTGATGGTTTACGGTGTAAACTCACGCTCTCACCCACACATTAAATGAATCCATCACTGGAGCAAAGTAGCAGGGTTCTTCAGGCTAGAAATCCCAACACTTTTTTGCACATATTTTACACATGTTGGATCATTAGGAGTGTGTCTGAGGGAGACCATCCCACTTGAGGAGCACATTTTTGCAGCTGAACATAGACACAACTGATAAACATTTTGTTTTGAGGGTGAGGAAATAACACTAGCTAGTAATAATGGTTCTCTTCAAAAACTTCCAATTAAATTAATAAAATAATAAGTGAAACTGGTATGGTCCCTTGCAGGTCCATGGGTTTGTCCCCAGTTTAGGAGCCACTGCTTCTGATAAATACTTTTCCTGACTGACACTGATTTAACATTCAGTCTGTACAAAAGCATCAGACACACATATCATCAACCTGCACCAGGCATTTGATTACAAGCAAATGATCCATGGACATGCTCTGGAGCCATGTTTTCAGCACTGTAGCAAACACAGTCTGCATCATGAGTAGCTGCACTACACATCTTGAGTCCTCAATGACTTGTGTTTTTTCGCAAGTCTTTCAGGACTTGACCTACATATTGATATCCACTAATAAGCACCCTAACAGTTGAGAGATGCTTGGAGTCTATATGTTACTGGCTAATAAGAAGGACTACAGTATATCTCTGTGCTTGTGAGTATCGGGCTTTACTCGATATGCGACAGTTTCACTGAGTATATAGTGACTCTGGAGTACGTTTATAACGTATTAGTAATCACCTACGAGCTCTGCTGATGTTAGATTGATTTCTGGCGCAAGGAAAAATGGCTCTTCATAGATTTAAGTTGCGTTTTTTTCATTTATAGCGCCGTTATGTGACCCAAACGTCACGCGTAACAAGGATAATTCACGTCTAGATGTATTATTTGTATATTTAAATGGGAGCCGATATGATATTCTGTCACAGGTACCTATCAGAGAATGCAGTCAGTGACAAAACCACTCGGTCATAACAACGACACACCCTCCGTAAGCCCCCAGCAGCTCCCGACACACCGAGTAACGTTCTCCTTTACAGGAGAACACGAGCCCAAACGAGAAAACAACGAAACGCAGCCGCGCCTGACTAAATCACTATATCAGGGGGGAGGCCACTACGTGAAGCTAGCGGTTTGAGGATCCCTTTCGTTCCGACCAGCGTTTCCTGTCCCTGTGGTTTCACTCACTTCTAACGTGACTATACGGCATCGCAAACTCGACGGAGATCGCGGGTAAATCCGCCGAATTTAACGGCCGTTAAAGTCGTCTCTTACCTGAACATAATTGTTTTCACAATATTCCGCAACCTTGGACAGGTTCTGGTAGCTTTCTACAAGGGCTCTTTTACCGGCAGGGATTTCCTCCTCTAATAGCATTTGTAGCTCTGCCATCTTACATCCCTTCGCATTGCTCTCCTCTCTGTCCTTCTCGGTGATGCTGTGGCGTGTAGCTGAGAGAGGGGCTCCCCCACCTGGCTTTGTGGGGCCGCTGGCCTCCGATTCACAATAGCCTGTGACAAACGGCAGCTACGTTGTCGACGGTGGCCTGTGATTGGCTGAGAGGCCGAGGGAGAAGAGCAGTGGACCAATGGCATTGCACTGTGATGACATATGAGTCTATCAGTATAAATGCAAGCTAAAATAATAACGGGAATTATTATATAAATAAACTATTTGGTTTTCTAGTAGTTTCGTCAAATAAGTATCATTATTATAAAACAACACGTGCATTATGAATAGTATATTTTAGGTTAAATAGCACATATTATGTATATAATTTCTTCCATCCTTTTTACTGCTTTCCATTCACAGAAAAACCGGACACAACAATACACACATCATCAAGTCAGATTATTTTAAACAGAACAAACGACAGGCAAGGGGGACCTAGTTTTAGAGTTACAGCCATAACTAACATCAACATTATCCTTACATTCATCACCTATAGTCATCACATTTTCAAAACATAGATTATTATATTATTATTATATATATATATATATATATATATATATATATATATATATATATATATATATATATATATATATATATCCATACGCCATTATTGAAATAACAGAAATATAAGGCTTACATAAATTATTTTGAAAGCTTAAAAAGATACATAAAATATGAAAATGAATTTGACACTACAGATTAGACTCAACTCTATGAGTTAAGAAAAGCACTGTTAAAATTCCCTCATGAGTTTTAGAGGCATAGGTCTACTCTATACTTAACACAAGGCCTGTGCTTCTCAGTGCTGTTTTGCTATAGAATAACCTCACGACACTACATTTCCCATACATCACCGCGGTTTAAATCCCGGCTGAGAGGGGTTTGTGGTGCTTGAAGTAGTAAACGTTACGTTTTGGCCCACTACTCTGCGACGCTGGTTCCACAAAGAACTACATTTCCCAGACATATTTCGCGACCAGACGTTGACTGTTTGGTTCATCCTTGACCGGAGTCGAGATTGGCTTTCTACTGCATATTGCTGACAAACACCGGGCTAATGAAACAATTATTGCACCGGCGAATATGAACTTTTTGGTGAGTTTCTAACAAATCAGCCGTAGGGGGGATTACATAATGTAGTCTATTTGCGCTAAGCCGACAATGTCTTATTTAATAAACCACATTTCCCCTAGAATATCCTAGATTAAAGAGGAAACAGTCTGCCTCCTTAGACAAGACAAGTGGCAACGAGCTGCAGTGATGACCAAATTGTGTTGAATTGTCCTTCGCTGAACACTTCCTGGACGGATTCGATTTTCCATTAATTGCTTGATGTTACTGTTCAAGATGTGAGGACCGCTTCACTTCATCCAGGCTGGGATTCAGCATGGCGCAAGAGGAGGACGCACACAGCCTGGAGGCGAAATTTGTTGCTGCAGTTAAAGTGATCCGGAGTTTTCCTGAAGAAGGTGATGCTGCTTTATGCTCGTCTCAAAGTGATTGGACTGGTGCTCAGTGAGCGTTATGTGTGCGATACGATGAAGTCTGTGCCTGTTTGTGTGTGAACCCTCCAGGTGATTGACCTACATGCGGAGCGTCTAAGAGCTGTCCCTCCATTGATAAAGCTGCTAGCCTATAAGAATAAGAGCTGATTAACTGAATCAGTCATATCTCGAGGCTAACAAAGTTCTCTGTAGCTCACATGTATCTCAACATAGCAGTTCATGCTGCATCTTCAAGCTGCCCGTGTTCTGACTCTGTCATCCCCAGGACAATTTCCTACCGGTCATACTTCATATTTAAATACACTTGCCACTTATTACACTTTCACATACACATACAGTACACTTGTTTATAGTACTGTTATCTGTTTCTATGTGCACGTAATTTTATATTATTTTGTAAATGTAATATGTTTATATTTCTTGCACTGTGTTGATGGTTGTTATTTGTCTAATGTATGCACCACCCACCAAGACAAACTCCTCGTATGTGTAACATACCTGGCAAATAAATGGTTCTGATTTTGATTTTGATTCTTTCACTTTATAATTTCAGGTCCTTTCCAGCCATCTGATGACATGCTGCTGATGTTCTATAGTTACTACAAGCAGGCCACCCTGGGGCCCTGCAACATCCCAAGACCTAACGGCTACTGGGACACGAGTGGAAAAGCAAAATGGTATACTATGTTGTCTTAATGCACATGTTATTATTTTTCCCCACAACTAAATTCAGAGTTGTTGCTAATGGCAACACAGGTGACATACAGCTGGTGCATTTGCATGTTTCACAAAAACTATCTCACTAATATTCATACTATCAGAGTCTCGCTCCCTGTCCAGTCAGACCCTGTCAAAGGCACTTCACATGCCTGCTGTACCATTGTTCCAAATCCATGGCTTGTTTTAATAATGCAATACCCAAATATTATGCCACAATACTGCAAGTATGGATTATCCTGCAGTAATACAGAATAGATTCAATTTGGTGAGATTTCCACATACTTCCCCATTTTTTTAGTTATTCAGCGTTCACTTCGCTCTCAGGTTTCAGGTGTTGAACTAAGACTTTGTGTTACCAGGGATGCATGGAGCGCTTTGGGAAATATGACAAAGGAAGAAGCCATGAGGAATTATGTTGAGGACATCCAGCAGGTAAGTCCTGTCAAGGAAAACATGCATAATATGCATAATAATACAAAGTTAATACACTTGGAGTACATAGCTCTCCTCACATTGATGTTTTTGCTCAGTAAGAAAAGACTGTGTGCCCAACAAACAGTACATATATGTATCATACAGTATGTGCTTATGGAGGCTGATCATTATTATTATTTATCATATTATTATTTTAAAACCAGAGTTAGTTGCTCCAACAACTATTTGATGGTTTGCTGTGAAATTATCAACGATATTCCCAGTCCCCAGAGGACGTATCATGCTGACTGAAGTGATCCCCTGACTCTCTCTACCGCCACCATGAGCCTCACTTTGAATTATAATAACTTTGATTATCTCGTACCTTTTCATCTTGTGCCGCCATCAGGTCAAAATGTAGTTGATTGATTTGACATTCCATCAACCTCAATTGCAGTTTGTGTTTATTGCTAATTAGAACATGTTAGCATACTATCAGGCTAAACTAGGATGATAAACAATAAACTTGATAAACATCATTGTTATTGTGAGCATATTGATGTTAAGTACAGCCTCACAGAGCAGCTGCTAGCATGGCTTTAAACTTGTTAATAAAAAAGGACTCACTTCATATATTTGAAATATATTCTTCATGTGTCGAACAATGGCAGATGCTGTTAAATAACAGCAGACTGCTTTTACAAATTGCATTATTAATTTGTAAACTCATAGCATTAGGTCCTCCAGTTATCAGCTGTTTTTAATCAGCTTTAATAACCTGGTCCAGCAGATAAATCCATCAGCCTTTGCTCGATGTAATTATGCCGTAACCTGTTTTCTGGCGGCTTATTTAAAATTGTATCACACCTGTTCATGCAAAAGAAAGTGCTTAATTGTAACGATTTCCAATTTTTTTAAACGAGATTGGAAGAGAAAAGCATCACCATTTATTATGAATGTGTTGTCAGATTTTGGAGACCATCCCAATCTCGGATGAGGTGTCCGATTTGGTAGAGAAGCTTGGCAACTTCTACACAGAAGTATACAGAGAAGGAGAAGAAGAAGCTGAAGATAATGAAGTGGACAGGAGACCCTTCACCAGGCCTTTTGAAAACCCTACAGGTAATGTCCAAGATCAGTGATGCCTAATAAGAGCACAATACAATCCATGCTATGGCATCTCTGTTAGTCACACAGATGACATTTGTTATAACACTGAGCCTGTCTTACTTGTGTTTTTATCTCTAGATGAAATGGTTAAACAACTTAACAAACCGACAATGGAAGGCAAGTCTTTGGTGTTCATAGTGGCTGTATAAGTTTATTTCAACCTCTTTCAGTTGCTCTCAATGCAGTTTCATTTGACAAAAGGGTGTACATTGTCTTTGATTTACACTGCAGGAACTGTAAGAAATGAGATGTTAAATGAAACGTTCTTGTATAATCTGTCATGTATGAGCTGTAGTTAGTCAGCAGTGTTGGTTGTTGCCCTTTATCGTTATCTGCACTCTGTGGTATAGATGTAGTGTGCTGAAGCTGTAAAATGTTCAACTGTCAACTGTGAGTATGTCTTTGTGTAGATGTACATTGTGCAACATATACTTAGATATAGAGTTAATGAAGAGTGTTTCCCTCACCGCTCAGGCTATGGGGATCTGTGGGATGATATACAAAATCTCGGAGAAAATGACAGCAGTGCTCATTGCATAAGTGTCATAAGTGGCGAGGAGGCAGAGGGAAGCAATGAAAATAGTGAAATCGAGAGAAACGAGGAAAGTAGGGATTGGAGGAACAGTGAGGAAGAGGAGAATGGGGATGAAGAAGACAATACAGACGATGAAGACAAGGAGGAAGAAGAAGGTACCATCTGTGGTAGTAGTTGTTAGCTGTTTTGTGCCGTGAAATGTGCTGTGTTGTAGAGGTTACACACTACACCAACAGTGTTTGTACATGCTTTCAAGGATAAGGCAGGTGATATTCTATATTCTGTACAGTTGAATGTAGCTATTGAGACCAAAAGATGTTTGTAGCAGGCTGTAAACATGTTTATTTCTGCTAATGGCTGGGCATTTTAACATGGGGGGTCTATGGGATGGACTCACATTTGGATCCAGCCTCAAGTGGCCATTTGAGTAACTGCAGTTTTTGGCTTCATATTTCAGTATCGTTAGTTGCCGCTTGGCCATCACACTTGTATTTGTTCTTTAAGAACAACATTTGTGTGACCCACTTGAGGTAGTTTTAAGATTGTAGAATCCACATAGTTTCCATTGAAAGTAAGTGAGATAAAGAAAAAAGTAATTTGCACTGTTTTACATCCAGGGCGAGATATGGCAAAGCACCTAAAAAAGAACTGCACCCTTTTGTAATGCTTTGTTATACTGTCGCTCTATCTCTCTCTCTTGTTCTCTCTTTCTCTCTCTCTCTCTCTCTCTCTCTCTCTCTCTCTCTCTCTCTATCTTTTGTTCAGTCTCAGACTGGAGGCCTGACCCGAGGCTGCTAAAGGTGGACAAGAGGTGGAGGTCTGACACTAGGGGGTCCAGCAGCAGCATGGAGCCCAGCATGTCCTCCTTCACCAACGGGACACACAGCTCCCTCAACAGCGAGGTGGAGGAGGAGGAGCTGGCCTGTTGCATGGAGCCCAGTGTCCGGAATAACTCTTATATGCACTTTAATGGACACCTGAGTGGTAAGATTACCCATTAATGTAGATGTACATTGAAGAACAATATCATTTACCATTGTGTCCATGTTCAGGTCATACTGATGCTTTTCCTGAGAAGAACCATCGCTCCACAGACTCAGACAATGAGGAATTCTGTGACTCAATGGAGCATCTGGCCATGGAAGAGGTGTAGCGTCGCTCATCCATATGTGCACCACATCAAAGGATTAGTTTTCACATTGCGGCAAACATCCTTATTTACTTTCTTTCCGTGAGCTAGATTAGCTTCTTTTCTCATGTAACCCGAGGCAAGAAAGCAAATAAAATATTTCCCAAAAATGTCAAACCATCCCTTAAGTCACATCAACATTATTGAAATAAAGTCACAAGGAGTTGCAATGTAAAATACATGCAATGTGTTCTGACCTAATAATGGCCATTCAAACTGTGGTTGACTCTTATTTTCCTACCAAGGGGCTGTCTACATCAAAAATACTGTCGCCTGGATCAGGAGCTGCCTCAGTGAGGCAAAGGGATCTTTGGTTTGAGAGCAACACTACCCTGAAGGGAGGAGAGGATCAAGTACTCATGGGAGATTCTTACCTTAAAGAAGGGATTAGTGCAAGCCAGCACAACAGCTCCTTGTCAAGAAGAGGGAGAGGTGAACCTGTCGACTGTGATTTATATTGACACTGTATCCCCAATTTGTCTTTCTTCTAAGATGTTTACTTATGCCAACCTCCTATAGCATTTAAAGGCATCTAATACCCTGAAGCACACAGCCGTTTTCCACAAAAGTTGCATGTTGTAGCAATAAAGAACTAGTATGTATCATTAAGAGGGAATCGATTGGAAGAAATTTAGTATAATATCACTAACTATCTTCTCTTATTAGTATAATCACTTTAAAATAAGAATCTACGAAGCGGGTCCTCTTCACTGAGCATGTGTGCGCATGAGCAAATGTTTCTACGGTAGCCCAGAACGGCAAACTAAACACCTGCTCTCAACAGGGCTATTGGCAGTTTTGTGTTTTTGCGTTGATCACCGTATGTTCTCCTACATGCTTGTCATCTTGAAGAAGTTTCAGTTTGTTTCAATATGCAATCTCACTGACAAATCCTACACACTACTAGACCTTTAAGCTGTCCCATTCTGACTCCTGTTTCAGGTTCACAGTCGCCAAGGGCTACCTGCAGCCCTCACCGGTGTGCCAGTGTCGATGCTGCCCGCTGTTGTGTGTCACAGAGCAGACGTTCAATCAGCTCTGCCAGAGGAAACGTCAATGAGCAAATAGCTACAGCTCTGCTGCGTCTGCAGCATGACATGGCCACAGTGTTGCAGAGGCTGCACGCTCTGGAGGCGCTTACGGTGTCACAGGTGAAAGACCAGAGGTTTTAACCACAGTGTGTTCACTGAAATGTACCATTGTTGATGGCAGTCTCCATGAAAATTTATTATATATTTATTAATAGATTTCTATATTTGGTTATTGCATTTTTCAGTCTAGATCATCTTCGTCAAGGCAGGAGGACTCCCTAACTGTAGCACAAAAGGTCCTTGTATATTTTTATTTAAGATGTAATATTGAAGAAAACAAACAGTCACTTTAATGCAAGTTTCTGTTTTTATAGTTCCTGAGACCATCTTGGTGGCCTTTTCACATTTCTCCACTCACTGCGATGTTTACTGCACTCTGGCCTCTGATTGCCCATTGGCTCGTCCAGCTTTATTTACAACGGAGGAGACGGTGAGCAAAAAATGCTGATCAAGAATGTCCTGGTCTATTATCACATATTACTTTTGCGTTATAGCCATACTACCAACTACGAAAACTCAGTTTCATCTTTTCTCCCACACAGGAAAATCCCCTGAATTATTTGTGAACCATCGGCATCAATCGAATGAAGCTGGCATGAAATTGTTGCATTTTTGTTGCTTTGTGGCTTTCTCAAGCCCCTTCACAGATAGAGTATAATGAGGCTCCAGTAGAAATGGAGAGGCTACTTTAGATAAAGGAAGGGTCAGAAAGGTGTGTAAGACTCTGCAATATAGTGGAGCATTTTGACTTCATGGATACTTTTGACATGTTTTAAGAAACGGAAGATTTGTGCATTATAAATGCATTTTCTTTGTTACAGAGAGCTTAGCATTAGGTGGTGGTCTTATTCATGACATGTCTCACAGACCACCAGGAACTCAATATACACATAACTCACACCACTGAGTCAACTATTTATTGAAATTAATTCATGATTATACAGTAGTAAACTTCTGATTACTAAGGACTTTTATATTCATTGTTAGAAATATATAAATCATTTAGGTACATTTATTTTTAGACCAAATAGAGATGGTGACCAATATTGTATTTACATGTACAAGTATATATTTATTTTATGGCTTTAGTGCAATAGTATCAAAGAGTGCACTTTTGTGCAAAGTGAGAAACAGAGAAAAGACAAGCCATACATGCATTCTGGTTTCTTGTCAGCTGTACAGTGAAAATAAATATGTCTCTTAAGAGGTGTGGTGCTTTCAAATATACCATTTTTAAACATGAGTACGTGAAGCACATTTTGACATGCAATAAACACATTCTTTGGACAAACACATTTATTGTGGTGAATCTTTGATTTTGAAGTTCAAATTTGAGATAATTGGCTGAAAAGCTTTAACTGGTTGTGAAATAGATACGTATGCTTCCTGTCAATGAGCTGGGGAATATAGGTGTTAAGTATAGTTTATTGTCTCGCATTTATCAGTTTAGACTGGTGTACATTTGAGGACTAATAATGGTCAAGTTTTACATTAAATGAAGATGGATACACAGAACTTAAACGGGGTCAGAAAAAGGAGAACATTAAACAGGGTCACGACACCATTTACGTCATATCCGGTTTATTTTTTTCAGCTGCCGCTGAAGTTAGCAGTTTCACTGCTACAGTGAGATAAGTAAAGTAAATACGGACCTTTGACTCTCGAGGACAGTGGCTCAATTTGTGCAGCTCAACGTCCGCTGTGTACCAGTGAGAATTAAACATGTTTTCCCTGTCAATGACTGTCCAGCCACAGGTAAGAGAACAGGAGACGCGAGGCCAAGCTAACGTTAGCACTGTTGTTGTTTTGGTCTTTGGCTTGCTAGCAGATAAAGCTAAATTTACCGCGCTCTCTCAGGTGACCTCTGTTGACCCTTTGTTACAGTTTGAAAGACCTTCATGTTCACGTGAGTGGACGGTCTGTCAACAACGTTGGCGTTATCGTTCTGTTTACCCGTTATTAAATAAATACCTTTGGAATATGTTTCACCTGACGCCAGCTGAGTCAGTGTGTCCTGACCTGAGACTGCGTCAATGAGCGTTATACAATACAATACAATAACGCCTAATAATAATATCACCTTGATATATATATTTTTTTCAATTTAGAAAAATAACTGGCGTGTAAGCTTGATTTACATCATGTTGACTTTGTAACACCAGCTCCCCGACTTCATGTGCTCACAGGTGACTGTCCCTCTTAGCCACCTCACCAATGTCCTCCACTCTCTGAAGAGCTCAGTGGGCTGCCGCAGCAGTGCCCCCTGCAAATCAAGAAAGCACAAGGAGCACACCTCAGACTCAGAACTGCACCGCACAGAGGTACACATTCATTAGATGTAATCTGTAATTGCTGCATCAGATGCATGTGATATTCTAAGTCCAAGTGTTTAACAAAAACCTGTTCCACAAGAACCTTGTGAGGAATATAAATTAACTAATGATATAATGTGTATGTGCAGCCCATGTGGAATCTGCGTGAGCTTGGCTTATCAGACCTGGGAGCACAGCAGCTGGATAAGCTGGTGAACAGTGTGTTACCACGCTTAAGTCCACAGGAGACGCCACTTCGATTGGGTGGACAGACCGCCTGGAGGACCTCACATCTTTCTACGCACTCCTTTTACTACAATAAGCATGGTGAGAATGTACATCGTTGTTATGCACATGTCTCCCAAACTGGAAATAGTACTACTTAAATAAGTGTGCCTGTGGCTGGTGCTTTTGCCTGCCTCCTCATCATATCTCAGGAATGACCACAACATGCCAAGATCGAACATTGTGTTTCACTTGACTGCATCGCATTTTTTTGGATTAGTTTAGTTACTAGTTAACCATCTTAACAAGTATTTAGTGCCTATGCTACCACTTTTTTCCCAGGTTATCTCAGAGTTAACAGTTGCGCCTTCTTCTCTGTTCCCAGGCTTCTCGTGTGGTGCAATGCCCATGTCTTATTCCAGGCTGCTCCCCATGCCTCTCCAGTCTGTCTGCACAGAACTTCAACACTGGCCCGGTAACTATAGTAATAATACTATGAGTAATATTTTATTACTAATCCGACGCTTTGCATTCAGTTGTTCCATATTAATTACTAGAGTTGGTTTGTATGTTTGACAATTATGTAAATTACGTTACTGAGAGAGTAACAAATCCCAGTTAATTGTCAGTATTATCTGTGGTGGCCTATTTTTACATGTACATTGTACAGTAGATTTACAATGTTTATGTTAATCTTGTTAAATTATATGCTGTGGAAACATGGTTAGCTTTGTAATCTATTTAAACATCATATGCTTACCTCACATTTCAAGTGTGGGTTCCAAACAGAGGCTTTAAAACTTTAAAGAGCAAAACCAGACGACTGCAGTCAGCCTCTGACCGCTCCCTGGACTCTGAGGGGTTCACTCCATCTTTTATGAAGGTACGTACTAGAGATGTTCACATGCTTGAGAATATCCTTCAGCATGTAAGCTTTATGCTTAATGTGCTTATTATATTTAGCATATCTTTGACGTGTTCATTGTAATAAGCATGTTAGAGATACAGTTTAATGAATTTGCCTTTAGCCTTAGCAACAACACTTTCAACTGACTAGGCTCTTGAGTAGAAAATGCACCAGATCACTGTTGTTGTTTTTCTCTACTGTCTAGTCAAATAGAAACTTACATGGGCATGTCTTCCGTCTTCTGCTCACAAGAATTGAGTAAAACTTGGAAATTGCTGTTCTGCCTAGCTCAAGTCACCAACAGCCCTATAATCTTCATGGCTGAAATAGACGTTTTTTTTCATAATTATATAGTTATGCAGCTGTGTTATCTAAGTAATAGGCTCCTCCAGCTGTTCGGCCAATGCAGGAATCAAAGAATAAAAGCAGAGCGTGTGCACCGTAAGTTTTGAGGCCTACACATCGTGTCCAGTGTGATGGCCTCGAGAGTGACGGTGTGATTAAAGTGAAGGCGTATTGTGGCTTTGTGAATACTGCTGACCAGTCTTACCGTGTGCTGCAGGGTTTCCTAACACGTGACAAGGGGATAGAAGTTGAAAATCTAGACAGTCTGGTAAAGAACAAGAGCGTACCCGAGGAGCATCAAGATGCCTTCAAGAGGGGTTTCGCTGAGGGTTTCCTGAAAGCCCAAGTCTTGACACAACGCACACAAGGCAAGTTTTAATACTAACCAACTCTAATTGAGTCACATGATCGTTATTCCATTATAAGCATCAAACATGGCTGATGTATAGTTTTTGTGCTCCAAATTTTCAGAATCTCTCAGGAGGACTCGTCTAATCTTGCTGGTGCTACTTCTTGTTGGGCTCTATGGCATCTCCAAGACCCCTTTCATATCGGGTAAAGGCTCCTTTTCTACTCTAAAACTGCTTTTAATTTCTTTTCTCACGGGAAATCCCCTCTAATATGTTAACATGTCAAAATGTGAATGTCAATAATAAAGCTCAGTATTTGCCTGCTAAACTATATATGCATCTTGAACATAAAGAAAAGAACTAAGCTTGGTATAACTGAGCTATGTTCTGCTATTTGCAGGCAACAATAACAGCATATTCTAACCTGCAGTATTGAATTACTAATATATGCGATCAGTTGTGGGTCTTAAATAATCCTCAGTAACAGGCAGTGTTGTGTGAGTTTATTAACTGTGCCATGCAGTGTGATTTCGAACTTTAATCTAACCATTTTGGATAGTACGGTTCCGAACCACATCAGGCCTGGACTCTGCAGTGGACCCTGTCCAGGTGAAAAATGTGACATTTGAGCACGTCAAAGGGGTAGACGAAGCGAAGAACGAGCTGCAGGAAGTAGTGGAGTTCCTTAAAAACCCAGAGAAGTTCACGGTCTTGGGAGGAAAGCTGCCAAAAGGTATCGCTATCTCTCACCGTGCATTTTCTTCAACTCTGTTCAGATCTTGTTTTTGTATCCCTGTCTCATTCTTCGTTATCCCTTTCTCCTCGCCTTTCTCTACTTTAGGTGTTCTACTAGTTGGTCCTCCAGGGACTGGGAAGACTCTACTGGCCAGAGCGGTGGCAGGGGAGGCAGATGTGCCATTCTACTACGCCTCCGGGTCCGAATTTGACGAGATGTTTGTTGGAGTGGGAGCCAGCCGCATCCGGAATCTTTTCAGTGGGACTTTTAAAAAATTGCTTTTTCCTTCTCCTGATACAAGGGCTGCATGATTGTGCAACAATTTACATTTATTAACTCCTTCTAGTGGAGAAATGTCATTCAAACATCAAAACGTTCTGCTCAATTAGGACATGCCCACTGTTATTTTCATCAGTCAAACCTTCCATACTTATATTAAATATATATAATAATCATTGTTTTCACCCTTTTCTCTACTTTATTTATACTTTGAACTTCAAACTTTATTCAAACTATAACTAAACGATATAGTCAAACTACAAACAATATTCCACATCTTTTATACATTATTGGTATTTTCAACTTTTAAAGCTAGCAATAGTACCACAAGTCTTCAAATGTTGTAGAAGGCTGCAGCTGGAATCTTAACTAGGAGGATAACGTTCGAGCATTTAAAAAAAAAAGTTTTAGCTTCCCTCCGTTGTATACCGATCCATGTCAGATCAGAATTGAAGGTGCCTCTGATTACTTAAAACACTGTAAATGGACACGCCCCTTCCCACCGGCCTGATCTCCTCAAACCTTATACTCCAAGCAGGATTCTGCTTTTATAATATAAAGTGGAAAGAAGTCACCAGGCCAAAGGGCCTTCTCCCATCATACATTTCATTTTAGGAAATAACCTCCAATTGTGATTATGTCTCTCACTCTAACTCTCACGCTTCTTTCAACTAAGATTCATTCTCCATTCCGACCTTAACTTGCTCCATATCTGTCATACTTTAGGAGTACAACTTTTAAACATTATGGGTATTTTTTTACTTTTGGAGCCAGCAATGCAGTTTAGCGTCAGCCTGTCAGTATTCAGCATTCCTTAATTGCTGTGCTGAATATTGTGGTACATGTGTTGATTTATACATTTGTCCTACTGTTGTTTTCTAGGGGAGGCTAAAGGCAATGCTCCTTGTGTGATCTTCATTGATGAGCTAGACAGTGTGGGTGGGAAAAGGATTGAGTCTCCCATGCACCCTTACTCCAGACAGACTATCAACCAACTGCTTGCAGAGATGGATGGGTAATCTCTCAATGTATCTGTTGCATTTTTACAGTTTATGAATGCTTTGAGTAAGATGTTGTTTTCATTCAGGTAAACAGCACATTTGGCTGTTTGGTGGGGATATTGCAATATACTGGTATTGAAAATTAAATATTACTGTCGTGTTTATAATACACACGATTATATTGTGTAAATAATCCACCTCTCAAAGCAAGGATTAGTTATCTAAGTGTGGCCCACAGTTGACTTATTCAACTACAGATAATAATGAAAAGTCTTTCTTCATTTGTGTATACAGTACAGGTAAACACAAGAATAATCAAAGTACTGCATTGTGGCTCAAAATATGAATAGGGAGTTGAACATTTCTGCGGTTTGAAACAGAAACCGAAAGCAAGAGGAGAGCTGCAGCATTGCAAACACTGACCTGTGCTATTATGTTGTAGGTTTAAACCAAATGAAGGCGTGATCATTATTGGAGCAACCAACTTCCCAGAAGCCTTAGATAAGTATGTTTGCCTCTGTGTCTCTTCCTATCAGAATGTCAGAGCTTAAAACGCACATTTACGTCCAGCTTTCGTTGATAATAACAAAGACTGGACTCAAACCCTGAGGTGGTTTTGGATGCAGTGATCCAGATGCTGACAGTGTCAGCCCTTTTCTAACCAGTTGATCTTCTTCTTTTTTTAGTGCCCTGATCCGCCCAGGACGATTTGACATGCAGGTGACTGTACCCAAACCAGACGTGAAAGGACGCACAGAGATCCTCAACTGGTATCTGAAGAAGATTAAAATGGATCCAGGTGTGAGATTAGAATCTGCTAATCCTGAATAATTATAACAATATTTTTCTCTCAAATGTTTTGTTATGGTATGTGATATTTTAACCACTGCGAGACAGAACTAACAATAGTTTGTATGCCTAGGTTTGGGGGTCTGACACTAAGCACACGAGCGCAGAGCATTGGTCTTTTTTAAAGTTAACATCATTGGCTGAATGTTGACTTACTTTACTTACCCAGTCCGAGGCCTGAACTGATCTTTGTTTATGTTGCGTGTTATCTCTGCAGCTATTGAGGCCAATATCATTGCCCGGGGCACAGTGGGCTTCTCTGGCGCTGACCTGGAAAATCTAGTCAACCAGGCTGCCCTGAAGGCAGCAGTGGATGGCAAAGACATGGTCACCCTGAAGGAGCTGGAGTTTGCTAAAGACAAAATCCTCATGGGTGAGTAATTAGGAAGATGTAATAGTTGGCAAAGACAGACCCCTTTCTTGTTTCCCAGTATTTGTTAAAATATAAATAATCTTTCAACTAAACCTTACCCTGATTTTTCTGTTTTCATCTTGCATGTCAATGGCTTCCTTTTTTATATAACTAGGTTCACTCTAAGTCATTTTGAGAATGTAGCTATAACTTAATTCATACCTTCTTTTCTTTTCTTCAAGGCCCTGAGAGAAGAAGTGCAGAAATAGACAAGCAAAACAAGCTCATCACAGCGTACCATGAATCAGGCCATGCAATCGTGGCTCACTACACCAAAGACGCCATGCCGATTAACAAGGCTACTATCATGCCCAGGGGCCCCAGTCTGGGACATGTAAGGAAACCGTGAGCTTGTAAACTAAATGGTTAAACTTTAACCGTTAAAAGTTTTAATACCAGGTCCAGTGCAAACTGCCAATACTTTAAACTGTACATCCTCTCATCCCATTTTTAATTTTCTCAATGTGTCTCGTCAGGTGTCCATGCTCCCAGAGAACGATCGCTGGAGTGAGACTCGCTCTCAACTGCTGGCCCAGATGGACGTCAGTATGGGCGGCCGTGTAGCAGAGGAGATTATATTTGGCCATGAGTACATAACAACCGGTGAGACAGAGTTCCTAAAAAGGTTTTGATATGAGGGGTAGAATGTAGAAAACTCTTGATTCTCTAAAATGAGGAAATGGTTGGAATTTGTATAGGCTTAATGTGTCTTCTTCTCCAGGTGCATCAAGCGACTTCGATAGTGCCACAAAGATTGCTAAAATGATGGTGACCAGATTTGGAATGTGTGAAAAGGTAAGCTAATTTATGGGACTTAAAAAGGGAAGGCTGTTCATAGAGGTTGCCCAACGACGCTCCAGCTATAAATAAGTGACAGACTTTGCATTACATTTCGCACTGTAAACTATATTGGAAATCATTTCTTCAGAAAGCCGTTCTCCACTCCGTAAAAGCTCCAAAACCCTTCAAAGCGTCATTCTTTTTGGCGATAGGGTTTGAAAATGTTGGCTAAACCTTTTCTGTATCCTGGAACAGCTGATTTTGCAGCAAGCAAACCCATTTTCAATTGTCTACTGGCCTTATCATGCTTCAAACTATCGTTATTATATCGGCCCTTAAAATCCACTATCAGTCGACCTCTAGTTAATAGTATTTGTACTGCGAATGCTTTGCAGTCTACAGTTTCGCTATACTTGTATGTACATTGATGTGTTTGTGTCCCCTTCCTGTCTCCCAGTTGGGTGTGATGACCTATACTGACATGACAGCCCAGAGCCCGGAGACACAAGCAGCGGTGGAGCATGAAGTCAGAGTATTATTGAAGGTCTGGTTGATGCTAAACAAAAAACAACTCAGCAATTCAACCAAACCTTTTTTTCTTACCAACTTCTCTCTTGCTGTCCCCAGAACTCTTATGAGCGTGCCAAAGTCCTGCTGAAGTCTCATACCAAAGAGCACAAAAACCTGGCAGATGCTCTACTCATGTATGAGACACTGGATGCCAAAGAGATTAAGCTGGTCCTGGAGGGCAAGGCCCTGGAGACAAGATGAAACTTGCAAGCACAGCAACAAGCAGAAGGTAGCAACAGGGGGAAGGGGTCGGATTTGTAGAGCTCAGGGGTCATGGAAGGAGGGATGGACTCAATTCATGAGCAGAGAATCTGAGAAGTCATGGTCTGCATTCTCAAAGTCTCTGGATAAGTGCTCATGTGGGACTATGTCGTACATCCTCACACTGTCCTCACTCTTCGTGTAATATTCCCAGAGAGGTCATTCTGTCATGTTACAATTAAACATAGCTTTCCTGTGTCACAGGTTAACGGGTTAAATGTTAAGGAGGTTGCTCAGGTCACTTAATCAGTTGCTGGGAGGAGATAATACATTAATGTAATTATGCACCTCAGACAGAAAAGCTGCATGTTAAATATTGTTAATTGTTGAAAAAGGAGTTGAAATTTGTTTAAAATCTGTTTAGACCTGTCGATGGGGAAATGCTGATCTTCAGCCCAAAGAGATCCCGTGTAATCATAATAACACTTTAACTAAATATCAACTCCTATTTGTCACTTGTCTTCCAGGGTTTGTGTTCATATACTATTAGTCTAGTATATCTTCAAGGTCAGTCGGCGCTCTCCACTTCTAGCTTGCGTGTCTCGTAGTTAAGCACCAAGAAGTGTCACAATGGCGTGCTGCTCTTTGACGTTCCATCGGATTCTTTGTGTCTGGAATGATTGGAGGATCATATATTTTGTCTACACTCTCCTGTCCCCCTCTGCATATGTCCCTGTTACTTGTTTTAAATGGTGGCCTTTTGGGGAGTGTATTGTTAAGTGTTTTTTTTTTTTTTTCTTTGTTTTAAAGGAGGAAGTATATAAACTTGAACTCAGCACTTTGGATATGAAGGTGTATAAATTGACAATACACTTGTGCTCTCTTCATGTAATATATTTAATTTATGCTGCGTGTACAGACCGAACAATTACTGATGCTCAGCTTTTAACTTTAATGTTTTAAAGTTGCAATGTTGGCCTAACAACAGCTATTGTTTGTTGTCTCCTTTGTCATTATTTCAAAGCAGAGATATTTCTCACATCTTGTGCTCTATACCTTTCTGTTTTGACACATTTTGTGCAGTGGAAGAAATATGCCAATCTTGAATGTCTACTGGCACTGCTTTATGTATAAAAGAAGTTAAGCTGTATAATTGTAAAGTGAAATTCTTGACTCTAAATATGATATTTCTTCAACACAGATTGTGGGTAGAAACATGCAGGTATGCCTCTTAAGATTTTCAAGTGGATAGTTGCAGCAGCAGTGTGTCATCCACATTTTTATTTTATTTTTACATTTAATTGAAAGTATAACTCATGTCAAGATTACCACCAGCATATGTACTTCATGTTGTTCCCTTTTTCTTTTTTTTTGCTTCAAATTGAGACACAATTTCTTCAGTTTATTGACCTTTTATCCATGTTTAGCTGTATATATGATTGGGATGTAATGGGAGCATTGTATATAAATGTATAGTAATGCTTTTATGCTGAGAACACATTGAATGGCTCTCTGCTGTTGATTGACAAAATCTCTCAACAATGTGATGGATGTGGTTCATGAATGTTTGTGCAGCCGAGATAAATAAAACGTAGCCCAAATAATGTGTTTTGGTGTATTGGGTCTGTGAGTTGGAAGATTTATTTTTATAATTATATAATTAAGCAGCACTTTATTACAAATTAGACAATTCTGATGTCAAAACAGACTAGATTAAAAATATTGTTTAGTTCAACACTTGATACACAAAACAAATGATCACAATAGTATTAAACTCAAACTGAAGTTAAAACAATGAATTATACTAAGGTACAAAAAAAATCAATAGTATATTATTGGTGTGTGTTTTGACCAAAAATGTTACATAGTGGCCAAACAGTGGAATAACAAGAACCTCGACATACATTTTACCCAGAAATCCTAATTGCATTTCTCTATATGACAAAAGTACCAAAGAAAATAAGACATTAATTTAATTGAGTAGTTTTAAAAAGTATATTCATAATTCTTCACCCGCAAGTATAATAGTGGACCCAGCCCCCACATGCCCCAGTGCAACCGCACTGCCTGCACTCTATAATTATACTGCTGATCCCAACTTTAACACCACGTCCCACAGGCCCCAACCAGAGTCAGAAACATTGGAATGAACACTAAGCCGTGGAGCAGCCCAAATGTAATCACAAGACACACAATCTTGAAGAACGTCCTAAAGATGTAACTCCCAGACATGGACAGCACCACCACACCTAAAATAGTGGACAGTGCTCCTTGTAGTATTGGATAGCCTAAATGGGCCAAAGCATCAATCGCTTTCTCATTGACATCACTCTTGGAGCTGGAGACAAAAGAGTAAGAAATGTGTGCTGTGAAGTCCACAGAAAAGCCAATGCACATGACCAGGTTGATCATAGAAATGGAGTCCAGGTTTACGCCCCACAGCGCCATGAAGCCCGTCACACCAACAATCACTGAACAAATTGCAAAAGCCACCCACAGGGAACAAAGAGGATTGGGTATCAGAATAAGCGAGACGACCAGCATCACAATCACAGCCACCAGGATAGTTTGAATGGTGTTGTCCATGATGACAGTATACTGGTCAAAGTAGATGAAAGCAGGGTGGTACACCAGGAGCTCTACTGGACTTTCCTCTGCTGTTTTCCTCAGTCCAATCATCAAGTCCTTCGTTGTTGTGTTGTTCAGCGTCTGAATGAAAAAGCGAGAGGCCTGAATCGTATTGTCTGCAGTGAAGTTGATGTCTTGTTTGAACATGGAATTAAGTTCTAAGAAATGTAGCAGATGTGTTTGGAAAGCTTCTTGAGAACCTATATAGAGCTTGGTCGCATTTGCATATTGTAGAAAGTAAAGAAACCAAGCAAAAGTCCCATTCACAAAGTGTAAACTCTCAAAACTTGAAATGCATGAACGCAGATGCTTCTGCTCATCTTCATCCCAATACCGGAAGGGATGCTTCACCGCCACCATCAAGTTATAGCTATATTCAGAGAAGTGTTGCCTTTGACTGTTGTAGTAATCGACAATGTAGGAATCATCCAAAGCCAGATTCCTAATGTCGAGTCCCTCCTTTAAGGTAAAACAGCCATAAACACTAACAGCTAAATAGCATGTGTAAAAGACAAAAACACAAGCTTTTATCCACTTGTGGGTAAGAAATGGACCATAGAAGTGCTCAAACATGAAACTTAAGGGCTCAGTTTCCTCTTTCTCTGTGATTCTATCGTAGCTCCCCCCAACACAGCACACCCTGAAGGCTTTTGAACTTCTAGATGGTAAATCTTCTGGGATTTTGGCACAGGTGAACCAGTGCTTGTTCTCTGCCTCTCTCTGTCCATTCAAAGCCATACACGCCCCCAGGAATGTAATGCTGTATAGATAGCAGAAGCAAATAGAAACCCCAGAGTACAGGCAGAAGGACCGGACTGAACCAAAGGGTGAGAAGTAGCCTAGAAAGAGAGCCAGCGCGTCGGTCACGGTGGTGATGGAGATGGAGACGGCAGCATCCTTGTAGGTGTCGGCCAGCCGGTCAGGGACGCTGTCCAGAACGCGGCTCCTCTGCCAGCAAGAGATCATGATGAACATGTCATCCAGTCCTATACCTTGAGGTTGAAGGTCAGAGGAGAAAGAGTTTTTAGCTTGTATGACTCTTTCCTGTTTTGTGTGCAGGCCTAATATTTGGGAATGTGCACCACTAAAGTAGACAATCAACTGATGTGGGGCCTTATCTTGTGACTTTTTCTTTTTGAAAAGCCTTTGTCAAGATATGTTAACAATACCACTGTGGTAGGACAATACCAGTGTTTGAAAGTTATTTCACGAACAAATGACGTGTAGACTTCTTTGTATTTTGTTGATCCTTTTAAAATTCAGGCTATGCATAATTTTGATTCAGTAACAATGCAGCAGCAGCCATGGTTTTCCATTCATTTCTGTTCATCGTGACAATCAATTAGAAGACTTTTGAACTACAGTTGTGTAATCCCTCACTGCGCAAATTACTTCTGCATTACTTTTTGGGGCCCAACAACAAATGTTTGCCCGTGAGACCCCGAACTGGTTAATCTGGCAATGGTTGTGTGACATGAAAAGAAGTATAATGTACATAATCAGAAGTCAAGATGGTGAAACATGAACATGTCTAATGACAATACATCTGGTCTAAATAATGCTAACACCAAAAATGAAAATGATCAGAATGTCATGTCAATGTGAGAGTTCTCTAGCTTTGATGCTTCCTTGGACAATGGGAACTCATGGACCTACCTAATATCATGAAAGGACAGGAGGCAACTGTCATGACAAAAGGTTGATCCAGCAACAACAGCATACCAAAACCGCTCATGACTGCCAGACCCGTGGAGAGCACCCCGCAGGATGCCACCCACACTTTTGTCCTCACATTATCTGACCTAAAAGAAAATCTGAGATCAAAAAGAGCCACACATACAACATCTATTTTTGCAACATGTTCAGCAGATGTTCTACCAACCTCCAACATGAAATGATTGAAAATGTGATGGCAATGGCATAGGTGATGGAGAATAAATAGATGACGGATGCTGGAGATTTTTGAAATTCCCACTGCATTGACATGGAGGTGGAGTATGACACCTGGAACGAGTATTACTGCATTTAATAGAAGCTAATTAATTAAACAAAAAGGATGTTCAATTAAAACAAAGGACCGTAAAGTTCTGCTTACCTGAATGGAAGTTGATGATTTGTTTGAGACCAAATTAATGAAGCTTTCCAACCAAAGGTCAGTCTTTGCTTTGTTGTCCTCACGTAAATAGTAATGGACCTGCATGGCTTTCGAACTTTCAACAACTGAGCTCTCCTCGTACACTTTCACACTCCCGAGACTTAAATATAGAGGCATATTCCTAAAATCAGAGTCATACCACGGATATGTCAAATTAACATTATCTATATTGTTGGCACTGTATTCAATAATATCTAAAATGTCATTAGAGGTGCAGGATCCCATCACCTCAGCACAAACATCAGCATATTCAAATGACCGGTTGTCAAAATACACGATCATACTCCTAACTTCAAAGTCCAAGTCTAGAATGTGCTGGAGTGAGTCCACAGTCAGAATATTCCTGTCACTTGTAGCTATGAGAGTTGCGTAATTACCATCCGTGCTCAGTCTTAAACGTGAAAACATGGAATCGTTTCTTGGAAAGGTTTCTTGGATATATTTCCTCTCCAGCTTGGCTTGTCCATCGACAGGTGTGAACTGCTCTTCGATATCGTTTGACATTCTGTCCTCCAGGAGATAAAATCCGCTCCCCAGACCTGCCGAGAGAACAAGAGGGGCGATCAAGAACCACCAGGGATGGGAACCAATAAAATTACCCAACATCTCATAGCACATGCAGAGAGGTCTCTCTATGCAATTTGTGCCGAGCCTGGCCATAGCTGCAAAAAAAAACTAGTTTGGGGAATATAGTGGAGCTGCTCCTTTTCTCATAAATTTCAACATT
This sequence comes from Taurulus bubalis, assembly GCF_910589615.1. Taxonomy (NCBI): domain Eukaryota; kingdom Metazoa; phylum Chordata; class Actinopteri; order Perciformes; family Cottidae; genus Taurulus; species Taurulus bubalis. The sequence continues at coordinate 28,085,057 of NC_136589.1, forward strand.
AGAGAGAGCGGTGAGGACAACCAGCTGTATTTATTGTGCTGCAGACTCTTTTCTGCTCCTTCATGAGATGAGATTTGCATAATAATAGGGTTGGCTACTCCGCAATGAACAGACACTGATGAGGTTTGAGGACGGCTTCAGTCAAAGAGCCTATTGTAGAACAGTTGGTGTCGTACGGCTCACTGGTCCCATTTCCATTTCAATACTTACTGTCAATGGTTCCCATTAGCTTAACCCTCAGGTGATTCCTTCTCATGGGTGAGGTAACATTCAACTTTTGGGCCCTTGAAGATTGGTGAAATGTAGCAAAGGCACAGAACAAATACCTATTATAATGTGGATCTTTATTTACTTTGTTTTCAATCAGTCAGTTGACAGTCATTTTCTATGGTAGACTTCCCTCTAATTCCTCATCCACCTCTACTTTAGGGTAAACTCGCCAACAATAGCAAAGGGATATGTGGCTTTATTTCAAATGTACAAACCGTGTACACAAAAACACATTTTGTGTACATTTTTTAAATATTCAAAAGTCAGTGGACAGAATTGAAGCCATGCATGTCAAAAAGCTTCTTTTTTTAAACATGACTAATATTATTATTGTTATTATTATTATTATTATTATTATTAATGTCACAGAACTTACCTATTACAAATTCCCAACATAACTTCCTGACAAAAAAACACATTTATTTTAATGTATAAATGTTGTAATTTTGTTAATTTAATTTAATTGTATTTAATTTAAACAAAACTCTATTCAACTATATTGATGTACATGCAGTACAACGTAAAGTGCACAACCAAGTCTGCAAGAGTATAATAATATAACAAAACGCTGATGACATTCATTTATTTCATTTCATTTTCCAACCTCGTGAAGCTCCGTGACGTCACGACCCCGTCGCAGGCTGGGCGGAAATTGCGTGAACGGCAGGCTGTCATCGGAGCTGCTAACCGCCTGCTGCTCTCAGAAAACAAGTGAAATTCATCATTAAAAGCGTCGCAAAGTGCCAGTGAGACCAGCTCCTCCAGAAATATGGACGACGACGTGCTGACGACTCTGAAGCTGTTGATAATTGGCGAAAGCGGAGTCGGAAAGTCCAGGTGAGTCTGTGTTTGGTCGCGCGCTGTTAGCTAGCCTGTCGTGAATGTTGACATTCTTCTAGTTATGTAAGTGTATTCCCCGGTCAGCTGTGGTTGCTGCAGCTAGCTGGCAGTGTTACCGATGTCCATTTTCCTCCAGTTTAGGTCAAACTCTTACTGGGAACAAGTTAACCATTATAGGTGGCTAATGACGTCACAGAGGCAATTTCACAACTTTTCACTGGTGTTTTGTTGATAAGAGATGCTGCTGCTCTTCATCAAGTCATTGTCAACATAAACTGTATCGTTATGACCTTCCTGTAACGTTGTTGGAGCCTTTAGGAAACCCATGAGGCTATTATTCAGTATGCCTGCTCATTCCCATGCTGTCTTGATCTCCCTCCACAGTCTCCTCCTGAGGTTTACTGAAGACACCTTTGACCCAGATCAGTCTGCCACAATAGGTCTGAACTCTCTCAAGCGCAGACTTACATCCACGTATACACACACACACACACACACACACACACACACACACACACACACACACACACACACACACACACACACACACACACACACACACACACATATTTATGGACACTTCTGATCTTCTAAAATGGACCTCCTTCTCTCTCTACTCTCTCTCTCATGACTGATCAGGTGTGGACTTCAAAGTAAAGACACTCTCAATAGATGGGAACAAAGCAAAACTCGCCATATGGGTAAGACTGATGTCAAAATGTGTTGCCTACAGTTTATTCTTTGTTGTCAGGAAAAACATAATGAACTGCAGGGTTTATCCACAAGATGGCGATATTTCACAGACAATCACTAAAAGAAACTAAAAACAAATTCAATTTTCTTCCGTGAGGCATCAAGTCCTAAGGTCCAATGAAAACACAACATCCACAGCGAGGCCATAGCTGACGCACTTGTTTCCGATATGTGTTTTGTGCTGGAGAATGCCAAGTCTCGAAATACTTCTAGAAATATACTAGTATAAAATAATTGCATACATGTCATAATGTTACATCTAACTACATGGAAATGTAACATGTTAACAGCAGGGTTCGTACGGTCATGAAAAACCTGGAAAAGTCATGGCATTTTAAAATGGTTATTTCCAGGCCTGGAAAGGTCCTTGAAAAAGTAATTTCAATGTGTTACATTCATATGTTCATGTCGTTCATTTAAGCTGAGTTTGAAATTAATTAATATACTTTTAAAAGAAAGACGCTCAAAATGTAAGCAGGCATACCGTTTATTCTCTTAATAAAACTATTGTCTCTCATTCATTTGTGTCATTCAAGGTATACTGTATGCTTTGCAATTCTCATTGTAATACTACATTTTCTCACTTTTTCATGTATACACCGAGATTTCACAAAATGTTTGGTCATGGAAATTTGGTTTAAAGTCATGAAAAGGTCATGGAAAATTCATGGAAATCCATTGGTCAAAATGTGTTTGAACCCTGTAACAGTGTTCTGAGGAATAATTCCCTCAAGCAAAACATCTGTAAAGGGTCATCAATCAACGGCCAATTTCTGTGGCTAGTGTACCTATTGCTCTGAAGTTTGGTGTCATGGATTCTTTTGCTGCAATTGATTTTACGTGTCTTTACTTTTGCAGGACACAGCCGGACAGGAAAGGTTTCGAACCCTGACACCCAGCTACTACCGCGGTGCACAGGGAGTCATACTCGGTAAACAGTGATGCTCATAAAGCCACATAACATGTTCAACTCCAGACCTAGAGACAATTTTTACAGTAAAATAATCACATCCACTCTCTGCTTTTTGTAGCATTTACTCTACACACTATTCTGTAAGTTACTTTGGATAAATACTGTAAATCAACGGCCATCGGATAGCTGCAGTGTGCTGTTAAAATTTGTTATGAATAAAAACATTTACATAAAAAGATGTAATCTTACTTGTCAAATATTTCCATTAACTCCTTTTCTCTTTTTGCATGGTTTTCACAGTGTATGACGTCACAAAGCGTGAGACTTTCACAAAGCTCGAAAATTGGCTGAATGAACTGGAAACCTACACGACACGCAATGACATTGTTAAGATGCTTGTTGGGAACAAAATCGATCGGGTGAGTGCTGCTCGTCCAATACATGTCACTGTCCCATCAGGCCATCACCATAACAGATCTTGTCATATATGTTCAGAATATGCAGTATAAAATGTTAATCTTGGTTTTATACTTACTGCTTAAATTAGTCACAATAAATATAAAAAACACACAACACCAGAAATCCTGGAAGTGTTTCATAAATGTGCTCACCGTCCATTGGTGTTACTTCACTTGATGTTTTATCCTTTACTCGGTGTATTCCACATAGGATGTCTTTTTGTTTTTCAGGACGACCATGAAGTGGACAGAAACGAGGGGCTAAAATTTGCTCGGAAACACTCCATGCTTTTTATTGGTAAGTGTCCATGGAAGACTAAAAATCAGACACGGCCACTTAAACTAATAGAGCCATAACATGTAACTTTCTGTGTCGAGCCACTAAAACCTATCATACTGGGCTTGAAAGACAGAACTGTAATTGTGTAGTTGGAACAAGTCAAGACCTCACTTAGTAAGTCATGCATTTAGTTTGGGTTTGTTGCGTTGTTTATACTGTTTTGGCATTTCTGAGTCTTGCGCGCTGAAAGGTGCGGCTACTCCAGAAGAACTGCATTATGATTAAAATCTAGCAGGCTTTCATTTTTCCGATCCATGTCTACATGTATTCCTGATTCTCATCTCCAATCTGCCCGTCTCTGGGAAATTTCGTTAACATTTATGGAGTTTCCATTTTAGAACGGCTAAATTATGGGGTTTTGAAAAGGTCTGGGCCAGAAGATGTCGTGGATTTAATCCGCTGTGAGGATGGATTCACCCCACGGGTTCATTTAATTCTTTATGTGTCATATTTGTCAACACATGAATATTTTAAAATATCTCTCATTAGTTACTATATTTAAAAAATATGCATGTTTTGCTCTGTTTTTGATTTAAAAATCTGTCATTTAGTGTTTTCTTTGTCACATTTCGGCAAGTGTTGTTCCCAGTTTTTTTTTTTTTTTAAGCTGATTTTATATATCTCGGTAATCCTCTTTCCTTTGTACAGAGGCCAGTGCAAAGACCAAAGATGGCGTCCAGTGTGCCTTTGAGGAGCTTGTGGAGAAGATCCTCCAGACTCCGGGGCTTTGGGAGAGTGAAAGCCAGGGTCAGAGGGTCCGTCTGGGGGAGCAGGAGCCGGGCAGTGGCAGAGCATGTGGAGGTTACTGTTCCATACCCTGAAACTGGACAGAAGGAAAATGGCACCAAAGTGATAGGAATGACTACAGACCAGAAACATAGAGAAAGAGAAGGAACTGAATGAATACTTTTTTTACTTTAAAAAAGTTTATTGTTGGGGGTAGTTCTGTCCGACGAAAGGACTTTGCTGTTTGCACACTTCCTTTTCAACCATCATCTGTCACTACTTTCTGTTTAAAACATGAATGAAAGGATCATGCAAAAATAACCTCTTGCCCAAAGGAAGTATGGTGTTTTAAATTGACATTACAACGCCGCGTGTACGTCATACGAGTACATGTCTGGTTTGAATTTAGCTTATTGTCGGCATTGATTCTGTTGTGCATTAGGGCATCAGGTTCGGAGCGTAGTGCCTATTACATGAACCAATTTGTAGGTTACAGTACACAGCTTTTCAAATTTTACCCCAAATAGTTCCTTATAATCGAGACCGAAGTCCCCTGGAAAGCCCTACATATACTTTGTGAGCTGTAAATGTCTAAATCTAGCTGCAGAGCTACAGTTAAAATATTCTAAAAGACATATATTTGTCAGCATTATTACATAAATAACACATCAGTTGGATTGCGGATGGCGGTGGAAGAGGCTTGTTTTCATGTTTGAGTGATCTGTCATAATGCACCACAACACTGTGAACGCTCCCAAATACGACCTTTCACAATGGACCTCGGCTACTGATACCACTTGATTCTTACTGTTAATCCAGTCTGTGCTTCAGTACATATAGAGGCTTTCAAATGAACTGATGTCCTGTTTTTTTTGTTTTTTTTCTCTTCCTCTTTACATTGAAATATGCAAGACAAGTAGTCGTCTTGGATCTTTTCGGATTTCTTGCAACTGAACCTTTCTTTGTCTTTGCATGTCTGACCTAAACGATAACTTCCACAAGTACAAGTGTAAAGTTTACAGTAATAAGAGCTCTTGCATTAAAATATATATATTTTTTGCCTTTCTGATCTGGCAAAAAGGCAAACAGTGTGTACATTAGGCTCTCTCAGCTTGTTTTCTTCCCATTTATTTATCAGTTTTCTGTGTGGCACTGTGGTCCATATGATGTCCCACTCACTTATTGAAGGCATTTCTCACACATTCTAGTATGAGAGCATTCCTTAGAGCTTCCTGTCCACAGTATAGTATTGTTGTTATTTGTTTGAATTCCTCTTTCTTGTTGACCTTTTTATTCCTGTACTTCTTTCTTCCTGTTGCGTTTGCTGTGCGCCTACTTGAATCATATTCAGCAATATGTTAAATTGATATCTGCCTTAACATTGAATGACATGTGCTGGAGTTATGGTCCAGTGACAGTTGTATTGTTTCAGACTGAAATAAATGACAACCTCAAGATGTCGTCCCTCGAGACTAATTATTGTTTAATTGCCATTTGAGAGCTGCCATGACGTGTCCATGTGTGTAGAAGCCCATCTCATCAAACGTTGGTTTACAGTGGAAACAGCAGTCTCTTTCCATAATACTTTTGAGGACTGTCCTGTTGCTTCTCTGCACAAAATAACAGACCAAAACCGGGAGTGGAAAAATCTTGGTAATCATGTTTTGTAGATTAGTCCCAGAGGACTAAGTGTGATTACAAGCTTATGTTTGGTGTCAGGATTTCTCCAGATGTAGGACACACTGCAAAAGGACAAGAGATTGTGTTCTCTATTTTAACAACAACATATGTTTTTTTGGCAGATGACCCCATATTGAGGTCAGACGATTCCCAAGCTCGTATTTGGTATTTAGTATTTATTATGTTTTAACATTAAAAAAAGATGACATTTGTGTCTCATCTATTATAATGATGTTTGCTGTGATTTTGTCCCCCAGACAGACATCCTGTTGTAAGCAAATTACCTTATTATTTAATTAAAATACATTCACAACTTTATCAGGTTTTCTTTCAAAACCCTGCATTAACAGCAAGCAGTAAACACACCACTGACATACACATAATCACGATGCAGGTAATATGTGAGGCTGTTAGCTACTAGAAGCCTATCTACACTTGCAGCCGACATGGAGCCAGTGTTTACTATTTTGGGTTGGTTTCCTCCCAATTGGGCGACTTTTCATTAAGTTGAAATAGTGTTGGGCTGGTAGAGGAAATTTGGGCTGCTTTTGTCAACATTTGGTGGGATTTCAGAGATATTGTGAAAACAATTGTAACAGAAAAGCTGTCCTTTTATGTAAGAAAAAAAGAAGTACTTGTTTTATATGTTAATAATACCTGACGTAGATCTCTGTTGAATCGAAACGTTGCAAAATTGAAATTGCTGGAAGTGTGCAGATTTTAACAAAATAAAAACAACGGTTACACCATTCAGTAAACATCGTCCTCTCATTCATATTGACTCATTTCATTTGAGAAATATATATATATATATATTGTGCTACAAAGTTAGCAATACAGTTACTTTTTTAGATCTTTTTCTCTGAAAGCTGTTAATTTACATACCTATTCTGCAACAAATGTAAATAATGTCAAACTATGTGAATCCTGCTTTAGCTGGATCGATGCTCATCAGAAGGACTTGAACTTCAGCACTCCACTTGCTGTCTCCGTACTCAGTACGCGATGCCACCCCTTCTGCCCATATTACTGCCGTTTACAAAGCAATTTGAAAGTATATTATGAAACTGCGAGACCCAAAATTGCACACATATGAACTACCACTAAATACAGTTCAGTTAAACATAAGTATGCAGCGCCAGCCCCTGCAAAGTGATGATTTAAAGCAAATGACTGGTCAAAAGTTTTCACATTGGGTTTATTCATATAGCTGCTGTCAACTTTAAGCATTGGATGATAATCCAGTCTCATGGAAGTTAATATAACTTACTGCAATAGACGACAATCGAAAGACATTAGAAACAGGGCAAAAACAGTAGAAAATATGAAACTGCATTAGGTTAGTTTTTCTATTGAACAATGTAAAAATACTTTAAATGTGTATCAGCATTACAAAATTACAGGCTGCACAGATATTGCAAGGCACTTAAGCATCTGGTATTATATGGAACGATAGACCCGATGCTCCAATGACATGCCTACACACGGTTTTCCAGGGCCACGTTAATAGTCTGGACCTCCGAGATATGAGAGGACTTCTGGATGATGCGGTTGGTGAGAGTGGGCCCCGTGGTGCAGCCCTGCCTCAGAGCGGCGGTGGGTCCTGCGACAAACATCCTGTCCATGATAGTGGTCCTCGAAACCGAGAAGGGCCCTCGGGTGCAGCTCTGCCCCGTGCCGGCTCTGGGCACTGTCACGCTGCTCTGATCTGCAGCGCAGCTCTGCCCCCGGGCCAAGTTGGTCAGAGCCACGGCGGCGTGGATCTCCCTCCAGCCCTGATTGCCTCCTCTCTGCTGCTGCTCCCTGTGAATATAGGAAAAAACAAAGAGCCAAATCGGCCAAAGAGCAATTTTAGAAATCCAAAGCAGAAATGGTGGATTTGATTCTCCTTTTGATATACAGCCAGAATAATGTGGACGGATTAGAGGTGGTGGTGGTTCAGTTTCAAGAGAGGGATTATGTAGAGTATTACTTTTTAGCTGATGAAAGTTGAAAAAGGAAAAACAGCTGATTCGATTGTAGATTGAGTGATATATAATTACACATACCTGGCACATTTACTTGAAGCATAGTCCACTGTGTCTGCAAGAGAGAAGAAGGAAAGGACTCACCTAAATATAACTTGATTCAGTTTACTTGATAGCAATGAAATTGCAAACAGAGAATATTCACATGGCCATCAATTTTGGCTGTATGACATACGTTCGTGATAATACATGGATTTTAAATTTGCAGCATGTGTGTGAGTATCTATGCGTGTATCCATGGGGGATTGTGCATCTGCATGGGTTTAGTGTACATGTTTGTTCATGTGAATGTGCTCCCAAATACAAACATGTGCATCAGTTACTACTCCTCCAGTGTGTCTCTCTGCATGTGTTTTACAGTGCCAGATAGGTTTAAATCACTAAAGTGCACCAGCCGACCTGTGCTCAGCTACTCTGGCCAAAACAAATGCAATGCAGTGTTTTACTCTTGAGCTTTTGAGTGGGAAAATAAATACATATCTGCAATGTGCCATAAGGACTAACTTTGTGTTTTCCTGTTTCCAAAGCTCTGCTAGCACCTGTAAAGTTGATCCACTTTGTGTTATTCCTTTCCAAAAGCTGTCTCTGCACATCTCCATCTTTTGTGATCAAGGCCTGACCTCAAAGTGAAATTAAACCATGGATGGGGGAGTGTTTTATGGTTAAATACCTATGGACCTCATCTGTGGAAGAAGAATGGGTCTTTCTCTCTCAATGCCCCGAATCTAAACTACAATATCTCTGGCTATTTCAGAAGCAGTATAAATACAACTTTAGAGTAACCTTATTTTACTTTGCTTTTGCTGTTTGAGCTCTGTGCATTATATGTCGAACTTATTTTCCAGTTTTGGAATACTGCCTTTTTTCATTGAAGCAAATAGAAGCTGGTCAAAGGCAATCTTTTTCAGGGAGCAACATACAGGGAAATTAGAGGTCCATTGTGAAACACAGTCTTTCAACGTTAACAGCCCGAAAACATCCTCGTTTCTGATTTCTTTAACCAGGCTTAAGCCAAAAGCAACTACTTGCTTATGGTAAATCATCTTGCTGTTTTGTGTTTTATGTTTTTTTGCTACTGAACTTCCCTGAGTATTTCTCTCTTTAGCAGTTATAACACTCCTTGCCAAGATAGTTCTTGAGTAGTCTGTTGTATTTATTACCCAGAAAAAAAACATTGTTTCACCTCTGGTGAGTCTCAAATTTACAGCACGGATCAGTTACAACTGCATTTTACAAGGGGTAATGAAGCTGCTCACCTTTTGTTATTGTATATATTAGCCTACATTGAGTTGCAGTATTGTCATTTTATATCTAAGTATCTAACCTTATTCAATTACAAATAAGAAATAGTTTGATTTTGGGGCAAATATTATTATTTACATTTTTTTGCCGAGAGTCAGATGAGATGATTGATAGCTCTCCTGTTTGTACGCTACATATGAAGCTAGCGAGTAGCTGGTTCGCTTAGATTAGCATAAAGACTGAAAGCAAAACAGCTAGCCTTTCTCTGTTTGAACAAACAAAACAAAATTAACTTACCAGCATCTCTAAAGCTAACACTTTTACATATTATATCTAATTTGTTTGATCTGTGCAAAAAAAAAGGTGTAAAAACAACTAGTTTTGGGTGTGCAGTTATAAAACAGTCAAAAAAAAGTTAGGCTAGCGGTCTCTCCCTGCGTCCACTCTTTATGCTAAGCCAATGCTAACCGGTATCAATCTTCTTGGCAAAAAACCCTGAATATGTGTATTTGAATGTTTATGGAACTTTATGTATTTCGGTGTGCTAACAAACTATTAGTTTAAACCCACTTCTCACAGCCAGGTGTGTCATTGGGATCAACACTGCAAAACAACTGTGTGCTGAGACAATATTGTAACACCTTGTTTCCTCAATGCCAATATATATTCACTACCAAGAGACTCCCCTCTCAGTATGCATGTTTTCATTTGAAACAAAATGGGTGGAAAACGCAGCAAGGCGTTTGTCCAGATATGTTTTTCGTCGCTCTGTGTCCAATAAAACACAACTGTGGTCACATTTATGGCTCTCCAGCCTTTTTAAGGGAAACACTGAAGTTGATGCGAGTACCACAGTAAACACCTTCACATTCCTGTAGGCTTCAGTAAATGGTAACATCAGTAACATACAGGACACTATTTTGTGAGACTTTAATGCCTGTGGTGCTCAGACTGATATGTGTAAGACACTGTGTAGCAGCATCACTTATAGCCCCGTCACTTGAGGTTTAGTTTTAACTGTCTCCCGGATGGAGTATAAACGTGTTAATGGTGTTAGTGCCTGTCACAAATCTGGCAGCTTGACTTTCCACTTCCCTTTCACAAAGGAGTCGTACTTGGTTGCAAACACCGTTAATATGACCAGCAGGGATACATAAAAAGTTTGCGTAAACATTTCAAGAGTGCTGATGACAACATCAAGAAACCCCCAAACACTCTATATTAAGAGAGCAATAACATGTTCAAAGGAATAGTGTACATTTTGAGAAATTCACTTATTATCTTTCTTACTCTGAGCTAGATGACAAGATTGATACCTCTGAAATATCTGTATGCTAAATAGGAAGCTGCAGCCAGAAGACAGCTAGCTTAGCTTAGCTAAAGAAAGAAAACCAGCTAGCCCAGTACTTTTCAAAGGTAACAAAAACCTAACCAGTCAAGAAACATCTAAAGCTTATTAATTAACATGTTTCATCTCTTCTGTTAAATCTGGTCAAATAAACCAACTGTGAAACATTGCTGCGGAAGGTATCGCCCATCCTCCAATTCCCCATTAGGTAAACACTGTTATCTCTGTGAGCGCTGTTTCCATCGTTTGCGCTGTTAGCCGCTGGCTCAGTCGCCAAATTGAAAGCCATGTAGAGGCTATAGATAGGCTCTGAATTGTATGTTTAGCAGGTTTAAGCATGACAGTACACTTTAAACAATTAACCATTTCACGGGTAAAATTATGAATTACCCTAATTATTATTATTATTACTACTAATCTCGAGGTCAATTTGAGGTTAAAAGTGTCCCTGATACAGATCAGAAGTCTTGTCACAGGTTATACTAATAATCATTAAATATGTGTCTTTAGACTGGGACCAGGATTTAATGTTTGCTTGGAAATATATAAAAAGCAACAAAAAAATGCCTTGTCTACTTTTTAGGTGAAGTAAGCTAAAGAGTAGAACTGGTTTCAAAAATCTTTTCACAACTCTTATAATATAATGTCCATTTAGATTTATTTTGAGTACGAAAGAAACACTTGGGAGAAGCCGCCTGCCAAAGCACACATGAGTCAGGGAAGCAAAGCTACTCCCTCTAACAGCAACGGGAAAAGCCAAATGGATATTAGTGATCTCGCTCTGGGTTGTCTCACAATTGAGTGGCAGCTCTGACAGTCGCTGTGCACGATGTCTTCAGTGCTTTACTGACAGACTGCTCCATTTCTACATTTGGCTGAGGTTCCCTCTTCTCACCCTGGGAAGAATAAAGTCTCAGACATTCTGTAATTGTCCTTGAGGCTGGACTGGACATTTCCACTATGGCAAGAAGTTGAAGCGGAACAAATGGCACATTCTAGTATATGGAAATGATATTTGTGGTGTGAAGCGGCAGCCAGCGTGAGCTCCGTCCAATTTTAAAATGAGGGATTTCAGCGTCTGCATGAGTCTTTATTAGAAATGTTTGTAAAGGCTTTGGCTCCTTTACCTTGAGCGCATTTGAGTGTTGTCAGTGTGCTGGGCTCCCTATGGGTCTGAAAGGGCACCCAGGTGTCAAACTCCATCCCAGATTCGCTCTAACTTTATAATTGAATCTTGCAGAGCTTCTGAGGGAGAGATTTATTAATGTCAAGGAGCTCTGAGGAACCATGTGGAAGTTTCTGTTCGGTCTGTTCTTATTTTACTGTACGCTGTGGTGTGTTAAAAATGAACCGAAGGGAAGCGAGGTAGTTAAAGTGTCATTTTGTCTCGAATTTAACATAAATCTGCAATTAACAAGGAAGATGCTTTCGTGATTTCTGTAGACAGGGGATGGTTGCACCAATTTCCCTCCCAAATTAACATATATGTTGCATTATTATGGGATTTCCCTGATACTTAGACATGTTCAGTGTCGATTTTGTGTACAAGCGCAATATTCCTCTCAAGTATGAAAACTCATCTATTTGCTTGTTGTGTGATATTGTCTTGCACACTGACAAACACTGGCTTCTCTCACCCATGTGGTAGACAAAATTGGCCTCTGTTTCGTAGGATGACGCCGGAGAAACGACATCTCGATCACACTCGTTGGAGCTAATCGACTCAGAGTGGCTCCTCCTTTTGTGGGCCGAGGGGACGCCGTCGGCCTTCGCCGCCATCATGTGCCGCAGGGTGTCGTTCAGATACCGGTTCAGTAAACTGCTCTTGTACTTCGATGGAGGTGACGCGCCGTCGTCACTGTTGGCGGAGTCCGCCATGGCGAGGATGCTGCCTTGCTTCTCGGGCACGCTCTTGTGGGAAGATGACCTGCCAAAGTCTGATTGGCTGATAGGAGTTTGTAAGGGACACTCTTCATCTGCAGCAAAGGAAACAAAATATCATATTTAAGATGTTACAAACTATGACAAATATAGCTGTTTCAGTGGGAAAAGCTTTTTTTTTTACAATTCGATCTATAAAAAGTAATGAACTTAAATACACTATGAAATTATGCTGTAGCTTGTACCATCAGAGTCAGTGTCATTGCTGCACACGCTCAGTCTCTCAGCGTTTCCCTGGATGTATTTATTGTACAGTTTGATCCTCAGGGCCCAGCTCAGGTCTGGCTGTCTCACTGTGTTCTTCAGCCTCCGCCGGGCATTCGCAAACCAGTTCGAGACCTGCACAGATGCACCTTGTTATAGAACAACGCTGACTTAATTTAAATCCACAAAACTCATAATGGACACATCTCGAAAGTACATTTTCCTTCATTCGTTCTCTCCATGTTTTCTTGCACAAGCTCATCTCTCACCTGCACGAGCGTCATGTGTGAGCCCAGAGCCAGCAGGACCTTCTCTGTCTTGGTTGGGTAAGGGTTGTCCCGATGTTTGTACAGCCAATGTTTCAACGGTCGGGCCATGTCCTGTAGCACCTGTCTCTTGTGGCGAACTTTGACCCCACCCAGACGAGACCTGGAGGAATCAAAAGTTGCCTCGTAGATTCACAAAGACCACCCACGATCCCTTCTGTTCAAACTATTAAACCTACTCATGAAACAGATACAATTATTTCTGTCTGTGGCTGACATTTCTAAAGAACTACAAATAACTTTTCAACTATGTATATATAGGTAGAACATAAAACTACATTTTAGCATGACATATTGAAAAATTAAACAAATTTATTTTGTATATGACATTTTAAATACTACATTTTACGATACATTTCACAAGCGTAAGACCAGCTGTTTAACTGTTCCAAACATAATTTCCAACACAGACAAAAGGGCGTACCCATATCTTCCGTACTTGATAGGAGAGCTGTCGTCAGTGGGGTCCTGGCATCGCAGCAGGTCTGCGTTCTGCTCGCCTGTTAAACTGCTCCGAGGTAAGTTTACACAGTTCAGTCTGCTCCTCTCCTCTGCGCTCATGTTGTCCTCAAAATGAAGCAGAGTCTCAGACTTCATTTCAGCAACTTTGATCATTGTTGAACATACAGAGTTTTCCTTGATCAACAGGTGCATCAGTAGACTTCCAGATGCAAATAGAAGCAGCAGGTTCCCATCCTGGATACACTTGATGTAAAGGTAATAAAAAAAAATGTTGAAAGGGTTCCTTCCTCTTCCTTCTGTGCCCACGGGAGCAGTGACTGAGCAGACAGATGATGACAGTCTCTTATGAGAGAATGGTGTTTTAAAAGTCAGAGGTTGTTGTCTGGTTTAGTTGAGTTTTGTGAGGAGAGTTCAAATAACCTGCTGCTCAGCTGCCTATTGGCTCTCCCGCCATCCAATCACTTTTCTGGAGAGCTCTGTGAGGAGAAGCTTGCAGAACGGCAGCCTTGGACCTCGGCAGTCCTCCAGGATATGAAAAATATTGCACATGAATATCAGAAAATGAGGTCGTTAGATTCACTAGTGGGATTTTTGCATAGTATGTCTACAGCCTGTGCTAAGCACTCAGATTTTCTACACAAGGTATATGAATCTCTTGCGGCTTTACCAAAAATCATGTCAGCAGATATTAATGCATGTTTTACCAGGGGACTCTGGAAATTTATGGGTGTAATTGCATGGTTGCTAATAACCAGTAAAACCACCAAACTGTGCCTTGTGTTAGGCAGGGATGCCTGCTGTGCTGAAATAGATTTCAGTACAAATTGGCTCATAGTAGTTAACACAAAGACTGGAAAATGAACTTGATCCTTGTCTGTATAATCCTCAGAAAATGTTGCACATTGTTGCATATTTTGGAGTCTGAAAGTGAGTCAGAGTGTGCATTTTGAAATGTGGATCTTTTTAATGCTCTCTGCAGTGTGAGCAGGCGTATCAAACTATAATGCTCACATTTGTACATGTTTGTCTTCATTTTGGAACAAGGACTGTAAACACTGATCTAAAACTGACATAAGCTTAGCGTTGTCATTAGTGTAACTTCATGACAACATGCTGGCATTCGGCCCAGTATTCACAGACTCTGTGGTTCAACTTGAGCTGTCATCCTTGCATGTTTTTCCTCTTGACATCCAAACAGTCTTATGTAAAACTCTTTGGATATACAGTAATGACTCTGCCATGCATAATCATACCTTGATTATCTTTATGAAAACATGTGATAAAATGTGATTTTCCTTTCTTCAGGGTTATGGCTAAAATCCGTGCAGCACTTGTTCAACCGTTAAACATATTAAAGGGCTCCATAACGCTTTGTTATAATTCAGCTGGTTGAGTTTCAATGGTTTCAAAGCTGAAAAACACATGGGCCAGAAGCATCCCCGTTAGGTGCAGTAAATTCCTCGCTCACATTCCTCAGTAGTAGTCGGAGAATGCTACATGCTATCACACACCATTTACTCCCGTCCCTCTGTGATATGTTCACCGGTTCAACTGTTTATACTAGCTGGGAGCACACCTCCATTCAGCAGTCAGGAGACCTGTAAAAAGCTCTGTGGGAGGACATATATCTCCTCTTGTTTGGGTAGTTTGGCACGAGTGTGTGTGTGTGTGTGTGTGTGTGTGTGTGTGTGTGTGTGTGTGTGTGTGTGTGTGTGTGTGTCTTGCAGGTTCACAAACTCTAGGCCTATCCAAAGGGCCAAACATCTATCAAGTGTGAGTTGAAGAAATTGAAATTGTGTTCTCAAGTATCCTGAAGAAGTAACTTTTGCCAAATGTAGATCTTGAATTAGTACATATGTAGTATTAGTGTAGGAGATTGTTGATAGGCCTAATACTTAATACTTAATAAAACATTTATCTTAGCAAAACACTAATAATCCCACTGTATACTACCTGTCCAGCTTCAGACAGAAAACTGACAAAGTTAGCAACTAGTTTGAACATTTAGCGACGAAAGAACAAGATATGTACCTCAGGAGTCGGTGGAGACCAAAACTAAGCTAAACGGTGAGAATATTGGACTGCTTGTGTCTACTAGAACAGTGATTTTCAACCACTGTGCCGTGGCACACCAGTGTGCCGTGAGAGATAGTCAGGAGTGCCGTGGGAAAATGTCCAATTTTACTTAATCAGCCCCAAAAAATATTATTTAGTTTCCGCAAATCATTTTCCATTGTTGACCGTCTGACCCTGCAATATAGTCGCTGGCCTAGTAATTAAATACTCTTCTATGCCAGTAGGTAGCGCAATAATTATCCACCATATATGCTGTATTATGCTACAATGTGGCATTTTGTAACTTTTTTAGTTGATTTAGTTGATTTAGTTGATTTTTTTTATTGTAGAAAATGTGCCGCGGCTCAAAAAAGGTTGAAAAACACTGTACTAGAAGAACAGCCAATTGTTTGCAAATACTTTCAATATAACCACCGTTAGGTGATAAAATATCAATGTTGTGTTATGAACTTTGCCGGTGTACAGGCATCGTTATCTTTTGGAGACTTCACTGACAGCGAGGCGACTACAAGTCGAAAACAACAAGAATGTCTTCTGGTGAGATCGGACGTGTTCACTTCCTGTTTTTTTTTTGTAATCAAACCAGCGAAATGTTTCACTCTGACTTCCTAACCTGTTATTTGAAAGATAAACTACATGTTAGCATGTCAAAGCCAACTGTGTCATCATGATAATGAACTGAGTCAGTAATGTAAGTCCTACAGCAGTAATTTTGCTAACATTTGGAGAAATAACTTTCTGCTCGTACCAAACCAAGTAAGGCTGGAGCTACAAACCCGAGAGTAGAAGACTGTCATTTCTTCTCTCAAAAGGTACATAGTCTGACTTTAATGTGTCAATATCAGGACACAGTAGATGACTCTTTCAGTTTTCTCTGTAATGAACTAAACACCTTTTCACCTTCCTGCTTCAGTTTTGTATAATTCACTCCCATTTACTTTCAGCATGCACGTTACTGTGCTGCTTGTTTAAAAGTTATGAATATCTCATGCAAAGACGAAGATATTGTTTAACGTCCGTCATATTTATTTTTTCATACTTCGAATAGACAGTTTGATGATTGAGCCAAATTATCCGAGACCAATTGACATCATACTTCTGTGTAATGTTTGAAGTTGGAGCTGCAGTGCACATAAAACGGTGGGTTTTCATTGGATTGCTCCGGTGTCTTAAATGGCATCGTTATGATCTCAGAGGGTGCCTGCAGATTCTCAGGGATGTGATGAAGTTATACTGCTACACTTTGTCTGAGGTCGGGCTTCAGGCCTTGCAGAAGTGTGATTGTTGTATCCTGACAGTCTGTGTTGTAAGTTTTGATGCCCAGGGGACATGTGGACACACTATTGTGTGCATCTCTACCCATCTATTTGGGACACTGACCATAAGCCTGCCAAACTAAAATAAACACCTGAGACAAAATGGCGTGCTCTTTATCCCTGCAGCTTAACCCACTATGTGTAAAACCTCCCCGTGCTTTTACAGTAAGCTTTTATGTGCAGCCGTTACTTTCTCTTCGTACATCTGCGAAGGCCCGAGTCCCTAGAAAGCCATTACCGTCTCCACACATCGCGTTGTTCCCTCTTTCTCACAAACACAACATGACAGCCACATTAACACCCCTTCACACCCAATTGAGCACAGCATCCAAAAAGGGGAAGGAAACACCATGAATGTGGAGGAATTCAGTCATTAAAAGGAATTGGTTTAAGCAGCTAGTGTGGAGGAGAGCAGTTGAATCTGCAGCTGTGATGCTCAAATATGGTTATTTATTAATGGTGTGTCTCTAATGGCTCTAGTGAATCTCCGCCAATTATTCGTCAATGTCTCAATATGATTGTGAATAAAAAAGGATTCTTTACAATTCAGGGTCTATGAAAGGATAGATTTTCAGCATATGGTGTTAAAAATGCACAACCCTTAAAAATCTTCAAGAAACAAGCTACAGTGTCTACAGTACAGTTGTGAAACATACTACAATATGTACAAATTCTGAAACTTGCCGCCATAACAAAGGCTTTTCTTCTTCTTCTTCTTCCTCTTCTTCTTCTTCTTCTTCTTCTTCTTCTTCTTCTTCTTCTTCTTCTTCTTCTTCTTCTTCTTCTTCTTCTTCATTTACAGTCTTTAATTGACTGTGATCTTATTTGTGTCCCTATTTTGTACAGGATTTTGGCAAAATGCCTCCCTGACTGCTACTAATAATATTTCTCTGGTGTACATTACAGTTAATTGAAGTGCAGCAGCTGTCAGAATAATTACATGCTGATGTTTGCGATTTGGCAGGGAGGGATTACACTCAGCCACAAGTAGAGTTTCTCTGGACAGTTTCCTTTTTTTCTATTTCTTCTCCGTCCTGCAAGTCGACGTTATTTCAGCCAAATGCCAACAGAAAAGCTGGCTCTTGCACAGATGGTGGGAGAGAGAAAGATGGATTCTGTTTGCTTAATTAGATACACACTAAGGGACACCATGGAAAACGGTGGTAATCACAGGACAGGAAAAATATGTGAAATATGACAAAAGTGAAATGTTCATGGTTCAAGGTGTGAATTCTAACTACATACAATTAAGACATTATTTTTTGTTCTTATGTTCTTTGTGAGTTCAGAGTTCAAATCCATCCATCCAAATGACCACAACTTCTCCGGGCTTTTGTTGGTGAAGAGCAAATCCACTTTGCAGGAATCCACTGGACTTCTGCCTCTTCCACCTTCTCGAGGTCCACCTTCAGCTCTCTAAACGTCACAGCGATATCTCCGTTAACAATCACCTTGTCAAACAAGTGGCCACACTGGCTTTCTATGGTTTCAGCCAAGTTAATCATGTCCTCAAGGTCCTCTTCCTGTGAAAAGAGAACAACTGGGTAAATGAAGTGTAGTATCATGGTGTTATAATACCACTATTCAGCTCTTTTCATTGTTTGATTTGGGTGTCCTTTTATTATCCATCTAGTAAAAGATGAGATGAATCTGTACAGAAAGCAAGCAACAACAAAAAAAGCAATTGATGATTAATTATGATTTCAGTGTTAATCTGACAAATACTGTTGATGGAAACCAAAAAGCTAAAGCCTGACTATATGGCGACATCCTCCAAGAAGTTGTTTTACAATAATCTGCACATACTGTAACGTAACAGGACATGGAACGGAGCCTATTCAGCTATAGTCACCGAGGCGTAACACACCGTTACATGCTGAGAGAGCGGAGGAAGCCTTTTCACACCAGCTGGAGAACAAGTTGAAAGCACAGCCCTAAAAGATATTCCTGACACGTAGAAATAGAATAGGAGTAGAACGGACATTGAACTGATTTCTGTGGCCATTTGACGAGCACAAAATAAATGGTTACTGGGTAGTAGTGTGAGGCGGTGGGACCTTTAGACCCAGCGCTGCTGTTATGCTCATTTTGTGTAACCAGTGTAGTTAAAGCATGGTGGAATTGACAAGCTAGTTAACTAGCCAGCTGTCTGCTGGTTGGCTGCTGCTAATTCCACCATGATTAAATGCTCACGTTACACTGGTTACACAAAATGAGCCGAACAAGGTTGTCATTCATCTGGTGGATAAAGCATTAAGTTGTTCAATTTGACTCATTTGCCCTGGTTCTGTGTGATTTTCGCTTTTACTACTCCACTGAATGATTCAGTGAGACTTTTGACTTGCTGTTTGTCTGGTTAGTTTATATGGAAGTTAGCCCACTAGAACGGTAGCAATGGCAACCAAGCCCATAAACATGGCTGCCAGTCTGACCATCCAGCTACATTGATTTGAATGGGAAAGTCCGTTCTGCTCCTATTCTATTTCTGTGGCCTGAACCATGGAAAGGTTTTGGTGCTTGGCACTGGGCATCCCCCAGCCATGCTGCAACACAGGTGTCTGACCTCATGGGTTTAATAAGGGCAACACTGGCAGCCAGGGTCAGACAGTGAAGGAGAATCCAGATGGAGACTATGAGAGTGACCTGGCATCTTTTTGTCACACATCTACCATCAAACATACATGCTCTTGTTTGGAGATCTGTTTTGTTCACCTCATTGAGTCATAATTTCAATCCATCGCATATACACACAAGATGGTACCCTTCATCATGGACCAAAAGTACTCACCTGCATGTTAGTTATGACCACAAAGCCACCCACCGAGCAGCCTTGTAACCCCCCCTGTCTCTTAAACATCTCTTAAATGCAAACCACAGGCTCAACTACGTGTAAGGCAATGTGTGTGTACGTCTGGGTGGGTGCAATAAGGCAATAAGGCCAGGGTGTTTGACCTCACATCGCCCCTTATGTTACTAGAAACAGAACAAGCACCTGATTCACACATGGACCTGGTGGCATGTGCTTTGTGTGTTAATGTTGTGGTTTATCTTACTGAAAAGATCCTGACTGAGTTCTTATCCTCCTCATCACAGATGAATTTAGCTCTCCGTCTGGTGAGGCGTAGCTCCTCTATTCGTGGGGGCTTCACGAACACCATGTATGGTTTGAAGTCAGATGTATACACATGCTTTATTTTCTGTGGCGGCGGAGACAAAAGAGAAGGAGGTTAGATGTAGGCAGCAATAGTCATGGTACATAGTGGATCTCAACTTATTTCATGTCGAGAACCCTGATACACATTAGGTCATGGATTTCAAATTCACAAGATTTCGCTTCGAGGACCTCCATCTGAAAATATTTTGGTTGTTAGATATGATTCAGACCAGAATGTTATAGTTGTCAACTACAGTTGAAGAACTAGTGAAACCTGGGATCAGAATAGTCTCTCTTGTGACTCTTACTCACATTGGGCTCGCTTCTGGAGGGAATTAAATAGTGAAAATAAACTACACACAATTTTTCTGGGGACCTTCTAGAACTCCCTCAAGGACCCCGTGGTCCCCTGTTTGTGAACCCCTTATTAAAGGAATACAATAATGTGAAGATCCCAGCTCTTGAAGTAAATGTTAAATCATCTTAAATGTTGTAACATAATATGGTAGTTTTGTGTAGAATGAAGAATCCATGACGGATTTCTTCCCAAACTGTATTAATGATGTACAAGCAATGATGTGTAACAGCCTACTGTATACATTTCATTAATGTTCATTAATTGTTTTGCATTTTATCTCCTTATTTCAAAATGTATCCTCATGTATGACAGTACTTGCTAATTCTCTTTGTTGAAGCAGGAAGAGGGTGGAGCGATAAATGCTTCTCCCAACACACATGGAATCACCCAATGCTATTTGTTAGCAAGGACTTTAATTGGGAGGGTGAAACAAGTTGAGGTTCATGTTATCCCTCCTTTACTCAGGGACCCCAACAAACCAGTAGCATGGACTCCGTCACTGGCTTCCCACCACTACACCACTGCCAAATGTGTTTGATGGCGAGGCCAGGAGAGAAGCACCACTGCCAGGAACTAAACCCTATTTAAAAGTCAGTCTTCTGATGAAAAACTATTACTGATGAGGCAATCGTCACAATTAACATTTAGTACAAAACAGTATAATGGCATGATACTCACACTAGGGTGCACATCCAGGAGGCACACCTTGCCTTCAGCCATCACTCTGTGCACAGAGTCCAGACTTGTTCCATAGTAGTGTCCTTTGTACCTCCCATATTCTATAAACCTTGAGGTCAAACAGAAACAGGGACAGGAACAGACAGGAAAGACAGCGAGACAGCATCAAATGGTTATCAGACAGCAGGAGAAATGGTGGACATGACTCGTATGAAAGGAGACAGTGAGTGGGATTATTGTTATTTCTATGGGAAAGCAAACCACAAGGGCGACACCTGTTTATGTACCTATGATTGAGAATATCCTCTTCAAACATGTGAATGGACACAAAATGATAATCTACCCCTTCAGTTTCCCGCCTTCTTCTTTCACGTGTGGTGTCTGAAAGAGAACAGGACGGCAGCTGTAAAAAGATGAGAAACCATTGTGTGCGCGGGAGGTGAAGGGGACAGGTTTGGATGTCTGTCTTACATGGTACAGTGACGCCGAAGTGGTCCGGGTCTGAGATCAGGAGCCTCCTCTTCAGCTCATTAACGCCAACGCCGCTGGGCCCTTGAGACAAAAAGATGAAAACACTGTGCTCCTTATGCGGGTATTCATTCCCAATATCTGTGTACAAATGTTTCCCTCACGACAAGTCCGACACTAAATAGGCTTAGTGATCTGGTGACACATCTGTCTTTATCATCAGAGAAGCAGAAGGGGAGCGAGAGAGAGAGGCAGACAGACAGAGCTCTGATTTCATACTGATTTCAGTCTGAAAAGGATTCTCCAACAAACCTTGCTCTTTTCTTTTTCCCCTCCTCCTGTGTCTCTCTATTGAACGTTAAATGCTCCTATGCCCTCTGGAAAATACATAGCATCACAATTAAACGTGACATCTGCAAAGGCACACAGTATCAGTGTCATTATAGTGTAGGATGTACAGGATGACGTGCACACACGTGCACACACACACACACACACACACACACACACACACACACACACACACACACACACTGCAGCATCTGGGATTTTCTTCTAAAGCAGGTTTCTGCAGTCCCAGATTGCATCAGGCTCTAATGGAGAGCTGTCTGAAAGTCGGATTCTTGACATACCTGCCTTTTCCATCACAGCGTTGCATGAGCTTGATACATTACAAAATATCAAGTTCATAGACTCTCCACTGTTACACTGTTGATGTATTTCACAGCTGCTCCACAGAACTGGAGAGGAGCATCATTGAGCTCTGAGGATACTTTCTCCTAACCTTTTTGTTTTTTATTCAAGAGTTACACAATCTGTAGGACTTAAAATGGCTGGCGGATCCTTTCACCAGCGGTCCCGGGGCATAAGGGTCTTTTATTTCATTCAAAGTGTGTATGCAAAGCAAACAAAAACAGATATATTTCCAACCTGGTCAAACATTGTCCAGCAGGTCCTGTTTTAGCGATCCAGGTTTGGGCTTTTCCGTCTATTACTCTCATTGCCAATAAGATATATATTCTTAATGATAACCTCCGGTCAATAGCCTTCACAGCAGACAGTAAAAAATAATCCAGAGTCGAGGTAAGCTCCAACTCAATTAAAGAAGTCTAAATCTAAATCCAAGCTGTCTTAACTGTTCCAGTTTGAAGATGGAGCACTTGGCTGACATTATGAAGGATCTTATTCCCAATCCACTCATCACTTCCTCGACATTCACCTTCATTCATCTCCTCCCTATCTGGTTTTGTTTTTGCACTTCTTCAGTTCACTGTGTTTCTCTCCTCTCTGCCTTCCACTTTTGACTTTTTGCTTCTCTCCTTTGGTCACAGACATCCTGCAGTTGCAACATAATATGACATTAAAAAGACCTTCAGCAGGGCTCAATGTATAATTCCCAGTGGAGGGATATAGCTCAAAAGTACATAGAGCAGGCCTGCAGGATTGGCAGAGATGTGAATCTGGGGTGGGCCACTTGGTAATTTAAGAGAACACAATATATTCTGACTTGGATTTCTCTGACAGTGTTTACGTGGTTCTGATGGGAAAAGATTGTTCTTGCACTCAGTGGGGACATACATCTTCATCAATGCATTACTTTTTCTTTTGATCAACAACAGCTTCCATAATATTGTCCTTTTAATGAATGGGATTGTGTTGTTTTTAATGTTTTATATGGACTAAAAAGGCAGTGGGATGACATAAAACAGAACACAATTGACCACAATGTGCAATGCTGTGCATATCACCACTGTAGCTACCTTGCTTTGTGTGCAATGTTAAATGCCGTACATGTCTCACACCAGTTGCTCATGGACTAATTCATAGCATTGGAAACTATTTTCCAAGCTTTTGGCACTATGCTTTCAAAACAAACTTTACACACAAGATGGAGCTTGCTGATTTATTTGGGTATTTATAGCTCATACGTACCAACCAGAACAACCAGGCGGTGTCTGTCTTTGGGGTCTCTGTGGTAGGGGATCACCTCTTTGTAGGTAGGGGGGTGAATTGAGCTGTGTACCCCTGTGCTCCACCTCCTGGACTGAGCTGCTTCTCTGGCCCGGCTGCTCTTTTGCCCGAGTCGGAAACTCCTTCTTAAACCAGCTGGAGGAGAAAGAGAGGGACCTTAGACCTGCTAGTTGTATTGCTGAAAATCTAGCTGGAGGACAGCCACATTGTGGCAGTCCTAAAACCTGCATTCACTGATTTGATTTGGCCAATTGAACGCAGTGCGACTCAACATCTGGCTTTTTGTTGTTTTATGAAGTTGATGTGGTGAATGTGTGAGGAAACAATCCTCTGACTAGTTTACACATCCAGCAGGGAGAGCGACATTAACTCAACTGGTGAGGGCAAGTCTTTTATTCACTTTCCTTTTAGTTCAGGTTTTAGTCTCCACCAGCCTCCTCAAGGAAATAGCTCTTTAGCTGCTAAATGCTCCACTAAGTTCACCAGCAATAGCTAACTTTGGCTGTCTGTCATTTTTTAATGGGCAGGTAGCGTACAGAGTTCCTTTGTTTAATTTTCTTCAAGATATTTTGCTGATAACAGCTGCCTGCTGTGGCTGGAATTGAGTTGGATGAGAGCGGTGAGAGTGAACCAACACAGTAGAATCGAAGGCTGTAAAATCCAAACAATAAGCTGAACGAGGGTAGAATGGTTTGTACAGTAAAGTCAAGGGAGACAGGTGATAATTCTCTGTGGGTTTGTCAACGACCTCTTTCACATAAAACATAATCATTTGATCCATTGTAAATAATACAATATTTGATCAGTGAAGCTTAATGAACACTTAAACACTTTAACTTAACTCAAGAATGCTAAATCCAGGCCATAATAATCCATCATGACAATGTATTTGGTTCATTAGTTTTGACACAACTTGCGTACCATCACACATTAATATGCTCCATAGGCTTGATTTATTCTTAACGTATACTTCCACGAATCACCAACATTGTTTCTCTTTGTGCACCACTTTGTCAACACTTTAAAGTGTGAATGTTAGAACTCTTCAACATTGTTAACAAGCACACAAGCATATGACAACAAGGGTCATGACAGAAGGGAGAGCTACATCAATACAGCAACCCAAACTCTGGAGTCAAGCACCATCCTGAACGGCACAAATCTCAGTCAACAGACGACAACTCGGGCTGTCATACGTCGCTTATAAACTGTCTGACAGCCAGCGTCTGCCATGCGACTGTGGTCTGGCCTGGCTTGGCAGGCGCGCTCTCTTTCATGATGTTAACTGCTGCTAAGTGATGCTGCCAGGCTTTCTTTGACGTCACGTCAGCTGCAATTTCACTTTGTAAGCATATCTGTCTATTTCCTTTCTGGGCTTCATTCTAAGAGACATGGCACTATGAGTAGAGATTTCAGACTTTTGTTTACACAGGATTTAAACTGATGATTTCACTAACAGAGAGTAATACATACTGTATTAAACATATGTTATACAGCATATGAGCTATCTTATTTCCTAGAATGAAATAAGGTCTAGAGGAAAACATATCGGAAATGTCAATCTTGAGTAATTCTGGCAGTGAAAATCATCATGTGTTGCTGAAAATGCTCTCAGCTGTAAAACTGTAGTACATTTTTGAAAATGCTGCAAGCTGTTTCTGCTTCACTCAACAGTATGAATTAAGGGTGAGAGTAGAGATAAGACTGCGAGGAGAGTGAATACATGCAACGCATGTGACAAACTGGACCTGGGCCCTTCATGTTAAGATGGCCTGATATGAGCCTTAACCTGCAGGGAGTGGACAAAAACATTCAGCACGAAAAGTATTACCATTATTATCACTGCTTCCCTTCTCTTTCAGCCACTCTTTGCTCTGATTGCTCTGCATACTGTCCTTTGGTTGTGCAGCATTGTTAAAAGTCCACATGCCAGACAAAGAGGAAACACAGAGTCTGAACCACGTCATCAGGTGAAAGCTGGCCTGAGATAAGATGAAATGCACATTATTAAATGCACATGACTTTTGGAACTGATACAATGCAACATCTGTAATTACCTTGTCTTGTACAGACGTAAGGAGCCTTTTTACAATCAGCCGTAAGTGCACGCCCACATATGAACATCCTGCACTGCTCATTTGCACACACGCAAATACACACAAGCACATCATATCCAATCCCTGCGATCAAGACAAATGGGATAAATGGCAAGGCTGAAACCACATTTACTGTTCTAGTATTCTCCCTCAAATCCCCAAACCACGAAACGACATCATCATATGAACTGGTTTGTCCTGTAACTGTAACCAGGGTCTCCTTTTGAGACTGTTTTTGCTCCATCTATTTTTATTGCAAGGTATAATATATATTTAATATGTGTGTTGTTGTGAGTTGTCATGTCCATTAGCCATGACTTTCCTTGTCTTCCATCATACTGGTCCATTCTCTATTGTCAATAGGATTTGAGTGGAACAATTTAAACATCTCACCAATGTGGATCCCTGTTATCGCTCCGTAGTCTACATCCTCCATGACTGGAAAAAAGGGAAGAGGAAAGAGTGAGGAAATTGTGGACACAAACCACAAAGAGATGGCACATGTATTGCTCTGAAATTAAATACTCAAGGTATTAGCATATGTACTAATCCATATTTCCTAATATTTTGCTTTGGAAAATCTAATAATAGTCTTATTTAGAAATGATATCCACAATTTAGAAATATTAATAACTATCTTTCTCTTCCAAATTGATTGATAGCTAAAAGCTAGCACAAGGCAGAAGGCCAGATACCATAAACCTGCTTGGAGGAACATTTAATATAATCTTTTCCATGTTGAAAAGACATGCATGGAGAATTATAAGGTTATTATTTTTTGGATAATACATCTCTTTAAATCTTAAAAACCTAAAATAATACATATGTATGTATATCATGTAAACTATGACTAAGTTTTGTAAGCAAATTTAAACAGACAGTACCTTCCCCCTCATCTGTGGAGCATGTGGAGAAAACAAAAGCAGTGAGTACAACGGGGTGGCAGCAGAGCTCACCCATGACCTTGACCAGGTTCTTCAGAGATGACCTGTCACCTCTCAGTTTAGCGCAAAAGGAGCTCCAATATGTTTATTGGAAAGTGGTAAAAGGTTTTATTCTTTTCAGGTGTGGGGATTTTACGGACACACGTTGGCTCGTCACCTGGTGGTTTGACTCGTCGAGGCGTGAACAGGGCTTTAGGTCGCTGGAGGGCAACTCTCCTGTAGACAGACAAATGAAACACATAAAAAAAATAGATAAAACAAGGCTGGATCAAAACAGGATTTAATCAACATGTGTTTTCAAGTGAGTAAATACCTCTCATGGAGCTGCTGCGAGGGGATGAGCCCCGCCCGTGTGTTGCTGTCCCCGAGGTGACACGCCTGCCACCAGGTGTCATCCTCCATGCTGACAATCTGAAGGACGTCCCCTCTCTTAAAGGCGACTGCTGCATCCTTGCACGGAACGGTGGGATCCTCGTTCGGATCATAGTCAAACAGAGCCTGCATGAACAGCTGAGGAAAGAAAATAAATTAATGTTTTTGCCTTCAAACAGACAAACAGGGGACAAAGGAAAATGCACTCTGTATCTGGAGATTATATATAATCAATTAATTCATTCCTCTCTTTTCCTAAAGCAGCTTTGTGAAGTTCTTCTGAATCCTAGATGTGGACTCAACATCTTTGTCCAGTGCTTTTTTACACATATGTTGATGTCATTTTTGAGAAATGACGATGATCATAGAAAATAATTTGTCTTAATCCATTGCCAATGCTCCCTGCTCTAACAGTTTCCAGCTTGGACATCCACTTCATGTATGTGGTGGTTGTGGCCATGAATTATTCTTAAACCCCCCCCCAAAACTTGAAATTTTCCACATAAGGTGTGCAGATTCATTGGTAATGTTAAATTAAGTTGATGCGGTTCAACACATGTGATGTGCAAAATGATAAATCAAGTGTTTAAATGATAAAAAGCTGTATATTGTAATAACGTTAGAGAGTGTCTTATCCTTGAGCTGGATTTACTTCTTGACAATGTGCGGCTGAAGTGACAGCACCGTGGCAAAAACACAAAATATAACCAAACACACAAGATGCCACTGATTTCATCTGTTTTTACTGAAACCAGCTGGGCAGCTTTCCCCATGCAGCCAGATTGCATGCTAACTAAAAAAAAAACATGGTGCAGAAATAAAAGGAGTTAATATTTATTGTACCTTCTTATTTGATGACATTTCTTCCTTGGAGGAGGCCGGGACTATTTTGAATGTAACTTCACCCTTAGAACGAGTCTGCGTGAAAAACAGTTTCAAGTACTTAGATATTTGAGAAAATTCTTATTTACTTTCTTGCCAAGGTTTAGATGAGAAGATTGACGCCACTCTCATAAATGTCTGTCTGGTGAATATGACGCTACACCCAGCCCTCGATGAGCTGAGCTTAAGATAGGAGCAGGACAAGTTCTGTCCAAAGGCAACCAAGCCAGCCTACCACCTACCAATTCTGTGATTTTAATGTTTGTCTGGTTTTTGATCCATATGTGTGGTGAGCTTACCGGCTGTAGCTCCATATTCCATATTGTATTTTCTTTTTTTTATTGTTGAGGAATCCAATAAACAATGTAATCAATAATGAATAGCCCACTAACAAGCATTGTCCATGGAGCCAATAAGATTATTATTTATTTTTAAATGTCGGCCTTATTCTTTAAGTTACAATGCTGAAGAGAAGAAAAAACAAGTTGAGAGAAAGAAGAAAGAGAGAAACAGAAACATCCAATGAGGAGACAGAATCAAATGTGTGTGTGACGAACCAAAAGAGTAAGGATTTCCTTTGGCTTCCTGTGCTCCAGTGGGACCCCGTTCACCTCTTTTAGCTCATCTCCTTCATGGATCAGGCCTTCAAAGTGTTGGAAATATATATATATATGGAAATTTGTACCAAATGCTCTTGATTGGATGACCGATGATGTTACTACAACCTAATACAATATAAAGGTAGAGCGAGAGAGTAGAGTGCACACAATAATACACTGTAAAAACTGTAATAAATAAGCTTACCGCTTTTATCAGCTGCACCTCCTCGCATGATCCTCGCCACAACAATAGCCCCAGAGGATTTATCCCTCTTAATTGTTGCCCCCTTGAGGATGATTAGTGAATGAAAGGATGATGAACAAACAGAGGCAAAGAGATCAAGCGATGGACAGTGACTATAACATGTTGGTTTGATTATAGTCGAGACAAGCTTCTTATTTAGAGTCACTTCATTCCAGTGAAGGACATTTGTGTCAAGACAAGACCATTTAGCAGGCGGCCTCCATGTAACACAAAGTGCTGGAAAAGGTTATCCAAATCAGCATTATTTTCAACAGATGTTATTGATTTGGGGAAAATCACAATGGAAAGAGCATCTTATGTAGCTGACTACAATCAGCTCATACTCGGGTGTAACCCTGTTGTCTGGAAAACGGGAACATGTTAGATCGATCAAAGAGACCATGTCAGAAAAAGGTCAGGCCCTTTGTAATCTAGTTTTGGGATCAATACAAAATTGTGTTCTCTATTATTGGTCCTAAGCACGTTCCACTCTCAAAGCTCAAACACACACACACACACACACACACACACACACACACACACACACACACACACACACACACACACACACACAGCAAAACAATGCCCATCATTAACTAAATTATTCTCAGCTATTCTTCTTAGAAAAATATTAAACTCCTCTCTGCCATATGGTTATGTTTTGGGAACCATTTGTTTCTCATTTATTTAGCAGGATATCTCAACAGATTTCAATGAAAAACGGTTATGATTTTCTTTCAAGGAATTCTTTTTAACATTTCTGCTATTTTCTAATGAACTACTGGATCTACTTATGTGAAATACAATCTGGCACATGTACCCCACAGCTGTGCATCACTATATGTATTTGATAAAGATCTTGATGCAGATCCCCAAAAATTAATCTGAACCTTGTTTTATTATTAAAATAACATATTTTAGAGGATTTTGTGGACTTGGCAGAGTATTTATAGTTTGGTTTGTTTTCAGGAATAAGTGACAATGTTTTGGAACAAGTTGGAATAAGGGAGATCATTCCAGTAGTATCAAGAAAATTAACTCTGATTAAAGACCTTGAAACAAGTTGATTTAAATCAGAAACAGAAAAGACATTTTCCCACTTCAACGCTCAATACGGCTTAAAAATACAAATTTCTAGTTTTGCAGTGGATATACATACACGCACATGCGTAAATATGCACACACACACACACACACACACACACACACACACACACACACACACACACACACACACACACACACACACACACACACAGAGAACAATGCTGAAAGCATGCTGTGCGTCACAGCAGATACGTATATGACAATAAAGATGTGGAAGAATTGACTGTATTGGATGCTGCAGGAACCTTTTCCTTATGTGTCCTGTCATTGCGAGTCCTGCTACACCTTGGCATCTGTGGCTTGAGCAGTCACGCAGTTTGACAACATGACATAAATTCAGTGACCAGAGAAAAAAATTAGCTGTCTCCTGGATATGTTTATTGCTTTGAACTGCCTGTGTGTGTGTGTGTGTGTGTGTGTGTGTGTGTGTGTGTGTGTGTGTGTGTGTGTGTGTGTGTGTGTGTGTGTGTGTGTGTGTGTCAGATATTACCGCTGGACAAATTACACATTTCTGAGTGCAGTTGCCCTGTTACACGGTTGTCTTAGCTTAAATACTTACATTTTAGTTTGTTATGCGTTCATTGCAAGGCCAGCTAGACTACATTAGAAACAGGCTGACAGGCCTAAAGTACAGTTGAACTCTTTTTCAGAGGCATATAAGAATATAGTTTAGAGAGTTATATGATAAGTTACATACCACTCTCATGTATATGTTATGTAGCTAGAGCCAGCAGGAGGTTATCTTAGCTTAGCATGGAGGATGGAAACAGCAGGAAACAGATGGCCTGGCCTTCAGACAGCTCCTCAACTTACTAATTAACATGTTATATCTTATTCCTGTTGTGCCAAGAAAATATAAAAATCAACAAACCTCTTAAGAGAGCTTGTTTCCCCCTGTTTTCCGTCTGCATTCGAAGCTAAGCTAACGGCATGCTCGCATTATTTGCACATTTAGCATTCAGGCATGAGAGTGAAACTGTAACTATTTTAGTAACTCTCACCAAGAAAGCAAGTGTATTTCACAAAATGTTTAACTAATAATTCAAGCCTGAGATAAATCTGATTTCCAACTTGACCTTTGGAACATGAAGACATGTTTACTGACCAGGGGGTCTTTGGTTTTGACCAGACTGACGATTTTGACCGAATCCTCATCGTCCTCTAGTGCGTCATCGGGTATTGGTGGCAGACGAGGCTCAAAGTCTCTCTGAGCTACAGCGTCATGGACAGACAGGAGGAGCTGTCGAGGAAACAGAAATACAGTGAGGGTACTGATCTGTGTTCAGGTATGTCATTTTGGATTCGAGGTGTGGAAAGGAGCGAGTATCCTTAAACCACTTTGTATGGAAAAGTGGCGCTGGCTAAGGCCAACAGTATAATGAAACAAAACAAAATGAAAACCAACCTGTTGGTTGTCACGCTATTCAAATTCATTATTGTGAGCAAATGCCATGTGAACTCACTGCAAGAGTCTGTTAATGTAATGCCGTCCATTCCAGATGAAAGCGCACTGAAGAACCACTGACACCAGTTTTACCAGTGCAGGTTCAAACACTTTAGGCCGACTCGTCTATAGATGGTTTAATGTAATTGTAAAGTTGAAAAAAAATGCTAAACATTCAAACAAAATTGACACAAATCACTATTGACTAATCAAAGGTGACTGAGGCTGTGCAAAAAGTCCAATACGTTTGACTGGCCTGGCACCACTCACTACAGCAATTTAATCCAGATACAGCACTTCCCTTTTGGTTGCAAACCTTCAGTTTTGATGGTGCCAACATGCCAAATTTGATTTAGTCTGGAATGTACTGCCAGCCTGATGTGGGCCACCTGAAAGCAACCCCCTGTACTACTGACAGTCGTACTGGCTCTCCTCAAACCTCACAAACGTCTCAGAAGAAGCTCTTTTCCAGTGATGGGACTCACTATCAATGCCCAGACAGTTCATTTAAGTTAATTCTTTGTTTACTATGGCCGTGTCAAAGCTCCTGGTTTGTTGTTAGAAAAACAATATTCTGGTTTAATGTTTATCTCTCACTGTGAGCCTGCACAAGGTACAATTTAATGTAATAAGAAAAAAAGTGGAAGGGGGGGGGGGGGGGGGGGGGCATCTGATCATTTGAACAATCAGCCATTCCCTCTGTCCGTTATATCCATGTTGTCCATCAACAGTTGCCCTGCTCAGAAGCTGCCAGCGCGTGAGCAATGTGTCTCTGGACACTTTCAGAGACAGGTTTTCAAAAAACAAACATTCATTCACAGAATGTTATACCCTGAGTCTCTCATAATAAGTATGTGTGAGCTCCTGCGTTTGGGCCAAGAACAAACAGGTCATTAAGACTCTTTAAACAAACCTGTTAGTTCTCGGCTGGCTTCGGCTCCTCATTAAGAAAAAACACGACTCCTGCAGCTCACTGGAAAACCAAACTCTCTCTGTGTGTGTGTGTGTGTGTGTGTGTGTGTGTGTGTGTGTGTGTGTGTGTGTGTGTGCGTGCGTGCGTGCGTGCGTGCGTGCGTGCGTGTGTGTGTGTGTGTGTGTGTGAGAATTATGACTGTCAGCAGAACTGAAATAAGGAAACATGCCTTTGAGTAGTCTGGGCCTCTCCATGAGTGAACACTAATAAACATGATTAGAGAGTAGATTAGTTTCAATTTCAATGTGGTTAATATATATCAGGGCAAAAATGTTTAGATTACATTACATTTCAATACAACTTGCAGTTGAATGCATTTGTCACTTTGTGTGAGCCATGTAGGCCTTTTGATGTACACATAAGCTCCAATGTTCAGTCACCTGAACGGCATCAGAATCGCTCAGATGAAGCATTCCCACATGGGTTTATAGTTTCTCAGATTACAATGCTAGTGTTAGCTAGGTCAAGAATAAATGACTGAACGTGTAACCACATCATTCATGAGTAGCTTTCTTTCATTGTTAATGATCCATTGGGGCGCTGAAATAGAGGGAAGCAAAACAACATCTTCTAATTACATTCTTGCTTAGTAAATGGTCTGTGTGAATGGCAATCATCGGTTATGCTTCAGTGACAGAAAACTGCACTCTTGCACAGTTTGGGGTATGTTTATGTATGTGAGTGTGCGGTAATATTACAGATGTTAGGAAGTCCCTTAAGGGAAAAGTTTGACATGTTGGGAAAACGTATTTGCTTTCTTGCCAAAAGTTAGACTCCATTGGTTTGTTTTCTGTTATGTTGGGAGTAGGGCCCCAGTTTGACTAGCATGCTGTGTCCTACCTGTTATGTTGGACTCCAGCTTGTAAGCTTGAATTTTAAGCTTTGAAGATTGAAATAAAAAAGAATTAAATCCTTGCGTTGTTTCTGCTCCTTTGTTGTTTATGTCTATGTTTGGGTCCATCCCCTGCTGCCTGTTCTCCAACCTTGACAGCCAGGCTATAGTTTCTTCCCTCCATTCTAGTCTTTGTGCTAAGCTAAGCTTATAGGGCTGTTATTAAAGGCAAAAGAGTGGTATACATTTTCTCTGATAATTCTTGGCAAGAAAGCAAACAAGTTTATTTCCCCAAAGGTTTTTGTGTATTTCATTGGTAGAAATGATGTGATTAAACTGGACAAAAGACTTGCTGGGGGAGTTTTCGGTTGACACAGACAGTGTGTGTGTGTGTGCGTGTGTGTGTGTGTGTGTGTGTGTGTGTGTGTGTGTGTGTGTGTGTGTGTGTGTGTGTGTGTGTGTGTGTGTGTGTGAAGCTACACTGAACACGTGGAAGGAAATACTCTTTACCTTAAAGTTGGGTTTGGAAAAGAGGGCAACCAGTTCTTTGACTTCGTCTCTCCAGCCTTGGTATATCAGCTCCTCCGCCAACTGGAAGCAAAGGAAAGGAGCGGCAGGATATGTGATTTCTGAAACTGAAACTTGTATCTTATTCAGACTGCAGTGACACATACTGTCCATGTTGCCCCGTTCACCTCACTAGGACTTTTTCTTCTTCTCTCTCTTCTTGATGTTAACTTTTTATCAGTGTTCCTGTTTTGGTTTTGTGCCTTTTAGCCACCGCCGGGGGGGTATCCCAAATGTTCAAGGCTACACGACAGCTGCGGCGACGGCTTGAACAAAGCAGCCAACGGCAAGTGAAGAGGCGGCGATTGACTGTGTTCAGTCGCCCGTCTTGTCAAGCATATTACTGTAATGACTTCTACTGCTTCAAGATGTCGAGGCACACTCCAGAGACACAATGCATGAAGGTCATGAGTTTCCACTGTGAGCAAACAGAAGCCTCTCTGAGGGGAAACAGACCCATGGTTTGGCCCTTCTAGTAGGTCCTGATGATTTAAACCAGGCGGAGAGTGACTGTCTCACAGAATCCAAAGCAAAGGGAGTGAAAAGAAGGAGATGGAGAGGAGTTTGGGGGAGAGAATAGAGATAGATAGACAGAATGGAAGCATGGCAGGAATTACAGAACAAAGAGTATAAAAGAGGTGAAAGGATAAGGAAGAATAGAGATAATGGAAGGGGAGTGTGGTTTAGTTATGGAGAGAAGAACAGATGGAAGAGAGTAAGGGGAAAAGTCTAAAAAGAACATCCTTGTTTCACACGTTGTCCAGGAACAAGAGGGGGAAACCAGAGAATCAAAGTGGAACATGACCAAAATGTCTCAGGGAAGGTAGTGGGATAAGATGGAAATATAGGAGTGCTTGTTTGGTAACAGGAACGAAGTGGACTGGTATATGAAATATGATGCACATCTGAAGGGAATATACTGGTCGTGTCGTTTTGAGCCACAACCATAGTGGGAGCCCTCTCTGTCTCTTGAATCTGAAGTTAATTGTATTCCTTCAACCTTTAACATTTAACTACACACAAATGATTTTAGCAGCTTTTTGCTTGGCACTGTCCTCAGTGACCTACATTCTGGCACCTAAATAAAAAAACGATATCTGCTACAAAGCACAGCCTTTTATGTGATAATAACAGAGGTGACCGAGTTTCGATATACGATTGAATAATTCACTACACATAAATAGGACATTCCATTCATGCAAGGCATCTGTATGAGGAGGAAACACTTTTTGGCAGTGTCTGTGTTTGTTTATCTGCAAAAGATGTTTGGAGAGAGTCTCTTACGTCTGAGGCCAGACTCACTGCATGCTCTTGGACGGGAACGGGGCTACGCTTCTCAAAGCGCCTCAGCCGCTCGTGGATCTGTCAAGTCAGGAGAGTATCACAGTAAAGGTTTTCTCTGCAGTAAAACGTATACTCAAAATACTCCTTACACGTATGGTACTAATAGCATTCATTTATATGGATACAATATTGTTTATTGAAAGTCCTGCAATGGTACCGTGACTAGAACACAGCCTCTAACGATTTCAAAATAAATGTTAGGATGTATTGCAGTTCAGTTAATGTGTTTTTTTAATGGTGGTGGAAAGTAACTCAACATTAAAATGTGTACAACATGCTGATGTATTACATGACTTACTATAGAGGTTGATATTTTACACACAATATCATCAACTTATGAAATATAAATGTTTACAGTAACTACAATACAGTCCAGTAATAAAATAAAAAAAAATCCAGATAAACTATAACATTGAAGTGCCACTTACATAGTAATGCATTAGTATTAATAATGTATCAAATATATAAAAGAGTAACACTGACAGCAGCCATTTGTCCTGTATAATACTATGTAGGACATGTATGGCTACTAATATTTTGATTATTTAGATACATTTCTCTGACAATACTAGAAAATTGTGATTAAGTAACGCTTTGATTGCATGACCATTTATTTGTAATAGAGTATTTTTACACTGGTATCCTAAAAAAACAAGATCTGTACTTTGCTACTAAAATAAGAAAATAGATGCTGTAACTGAAACAGATGGAAGTAATCAAGCACAACTCATTGTAGCACAAACGTGTCTTCACCTTAAAGAGCAGATGAAGCTTCTTCTCCATCAGCATGCTGTGGAGGAACCTGTAGTCCTCCTCTCTGTCGGTATGAGACTCTGCTACAGACATCACTGAAGATAGCAGCTTGCAAACACCTGCAGGAGAAGAGCACGAACACACACACACACACACACACACACACACACACACACACACACACACACACACACACACACACACGCACAGTCAGGCCGACAAGTATTTGAACGGTGACCCAATTTGTCAAATTTTGCCAATTTACACGACTGCAATGGATTTTAAATGACGCAGTCAATATGTGGTTGAAGTGTAAACTTTCAGCTTTATTTCAATGGATATAACAAAACTATTGCATTAACCGTTTAGGAATTACAACTATTTTTACACAGTCCTCCACATTTTCAGAGGCTCAAAAGTAATAAAAAGAAGGAATGTACTGGCAAGCTCACCAACACCAAAAGGCCCAGAAGACCATGGACGACATGTAAAGTAGACGTAGCAGAATTCTTTCCTTGGTGAAGAAAAACCCTTCATAACATGAACACTGAGGTCAAGAGGACTGGAGGATGTAGGCGTGTCTTTGTCAAAGTCTTCAATCAAGAGATTGCCTTCATGAATCTGAATACTGAAGGTTTCCAAACCACTGGAACACTGAAGAACAGGAAGGCCAGAATAGACTTTGCCAAGAAAATAGCTGAATAAGCCTGATCAGTTTTAGATGAAGGTTCTTTGGAAGATGAAACCAAAATTAACTTGTCCCAGAATGATAGGAAGACAAAAGTGTATAGAAGGAAAGGAACTCCTGATCAAACCACATCATCTGGTTAACATGGTAGAGACAGTGTTATGGCATGGGCTTGTATGGCTGCCAATGGAACTGGTGTTCATTGATGATATTTTAAATCCATTGCAGTCGTGTAAATAGGCAAAATCGGAACATTTGTTTGACCATCTAAATACTTATGGACCTGACTGTACGTACACCACCTGCACCTGTTACTAACTCAGAGAGCTTGTTTTTAGGATTATGAGGTGAGGTCAACAACCCAAAGATAGAAATCAAAGGTTAAATGAAGGGTGTGATAACAAACAAAATAAAATCCTATAAGGAAGCCTTTCAAAAATTCACTGTTTGGGGATCATTGCTTTATTTTCCCGTATTACAGATATGTTATCAATAAGTGAGGTGAAAAAAACAACCTAATGTGCTCAAATTGCATACTCCTTGCCTATCATGTTCATATAACCTGTTAACCTGCTACACATTGGATATACCTCTGTGTTCTGTCCGGCTTAGCATCCTCCTCAGTCTGAGAACAGAGAAGATCAAGATTCAAAATATTGAAACCCTTGATATATATTTTTTGGTAACTTGGTCCATATTTCTTGTTTTCACAGGCAAATAGGGAGACTTGAGTATGACAAAGAAGGGGGGGAAATGATGAGAGAAAGGACTTATTTTTTTCACAGGGTATGTAAAAAATGCTTTTTCTGAGATATTACCGCCCCCTATTGCTGATATAAGATATTTCAACATTACGTTAAAGCACTGTTCCACTTTCCATACAGCTAAATTGGTAAACTATTAAATCAGTTATATTCAGGGTTCTTTTTCTTCATTTCATTAAACTTAACATGTCTGCATGAATGACTGACCAGTATTACTAAATACATAATTAATGTCCTCTACATTAAATAAACTGATTTGTACTCTTTCTCAGACCATATTTTTTTTATCCATTAAAGAAAATATATGCAATTATGCAGAATTTCATTTAAAAGCAAGATAATTGGTTCAACAGAAATCCACTGATAATAGAATCGCTAAAGAAATATTGTTCAGAATTCCTCAATTACATCACAGTATCACAATACTAGAGCCACAGAGATATTTGTTTTTTACTCACCAGAGACATTGCATTCCATAAGGCCTAATTCAAGCAGGCCATGTCGCTTAGTGCCTCATGAGTATGAGCAACATTTGAACATATACTTGTATAGAGAGGTTGTATAGTGTTCGACTGGTCGGATTGTCAAAGAAGCTGTCCCTTGTTCAGTCAATATGTGTTCAGTCTGATCTAAATCAAGCCAGCGGGCAATCAATACAGCAATCAAAGAGCATGAGGCGTAATGTTCACTTTCCACATTTGTCACACAGATGTAATTAAAACTGAGGTCAGCAGTTACATCCTTTCAGTAACCTTTTATTTGATTGTCATTTTATTTTAATTTCACACTTGGACTTCTCTTTTGTGATAAATTACCATGGTGTTCTGGTTTAATCCGTATAAAAAACAAAAGAAGTGGACAAA
Organism: Taurulus bubalis; assembly: GCF_910589615.1. Classification (NCBI taxonomy): domain Eukaryota; kingdom Metazoa; phylum Chordata; class Actinopteri; order Perciformes; family Cottidae; genus Taurulus; species Taurulus bubalis. The sequence continues at coordinate 28,123,080 of NC_136589.1, forward strand.
TTAAACACTGAGGTTTTTACGGGAGTTTGAGTGCTTGGACTATTCCTTGGCTGAGCGCAGTGACCTAATGGAGTCTACCGACAGCTGCCTGGGACAGATTCAGGCTTGCAGTTTCCTCCTGCTCCATAAGCTAAACTAACAAACATGAGAGTGGTGTCGCTCTTCTCGATTAACTCTCAGCAAGAATGCTGCTTCCCAGGAAATCGTGGCCCAAGTGGGATGGTCATAACCATCAAATGTCAAAATTGTCTAAAACTAAAGTATTATGGGGCCAGTTATTTAGGGAAAAGATTGACAGAGAGACCAGGTCTCAGAAAAAGGACAACAAAACTGTATCATAAATTAAGTTTAGAAGGAAAAACATTTAGTTGTGGATTGCATTTGCTTTTGACGTATCACAAATAAATTTCAAATAAATCCTCAGATGTTCAAGGTCGGTGTGGTGGATGGGTCCTAAAACACTGGGCTTTCACCCAGGAGATTGCTGCATGTTTGTGTCCAGTGGGAAAAGTAGAAGTACTTTTGTTGCATTTTTGTTTCGTTTCAATTTTGTAGCCATGATGTTCTTTCACTTAACCTAGTATAATGTGTTTTGCAGCATGTTTTATATAGTTTGGTTTTAATTTACGACATTGCCCACGCTTCAAACTGTTAAAAACTGCAACTGAGGAAATATGTTTCCCTCAAAAGGAAATTAAGAGTGCAGTTTAGTTTTATGTGCACTTCATTCTGTAGGAGACAGGGTTGTAGTATGTGAGAGGCCATGAAGGGAGGGTGTTGATGTCAATTAATCCAGATTAATTCTGGAGAGCGATCCCAGTTAACACTGATGTATACAAATTGTTACTATGACTAGCTATCTGCCAGAGTGACGATAAACGCGTTGAGATGTTTTTCTTTGATCACCTTATTCTGCTAAGGTGAGACAGACACAAATTGAACCTGGCCAAGGTGGAGTAGAGTTGAAGTTCGAACCACTGGCAGAAGAAAAAAAAATGGTAGTGGGATAGAGGCCAAACTTTCCTTTTGTGGAAATCAGGGAGAGAAGTAGTAGTTTGAGCAGCATTTAAAGGACATACAATTGCACAGACTACAATCCTGCAGTATCAATGATCACGCCTTGCAGTGTTGGTTGTTTATATACACTGACAAGATCACATACAACAGTATTTGAATATGTTTATTATGAATATTTATATAATACAGTATAGTTTTTGTACTTAGTAACATTCCCCAGTTCGTCTTGTGTGAATACTTTTTTGAATTGTTGGCCGACTGTACATTTATCTTGTGTTTTTATCCTCTCACATAGGTCCTCCAACTTCCCTCTCCTATGTCTATTAATGAAGTCCGCTGAGCTACAACATATTATAGACAGGTTTTAGTCAACATGTTCACAAAGCCTAAAATAATTCAGATGGGTTGCCAGTTTATGGTGGCCTTACCGGGTCTACGGCATTTAGTGCATAAGTACCCACCACAAGTAGCACCTGAAGACTAGGGGGGAGCTTACTTAGTTCTGGTGAGGCAGTTAGAGTGACAGGGCAGCAGTGATGGGTGCTTCTGCTGTTCAAGTGTTGGACTCTGTGTGGATCGGTTTGTGTTTTGTGTGTAGGCAGTCTCTTTGTTTCTTCTATTATGGCTTCTGTGGTCTTGAGTAGGGTTGGGTACCAACACGTCCGGTACCTACCGGACCGAAAGGCAACGCAGATTTCGGTGCTTTCTTCCGGTGCCTGAGCCGATTTAAATACTTTTTTTTTTACACTACTCTGTAATGTTGCTCGGTATATAGATACTAAAAAGGTAGCGCAGTACCCGTACGTTAAAAACGATAGGATTTTGATGTATCGATACTATTAAAATAGCGCGGATCAGAGCGCACTCCTCCACTCTCTGTTGTCCGCCTGCATGCAGAGAGGTGCTGGAGGGGGCGGGGCTTCCAGCACTCACACAATACTGACAGCGCGCGCACAGAGATCGCTGCAGACACGAGCACGAGCTTTTGAACGTCCGTCCTCGGCTTGCTGGAACAAATCTCTCCCAGTTGATATGAATGATGACGTGTAGTCCAGTAAAGCAGCAGTTTGTAGAATCCAACAGTGTCTGAGTTCTGTTGCACACGGTCCCAATCAGGCCACCTGACGCTTGTGTCTGTTCTTTTTTTAAAATGTATATTGTTTATAGTTTGAAATTAAAAGGTTTGAAGCTGTAGTTTGAAGACAAGTGTATTGTATGTGTTTATTTATTTATATGTAAAGTATACTTTAAACAGTTAACATATTGTTCAATTTTAAGAAAAGGAATTGCCATGGCAATTTAAAAGTATCGGTTTAGCACCGGTATCGGAAAAAACCCAAACGATACCCATCCCTAGTCTTGAGAGCTCTGGAGGAGTTACCACAGCGCTGGTTGTTTGTCAGGTTTGGATTGGATGCTGTCGGTCTGAAACTGGAAGCATTTACTGCTCCTTGGTTTACTGGCAAAACATTAGTGACCAGGGCTCTCAAGTGTCACGCATTGAGCGTGACTGTCACGCATTTCGGTCTTAAGTCACGTCCTCCCGCCACACATCGTATTTCTCACGCTGAAAAAAAACTCTAGGCTATTTAATGTGCCGCAGCGCGCAAACATGACCTGGTCGCGATGCCCTCACCATGGAGGAATCAAGCACGTCTCCCCCCGAATCCCCTGGACTCATCAGCCAATCAAAAAAAAAAAAATGGGCTACACGAATAGCCAATCAGAGAAACGTATCTGTTGTATCTGAGTGAAATGTAATCCAGCAACCAATAAAAATGAAGCTAATAATAATATGGGGGGGAGGAGGCGCATACGGAGGCGCAGAGAGGCGCATACGGAGGCGCAGAGAGCCCTGATAGCCCTGATAGTGTATTGTGCTTCCTGCTAACTGCATGTTTTGTATTTCGGTTCTTGTGTTCCTGGACTCGGTAATGAGCGCATTGCACAGCCTGTTGGGTGTCTGAGTAGTTGGACCCAGTTACCTTGCAGGTGTCAACCTTGAGAACCTGAAGACTCCTGCTGCAGTGTGCAGTAGGTAATAATGGTTCATATGGTACACAGTTTGGTAGTCAAAGGAGGGATGTGGTGAACTGTGACTGTAACCATCAGCACTATAGTTCAATGCCTTGGTTGGCGTGAGCTGTTTTGTAGTTAGGTTGCCTCTTTATGCTGTGCGTCTGTGGGCGACTTGGTTGGCTAGTGAGCCGCTGTGTCAGAAGGACCTTCTGGATTTGTGTTTGTTTGTTAGCTGGTAATAACCACTTGTTTCTGCATCTTGATGCATGAACTGGCCCCCCTATGAAACCTTGCTGTTCAATCTTGTGCTGTTTAATAATGTGTCATCTGTCTTGCCTTCCTGCCTTACTGGCCTGCACTAAGGCCGGTAAGACATCTGTAAAGTCTCAATTATGCACTCTAAATCCATATCAATAGATGTATCACAAAACTATCTCTCTTTCTTATAGTTTTATTTTACTTACTACAAATGTAAAATATCCTCATTTATCACTTAAACTCATATCTCTACAATCACGTGTCAATTATAAAATTAGCTTATAATATATATTTAAAACCTTTTTAACCCCGGTTAAGCCCCAGCCAATTTTCAGAATGGTTTGCATACCTATACTACAGAATATCTCCTCAACCACAGGGGCTATTTGAATAATTTAAAAAGGTATAATAGACATAAAAATGTCCTCTTTTTAATTATGCATATCATAGCTTTTTTCTACTAATGGTACTATATGTTAACAGTATCTCTGCAAAGTTTGACTTTGATTAAATTAAGTTAAATATTTTTAGTAATTCATTTAGTGCATATTTCGTGTACCGTTGGTTTAGGTCCGCTGAAAGCAAAAATGCCCTAACTTTCTTCCTGGACCTTGGAGGCCTCTGGTTCCACAACAGAGGGGCTATGCTCAAGTAGCTGCACCAATACTACGTAAGTATCATTTCATCCATAAGTAAGTCATATTTCAGTTTTTGGGCTGGAATATGGTTGATATTTTGCCAAGGCTTTATCTGACAGTGGTTTTGGCGCAATTGACGGATTCTGTAGGTCGAAAGCTTTCCAGAAAGGTGTGCCAATCCTGTGTGGCATCAAGCTAGGGATATACAAATTTATATTTTCATAACTTGGGGAGCTCTATCGAGTCACTTTCGTTCTGACTGTATGTAACGTTAGCCCACAGTGAGCTATGAGCTAACGTTACATGCACCTGATGCATGACTACGACCGGGGTAGATACGGTTGATGAGGTTGATTAACCATGTTAATGTCTTGCATTAAACTGGATGAAGATAAGCTTAAGTTGAATGAGCCATTAAAACCTTAAAAGTCGCTAGCTAAAGACAGCAGCAGCATTCAACATCACATTTTTTAAGTAACTAACGTACATAGACAACTTATGTTAGGTTAGTTAGTGATAGCATGTAGTGAAGGTGAGGCACAAGTTATTCATTATTTGCTTGGTGTTTTTGATGAAATAATTACACTCAAACAGTACATTGATACTGTCATAGTAATACTTACTTTTTTTCAAAATAAACACACATAAGTATTTATTTACTGTGCTTTATTTGTAATTATTTAAAAGTGCATATTTGTTTTAGAATAAGCACATTAGATTTGCATCAAGTTTATCAATGGGAAACTTCATCCAAAAAATGAGGTCTGTTGAAGGACATGCATATAGATGTCCCGTCCAAAAGAAGAGGAATCGACAGTGGGGTTTACTTGCTGCACTGCAACAAGACCTTCAGCTGACAAGGGGGCATACAGTGAACCCATGCTCTGGATCAGCACCATCAAGTTCCTCTTCTTGCAAGTGTTCTGCTCGCAGGATCTGAGATGGACCAAACACATACATTAATTACAATTATAGCCATTGCCTCGTTTTGTTCACATACTGTAGACGATCTAATGTTAATATTTGTTCATTTAGGTTAGAGCAGTGGTTCTCAAACTTTTTCTGTCACGCCCTACATTGGAGGAAGAAAAATGTTCGGGCCCAACCGTCCCAACAAAATTGCAACAAAAAGGTCTAACTTTTTGTGACTCCTCCATCCGTGCTTTTTAAAATAATATAATGAAGAAAATTGAAATCCCTTTCAAAAACTAATAACATGTGCAATCACTTTATTAGAACAATGCAAATAAAGTTCTATCTGTGCAAAAAATAACTAATATTTGACAAAAAAATACTTATTTTGGCTGCAAATAACTTGTTTTTCCGTGAAGACATTTTCAAGATAATAACAATAACGTTCAACCTGTGCAAAACAGAATGAGTGCAGCTGTGTGAGCATCATGCTGTATCAGTATTAGTGGCTGCAGTGAGCTGCTTTCCTCTACAAATATTTTTTAAACGGGGTTGTAGATTTGATACAGCTCTCAATTAATGCTCAATGTTGAACTTAGATCTGTTTTCTGTTTTGAGAGACGCAACAGCAGAAAAGTCTATCTGACGGAGGCTTTTAGAAAAATTTGCGCATGCGCAGTGTAACCTGTTAACGGCGTAACGTAAACATTTCCACAAAAGTACAGGCATTTCTTCCATGTATTTATTAATGAGGTTTTATGTCCGTGTACTTTGTACTTTTGTACGATGTCAAGTTATCATGTTCATGGGGAAAGTGGTCGTCCTGAAACCACAAGGTAGGCGGTTCGATCCCTGGTCTCTCCATAGTTTCATGTTGAAGTGTCCTTGAGCAAGATACTGAAGCCCCAGAGCAAACAGCAGCACACTGCCCCTTAATTACTAAAAATCGGTAAAATGCAGAGAATAATGTCCCCACTGTGGGATTAATAAAGGATTATATTAAAAATGTATATGTATATATATATATATATATATATATTTATATATATTTATATATATATAATAAAAAATCATACAATTTTTATTTTATTTTTTTAAAACAGCATCACACCCGCCACGCCCCACCTGTAACACCTCCGCGCCCCACTAGAGGGTCGTGCCCCACAGTTTGAGAACCACTGAATTAGAGTGATATTGTGGTGACCGAGAGACTGTGAGAGACATTCACCTAAGGGCTACTGTGCCTTTAAGAGCTGGGGGGTTTTCGGGGTCTGGGGTTGCCGGGAAGCGTGGGGGTTGCGCTGCCGCTATCGTGATGCACAAGTATTGTACATTTTATGTGGAGTTGTAGTAAACTAACTAATCTCGACTGCAACTACGTCTACTGTCTCGCTGTTTCCTAACTCTACACTGGTGACCCTGACGTGATACGGCATGTCCGACAACGGGAACGGCGCCGCCGCCGCACCGAACGCCGGTGCTAACAACATGGCTAACGTCTACGCCGCTACCGTCAAGTTGCCGGACTTTTGGCAGCATAACCCACGGCCGTGATTTCAGCACATAGAAGCCCAATTCCAGCTCAGAGGAATAAATCGGGATGTCACAAAATACTTCCACGTGGTGGCCGCTTTGGATGCTTCGACGTACGAAGCTCTGAAGACATTTCTTCTGAAACTCTTCGAACTGTCTGAACTGGAGAAGATGGACCGCCTGCTCTCCCTCAACGGCCTCGACGACAGCAGGCCGTCGGAGATGATGGAAAAAATGCTAGCCGTGCTAGGATCGGCTGATCCCTCCTTCCTTTTCACGCACATTTTCCTGAGGCAGCTCCCAGTGCCTGTACGCACGGCACTGGCTAGTTCCCCCCTCACCGCGTCCAAGGACTATCGCACTCTGGCTGCTGAAGCAGACCGGGTTTTTCTGGCTAACCGGCAGCAGTTTGTCCATGCCCTGCTACCCCACCAGGGCACCCCGCCCCCGCCCATGGAGAACTATTCAGACACTGCGGCTGCGGTGACGGCCCGCCGCCAACCCGACGACGGGCTCTGTTACTACCATGCCAGGTTTGGGGCCAAGGCCAAGCAGTGCCGTAAGCCATGCAGTTTCAAGCCACAGGGAAACGCCAGGGCCGGCGCTCGTTAGCGGCTATGGGCGGCGGCCGTGACTGCAAGCTGTTATTCATCGCTGACTCCTTGTCTGGCCGGCGGCTGCTGGTTGACTCGGGCGCACAACGCAGCATCCTGCCAGCTCAACCCGTGGACACAACGGCCGGCGGACGCGGCCCCCAGATGGACGCAGCTAACGGCACGCCCATACGTACCTACGGCACCAGGCAAGTGGAGGTGTGTTTTGGCGGCCGCCGTTTCAGCTGGGACTTTGTTGTGGCTGCGGTATCCACGCCGCTCCTGGGCGCAGATTTCCTCTGTGCTTTCAGCCTGCTGGTGGACGTAAAGAACTGCCGCCTGATTGATGCCCTTTCTTTTGCCTCATACCCCTGCACGCTGGGGGGGGGCTGGGGCGCTCTGCCTGTCAAACACGCTGGTTACCGGGGACCCGTATCATCACCTACTCGCCCAGTTCTCCGACCTCACCACACCCACGTTCTCGTCTGCGGTGGCTAAGCATGGCGTGGAGCACCATATCACCACTGTGGGTTCCCCTGTCTACGCCCGGGCCTGCCGCCTTGACTCAGCCAAGCTTGCGATCGCCAGGGAGGAATTCTCGACCATGGAGCGCCTCGGCATTGTGCGCCGATCAAACAGTCCATGGGCGTCCCCCCTACACATGGTTACTAAGGCCGACGGGGGCCTTAACAATGCCACCGCTGCTAACCGGTACCACGTCCCGCACATACAGGACTTCTCTGCCCACCTGGCAGGGGCCGTCGTCTTCTCCAAGGTGGACCTGGTGCGGGGATACCACCAGGTGCCAGTCCACCCACAGGATGTCCCAAAGACGTCCGTCATCACGCCCTTTGGGCTTTTTGAGTTTTTGCGTATGCCGTTTGGCCTCAAGGGGGCGGCGCAGACGTTTCAGCGCCTGATGGACTCCGTTCTTCGGGACATGCCTTTTTTGTTTGTTTATTTAGATGACATTCTAGTGGCCAGTGCATCCAGGGAGGAGCACAGGACTCACCTCCAGCAGCTGTTCGGCCGCCTCAGCGAACACGGCCTCATCGTCAACCCAGATAAGTGCCAGTTTGGCCTGTCGTCCATCACCTTCCTCGGCCACCACGTCACTCCGCGGGGAGTCATCCCCCTTCCCGCCAGGGTGGAGGCCGTCGCAGGTTTCCCTCGCCCCCGCACCGTACGGTCTCTGCAGGAGTTTCTGGGTATGGTGAACTTTTACAACCGTTTCCTTTCCCATGCTGCCCACCTCATGCACCCTATGTACGAAGCCCTGCGGGGAAAGCTGCCCAAGGATGTGTTGGACTGGTCCTCGGAGATGGACATAGCCTTCAATGCGGCCAAGGCCGCGCTGGCCGACGCTGCTCTGCTGGCGCACCCGTCTCCCGCTGCCCCCATCGCCCTCACCACTGACTACGCGGTGGGGGCGGTGTGCGAGCAGTGGGTGGAGGGCGCCTGGCAGCCGCTGGCGTTCTTCAGCAAACAGCTCCGGGAAAACGAGCGCAAGTACAGCACTTTTGACAGGGAACTGATGGTACTTTCCGTTGCCACCAGACACTTTAGGTTCTTGTTGGAGGGCAGGCGTTTTACTGCGTTCGTGGATCACAGGCCGCTGACGTTCTCCATGACCAAGACCACGGAGCCGTGGTCGGGGCGTCAGCAGCGTCAGCAGCGTCAGCTCTCGGCGATTTCCGAGTTCACCACGGACATCCAGCACGTGTCGGGCAAGGACAACTTTGTCGCCGACTGCCTCTCTCGGGTGGTCGTCGGGTCCATCCACTTGGGGCAATATAACATTAATTAATACCATACTTTAAATTGCATGTCTTTGTTCTATAATACACTACCTCCTGCAGATTTTATTTTAAATTGTATCATACGTGGGTAGCTAACCTTAGCTAACGTAGTCATGCATCAGGTGCATGTAACGTTAGCTCATAGCTCACTGTGGGCTAACGTTATATGCAGGCAGAACGTGGGGCTTCATGTCAACACAGCAGCCTCCATGTTGTTCTTTAAAGAAAGAGACTCCACGACATTAACAACATGAAAACAAAGAGAAGTGCTGCTACATTTAAAATAATGTTGACGAACAGAGCAATATAATGTCAACTTACCTCCGTGTTCTCCTCACGTATCCTCCCGTTAGTGTGTGTGTGTGCCAAGAGCCCAGTCAAGCCCACTAATAGAAACTCCTGCCTCATTTAGCAGCATATGCCCCGCCCACTACATCCAAAACTCAACTCGTAACTTTTGTGCAGGTTTTTTTTTTGAGAGCAAAGGTTTTTATTTTGAGAGCAAAGATTTTTTAATTGTAGCCAGACATTCTAGTTACAAACCAGAAATGTGCTCTCAAAACATGCTTTTTTGTTCGCGTAATAGAGACATAATAATAATAAGACACAAATCTAACTTCATACATCAGTGGCTCTGGTATCGGTTCATGGGAGTACGAGGACTTTGAGAGTGAGAAAGACCTCCTGATGAAGAATTCTGCCCCAAGTTTTGGGGGCGCAGGGGCTCTTCAGCAATAATATTTAATATCTAACTTTTCCCTTTTAATCACACACCATTTAATAAAATGGTCAAAAGAGAACATCATTTGCATTTGTGTGGTGGTTACCGTTATATATTGCTAACTTCAAGTATCAAGTGCGAAAGAAGATATTGCACCATGCATGAAAAACATGATTGTGATCTGCAGAAGTCAGACATCTGTTCTGTTCCTCAATAAAGCATAATACATAATTTGATTGAGGAAATAGAACATTTGGGACTAAACATTTGGGAGCTGCAAACAAAATCAGATGGTTTCCTAAACCCTATTGATGTGTCCCCAGAAGATGCAGTTACAAACACGCCTAACATGAGCATTAGCATTGCTAATGCCAATAGATTCAAAGCAGGTGTAAATTCATCCTGCTGGACGCTTGGGCCGTTTCTCAATCAGCGTTCTTCTCTGTACTTGTGTTCTCGTGGACTCGTGAAACGTCATCAGTCGCGGCCCAAGTACTGTTCCAATTCAAAAGTCTGCTTCTCGCCAAGAACGGTGAAAATGCCCGGAAGTGACTTGATCCACCCATTTTACCATTTTACCGGGGATGCATCAGAGAAGACTTGAGCGTACTTGAGAGAGCCAATATCCCAGAATGCAGTACCGGGCCGCACAGAAAGAATGAAAAAAACAAAATAATCGAAAAATGTTTTATTTTGAAGAACGACCGGCGACATCCGTCTGTGCGTCTGAGCCTCTTAGTCTTGACACATGTCAAGAGGTTACGTGATAACGTTACCCCTAAAATGAAACTTAAATGTACGTTTCAACTCTGCCGGAGTGCCGGTGTTCTGGATTAAATTAATGGCAGAATATCCTGAAAACCTGCAAGCAACATCCAAACCATGAATGTGAATACAGATCGCAATCAGTAGTGTTGCATGCTGGGTGTGGAAACCATGAGTGTGAGTAGGGACGTGAGGATGTCAGTCAGTTATCATCAATAGCATGTATTAGAGTAAATTTAACGTTTGCTGAGCCATAGAATATAGTCGTGGCCGGCGATCTCAGAGGCAGGGCCGCTTGATGACGGAGGTGGGCCGGCCCAACGGTGTCTGCCTACTGGGGATTTCCCCAGTTTCCCCTATGGCCAGTCAGCCCCTGCTTTGGGGTAAAGTAAAAAGGATGTCTATGCAGCGAATAGGTTTACAGATGCGCTCCTTAGCGCCATCTATCGTCGGGGAACAAACGCGCCTCGGCCCAAAATCGGATTTTTTTTTTGCTGTGAGAAATTGGTTGTGTGGCGTGAGTGCGTGTGAAAACATGCAAAAGCGTGTATCACACGGCGAAACTGTGAGAGTTGGTAGCTCTGTCAATATTATATATCAATATTTGCAAAGTCTATGGATCGCCATATTTTGGGTGATATAAAAAGGCTAATATTTTAATTAAATTTAATATTTTGCTTGGGAATAGGTTGACAACGCTACAACGATATTAATCAAGGCTACAACGTTAGTCGAATAGCTACGTTGCTAATCATTAGGCCTTTGTCTTTCTTTACCAGTTGCCACTTGTGTTTGTCCTCTTGAAAATAAATCGGTAAGCTTGGCACATTTGGCAGCATCCTCCTCCAATGCCTTTCTTTTTTTCAACCTGGCTTTTTCAGCCCCTCCTGCCCTCTTCCTCCCGTCCATCCTCCCTGACGCGTATCGTTGCGATCGGGCCGGCCCAGCTATCGGTAGCCTATCTGAGAAAACTTTTTGGACCGAACCAACTCTATTTGAGAGGGGATATTTTCCTCGCACGGTACAACCGGTGTACCGTGCGAGGAAGTTCTCCCCTCCCAAATAGAGTTGGTTGGTTCCATAATGGACCGAACCAACTCTATTTTGGAGGAGTGAACTTCCTCGGATGGTACAACCCATGCAGAGGCTGCGGTGTCAGAATGCGGAACGTGTAGCCCACTTTAAGAGAAGATGGACTAACGTGACAAATGTCAACAAATAAAATTCTCGACCGGCCCAGAAGTGAAGCGGCCCACCGGGAACTCTCCCGATTACCCACCCCGGGCCTGTCCACGTGAATCGTGTAGATCCAAAGAGTTTTTGTTTTTGGGAGGGGGGGATCAACTGGCCGCTCAGCGTTTCTCAGATTTGAGTGAGACACGGAAAAAAGCTGAGGTCGTGATCTTCGCAATAGAACATCTTTGATGTGACGTCTTGAGTCTTGGCCAATCAGCATTAAGATGTTTACAGCGGCTTAATTTCCCTCCCGTCAGTTTTTTTAAGGGCAAGCTAGTCAGCTTGCTAACACGTTAGCTTACGTTTCTGGGAGAGACAGCGAGTGCGATTACTGGCAGTGGCGAGTTTGTGGCAGCGTGTGGTGTCAGCCAGGAGCCAAGAGAGCGGCGAGTCAGCGGCACTGGCAATTCTACCTAACGACACCTGACTACATATAAGGAGAGGACAAGTTGAGATTTTATCCAACTTTTATCCGAAATGAGTTTCCTCCATAGGGTGGCCGGGCTCCGCAAATAATTTTCCATTGTTGAGCGTCTGAGCCTGCAATATAGTGGCTGGCAGAGTAATTTCCTACAGAACAAGTCTGCACCTTGTTCTGCTATTAAACAAACTAAATGGCCGTATGTTATCGATCGTACACGACAGCTTGTTATTTCTGGGTCGCATCTACAACTCTTCTCTGCTCTGTGTATCACGCACGGCGGAGTTCTGCCCCGATGCGCTGCACACAGGTGAGACACAGCGGACAGACAGAGAGAGAGAGTGGCGAAAAATATGTTGCGTGCTTTTCACAATGGGATTTGCTGCTTTAAGATATAACTGTTAAAGCCTAACAGTTAATGTATTTGCAGGTCAAGACAAACATCCGCAACAGGCTGCAGCCTGGAGCTCCATAAATGACGTTTCTGACTTTGCATATCGAGAGGCTCTGGAAATATTCTTCCTTTAAGTCAGTATTTATCAAAGTGGGGCGGTATTTATTACAGGTGGGGCGCAAGAGGAAATGCTGATTTTACCGTATGCCGTTAATAAGTCACGCTTGCGCATGTGCGACTCGCCGATTCTTATTATTTCGCCAAAAGCCGATCTTTATGAGATCTCGGCGAGGTCGCCTCTCTGCTGTTGTCTCAACATTGAGCATGAATTGAGAGCATATCAAATCTACAACCCCGTTTTAAAAAGATGTGTAGAGGAAAGCAGCTCACTGCAGCCACTAATACTGATACAACGTGATGCTCACACATCTGCACTCATTCTGTTTTGCAAAAAAATAGCTTGTTTTTTCTACAATAAGCTATTTAGTAGTAACTACATATTAGTTATTTTTTGCACGGATATAACTTTATTTTCATTTTTCTAACAAAGTGATAACACTTTTGTTTTTGTCTGATGGAGCAATCTGGTTTAATTGAAGGTGATTGCAATGTTCTTTATTCTATTATTTATAAAAGCACAGATGGAGTCACTAGTACTGTGAAGTATTACTTTGTAGTACTGTGAGGTACCACGATGTAGTACTGTGAGGTACCAAAGGTTGAAAAACACTGTTCTAGACTAACAGGTACGTCTCCTCAAAGTAAAGTGGTATAACAGTATGACATAATATGGTAGAATAAAATAAAAAGGCTGGTACATTATACATATTATGGCACCGGTAAGTGTAATATTATGAAAATGTAGTAGTAGCAAAACAATATTCCGTATAGTACAGCAGTATTTCATATTGTAAGTATTAAGTCTACAAAATACATTATATATATATATATATATATATATATATATATATATATATATATATATATATATATATACTACTGTTCAAAAGTTTGGGGTCACTTAGATAGATTAAATTAAATTAATCAGAAATACACTATACATTGTTAATGTGGTAAATGACTATTCTAGGTGGAAATGTCTGGAAATTAAATGAAACATCTACATAGGTGTATAGAGGCCCATTTCCAGCAACTATCACTCCAGTGTTCTAATGGTACATTGTGTTTGCTAATCGAATAGAAGACTAATGAATGATTAGAAAACCCTTGGAAACCCTTGTGCAATTATGTTAGCAGAGCTGAAAACAGTTATGCTGGTGAGAGAAGCTATACAACTGGCCTTCCTTTGAGCTAACCAGGAGGCAAGGAGGAGCAGACAGAGCGGGGAGGGTCCCCAAGCTCAGGTTGGGGGAGGTGATCGAGGGAATGTACTTCCCAGTGCAGGTGCTGCAGCCAATCGGCACATGGCATTGGACACACCTGCAGACCATCGGGTAATTAGAGGGAGCATATATTGTCAGAGCTGGGAAGCAGAAGAGGAGGAAGGAAAGACAGACTGGACAGGAGGCTAGGAGGGACTGCTGGACCGCGCCGTGCACGAGGTAAACCGTGTACTAAACCTCTCTCCTCTGATCTGCCCACACAGAGCAAAGGACGCTGCCCGTGAGACCGAAGACCCCCGACCGGGAGGAATCTTTTGTTGAGTTTAATCCCATCCCCCTTCACCCCAAACCTATTTATTAAAGGACACTTTTTGTTAACATACTAATGACAAATGCTACAGTTCATGTTTGATGCCACAATGAGGGTAGCTGATTATCTGGCAAACTGAAGCAATCAATTCAGTCACAAACTAAAATCATGAAAACGATGCAGTTTTAATGTTGGCTAATATATTTGACAGGCCATCATTGATGCTGCAGTATGTGTCTCTGTTAAACCCCGGCTTCCGAGGCGACATGGTCAAATCACCAAAATAGTACAATCAAGAGCGGAAAGAGCAGGGGTGGGCAAACTTTTTGGCTCAGGGGCCACATTGAATAAAAAAAATTGACAGACGGGCCGGGCCAGTATCAGATGGATGAAGAGTGTTTGTGTGAACCTGTCACGGGAGGATAATGTTGCTGACCCAAATGCAGACCACATGAGAGTATGAGTATCTGGTAAAACAGATTATTGGAGCCAAAGGGAAGGTGGGGAGCCTGTGGTCCGCCACAGGGGGTGCTGGGCGGTGTGAGACCCGTGGCTCTACACTGGACGACGGCGAGGCCGGCAGGACACTCACTGTCTACTTTTCTTGGGTCCACTCATTGTGACAGAAGGGATCAATGCAGGAGGCTGACAGACAGAACCCTATATGTCACGTGACATGAGCGCACAGGGTGGCACAGTTCCGTGGGTCGAATGTGGTTAGTTATGTTAGTTATACTGAGGAAAAATACTCTGCATGCAGCTGTCAGTTCATTTTACAACTCTGAAACTGTTGTACTACAAACCCTGTCTCCAGCGACAGAAAGTGATTCATATTACCGTAATTCTTCTAAAGTTAACGCTTTACGACATAATTAAAAAGGATTCTGATCGCTAAGAAGTGGAGCTTTTCAGTGTTTTGCGGTATATTACTGAAATAAAAAAAAAGTCGCCCTTGTCTGTAGGATTAGTGGGGGAGAGGGTGGAATTGACCAGCACAGCAAGTGTTGTGTGTGTGTGTGTGCGCTGTAGTTCAGCAGAACACGGCAGGCAGTGGTCCGCACGGCGCGTACAAACTGCTGTAACGCCTCTCTGTTCCCGACTTGATTTTCCCAAAGCACGATGACCACAACAGACCAGCGTTGATGTTTCTTCATGCTTATTTATTGCACAGCGCTCTTTTAGGCTTTTCGTGTGTGTTCTTTTGCAGCTGTGCCGTGTGCGCAGCAGAAGGCATTACAGCGGTCTTTCTGCTGCAGCAGAACACACACACGGAAAGCCTAAAAGAGCGCTGTGCAATAAATAATCATGAAGAAACATCAACGCTGGTCTGTTGTGGTCATCGTGCTTCGGGAAACTGAACTTGGGAACGGAGAAGCGATACAGCGCTCTTTACTATAACTTTTTTTTTTTTTTTAATGTTATAATAATTATAATACTCGGCGGGCTGGATTAAAATGCCCCGTGGGCCGGATGCGGCCCGTGGGCCGTAGTTTGCCCACCTTTGGGAAAGAGGAATCCAAGCGTGCTGATATGCTTATTTTGTGGAGTTAAAAACTGGACTGTGAGCAACTGTAGCGCCTCCCATCTGTCACACATGCGCACATAGGACTGTAATTTCACAGAAAACCGTGACTCCAATCACAAAGATATCGGAAACCGAGAGAAGCACAAGACATTTGCGAACCTTTACGTGTACTTCAATGTTTGTGGGGTTTAGAGAAGTTCAGAAAGTGCCCCCATTTGCTTCATGAGAGAAAATGTGGCTCTGCTTTCCATGGAGTCCAATGAGCAGTTGGCTGGACTTTCAGGCTTGTTGAAAAAACAAGTTTAAGTTTGTTGGATTCCATGACTCATGTGTACCACAAGCACAGTGGGAGTGAATGGCAAAATATATTATTTTTTGCAAGATCCTGACGCTCCTCCGTGCTCTAGCGACGACATCACCACTCTAGCCTGCACCATACACACCCATTGTAAACTCTGAAACGTTATGAACATTTTCCTAAACTTGAACAATGATTACATGACAACTGTGCCATCAAACAATGCACAATTGGGAAAATAAATTCCAGACTTAACGTTTTAAACTTTAAATCATTTTTCTACGTTAAAGTATGGCGAGTCACTATGGGCTCTATTGAGCTTAATGAAGATTCATTCCAAGGTAAATTTACTACTAAATGAACAAATAGGATTGTGTATTTTTGACTGGAAGGATGGTCAAACATATAATTGAGATATTTCCTGTCAATATTGTGGAGCTTTGAGCGAAGACATACCATTTCATATCATGCTCAGTTTGATTAATTCCTTGGAATTATTCCACATTACAACATACTATTACTTTGATTTTACTCAGTTGGGTGTCAACTTATTAAACTGTTCCATAAATGAAGATCTGCAAACAAAATCATGTCTTTTGTATGATGCTGCAGGAGTTTCTGCAGCGGAAAAAGATCAATCCTGTTCGGATGACCATATAGCAGCTGGATTTCGGAAGCTCGACACAGGTTTACATGGTGGCCAACCAGGTGTTTATTTCACCAACGTTAAGCCAAAACAACAGTCATGGTGTACCATGCCAGCATGTGGTGTCAGCAGCAATGACCCCTGCCCTCCCCAGCTCTTCTTCTTGATGTTTTGCGGCGGTTGGCATCCATATATTTGGTGCATTACCACCACCTTCTCCTCCCCAGCTCTATGGGGTGAGGCAGCTTTATATAGCCTGCTACTAATTAGGACAGACCTGGGCATTTTACGGCTCTCCCAGTCTGGCCTGCGTGAGGTCAATCAAAAATGATAAATAAGGTTTGAAAATGAATCACGCAAAGCTGCCGCGGATCTGACCTGTGGTCTGATACACTATAGCAGAGCACTTTAAGTCAGTATCACTGCTGGATTTTTATTCTTCTCTCAAAGAGGAGAACTTTCCTCACATGGTTAGGCCTGCTCAGAAGATTTTGGTTCTCTTTGGATCTACCTACATGAGAACAAACATTCTAGTGATGAAGTTCAATATATCAGATCCTCTCTCAGCTGTCCTTCATTTCCACCTCATTCAATCAGACTTCATGCTCTTGTTCAAGCCAACACAGACTGGACTTTTCTCCCAGAGTAAGAACAACTGAACTGGAAAACATCAAAAGCACTTATTGCTTTTGTTTAAAGTTAATAAATTGCTGGTCTTTAACATAAATATTTAAGGTAAGGTTTAAAAAAATCTTTACATTTTTATTTTTTTTACTTATTTTCATAGCCTTATTGTAACACACATTCTTACCAGTAGCAGCTCAAAACCATATAATTAAAAAAAAAATTAATAAAGTAATAACATTAATATTGAGTTAATTGAATTAAGTTCAGAATTGGTTCGGCCCTCCACAACAGTCTAAATTTCTCATGTGGCCCCTTGGGAAAATGAATTACCCACCCCTGGATTAGGACCTCGACCCCACAACAGTACAGGTAACTCTGCCCCTCCCCTGAATTTACCTATACCATAATACATATATTTATATACATTCCTATATTAATAATCTGCATGATCTCTATTGGTGCCACACGTCACCATTGAGATCATATAAAGCCCGAAAGAGGGAAATCAACTTCACATCAAATCAACAAACCCCCCTCTACTAATTATTACGTGGTATCTCCCGAAACCATAAATTGGTGCTCAGGCAACCTGGGGCTCTTTTCGATGGAACACCCTGGAGAAGAGATACAACAGAGGTAAATGACTTAAACACATTGCATCTTATTTGACCCACCACGAAACAGTATATACGCCAATCATTTGAGTGAAGGGTAATGGAGGGTCTTCATTAACCGTCTATCGTCCCTCTCGTTAGCTCGTGCACTTGTCAGTTCTCACAACCCAGATTCAGAGATTGCAACAAACGGAGACAAACGAGCCGGCTGCTAACAAGAAGCCATTTGTTTTTAACAGAAGTCACACCATGTAAAGTTGAGGCATCAGTTATCAGTCGTGAAGTGCATGTATGGATGGATGTGTGGCGGTGTGTACAAAGAAACATAATCTACAGAAAATGTGTCATGCCAGCGACATAATGGATCTCCTCCCTCAGAGGGCGAGGCGGCCAAACGAACAAGGTGCAGAGGAGCACCTGCTGACCAGAGTCTCACAGTTGTTTAACATTTCAGGTAAAATCTTTGTTTGTTTGTTTATACATTTTTCTTACATGATCAATGGGGTATAAAATCAGTAAATTCATGTTAAACATGTTAACACTTATTTTTGTTTGAGGGGCTTATATTTTCCAAATTTGACTTGACGCCAAGACATTTTTTTTTTGTTCAAGAATAGTTGGTATATGTGTATATAGATATAAATATCTATATAATTTAAATAAGATGAAACATGACAGTAGGTTGGCCTATTGTTCCGACTACTATTATTAAAAAATATATCTTGTTTCCTCTCACCACAGTAAAAGACTATTTAGTAGTCTTACTGTGGTGAGAAGAAACAAGATATGTTTTTTAGAAGTAAAAACGTCAATATGAACAAGGTTATGTGGAATTGTGTTGTGCAAACAAGGGTTAAAGGGTTTAAACCCATGGTTGAAGTCAGTTTCATGGAAGTGGAGAATGTGACTTTTTCTAATACACGTTTTCTTCCTTAGCCACCGAGCGCTCTGCCGAGATGCTTCCCGACGACCCGATTGGCGGTGGGGACGGGCTTCAGGAGGCTGTGCCTTGTGGAGATAATGGAAATAGCTCCTTTTCCCTGTTGTGTAAATCTTTTCCCACAAACATCACAACTGAGGGCTTCTCTTTCTTCCCCGGACACGGACTCTTTTGATTTTCATGTTTAGCATATGGTTGCTCTGCTGTTCCTTTTCCAGTTTGCCATTCCTGTTCTGATTCCTTATGTTGCTTTCGCTGCTCCCCTCTTTACTTCTGGCTTTCCCACCTGCTGCTCCTCATCCTTTCGCTGCCCCTTATGCTTTTCCTCAGGCTGCTTCAAAGTGCCCTGTTCTGTATTCTTTTCCCACAAACATCGAAACTGAATGGTTTCTCTCCTGTGTGGACTGTCGTGTGTCTTTAGATTCCCCTGTTGTGTAAATTTTTTCCCACAAACATCACAACTGAAGGCTGCTCTTTCTGCTGGGGTGAAATTATCCTGTATTTAATGGATGTTAAATAAAAGAATACACTTAAATTCCCTTTCAAGCTTTTTTTTACTCCATTATAATAAAATACACATAGTAAACAAATATATAATATTGACAGCAATGATCTTGAAATATATATGCAATATATCATATCTGAAACTAAATGATGTGCAACTGCAACAGTTATTGCAGCTACAGGTTTTCTTGTCCCAAGGGTTGTAAGCAATTTGGTAGATGTTTTATTCAGACCTTATCTTTTGGCTGTACAGTCTGCAATACACAATCTTCTTGCTATTTCTGAATGCTGATGAAGACAGTGTGTCGCAGGACCTTGTTGCAAAGGATGGAAATCTACAACATCAAGACTAATATGTCAAAGGGTCCAGACGATGTTGGTATCGTGGTAGAAGGCATGAAAGTTGTGACTGCACTGGGTAACATTACGAGGGCTTGCTGCATGCTTGTTGGGTTGGCATATGAAGTGAATCTCTGCTATCCCAAGGAGCTCAGGTACACATTTGAACTGTTCCAGAAAGTCCTACTGGAGCTGGACTAACCCCTAACAGCCTCAAGAACAAGCTACTCGCTTAAGAAAATGGACCCTTGCTAAACGAAAGGGAATTGTGAAGTCACGGTTAAAACTGTCATATGTGGTTGCATTCAACTCTTTGTTCAATGCTTGAGTTGATCTTTTTTTTAGCATCTCAGAAGTATATAGGTTTGTTTCTTGTCTTCCTGGAGTTCAACTGAGTTTTAGGCTGCGGTCGAATAGTCAAATAATTACGTCCTAACGTCTAACCCTAAGCACTTCTCCAAAGCTACTAAACTGTCTCTTTGTTCAGTTTCAAACATGCTGAATTAAATACGTTATCCCACAAACGATGTGTGTCATATATGTGTGTCTCATATCCCTTTATGTTGTTATGGTCTATTTACATGCAGATTATAATCTGATAATAAAAATATGCAGACAACAGTTCATGAAACATCACACAGCTCGTGTTGACTTGATATGTTTTTATTGTAATGTGACTAAATAGTTGATTAAAAAGATGATAATCAGAAACATGAGTCAGACTGAAGAGCTCGTCCAGTTTAACTCTTTCATTAAAGCTTCTGTAACTGAAGTCAAATAAAATACAATAATGAGGGCTGAAGCTGCAGTTCAACACCAGAGAGAGAATATCAAATACGTCAGTTTGATCACTTTACAGCAGTTTTCAACAACGCTACGTTTGTAGTTTGCCAGCAGGTTTAACAGATTATTTAAAGTATTCCCAAATTATAGCAACGGTTATTTACATGATCTGCGTTTCTCGGTTATGATCGTCTGTTCTCGTGAACGGCCGAATGATACGTCACTTTAAATGTTGCCGCTGCAAGGAATTGTGGGTCGCCATTATCTCCTTTCCTTTCGTAAAGGAAGGTCCAGTGGTTCCTATGCTAAAGGAGCTAAGTTAGGAAGCATTGAAGCTCCTTTCCTTTGCGTTTGGACAATTCGACCGGCACTTATCATGGCGGCCACTTAGGTACTTCTGGGTCATTTCACTCAGTTAGGAAGGTTCCTAACCAAAATGGACTATTCGACAGCAGCCCCAGTGTGGCAGGTGGTTGTTCAAAAAACATTCTTAATTAAGGGGAGTGGCTTGATGTTTGATGCACAGGCAGTGCATCAAAGTGAGTCAAATAGAATAGAAGGTAAATATAAGTATTTAACCTTGTCCCAGACACAAAGTAAAACAATGTGACATTTTTAAATCTTACTTTAAGCTGTTTGACATATAGGCCCTGAGAATGTTAATCCGTGCATGTAATAACAAAAGCAATCACAAAGCTTGAATGCTACGCAGGGCGGGTTTTGCCAAGAAGAACAGTGGGATTCATACGCTGCTGGTAATATTCACCGCTAACTTCCGGGCACGGAGGCACCATGATCCGCCATTGCTGTAAAAAAAAAGTGGAGTGAACGGAGATGACGTGTCACGTGACAATCACGGCGTTGTCGGAAAAAGAGCGACTTCAAAATAAGAGCGCAGACTTACAACTTCCATAGTGTGAAAACAAATGTCACATTGGTTATAACGTGGTCGTGTATGGTTTTTGTTCTGCTTTGTCATGCTAAAATTAAATTATTTTCGATATACGAACAATTAAGAAACAATTACATATTTTAATGGCAAGTCTGGCTGCCAACTTTACATTACTTCATTAATTTACCCAAACATGTGTCTCGTTAAATGGAAGATCTGTATACAAGGAAGTTTCCCGTCTTGTAATGATTAGCATGCTATTGTATTATTGTATATATAATTGTTTTCTGTACGAGGGATTTACTGTATTTTCAAACAATCATGACACTGTTTCAGTGCTCATCCCTCCCCATTTAGTGAAACCATTTGTCTTTTTGTTGTTGGTCTGTTTAACATTACAGCTATCCATAGGGTTGTCTAAAATGCCATTAGCAAGTACTATGTAATTGTTCTACATTGTGGTAATAAAAATTTTTTTTTCTAACATTCCAGGGGCAACTGCAGAGAATAAAAAAACATACAAATAAAAAAGGACACTAAAGGCACACACTCTGATTGTATAATAACTTTCCTCAATGAGGTCGAAGCTGTAGCCTACTCGATAATCATTTTACTTTGAAATATACAACCGGAACTTCTTTTTTTCTCAGCTAAACGTCACCGAGGAGTTCGTCTGCGCCGTTTCCTCCTGACTCCGCTGCTTTTCGCTGAGCAACATCGTCCGAGCTGAGCGTATACCCGTAACTACATGTCAGACGATGCACTGAGGGTGGTTTACGATAAAGACCACCCGCTATGCAGTGCTGGTGCTCG
The DNA here is from genome assembly GCF_910589615.1 of Taurulus bubalis. NCBI lineage: Eukaryota > Metazoa > Chordata > Actinopteri > Perciformes > Cottidae > Taurulus > Taurulus bubalis. The sequence goes on from NC_136589.1 coordinate 28,145,020, forward strand.
GCGCGCGGCTTGTAGGTATCAGTTGGGTAGAGTAGATTGAGCCCAAACATCAGGAAGCCGAAGAAAAGAGAACTGTGAGAGCAGATAGACAGCAGGCCACGGTTCCCCCTCACACACACACACACACACACACATCACCACGGCCTTGATGGTGATGTATGCAAGGAAACCAACAAGAGTCAGCGATGGGTAATTCAAGCACAAACCACAACGTTTTCAAAGTTATTTGAAGGGTTTATTTGTTGTTGCTGTTGCTATGGAATAGGTGCTCGGGTTTGTTTGTGATGTTAGCTGTTAACGTTAGCTGTCAGTGCTAAGAGCTAGCAGGTTCCGGATATATTTCCTTTAGCTTATCAAGTAACTAACTGGACGAGATGTTAGCTAACTAACGCGGTGATGAATACAGTTAGTTAGGGCACAGGCCACAGTATGTACGATGCGATTAAAACACGAAATGTAATTTTCTACCAGGGACATAATGAGCAAACAGCTGTTGCTAAGGTGGCAAATTAAGCTAACCTAGCTAACGGCAGCTATTTATCAGCAGTTAAATAACGTTATATCCCATAAAGTGCGTTGCTATAGTAATAAAAACCGTTAAAATGTAAACTGCCTGACTATATTGTTTGTTCTATGTGTTTTCACAGGTGCAACGACAGAAGGGATTCACAATCCTATCAGGTATGCCAGACGTATTTTTTAACACTCACCTGTCATTATTCTCCACTCACGTAGCCAATCAAGGTGTAGTATTCTCCATGAGAACGATGAATTGAAACATTATTGTCGTTATGATTGAGATGCAGCAACCCTGCTCAAGCCTGACACATATTTAAACATAACTACTCTACAAAACTATCTCTAGAAGCTCAGTGACTGCTGTGGCAGTTTGTTTAATGTTGCTCTTAAATGGGTGTTGTGTTGATGTAGCATCAACCTTGTCAATGTAGGATAAATTTTTTACACCCGTGTAGTTCTTCAGCCTATTAACTTTACAACCAATGGCTTCCTACATTCAGAAAGCGCTGAAAGACAAAGCACCTTGTCTCTCCCCTCAAATTGTAATATTTATTACAGACACACACAATACACATTTCACACGAATAATTATTCCAACACAATATGGGAAAGATGACCAAAACTACCCATTCCAATAAGTCTTTCTGCCATACTTTATTCAATCTAGACCCATAAATCTCAGCCAAAGAGCCAGTCCAGCAGCCTTCACCGCTATGACAAGGTGCGCGACGGCTCATCAGACCCCACACCCCCTTTCAAGATGCTGCGACGCTCAGACGAAAGTCCTGTCAGCCGACATGGAGACGGCACAGGGCATGGCAAGGCAAAAACCTCTCATGCAGTTAGAGGAAAAAATGGTAAGCCCGGATCTGTTCATCTTACGCATGCATTAAAAGTCTTGTCTTAAAGGGTTGTTATAAGGAAAAGGCAGCATCTTGGTCCCGAAATATTGTCAGACAAATGAAAATGCATATCTTTGTGGATGCAGCCATGGTTCTAAGCCTCAGCTTACTGTAATCAATTTTGTACACATATCAGAAGACTCTGAAGATCAGAAGAGTCTTCCCCGACATACTGTGTGTTCTTCCCTTTGTCAAATACACACTCTAATCCATATAAATCTTTAGCACACGTGAGGTCAGAGTTTGAGAAAAAGTAGAACATTTACCCTGAAACTTTGATGGAGAAGAAAGTGACGCTTTAGATTATTTTGTCATCTCACTGCCATCATATCACATTACAGCTATTACTGCTGTATGAATGTGAACAATGTGACCTAAAACAATCTCAGTGTGTTTCTTATTTGGAAATTGCAGCTGTTACTGAGATTAAATCCTCTGCAGAACATTGTGTGTCTTCTGTGACTTGATGAGTGGATTTGTTTCAGGGACCAGTGGCTCTCCTCAGGAGAACTCTCATAACAGCTCCCACCATGGCTCCGACTCGCATGCGACTCAGAGCAAGCCTGCAGACAGGGTAAGACGTGGTCCAGTGTTATCTAATGATATACCCTTTGCATTTCCTTTACAAATTGCTGTCACGCTACTTTGGAATACGGTATTGGGTCATTATGTAGAGGTTTCTCTCTCTTTCTCTCACAATGCATATGCATGCGTATAAATGTACATTGTATTTATGTAACAGACTGGCTTCATAGAGTAAAAGGTCTTACTTGTTTTTAAACTTACTCATTACGATATTTAATTAGTATATCTCACTTAGCATCTGGTTGAACTGAGCAGTGAAGCAAGATACTCAATGGTCATCATTGTCTTGTTGGAAACTGCTATACTGTCTTGATGGAAACTGCTATACTGTGATAAATGTGTAGCCAAAAGGCAGGTTTGCTTAAGTTATTAAACATGATATTTTGCTTTGTAGACCTACTGATAATTATGCCTTGTTGCCCTTCTCTGCGCTACTTTAAGGTTCACAGGCCCAGAACACTTTGATTTGCTGTTAGCTGCCGCAAAAATATCTTCTGTTTTAGTTTTCTTAATTAAAAACTCCCTCACCACCTCTCTATGTGATCACCCATAACATTTATGAGCTGAAACTAATGTGAGCAGTAAGTGACGGCAGCGCCGGATAAATCGAAGACTATTCAAAACTGTATTATGTTCAGTTTCTGTCGGGAGTAAATTTAAAATTATAAACTGCAATTAAATACCTGTTTTTGTGACAGTAGTGTCTTTTTGTTTGTTGTTGTAATACCAAAACCCGACTATAATCAACAAGTACTACTAATGTGTGTGTGTGTATATATATATATATATATATATATATATATATATATATATATATATATATATATATATATATATATATGTGTGTGTGTATATATATATATATATATATATATATATATATATGTGTGTGTATATATATATATATATGTGTGTGTGTATATATATATATATATATATATATATATATATATGTGTATATATGTATATATATATATATATATATATATATATATATATATGTATATATATATATATATATATATGTATATATATATATATATATATGTATATATATATATATATATATATATATATATATATATATATATATATATATATATATATACATGTGTGTATATATATATACATGTGTATATATATATACGTGTGTATATATATATACATGTGTATATATATATACATGTGTATATATATATACATGTGTATATATATATATATATATATATACGTGTATATATATATATATATACGTATATATATATATATACGTATATATATATATATATATACACATGTGTGTATATATATATACACGTATATATATATATATATATATACACACATGTATATATGTATATACATATATATATATATATATACACACATGTATATATATATATATACGTATATACATATATATATATATATATATATATATATATATATACGTATATACGTATATATATATATATATATATATATATATATATATATATATATATATATATATATATATATACGTATATACGTATACGTATATATATATATATATATACATGTGTGTGTATATATATATATATATATATATATATATATATATACATGTGTGTATATATATATATATATATATATATATATATATATATATATATATATATATATATATATATATATATATATATACGTATATATGTATATATATATATATATATATATATATATATACGTATATATGTATATATATATATATATATACGTATATATGTATATATGTATATATGTGTATATATATGTATATATGTATATATATATGTATATATGTATATATATATATATATATGTATATATATGTATGTGTATATATATATATATATATATATATATATATATATATATATATATATATATATATATATATATATATATATATATATAACCAAAAGTTACTATGCAGATGGTAAATGTCAATGACTGGAACATTGTAACATTCAATAGGTGTGCTCTCGCCAGACCTTTACCACACTATGGTGTGTATATTATATGATATTAACTTCCATTCCTGCGGCGAGTGGCATCCTCCTGCCTGCCTCACACATACTAAAGGTGGGGAGAGGCCCCATGCTGTTAACGTTGAGGAGCATGTATGGGAATGTCTGACAATTTAATATATTTGAATATATTCCTTGCTTTTTCCCTGTTGATCTGAATAAGTCGCTAAATTGGTTGCTTGTTGCTTTTTAGAAATGAAGTGCTTAAGAGTGAACAATCAGGGTGTCGTTAAACTGCACACACAGGGTCAGCTGTGCCCAAAAACTGCCTCTGTTTCGGCTCTATTGTACTACAGTTTTTTCACTTCTAAAGTTCCACCAGGAGCAGGGTGGGAAATAATCTCAAAACGAAAGGATAATAATAGTCTGATAGAAAACTTTTAGTCTTTTAAAAGTCTTGTATTGTATGTAGACTTTGGTCTTAATAACGTCCCCTGTCTTGTCTCTCTCAGCACCAGGAGCCAGCAGATGACTGGACAGAACACATCAGCTCCTCTGGGAAGAAGTACTACTACAACTGTAGAACTGAGGTCTCCCAGTGGGAGAAGCCCAAGGACCTGTTGGAGAGGCAAGCCCTCTTAATATGACATTACCACACACACACACAATTCAATATATAACCTGAAATGGTAATCAAGTAGCTCATTCTCATGCAGAGTCATACATTAGATTAGATTACATTTAATTTAGCTGATGCTTTTATCCAAAGCAACTTACATTTTTGCTCTATACACAGCAGACACAGCAACGGGGAGCAATTAGGGGTTAAGTGTCTTGCTCAAAGACACAACGACATGGACTAGCGGGGCCGGGGCCCTAACCTCCAACCCTCTGATTGAAAGACGGGCATGCTAACCACTTAGCCACAGTCGCCCCACGTAGATCATTCAGCGCACTGGTCTTTGAGGAATATCCTTAGTTTAGGATCACAAACCTGCATCCTGCACATTGTCACCGGTGCGTTCTGCTTAATCTGCTTCAGGGAACAACGACAGAAAGACCCAGTCAAGATGGCAGCAAATAGTTTCCCCAGGGACATGGACTACAGACAACAAGAGGCCTTGCAGGACAAAGCCTCAACAAGTAAGTATGGCAGAATTATAAAACCGAAGCAATGTGGTTCAAGTTTTTAAATGGGCGTCCCGTCCATCATTGTGGCTATCTTCTTCTGTTGATCACTTTTCTGGAGAAATATTTCATATACAGACAGGTTACTTATAATTTACTACGTTGGTCTGGTGCACACATTTCCAATGACAAATATTGTGTTAAGTGATTTTTTGCTCTCCTGTTCTGCTCGTCTCCACAGAGACCACATCAGGGGACCAGTCCACAGCATCCAACTCCGGCCATTCCTCCACCTCTTCTTCTTCTTCTCAGAGCCTGAACTCTGCTCCTGGTGCTTTAGGTTCCACCCCCTCCGCAATGTCCTCCTCCTCTGCCTCCTCTTCGGGGCAGGGGCCTCAGTCTGTCCAGTCCCCGTCACCAGCACTGCTGCAGGACCCAGCCCTGCTGCATCAGCTCCTCCCGGCGCTGCAGGCTGCTCTGCAGATGAACAACGGCAGTATGGACATGGCTAAACTCAACGAGGGTGAGTAATCGCAAAATCAGAGGAACACAAGGTGTCCCTTTTACCACGGCTGTCTTCCACAGTTTCTATTTCGTTGAAACAAAACCCTCAGATTGTTTTACGCTTCACCACATCATTGGAGACCAGCTCAACTTTGATTTCTCAAACTTTTTTCACGCCCCACTATGGATGAAGAAAAATATAGTTGTAACAAAATGGTCCATGCTGAATTTTTATTGCAATAACAAAGTCTTTAACATCTTTGCTTTTATAAATAATAGAATAAAGAAAATTGCACTTTAAATCCTTTTTTTTTATCCTGTGCCGATAAAAAAACAAGAAACTGTTTTCTGACTTAACTGTGCGTCCTTGCTCACTCACCTGTGTACGTATATGTGCGTACATTTCCTCTTTCCTCCCTCCAGTCTTGGCAGCTGCTGTAACCCAAGCTTCCTTGCGGTCTGTGCTTCATAAGCTCCTCACTGCTGGACCTGCTTTCAACATCACTGCTCTGCTCTCAGCTGCTCAGCACTCCAATCAAGGTATGCCCGCCTCACCTTTATTTTGTATCCCTGTTCCTGCAAATCTGCTTTTTAATCCACATTTTGCAATGTAATTGCAATTTGTTGTTGACCATCAGTCAATTAAGTTTTTCTTCTTATGCATGTGCCTTAAGGTGACTTTGGCTATGTGGAAAAACAAAAGATGTCCTCCCATGTATTCCAATGAGCCCCTTCTGTTGGAACAGAGGATGTGTTGCATAGCAATCGCAACCAGTGTGCCAGAAAAGTCTGAGCTGAAAACCATATTATGACTAGCCTTCTAAAATGCTTCTTGTTGCCAGATTTGTGGCATCTTTGTTGCTAAACTGATTATTCGTATGTGTGCTATTCTTCACTCCAAGCAAGGAAATTACTGCAGGTTGGGTTTTCAATTTCTTGGTATTTGTCATGGCTAACATTCTGCATTTGTGTAAGATGATTGAAACAAAATGTAATGAACCTCTTCTCCCACTTCAGCCCAGCACTCCAGTCAGTCCCCCGTCTCCCTGACGTCTGATGCATCATCACCGCGGCCGTACGTCTCACCGCGGAACGGCACGCCACAGAGCAACCAGAAATCACTTCTGGGCGTGCATCCTGGCAGCGCCACATCTTCACAAACAAGGGTGAGTGGCAGGACCAAAAGTAACCGAAAAGTCAAAATTCAAGAATTGAGGAGTACTTTCCCTTTCTCATGACTTGCCCTTACTTTCTCCACTTTGTTATGACTGTAAAATCTTTTCTTGCTGGTTCGCCTCTTTTTGTTTTCATTCCTATTCATTTGTCTCTTGCTGTCTGTTCTTCCGACTCCAGGGCAGCATGTCTTCAGGTAAACAAGGATCAGTCCCTCCCTCTCAGACCGTAGAGAAGCGCCCGGAGGACCCCAGAACTCTCCAGCAGAGAAGGTAGAAGACATTATTTTGTGTAATGTCAAATTGCTTGGCGGTAAAGAAAACAAAAACAAAATGATAAGGCTTTTCACATCTGAATTACAAAAAAACGCGTGACAAAAGCAGCATGGGTCAGGTTTCAAAGGGACTATTTGTTTGGTAGAAAGTTGTTCCAAAGATGTCTTCCTGTCCGGAACTCATACTTTTAAAATTATTATAATTTTTTTCAAACTACTTATAATTATGTAGTTCTCTGGACTAGAAGTATGCTATGTTCTTTTCCATACTATTATAGGACCTTGTCATTGTTACGTTGGTGAGGTTTGTTATTCACCCAATTTGAATCTAAATATGATGAGCTGTGTTTGAGATATTCTGTGATAGTACATGGGGAGAAAGAAACGCCATGGACTGAATTATCCGTAGTATCTATGTCTAATATGCCCAAACAGCAGAATTCCATCATTATGGAAACTGCAGCTGGATTTTATTTATACCATTTACACCTCGGTAATCAGTTGTCTCCCTCAATCAGCCAAGAGATGCTGTGCACGGGATCAAACACATCTGGTGCTGCGTCGGCCCATGTCCCCTCTGGCAGCACCAGCCAAACCCAGGCCGACAACCCCGGCACCTTCACCCCCGCCCTGTCAACTCATTTTGATGAGAGCCTCATCAAACATATCCAAGGATGGCCTTCAGAGAACACAGAGAAACAGGTATTGTCCACCACGGAGATTTACACGAGCAGTGGTCAGTGTTGCACGGTAGTTACCACTGCATTATGGCACTACTAAATTATAACGGCTTCATTGGGCTGCCGGCCCCCAAATATAGACTTTAAAATGTCATCATAGGGTCCACGTACTTGTTTCCAAAGCTTTCAGGCTCATTCTCGGAGGACGTTGTAGTTGAAAGCTTTGTAAAGACAAGTAAGTGGTCATTCTTCTGTGGAACTTTTATTTCTTTCGGCTCGATGCGTTTTGATAAATTCCAAATCAGTGAGCCAGTGTTTATATAAGTTTTCAAAGTCTTGATGAAATGTTAATGTTGTTGACCATAAGCACTCATCCCTCTCTGTCAGGCGGCTCGGTTGCGGGAGGACATCCACAACATGGGCAGCTTGTACATGTCTGAGATCTGCACAGAGATGAAAAACCTCCGCTCCCTGGTCCGAGTGTGCGAAATTCAAGCCACGCTGAGGGAACAGAGGTGAGGCGACTGCTACATTTTCATCCACGTTAGCTAATGAGGACATTCACATCACGCATTCATGTTGTTTTTCTAAGATAAGGCAACATATTCAATTATGCAACGGCAGTTATGAATTTTGCGCTCTCTCTTTCTCATGCTTTCTCAACGCTTCAGCACATTGTTGTAACCAAAAACATACTAGTGTGTGTCTGAGTTTGTTTTATTGTGGTTTTAGAAATGTAATTTATGATGCTGTTTGATTGCTGCTAGACCACCTTGTTAATACATGTGCATGCAAGTAAACCGTTTTTGACTGCTGTCAACGTTTAGTTTTTGAAAGACAAAATAGGGATTGAAGCGTTGTTTCAATAAATCTTGACTTTTGGACTGAGACATTTAAAACTGTGTGTGTGTGTGTGTGTGTGTGTCTCAGTAGAGGCATGCAAGAGTTCTGTGTTTATAAATAATAATAATTTGGATGTCAACGTTATGATAGAAGCGTCAAACTATTCGGTACAGCCCAAGTAATTACCCGTGGAGCCTCATCTCCAGCTGGAAAGATGTCCTTTTGAATCCAAGAATCAAAGTGCATTTTGGGGTTTTTGACAAAATAAAAAATTGGAGCCAGCCACTGTAAGCTAAGTGATTTGTAAAAACTCACCATCCAACAGAATTCGTAACTCCTCTATCCACAAAGAGCAGCGGGACATAAAACTCCTCCCACTGTAAGCGATCAACCCTCCATCTAAATCTAAACGTGACAGTCAACGGTGTATGAGGGCTCTTACTACCAGCTGATTGATCTGATTTATTGGTTCTCTGCATGCCCTTGTGTGAAGTAGCGGGCGATAATTTTGTTCATCGTTTTTCTAAAAGCCATTTCCTCAGTAGGGGAATTCCATTGTCGCCCAAACCATTATTCACATACTTATTTTCTCCTCAACTACAGAATCTTGTTTCTGAGGCAGCAGAGCAAAGAGCTGGACAAGCTGAAGAACCAGAACTCCTACATGGTGTGAGGACCTGGGATGGATGGATGAATGGATTGAAATACAGATTGAAGAGGAATAGACATGAACGGCAAGCTGCTAAAGCCCATTTATTCTCCCTACCAGAGCAACTGAGAAAAGCTGTTGGAAGATAAATAAGACGTGGCTGACAAGGTGAAGCTCCATTACCCTGAACATGTCTTTTCTTCTCTTTTTTAAAAATGTCTTTTTTCAGTGTCCACCACATGAATTGCTCTTGCTGAAAGGTGAAACTGCCCTTTCACCGAGTCGGACACTTTAACAAGGTGGACATAGAGGACCTGAGGCTCTTTTCAAACAGCACCTTCTCGGACTGTGAACCTTGGATTGTGTGTATTGTATTGGCTTAACTTGTTTTCTGGTGTGTTTTGATGTGTAGTGGTCAGGAAAAGATTACAATTCATTCTTTGGAAAATAAACGAAAACAAAACATGTCATTATAATTGGTGTGACACATTTCTGAGGTTCCCCAATCTTCTGAAATGGACTTAGTCATTCATTCAAATGTATGGATTCAATGGCAGTGATGTTACTAATGTTATTTTTAATTCACTATACTTGTCCGTGGTTTTGCCACCCCAGTGTGTCTTCGAGCTGGTTGGTTTTACATGTCACGAGATTAGCAAAGACCTTTGGCCAGACCTTTTCTGAAAATACTTAAATGTGCTTCAGTAATTTTTTCCCAGTTAATGAGAATCTGCGTCATGGTTCCAGTGATACAGATTCACTGGGGTATTTTGACTAGCTGTCAAACACAATCTAGATGTTTTTGGAAAAGCTTACAATATTGGATCTAGGTTGGCTGCTCGTACTTGTGAGGGTTGCATTCATTTGCAGCCCTGCTGGCTGTTTTCGTATCCCTTCCGCTACTTGTCTTTTGTGCGTGTAATTATCATTTTGCTTCTCCCAAGTCACATTGGGGAAATATTTCATTCCTGTTGTGCATCTTAGCAAGATATTTTGTAAAAGAATGGAAAGGCGATTGAATCTACAGTCAGGTAAAGCTAAATTATTGTTGCACATGATTGAACAGTTCCTTGTAGTCATAATGGAAAAGATTGATGGAAAGAAGTTTTATTTTTACAAAAAGGAAACTCGTGTTTTGTTAATCACGTTTTGTTCAGCCGTCATGGCTGCAGCCCTTTTATCAACTGACTCAAGCCAGATATGGCTGGTTTTTTAAAAGGGTTCATTCATGCTGAGAGGGTCTACTTTTTATATGAACACATTAAATTACAGTCATACACTTCCACGCCCATGAAACGACTTCCTTTTGTCTCTCGCCTGTTCTTTTCCTTGTCCCGATAGTTTCCACCAGATCTGATGTGCACACTCTTTGGGGAGGGGGGGGTTGGGGGCTTTGTATTCCATAAAATATGAGAATAAAATATTATACCACACCTCTTGCTCTAGCTGTTACTCATTGCGCTCGCTCTCTCTCTCTCTCTCTCTCTCTTTCTCTCTCTCTCTCTCTCTGTGTGAGTGAGAGAGAATCTTCCGATGAATGATTAATTGTGCTATATTAAAGTTATATGTAATTATGCAGTTAGGGGAGGGTCAGGTTGACCTCTGTGGGAAATGTATGTGCGTTGGTACCAGACCATGACCTTTGTCAATGACTTGACAGATGTAGCTGTCGCCATGGTCGCACAGATGCACTGTGGTGTGGGCTCATTAATGTTGAGTCTGAAGGAATGCAGCTCCATATTTGGCCAAACGGTGGTGACATTGAGCAATTTAACCATAAATCTGGTTCTGCTTATGATGTTTTTGTTCTATAAGATTTAAAAACCTATTAGTGAACATATCGTCATGTAAAATGTAGCCGTAACCAAAGCAGAAGACTGGATGAAATCAGAATTGAGTTGGCCCGTGTTATGATACCAGGTCAACCCTGAGGCAATACACCCGCTAGATACAAAGATGATAATACAACAGAGCCGCTGATGGACAAGACCAAAGCACATGATTTTATACGTGCCACAAACAAACAAACAAATAAATCCATTCACCTTAATCATAACAGAGTGTTGGCAGGAATCTCAGAGACAGATAAGTTAAAACCACTGAGGAAATATCTAGTTATTAGTAGTTTCAGTGACCCCTTTAAGAGAACACCACTACAGCTTTTCATGTCATCAGAGACACAGACGGCAGATATACTTTGGTGTCAATGTTTCTCTAATTATCTTTTCATATGAACTCAATCATGTCATTCGACTTAACAATGCGCCAATGAACTTCAGAAGTGTTAATTTTCCTCTTAACATTTCAAGCACTTGGTCGGCTTTTAGAATAAAATGTGTTTGTGTCGAATATTGATACCTTCAATTTCAATTAATTGCAGGAATGAGCATGAGCAAAGTGTGAATGCCACATAGAATATTAAAATAGTAAAATAACTCAGTTGTTGAGATCCAGCAATACTGTGGGGAAAGTTTAGGTCTTCACATCCAACAAAGGAACACCTCAGCACTGGCCCCTTTCACTTTTGGAGCAAATTCATCTTTTAATATAATCTGAAACTTCTTATTGTGTATTTCAAACTTAGCCCGAATTTTCATTGCAAGCATGCTTCATTTTCCATCAGTATTATCAGAGGGTGTGCTGCTCTCATTACAAAGCAATCTCCAACCGCTTCTACAGTTTCAGCTTCATCACGAGCATAGATAGCAGTAAACACAATTAAAAACCCCTCTGTGCCATTATGTGATCTACGACTCTTGAGTGGACCCATTTGTTTTAGGATTAGTCTGACCTGAGATAATAAAGACTTTATTTATCTTGTTTGTGTATCTATCTGGTTGCTAAACACAATTATTAGGAGCTAACATCAGTTTGACAACCCTCCCCAAACTATCCCTGAGAAGTCTGTTGTTCCAATTAGTTTTCTTGCAGCCGTCTTTCTGAACATAGAACACTGGAATATTGTATTCATATTCCCATTAGTTTAAATTATGTCAAGAATATTCATACTTGCCTCCTAATCAAAGCTGATAATGAATCTCAAGCGGTGTGACACATTCACTTGCTCTCTTGCCCTGTTGATGGAGAAGTAAAGTTAACCCAACTTCATCATAGATCTGCAGCCAAACTTTAGTAATAATATAGTCTCTACATCAATACTGTGGATCCTTGGTTACATTGTGCTCCTGGTCTAATTCTAAGGAAGGGGCATGCTGGGTAGTTGTTCTGTGACTGGCTCACTTTTGCAAATCACCATTTCTTCTGCAGCATTACCACGTTGTTGCAATCCTGTTGCACTTCCTCAGGGCCATCATGCCAGTGTTTGCTCTACTTGGGTGGCCGTCTAAGCTATGAGGGCCCCTGGCAATCTATCATCATGGGGCAATGTCTCCTATAATTACATAATATAGAATTTTGTATTCATTTTTACTCACTTTTTATTTAGTTTTCAACAACATAACAACATGTATTTTCAGTCAGTCACGTTCTTTAGCAATTTTTCAGTTGTATGTCTTGGTACACGTGATATTCAGCTACAGGGTACAACACGAGACAAACAAACATCAAATGGTGCTCACTCCAAGAAAAAAGAGAAAAGAGAAAACAAAAGATGGGAAATAAGGATAATAATAAAGAATAGATTGCATACATAAATACATAATTAATTAAAACGTCCACATTGTCAAGGGAAGCAGACTTTTGGGATGTGCTCCCAGACGGGCGTGGACCTACACGCCTTATTGAGCCAGAATGTACCTTCTTCTGCATCTTCGGTGAGAGCATACTTCAGTTCAGGGGTCTTCTTCTTCTGCCGTTCTACTAAAGATCTTTTAACAGGCTCTTTGACCGCTTGTGCATCTCCCTTTGCATATCCCTTTGCTTCCTCGGCCACCACTTTCTTTCCCTCTTCCCTCTTTCTTGACTGGCTTGTCCAGTGGCAACACCTGTCAAGTAGTAACCACAGTGGCCTCGTCATGGTGCCCAAGAAACTGCCTGATCACACGGTTGAGAGAGACTATTTTTGTTCTTCTTTTGTAATTTTATATGCAAAATGTATTTATTTCATCTGAATGAATTTATTTATTTTTATTTATATGAGAAGAAAGTAAAATGTTACCAATACCAAAGCAATGAAAATGGGACGAACAAGCAGTTTTATGGGATAAGAAAATGCATTGTCATTTCACCTTTTATTGTTATTGCTATTATATATCTTACAATATTATGTATTCTAATCTCATGCATATTCATTTTGTGTTTTCTGTAATCATAATCAGAACCAGAACCATTTATTGCCACATATGTTTTCACATACATGCATTTGTCCTGGCGGGAGGTGCATAACATTAAACAATAAACAGAGTGCAAGAAATGGGAGCATGAAATATACAATAATATTGTGACATTTTAATTGTGACATTTCTAAAAAGCCCAGTAGACGTTCTGCCTCTTCCTGCACTGTGATATTATTTATTTGTTATTTTTGTGTATTATTTAAAATTGTGCAAAATTAACTAAACTTATAATTTTTTTGTTTTGTGAAACTGAACTTTTCCCGACCGGTTTCATCATTCTGTATTACAAGTTTTTCCAATGTCAGCATGAATTTAAAATTCTGTCAAAGGCACCGAGGACAAGATATTACCCTTCAGGCCCATGAGGCAGCTCAGAAACATTGCACCTTATATAAGAACCAATATATGTCCACATCAGGTGAGTGATAGATTCCATCGCTGCTGTCTTCGATCCCTCACTGCTCATTTCATCCAGCGGGTTACAGGTCATCTTCATCTACTCTTACCTTCTGTGTTCAGTTTGTCCTCCTCTGGCGATTTTTGTAATGTTGATCCTCAATCAGCCGCTCCAGTAACGGTGTGTGAGGCACTCGGCAGTCCGCATGTGCGATGCCCCGTTCACCAGCACTGTCCTTGGGGAGGATGTGGCTAATGTACTGATGACCAGTCAAACTATATTTATTGCTGTCACAGTCCCCACTAATCCAAGTGAGCCAGCTGTGGGCTTTGCCTTTAGCCCCTCCTCTCTTCAATTAGCCCCTTTCCCTCTCCATCCCCATCTCAGTCAGCCCCTACTCTTATCTCACCCTCCTCCACCTCTTCTCACCCTTTTCTCCTTGTGTTTATATTGCCCGCTCTTTCCCTCTGTCCTTGCCATCTTCCTCACCCTTTTACTGAGCATTTCCCCCCCTGACATCATTGACTCCCTGCTAGTCCTGTCCCATTGACACTGCATGCCATGGGGGTTACATTAAGGTAACCGATCTCCCCTCAAACTGAACTCAAGATGGAAGGTTTGCTTTTGTTGACTTTGTACAACTTTTGATAAATGACAGAGCTGGTGATCAGTGGTTCAGACATTGAGGCATGTAACGGGAGACTTAACTGTACGCATGACTCTGAATGAAGCACATGTGTCGATAAGATTTTAGCACATACTATACTGTCGATTGTCATTTCGTCACTAGAATGGCAACACTTGAGGATTGATGGTCGCGGGTGGGGGCTGGCACTTATTGCAATTACTTTGGTGTGCTATAAATCCTATCTTGTGATTTAATATCTCAACCGAGGAGCCTTCTTAGCTGTGATATGTAACAGAGGCATGGGCGGCACATTTAAGAATACTGCCACTATTAAAGGCCCTGAAAAATATATTTTCATGAGCCCAACATTTGTGTTATTTAACTCTATGGGGTCCGCTACATTTCTCAGTCCCATTTTAACTCAGTCCCTCTCACATTTTGGTGAAAGTAGTGACAGACACAATACAAAATTTGGTATTAGACATTTATTTACATTTATCTACCATTGTATTCATATATTACACTGCTTTTGTGAACCTGAGACCTTTGGTAAACCAATTTCAAGCACCAAAACAGTTTGACCGCATGAGTAAAGTTATGTTTTCACCAGAGATATGAAGAATTTCAAAATGTAAATATTTCAGCTTTAGAGCCATATTATCTCTTTACACTTGTGCCTTAGGACAATGGTGCCTCTTTATATAATGAGCTGAGATTGTTCTGCTAATTTTGATATAACACAAGGGTATGTATCTCATATGCAATTGCCTTTAAAAGGTGAATTTAAGAAATTATGTAAAAATCGAGAAAATTACCTCAGACCTCATCTGAGAACTTTATGTGCTTTTCCTGCTTGTTTAAAGTGGACGGGGTCTCTGTTGGAAACTATGTGACATCACAGTTACATAGTTCTGTGCGCCATTGGGGATTTAGCAGAATCATCATCTGAATCTTCAGTTCCCCTCAGCTCTAAAGGGGTTTTCTTTCAGCTCATTGTTTAGATTTTACAGTCAACTATTTTTATGTTTTGGTACCAGCATTGTTGACAGACAGCCTTTTTTTTAGAGAAGAAGTGAACATAGAGGACCATTTATCAACTAAAGAGCCAGATATTTCCCTCAGGACTTCTGGAGAAAATTCAGTTCTTTATTCACACTTACATATATTAGGTGACCAGATACATATATAAATAAACAAATGTGAATAAATGACCAAATAAATGTAAACGTTGCTCTGTGTATGCTAGAACTGTTTGCTCGCAGGTTTGCAATATAAACTTCGAAGGTGATGATGTGTCAGTGTTGTGTTAACAGCTACAATTATTGCAGGTTTAATTCAAGCAAAAACATAACTAATTTTGCATATTAGTCAGTATTACTGTTAGAAAGAAATACTCAAGACACCAATACCAGTCTTAAGGGGCTTCAAGAGCACAATGATTCACAAGTTGCATTGACATATGAAAGTAGCAAGAAAGTAGTTTTGCAATAAACCACACATTGTCATGTGAGCACATATTTCCAAACAAGTCTAGCCCTCTCAAACCTGGAAATGGGAGATTTGTCGTTTACTAATGGAAACATTATCTCATAAACTATTCAAATCACATTTCATCCTCAACAGTGAACCTCAAAATGATTATACAGTGAACAAAATTATAACGAACATTTGGAATTGCCTTTCCACAAGTGCCTCTGCATCCTTTGTTATTGTACTAATCTACATTTTCCAGCCCGGGGATGTCTAAAATCGGTCCATCTACACAGTGATTGCTCATCTCTTAAATGACTTGCACACAGAATGCATAAACACATCATTATTTTTGAGAGCTGGTGATTGCACAGAATGATTATATTACGTAACCAGGTGGTCATCCAAGTAAAAATAGCTTCTATAGAAATCACAGAGGCAAGATGCATTTGCATAGAAATCTCAGGATAATGAGTTAGATCTAAAAAAAAATCTACAGAGCAGAGGTAGTGAGCCATTCAGAGTATCAATAGATTGCCAGATAAATAGGAACACCTGACACAAACTTGCGTATTTATAGATTTAGTCCTGGATCTGTACAAGATCGAGGATACACATAATACACATATAAATAAACATCCACAAAGGCACATATATAAATGGAGGAAGGCAACAACTGTACAGGATAATCGTCTCGCCAGTTTCATTGGGACAGTAAGAAACTGTAACAATACAGACTTACCACAGGAGAGTGCTGTTAGTCAAGGGTCAGGCCTACTGATGAAGTCTCACTCCTTGTGGGCTACTTTGATGTGGGCTACTTTGATGTGGGCTACTTTGTGGGCTACTTTGTGGGCTCATTGGCTCTCTGATTGCTGTGCAATCAGAGAGCCAATGAGTGCTTTAACCACATTATGTAAAAGCAATGCACATTGGAATATTTGCCCATTTATCAAAAGCCTTCTAAATATTTGTCCAGAGAGGTTTCTAAATAGGAGGTCAATGAAAGGTCAAAGCGTGCTTGTTTTGGAATATCGTTCGGATTTTCTTTGGCTTTTGGTATACATTTATAAAGATATAACGGTGGATGGAAAGAGGTAGAATTTTTCTGAACAGTGAAGCTGGAAAGTCAGGTGTCTTCGGGAGGTGCTGTTAGGTTGCTGTGGACCTGAATCACTCCTATTACCACCTCACTCCCATTGGAGGATTCATGGTTCGGGTTTATGGCAAGCAACCCAACGAGACTTACACATTAAGACAATTACAGAAGTTACTGAAGCAACCAAAATCACAATCAGTGACTGTGACTGAAAAGAGCAGGATGCACGATTGGGTCCTAAGTAGGGCCTCCATGCTCTTAACTGTCTCTAGAGTTTAAGATTGTTTACTCGTACTGCAACTGGTGCATTAATAGGGGTAAGTCTTATTTGTGCAGTGTAAGTGTAGTGTACTGTAGGTGTGCAGGCTTGAACTGTTGGACGTGTGTGGGTTTGAGCATTGCAAGTATAACTATGTCATTTTATGACCCAATTGTGCTGACTGGACAGGCCTGCTTAACAAACCTGAGTGCCATTTTAAAAAGCCCTGCGCTGATAATGTTCACCAGAGTGCATACATTAAACTGAGAATGCCATGATATTGTACCCTACAGCTGGACTTTAAATGTTCATGTTTAATAACAATACATAACGTAGAAATCCTCAAACAGCTTAGAACGCCATTAGACCGGACCAATTAGCCTTCCAAGAACAATGGCCAATTAGCTAAGGGATATTCAAATGGCAAAACCCTTATTGTTTCAAATAGTTACAGCACTCAGTTACAGCCCATGGGGCTCCAATGCTTATTGTTGTTAAGAGAGGTTTTATTTTGGGAGTAGCGTAAATGAGTGCTTCAACAGCCAAAATGATGCTGCCTCATCAGTGTACAGTTTGAACAAGGCAGGAACAGGAGAATGAAATGCAGCACAAAAAGGCTCAAGAGGTGCCAGAAAGTCAGAAAACTAATTCAGTATTGTCAGTTACAACGATAGATATCAAGCTTAAGTTGCTTAACATATGATATAATTAGCCATGGGTCCTGTCCATGATTATATCTTAAGAACTAAAGGCCGAACTCAGGTACTCAGTTACATGAACAAACATTGTGTAATACCACATGTCGAGAACACAAGAGCATTGCTAGGGTAGCACATAAACCAAACTTCTTTTCAAGCTTCAGGGTTTTCTTCATTGTTGTGTGTTGCACTTGCGGAGCACTGCACTTGAGCAGGAGTGTTTTCCCACACTCTTTCTCTCGGCCAATACATTATACCATTGGGATAAAATCATGCAGATAAAAATCTCTTTTCTAGGCTCTTGGAAATATACAAATACAAAACCTTCATAGATTACATAATAATAATGATAGAAAGAGGAATAATTGACCTTGTTTCCTGTTCAAGGTGCCTTTCAGCAGTTTTTCCAGACATCTTTTATTATACTGAAATATGCGGAAAATACTTTTTGGGCTGTTGGGGATTTCTTTACGATGCAATACTGTGAGGGCCACTGGGACAAGTTGAGTAGCAGCACTTTATCTAGTTTAATACATCCATGGTCATACCATACCAACCAAAGCTGGAGGAGGAAAAAGACCAAAGTGTGTTGAATTGAAAGTTCACTAAAGCCCTCTCCTGAAAAGTGTGTTTAGTTGCATATTAATTACACTTTTTTTATTTGGTCGAGGAAGATTGTGGTATTTTTTCTTTTAAATATTATTCTCATTATTATATTATATTATTATATTATATTATAAATGCATATTTTCTCATTTCCAACGACATCTGACGACAGTGAGATACTGTTAGTGCCATTCAAAATATTCTCTTAGTATAGTACGCACAAACAGAGATAAAGATATCAGAGGAACAAATAATTACCTTCTTACACTGTGGGAGTAATTCAGTAGGATAGGAATCACACTGTTGTAATGATACACTGATAATCAAATGAAGTTTGTACTCTTTAAGATGGGTGAATGCTCAACTAAATTAAGTATTGATCCCCGCCTGAGCTGGGAGCCTTGCATAACAAATGTGCACATGTAAAGGGAGGTAAAGAAGAAGAGGAGGTGTTTAGGATTTGCTTTCTTTGGCATTTTCCCTCATTAAGCTGATCTCTCTCTGTTGTCCACTAAATCACCTCAATGATATACGAGCTGAGCTGAAGATATGGACGCCGGCTGCCTGGAAACTGCTGAATAGGAATTTCCTTCCCTACGAAATTTCCCCCCACAATCCTGACGGGAAAGAAATGGCAGTGAGTGTAAATCTGGCCAGGCAACCAGTGATTCTGTGTTCATCTCACGTGACAGACAGGACAAAATGAATCAGGAGCTCAAGGTAAACCCAGAATGGATGCTCTTCTAACTCTACCGTCTGGCGTCGGAGTGTACACACAACACATGGTCTGGTTTACTCAATTGCAGCACTTACTCAAGATCCCATCATCTCCTGCCCGCAGATGTTTGGTCCTGCAGCCTTGTTTGTTCATTGAAGTTGTTCCTTCTCCGATGCGAGCATCCAAGGACAGAGGATGTTGTGCAGATTGTAAAGTCCTCTGAGGCAAATTTGTGATTTGTGATATTTAGCTCTACATATAAGGGTGAATGAAATTTTATTGAAAAATTGGATAGAAGCACCAGTAACAACAAGTGGGATTTAGGGAGCAAAATAGATGCCTCCAATATTTTATATTTAATTACAGTATTCACTCACAATCTTCCCCTACAGCATGTGTCCGATAGTGCCAGGCACCCTGAATTACAAATTGAGAGCAGCTGGAATAAACGTACGGCAAACTCCCAGGATTTGTATGACAGTAAAAAATGTATTTCCAAAGACTGTTTTTTTATTTCAGATTCACATCTGTAGTACATATTTGAGCCACATGAGGAAATCAGAATGTTCATATTGCTCTGATATTTGTAGTCTACTTTTAATATTGAATCTAATATGAAAGGCAAGCGTACATTCTGTTAGTTTAACTGGTGAGAGTCAAAAACTCTGTTTTGCCGTGTCTGTTTAATCTAGTAAAAATGGAAAGTTAATTTACACACAAATTAGTTATTCTCACTATATATAAATAAGGTCTGCTATATTGTGAATTCAGGTGCGATAATTTGTCTTTATTTTTTAAACAGATCTCCAGTGAAAAAAAGGTTTGGAAATATTAAACGACAGCGCTTGGTGCATTTTAGCAGAGATGTCCATGTTATTTAAATGGTTTTTGCTCCTACCAAGATCAAATATATACCATCCACTTTTTGTATGATGCAAAGAAAATATTGCTAGGTGTCGGAATGAGGGTCCGTTCTCACACGCTGCCACATCACATGTTTTTATACCAGTCCAACATTCAGATTTATCAAAACTAACAAACGTATCAGTAAGGGGTACATTGGTATAGACGCATGGAAAGAAACTGTAGTGATTAAACAATTCACTAACATTGCAGCTGCTGAAAGCTGGTTTACCACTGTGAGACTATGAGCCCTAATGGCGTCCATTACAGTAAATTATAATCGAGTAATCATATTTTATTACACATGGTGTGCCACACACTGTAGATAGAAAGCACTTACAAAATTCAATTACATCGTAGATGACTTATTAATAAACCCTCACTTCGGGTGATATCCTGGGATTTATTTTTCATCTGACGATGAACTTGAAGTTTATTAGTTGGTGAGCACAGCATCATGGGTAATCAATTACACTGTAAGACAACTGGATACAGCGTTGGAGCCCATAGAGCAAGACTTCCCCCCAGCTGCCAGTCTAGCTTTGTTCTTCAGCTCATACATATATAAGTAGGAGGGACCATAACTCTGGATGCAGCTATTAGTGCATTTTACAACTTTAAGGAGGAATAGTTCCTTCACTCTTAAAATAGTTATGGATACAGTTTTGTACATTTGCCTTTTTGACCATTTTCAAATATTTGTATTGCTCCAAATTATATATTATATGGTCTCATTATTTCCAGGCTTAAAACTCTTTAAGATTGTCTCATACATCAGTGGAGTGAGTGAAGGGAAGTCCACATTCCGAGCATTTGTACCATCTGAGTCATTTTACTTACCATAATTGGTGGGGTTTGTTTTAATCAGCACAGTTACAGTTAACAGACCACAAGATTCCTCCTGCAGACAGACAGGAAGATCCCAACACACTCGGGCACCCTTTTTCCACCCAACTTACTGAAGATAATTAAATATTGCGAAAAGAACTGAACCAATATTAAGCAATAAAAAAGAGGGCATTGCAAGTTCCCCCACCCTCCCATTTCTCACACACACACACACACACACGCACACACACACACACACACACAATCCATTTTCTAGGCGGCTCTTGGATCGCTGCTCGCGGAGAAGATATAGCAGTGCAGTTTCCACCTCATTTAATGATCGCTGTAGTCACCTTTGATCCCCCTCTGTATTTAAAGTGCCACCTTTTTTGTTTTGTTTGATGCATTACCTCAAATCACAACACCTAATAGAAGCCATATATCTTCATTCATTTTATGCTGGCGGTTTTTGTCTCGACAGCAAAATAGATTTAAAAAAGCTTCCTGGAAGCAAAATCTCATTTGCAGCTTATGTGCCACAATCTATTTTTGTAGCAAACAGGCAAATAAGAGAATCGTTGATTAATTAGCCCCAATTAATTATATTGGCCTCTAAGTATGTTGGATATCTAATCACACATCAATGCATGGCTCACTCAATAGTCAATTGTTTCTCCTGCCAGGATATGATCAAGTGATTGGGATGTTGGTGTGGCGACAATGTGGAAGAAAATCTCTCGTTTTTATTATTTGATTTTTGACCAGAATGGATGAGAAAGCAGCATGTTTTGTACCATTGTTTGCTGGCCTTTAACATAGCAGTGTGACTACTAGATGCTTGTGCTGTTCTCAGTGGTGAGAATTGATGTGGAAGGGAAAACAAATTCAAACCAATGCGCTGTGGCCTACAACTTGGCAGTGATTAATGGTGCTGTAGGTCTCTGCTGCGGTTTTAGGATTATCATGCTGTAGTGGGAGGACTCTGGGACTACACTCAAGCATGTGCTCAGCCAGCAAGTCCTGTGTTGCAAAGGTTTTTTTCCATCCCCGTGTGATGTGCTGGTCGGATGCAGCAACAAACCAGGTTATCTTCACATGACTCATAGCAGCATTGCTGCTCCGTGTCAGTTTAAGCCAATTTCATTATCATCAGGGCCCAAAATGTGTTATGATGCCAGATGTGACTGATCTAGGTGTTACCTAACATAACTTTAAGTGCATGTGAATTGGTACGAGGAGCTCTTTACAGTTGAGAGCTGAACAGAGTGAAGGTCACAAGGTCACTGTGTGTCTCTGCCAAGATCGTTTCCTGACAGTGGCAGAAGCCTTTTGTCTACTGCCAAATAGTCACGATGTGAACAACCTGACTGTCTCTGTCTCTTGACCTGTCCGTCACACGATTTGTAACCTTAAGCTGTCCAATTAGAGAAGCGGACTTCTGCTCATAACCTTTTATTCTGCACTTAAACTTTCCCCCAGAGAGAAATACAAATTGATATCATCAAGACAAATGTCATGCAAGTGGTTTCCTTTGTCCTTAGAGTCATTAGATTAAATGCTTGCAGTGTTAGTTAAAGACTGAATGTCTCTTGCCAACCACATAAACTTTTCCAGGAAATCAAAGAAGCTTTTTAGATGTTCAGGTCGCCTATTTATCTGCATTTTAAACCAGCGGTTCCATTTTTGGTTGCTGGGCAATAGTTCCTGTCCCAATAGAGTTCAAGACTGTTGTACATTCAGAATAAAAAAACTGTGGATTTTCATTAAATGTTATTGACCTGTAAATCTCTCCTCATCATATATACCAGTGTTTTTCAACCTTTTTCGAGCTGCGGCACATTTTCTACAATAAAAAAAATCCTGCGGCACACCAACAAACAAAAAAGTTACAAAATGTCACATTGCAGAATAATACAGCATATATGGTAGGTAATTATTGCTCTATACCTACTGGCATGGAAGAGTATTTAATTACTAGGCCAGCCACTATATTGCAGGCTCAGATGCTCAACATGGAAAATTATTTGCGGCAACTAAATAACATTTTTTTGGACCGATTGGATATATTGTGTGACATCATTAGGTCGACATTTTTGTTTGTGACTGAAATATCCAGACAACAAGCAGTGGAATTGGCTACACATATTTAAGGTCCCTAGAGGATACATTATAAAGGATTAATTGTCATCAGCCTCAGCTATACTTTGTGTTCAGCACTAATTAGCAAATATTAGCATGCTAACAGACTAAACAGATGGTGGTGACGTGAACTTGCTCAACACTTAAAGTAGCAATCTCGAAGAGTTCATTAAAATAAATGTCTGTTACGTCACTCTGAACCGCCGAAGAAGGGAACACAATGGTAATTGAGCCTATGGCCCACTGATGAAGATATTGCAATATTTAATATATTTGCCGAATTACAAACTGGGTGTCTGTGGCGACATTCCAGGAAATGATTACATTTTTTCTCCATTGAATACACACACAAAAATGAACAATGCACACAGTTCGGAAAACTTGAAGCTCATGTATTAAAAACAAGACTCCAGACAGCTAAACTCTGAGCTCAACTGCATTGTTCTCCCTCAAATAGAAATTATAAATCAACCAAGACGGAAATCTTAAAGGAGACATGATATGCTCATTTTATGTTATGTTGACATGTCCTTTATTTCTCTCCTACTGTCTGAATATACTTGTATTCACCATCTGTCAGGTAGCAGCTTGGGTCCATGCTTCTCATAATAAACTGGGGCTGATTTAGAATTTAAATATTAAACTGTGAAATGGTCTGTATATTGTAGTTGTGACACCACAACTGCACGAAGATCCTGACGGCTCCTTAAAGGCTGTGCATATTACTCCATGGATTGAGCGTTTCGAAACGTACAATATGGGACCCTAAAGGATTGCTACCTTAACATCAGCTTGATGTATTGTCACTGAGTATGCTGGCATTAGTATTTAGCTCTACGCACAACTGTGTTTCTCACTTCATTTTGTCCCCACTGCTATGCTATAACAGTATGTACATGAGTGAATGTGCAGGTTTTTTTGGATCACATTACATTACATTATGTCAATAATCAAATGCAGTACATTTATGGGACACAGCAGGTCTGCTAATGACACAAACTCTTTTTGCCAGATACAGTCAGCATTCAATTAATTCATTTGGAGATATTTTAATTTACACCCCGATGTGATTTGTTTCCTCGGAAATGGTGACACCCGCAGATAAAGCTTTTTTTGTTAAGTCAGAATACAGCAGCAGCAAACAGACACGATGCTGCACTTTACCTGAAATTGATCACTGATTACTGAGCTACTTGCTTATCTTGTCCACAGTGACAGCCTGACCACTGCCTCACAATTAACTATTGCCTACATTGAATGAAATTATTACATTATGTGACTTGTGGCAAAGTCACCGATGTCATCATATCACAATGGTTTCAAAGGTAGCAAACCTAATATGCATTATTACCCTCCTAATTGATTTATCATTGCCCTTGAATTGGTTTGTGGGAAATACGTGTCTTTTTTTCATGTCCAAGTGTGCAGCATATGATTACACAGTACCAGGAATGATTCATAACAAAATAAAAGGTGATAATGAGAAGTGCACATTGGAGGACAAAACTGTATAAACATTAGCTTATCTGTGACAAAGGAAAGGACAACAGCTGATGTGGCCCACAAATATGCATCGACCCCTGCAAGTGAAACAGAGCGTTGGGTCGATGGTGTAACAAGAAAAAAACTCTGACGCCCGATATGTCAGCGGAAGCCTGGACAAAGAAGGATGATGCAGATTCCAGAGCTCTGATATGAAGATGAAGACTTTCTCCTCTACCATCTCCTGCCTCCTACCTCTACCAAAGGCGTGACTCCAAACTGTTCAGAAATGCTAACCCCCCAAAAAACAACACATTTAAGATTGTATTTTTTATATCTCAGCTTGTTGCCCGGCTGTGTGATGGTGATGTTCCGGGTTCGGTGTCCTGACTTTAAGAGAGCTGGGCAGTTTGTTGAGAACCCAAGGGGTTCTCTGACATGCTGTGTAAGTAGCCAAGCCCGTTGATGGATGACTCTTATTTTCTTGTCAACCTCAGACTACTTTAATGTTTATCTTGATATCTTCTTGATGGGCTTTCATTTATCCAGTACAGACTGGACAGGACAAGAAGGAAAGGATGGAGAGCGAAAAAGAGTCAATCAAAGAGAGATAAATAGAGCCAGCTGAACAACGAGGAAGAGGGAATGACACACCACAGAGAAAGACCTGCAGTAATTAAAGGTTCCCTACGACATTCAGGGCATTAATATAGTAGCAAACAACTATTTAGTCGATATCGAGGAGTAACGTCTAGCTGAACAGAGAATGAAAATGCTCTCCCTCTCTATGTATTGTAATCCAAGCTTCTCTGTGCTTGGTTGACAAATGCAAGTCTTTTAGCGCATGCAAGTGCGTGTGAGAGTGCCCCAATGAGTAGCTTACGTCTGCCGCTCTCCACTGCACTCATACTGAGCTTACAGCTGATTGCGGAAGTGTAGCAACCTCAAGTAAATACCCTGACCTTCTGCACTGTTGCAGTTGTTTTGCTCTGGTAGCCATTTGGAGGCGCTAGATATGCTCTGAAATTCGTATTTACCACCTGTTGTAGGTCCCAGAAACAAAACGCCATTTTCTTCAAAATAATAAAAAAGTTAAGCTTCAGTGGCTGCCAGATTTGGAATTCTCTCCAATGACCTTCCTTTGACTCACACAGCAGCTCCTTCACCTTCACGGTTGGAGTCCCTTCGGGCCAGAGATTGAGTGTATTAACGCTTCCCCTCTGTGTCGTCATTACTGCTTCACATTATGGGCAGCATACACAGTTGGAGACGCTCTCATTTTCTCCACTTAATTCTGTGGTATTATTTTGGGCTGTTGTTACGTACTTGATGAGCAGCACTCCCCCACACCACCCAGGGGAAATTTAACCACCCCACATTGATTTTTAAGGCCTTCCATCAACTGACCTTAAAAATATCTTGAGCATCCTCGTGAGCACTCCCTAAAACACAGAGATTATGTCTTTTCTCACAGCCTTGCTGTCTGTCAGAAACAAACTGTAAGTTAGGCTTATTGAACCACTTTAGCCTCAGCCTTAGCTCCCTGGTGTACATGTAATCAAAAACTTTGGGAATTCATAAAGAATGGATTGTGGACATATCATTTGCAATTGCTATCTGCCTGTCAAGATCTGATTCAGAAAATATATTGCGCTAATGATGTTAGATCGCAAACACAGCCATAAAGTTCTGCAGCTGAGCGAAATTATATTAATATGAATATTTTCTCATTGCAATTACCCATCTAGCAAAGAATAAATGTTTTCCAGACTAGGTCGGTTGTGAGGGGAGAGAGTTGGCCAGAGCCAGAGGTCTGAATTTGGGAAAGGAAGTAAAGGAAAGAAATAATTTGCTTATTCGTTAATGTAATTAATGGTATTTTTCATATTTCTCATAAATGACCTTTAGGAAGGTTCACATACATTTCTTGACAAAAATGTCATTGCATCCAGTCACTGCATTCCAAATAAACTAAGTCTGGGCATGACACCCTTTATAAACGTGCTTAGTTACCAAAAACTCTCTGAAGACAATATTAATTTCATTGTAACGGCCAAATAATAATTTTGCGCCAAATGTATCAATATTACCTAATTTATTGCTGTAGTTCAACTTCTTCCAGTGTGAAGACATTGAAGGTATGATTTCAAAGTAGCTTACCTAACATTGTAAATTAGATGAATGATCTTAAGCTTAACCTCTTGTCAATATTCTTAAAATGGATCTGATGATGACTCGTATGTGAAAGGGGTCCTTTGCAGAGATGAAGCTGATCCCCTCAGCTCTATGGAGATGGCATCTTTCAGCTGATTGTTTTGCTTTCTGATTCATAACTTTACTGTTCTGGTTTACTCTCACTGCTCTCACCCGCCTCTCATATCAAGCAGCTTGAAAAACCAAGTGTAGGCTACCTGCCCAGCACCAAACTCACTAATGGCAGGGAGCTTACCACAGCAGCATTGGCATCTAGTGTGTGGCATGCTGGCTGTCCCTTTTACACAGACATCGATGCGGCTCTAGGGCCATGTGACTACATCATGGACTCACCCGGTTTCAGCTAGCCCTCATCTGCCAGACAGTTGGCGTATAAATCTCAGGAAACTGTTTCCTTCTGACACCCACGTGTCATCGGTTGCAGGATCTATGAGCTCCACACTTCCAGAGAGGCCTTTTCTAAAAGCCAAAGTCCACAGCCATTAAGGCACATTAAAACTTAATAACACTTTAATATAAATGATTGTCTCAACCTACTTCTCTCCAGGAACAAGGTGTAGCTTGAGCACACAATGGGCATGAAGCACAACTAACTGTCTGGATAGGTCACGCATACATTGCAGGGCTAAGACAGGTAGACAGACTATCACTCACACTCACATTCAGACCTTTGGGCAATTTCAAGGCTGTCTTTTCACCTTGGGATGATAGGGAAGCAAAGCACATTAAGGAATTCTGACCAGGAGGGCAACAGGCAAACTACACAGCACAGCAAGAGCTGAGAATAGACCCTGCCACTGTGAGCCAGAGACGTGTCACTGTGTTACACTGCTGCCCTGTAATGTATCTTTTTGTTTGTATTTTTACAGTAAGATAAACTGACTTTGCTACACTGAATAGAGCAACATAGGATGGATTCTGTGCCCTTTTATCAGTATTGAAGATAAGTTTGTTGACCTTTATCTGATGCACATTTACAGGAACTTACAGTTGTCCAGAATACACAGTTCCAAGTTTATTCAAAATTGCTTTTCACTTAATATCCCAAGCCTCCTCTCATCTTTGACATGTTAAACAAATATGACCTTGAATCTCTCTGTCAATCACCACAGACTTCAGTGGCTCTATGTGAGATTAACGCCATTAATCTCACGTCCCACCTGTCAGACTCACAGAGGGGTGTTTGTGATGCTGGCTATATAACAAACACACAGTCCTCAAGGACGCATACTGTTACTGCTGGGACCCCAAATACACAAGACGGTACATGTTGCAGCTGGCTTTGGAGCGCACTGAGATACCCCAGGAAGAGCCGGAAGATGTCTGCACCTTGTTCAGCCTGTTGTCACATCGACTGAATAAGCTGCAGAAAAGGGATGGACAGATTTTTTTTGTTGACATGGTCAATATTCCAAAATAAGTGTGTCTAATCAAACAAGCCTAAACTGACACATAGTCAATCTGGAGGCAGGTAGTACTCCAGCACAAGAGTACAGATTGGTTCTTCGGCCTTAAGGCAAAATAAAATGAAGCTGCCATGCGCAGTCCCCTGTCTCAACTGCATTTGATGAGTACTTGAACATGACAGTGTACATAGCCAATGCACATGTGGGATGAATGTGGGGGTCAACAGGGGCCCACAACTCATTTTTGCCCCAGGGCGCTCCAACGGGTCAATCCACAATACATGAGAAGAATAGACACATCCACTCTTCCCCTTCTTCCTACTCTGTGCTCACAGTGTGAATGTATTTCCTCAGTCATGAACAAAGTTGTGAGTCTCAAAAAAGAAAAGAAATGGAGACTTGCAGCCCTGGCCCATAAAGATATCCTGCAGATAATTGAACTGGCTCACCAAATAATTATCTCCCTGCACAGCTGTAATGACTATCGTCTGTGCTTTATACTATAATCCACTGCTGTCCATCAAAAAGCAGCACATGGGAATCCCTTTGGTTATTATTATAAAACACATCTCTTTAGGCTGTACGTCAAATCAATAATGTACCAGAGTGACCGATACATAATTTAAATGATATGGAGAGGGATCATCCCCTCTTTTCTAAAAGGAAAGGCTCTTCTTTCAGCAGGAGGGTGGACGTCGTAAGATACCTCACACCACTCTGATATGCTGCAACAGTGAACCCATGACTTATTCCCTCTCACTATTATGTCTGCACTGCATGGTCTGTGCATTTGTACAGTGGGTGTATAAAATAAGAAATAACAAATATACTTTAAGACAATATTGAGAAGCTATGTTTACTATACTTTTCTTGTATTCATATTCACACAAGATGGATGTATTACTTATTATGTGAAAAGGATGAATTGAGATGAGTTATTGTGGCCTCATTAATTGTTCTGTATCTTATATGTTTTCACTCAAACCCCAGCATTAACATGAAGTCTGGAGTGGAGGAGGTTAATTCAGCAGCTGGATGAGGCCCAGCAGTTAGACTTTCCGATGTGCTTTCAGCCAGAGAATTGGTTGGTAGCTGAGATTGGACCATGACTCAGACATTTGCATTAAGTTAGAAAAAATGGTGCAGCAATAACAACACATGCTTCAAGGTACAACACAAAGCATATACAGATAGACATTGTTGTCTAGAAATGAGTCATGCCAATAAACTTCAGACCACGGACTAAAGATGTGTCTAAAATGTAAAATACAGAAAAGGCTGAGGACAATAAAATATAATTAAAATTATGAATGATGAAAACAAATACTTTACTTATAAATTCAAGTCAGGATAAAGTGTTTTCAAAGTTAAAACAATTTTCCAAAAGTATCGAAACAAAGAATTCAGGTATGAACAAAGGGCAAAACTAAGGAACTGACTAAATAAAGTAAAACAGGAGACAAAAGGCAAAAGAGCAGCAAGAACTACAATAGATGAGACATTTATAAACATCACTTACCACGAACACTGCACAATAAAACTAACTGTTGCTTGGCTTTGTAAAAGAAATGGTGAATAACACATCAAGTCATTCATTCAAGCAAGACCAGAATAAAAGACCATAATAAAAGGCGCAATAAACAATACACTTATCTATTTGAAGACAGTTTTTTGATTAACACCCACCAAATGCAAGTAAGAGACAGCGATCCATGTTCTAGCAGGTGTCTGCAGAACTTTTCAAGAGCCTAAGGGGAACCGGACTGGAAGAGAAAAGTGTTCTGCACCTCAGAAAAGCAATTTCCACACAGA
Source organism: Taurulus bubalis (assembly GCF_910589615.1). NCBI lineage: Eukaryota > Metazoa > Chordata > Actinopteri > Perciformes > Cottidae > Taurulus > Taurulus bubalis. The sequence goes on from NC_136589.1 coordinate 28,175,222, forward strand.
TTTGATAGTTGCTTCAGCTCCATAATTCATCTAAACATTAATCCTTATATCATATAAATCCTTATTTGTTTTTTTCAGTGATGTAAGATTTATTATTACATCAATCAAAAAATGTCGCTCCCCTCTGTTTTGTTGAGTGTTTTATTACCAGGAGTGATTATGATCGTGAGTCAGAAAGTCAAAACAATAAGGACCCAACTCAGATCCTTTTACCTAACTGTTCAGCCAGTGGAGAATGCACAATTTCATTTCTTTTGGTTGTCAAATAGGATGACAAATTGCTGCTTGCTATAGTTTTTAATGGTGTCATACCCGGACAATCTGAAGAATTGTGTCACAAACTATAATTTGAAATCTATTGATGATGTCTACCCTTTGTCGCCCTGAAGATTAGTGGATGAATGGTCCAGTAAACACAGTTTTCATACAAATTAGGCTTGTACTAAACATGTCCTCCCTTTTTCTTGGTTGATTCTGATGAGCACCTCAAAGTATTACATCTTCATTATATACCATATGTTATACTTACAGTACCAGCCAATAATGTTTACTGTTATAGACACAATCATGTCGTAAATATACAAAAGGAGTCCTTTATTAACTTTTAAATGCTTTATTGTTCATTCTTGACCTTGGAAGTAAAGTTAAGTTTGACAAAACAATCCTAACTCAAGGCTCTCCTATCTTTTCTGGAGCTTTCATCCATACCGTGCACGAAGCACGAGGCATGATATTTAACTGAAACAACCATCTTACCCTAAATTGAACCAAAGTGCTTTTGTTACTGAAACCACATGACTCAGGATGCAGACCCTGGTCAAAGCCCTGCACTTCGTACACCATAGTCCTTCCTGCTTTAACACAATCCAGGCAGCAAATAGGATTCCCTTATTATGTATTTTTAAAAGCTAATTAGCAGTATATAAAAGTAATTTCGAGGCGACAGGGTTTTCTCAATGACAGTTGAGTAAGTAAACTGACTTTGAAGTGAAATAATTTCGCCAAATCTATTGTCATCGTCCAAATACTTGCCATACTTGAGCATGATTTGTAAGTCGTGTTGGAAGTCTGTTTTTCCTCTTTATTGCTCAGCATGTTTTTGCAGTCCACTCAATTATGATTCATTTTGCAGATTGAGTTCATGTATTCACTTTTAGATGCTTCCAGTATCTGTTGCACCTGTAGCATGCCCCTATACATACAACTCACCATATTGCATGAATAATTGCTTTAGGCCCCTGGGCATTGGAATGTATGATGTATAACAGGGCAAAAAACAGATACATTTCAAGAGAAGGAGCTTGATGAAGCACATCATTGTATGCTATTGAACTGAAATACCTCTCCCTTGTCAGCTTGAGCATCCCTGTGCTGTTACAATTTTTTCTTACAACGTTCTATCCAGCTCTCATCCTCCCTCAGTCCCAACCTTACCATATTACTTCTCCGTAGATAACTCAAAATGGCTGATGGGGGATTTTGAAAGGTTTTGTCGGAGTTTGTGGTCGTGTGTGTGTGTGTGTGCGTGTGTGTGTGTGTGTGTGTGTGTGTGTGTGTGTGTGTGTGTGTGCGTGCGTGCGTGCGTGCGTGCATGTGTGTAGTGCATAATGGTAATGCCCTTCCTCTGGAGAAAGCATTGGAGAACTGTCAGCAGCTTTATGGATGGTTTGGTAACGTATGTCGATCTAGCAGAAACGAAATCCAGCTGTTACTCATTTCATCTGACTCGTCTGCATTCTGGAGGAAAAGCGAAGGAGGTGAAGTACGAGATGGAGAAGGAGGAGCGAAAAGAAGAGGTTGTTTGAAAAGGAGATGAAGCACATTCCATCGGTTTACCCATCCTTCTCCACTGAATCAAGGGAGCGAAATGCTGAGTACTAGAAACCCCAAGTTCATGACTTGGGTCCAGTTGATTATGTGAGGTCAGGGGTTAACACTGGACACAATTAGCCAGATACATCAATTAAATGTAGATGTGATTATGTCAAGAAGAAGTTTCAAGTTATCGTAATATGCACAACCATTACAGGGAAGCAGTTGTTGGCAACAAGACATACCATAATGCAAAAGTTAAAAGTTAGGGACAAAATATGACATTTATAAAATACAAATATATAGTTTGGATTGAAAGACCTACAATGTAAACAGGAATGTCTTTTTTGGAAATGTATATGAATAAAGTCTGTCCATGTGGTTTTTCAAAGAGCCAAACACAATCCCTGCCCCTCAACAAATAAATACATATACAGTATGGTCCATCAAAGTCTGCTATATGCTTCATCTTCTTTGATGGATGCAACGGTCATTTGTGCCGAGGAGCACAGTCAAATCTTTGAGACTGATGTGGACTGAATTATAAGGGGAGGAGAGTCTCCAAAGCGCACATGACACACTGAGCTCGAGAAAGGTGACATTTTCAAAAGTAGCAATCATTTCGCTCTGACAAGCTGTATCTTTTCACCTATTATATGTCAGGACCTTTTCTTAGAGATATGTCTTTTTGCTTTTTCTCTCAAACTCCTACATTTAAGTATCCATAATGTGTGCATCAGAGTGAACAACACTTTGAACTCCCTGACTCCCTGGAAAGCATTATTAATACTGAGGAAATTATCCTGGTGAAATAAAGGAAACTGAACTGTAGTCTTTAAACGCCTCAGTGATCTCCGAATGTCTGGTATCGCCAGACTAACTGAACAGAAATTGAATCTCAAACTCATGATGGTGTCATGACGGGCTCTTTGTAATGAGAACTTCAAAGTGAAGATGTTTTATTAGATCCAATTTTGACCCTTCACACTGTGGCTCCAGGCTTAGGGCCCTCCAACAGTTTCCCTGACTGTTTGGGCCCTTTGTGTCCTACTCATAGCACTCGTGACTAGGGTTGGGTACCGAGAACACGTCCGGTACCTACTAGACCGAAAAGCAACGCAGATTTCGGTGCTTTCTTCCGGTGCCTGAGCCGATTAAATACTTTTTTTTTTTTTACACTACTCTGTAATGTTGCTCGGTATATAGATACTAAAAAGGTAGCGCAGTACCCGTACGTTAAAAACGATAGGATTTTGATGTATCGATACTATTAAAATAGCGCGGATCAGAGCGCACTCCTCCACTCTCTGTTGTCCGCCTGCATGCAGAGAGGTGCTGGAGGGGGCGGGGCTTCCAGCGCTCACACAATACTCACAGCGCGCGCACAGAGATCGCTGCAGACACGAGCACGAGCTTTTGAACGTCCGTCCTCGGCTTGCTGGAACAAATCTCTCCCAGTTGATGTGAATGATGACGTGTAGTCCAGTAAAGCAGCAGTTTGTAGAATCCAACAGTGTCTAAGTTCTGTTGCACACGGTCCCAATCAGGCCACCTGACGCTTGTGTCTGTTCTTTTTTTAAAATGTACATTGTTTATAGTTTGAAATTAAAAGGTTTGAAGCTGTAGTTTGAAGACAAGTGTGTTGTATGTATTTATTTATTTATATGTAAAGTATACTTTAAACACTTAACATATTGTTCAATTGCCATGGCAATAAAAAAGTATCGGTTCAGGCACCGGTATCGTTTTAATAGTATCGGTTTAGCACCGGTATCGGAAAAAACCCAAACGATACCCATCCCTACTCGTGACTCCCAGTTGTGCCTTGTCCTATAATATAAGAGCTGGAGAGAAGAAGAATCCCTTATTAGTCCCACAGTGGGGACACTTATCCTCTGCATTTTGACCCATCCTTAGTATTTTAAGGAGCAGTGGGGTGCCCCAAGTGAAGTGCCCAGGGAGCAATTTGGGTTTCAGTGTCTTGCTCAGGGACACTTCGACATGAGAACTATGGGGAGACTGGGGAACGAACCGGCTACCATGTGGTTGCAGGACGACCACTCATCCCCATGAGCTACAGCTGCACAAGACAGGATATTATCTAAGTTGTTATTGTAAAGAATAATACGCTTTATAAAAAAAAGCATAACAATACATTTTATAATTTCATACATTTTCTTTGCCACATGATTCTTTTTTTTTTTTTTGCATTGTTAAAACCATTTCCTTGACATTTTCAATTGGGTTCCTTTAATTTGGTAAAACAACGCCCCTCTGGTTCAGCAATGAACGTCATCCAGTTTAGGTGCTGAACCAGGGTATTGCACCTGTCGAAAGAGCCAAGTGTGCCCAAAGTGAGCCAGTTGAAAGTATAGCCTCTAATTAACAAACTACCACGTTTTAACGCGTAATGCCGCTGTAGAACACTCACCGGTCCGGCGGGAAGAGAAGCAGCCAACCGCACGTCAACAGACTGGAAACTTAGCGACCTCAGTCAAATTAAAATAATGTTACAACGATATCTGGAATTTGGGAGAAAAACAACTTCCCCGAAGTTACCACGGACTGAAAAGGATAACCGGACGGGAGGCCCAACGTTACTGTGACATGGACATCTACACTGTGTAAAGGTAGAAGAAGAGGGGAGACACTACAGATTGATCACGTCATTATTTGACACAAAGACACAAAGACACGCGATGTGGAAATATGGCTTTTTTCCTGGCTTTAAGTACATTTTCTACATCCATGACTCCTACAGAAACCTGTAGGTGCTTATTTAAATATACCTTCCTCCTCGGCTCTGCTCACGCCGTGGTCTCGCCGTGGCTGTGTGTATGATTATTGCACATGTTTTGTTGTGATAAATGGTTAATTATATTCCTTCCTGGGCTGGAAGCTTAAGCTGTTATACATTCTTGGACTTGAGATGCTCTTATGAATGAGCTTTGTAGCTAAACGCATAATGGTGCAAGAAGGATTTTTTTGTATTCCATTGAGAGATATCCTGTATTTGGTAAATGCAGTGATACCTTTGTGACACCTTTCTGATGTGAATGAGTTAAACCCAGCTGTCATGAATCTGGTGCAGTTCTGTATGTACTGTCATTAATCTGTAACTATAAGTATAAGTATAACTAAGTACTCTTAGGTAATGAGTGTTGCAGTGTGTTTTATTCTGAGCATTATGCAGTTCAAAAATAAATTATGTTATGTTGTTGCTTTTAAAGCCATACCAGCATCAATATTTGTCCAAAAAAAAAATTATGCCATTGATGGGCCGCACTGTTTGGTCTGTTAAAGGTGAAATGTTAATGCAAAGCCACCTGCACCAAATAAGTATGGGGCTGCCTTTCAGCTCTACCACTGTGTCCATACAACCACAAACGTTTCAGTCATCAGTTTTTTTTAAAACGGACATGTTGACAAGCCCTCTGTGCAGCTCTACTTCGCTATCGCCTCTTGAGGAACAAGTGGTATTACAATGTGGTATTATGGGCCGGGGCTAGTCTGTTAGCCTGCTCATTTCAGTAGATATATCTGAAACCATACATAGATTGTAACCTCTTGAGTTAATTTTCTGAATGTATTAAGTATCTATTAAGTAAATATTAAGAATCTTTTAGCTTTTACAAATTTCACAAATTTGATTTACTTTTGTCAGGGTTCCAATACTTGTTTGTGTTTTATACAGTCAGCAAGTTAAAAGGTTAATGTAAAGTAGTTATGTTCATGAATAAGGTCAAGGGATGGTTGATCTTTGCCCAGTATTTTTGTATGTAATTTGCCCAGAAGTTTCATATCTTGTGCTGAGTAGCTGCCATACCACACAGTTATTCCAAAGGTTAGGGTGCTCTGGATACTAGCAGTTGCATTATACATTTTCAGCTGTCTTAGAAAGATAAATCCTTGCTGTGCTTTCTACAGACCCCAGTCCTACAGTTGATGTAGGAGGTGGAGGAGAATTTATGGAGAAACTCAGCGCTCCCCTCTCGCCTCCCCACTCTTACTGTACCTATCTCTAGGGTTTGATTACTGATGTACCAGTTGGTCACATCCATGCTTTTTTTCTCTCCAATAACCTCTGTTCTGATATGCAGGCAACACCCAATAATGTCACTCCTGATACATGGAGATATCCTGAATTTTGCATATTCTGCAAATGCTGCGCGCTAACGAACGTAATAAATGAGATGCCACATTTCTTTTGCCTTTTCATGCTTTTGCTGAGCTGACAACCCACCGCCTTTTGGCGAGCAAGGGTTTGTTGAAAGCGTTCTCCATGCGGCTCTCTATACCTCTGTTTATCCCTTCATCTTCAGTCCATTCCCGCCGCACGCTGGATGAAAAATGGGAACGAGTGCATCGGTTGCAGAGGAGGCGAAGAGTGTCCTCCCTCAGTCTGTCACTAATGCTTCATTAGATACTTGGCGGGGCCATTTATTGCTGTTATCGCCTGGCCACAACGTGCCCTCCGCTACCTTCTCCACACGCACGCACGCTCACAAATGCAAGCATTTTTACACATTTATGTAGCTGACACAATCATGTACTGTACACCCTTACATATGCACAGACACTCAAACACTGCTTATGCTTTTATGTCATTCAGCACTGCTGATAACTCGTGCTTATTAAGTCTTGCCTTTTCTCATTCAGATTCAGAATTTCAATGACCTTCAATTTTTCATGAGAATAAATATTGAACCTGCAAACATGCATTGGCTAGTGAAGGCCAGTGAAGCATATGGATATTCTCACTATATCATGTAGTTAGGCAGTTTCACCACGCACACGCGCAGTAGAGAACTGTGTCATTACCTGATTCCCACAGTTCGATGCATTGATAAACCATTACTCTGAGGTGCTCTCCTCAGCATCCATTTTAAACCACATGTGCTGGCTTGTGTTCTAAATCATCTGCATGTTAATTGTGTAACGATCACTGGAGCTGCCTTTTTGTTCTCTTTGTTGCGTCGAAATACCTGTGTGTGTGTGTGTGTGTGTGTGTGTGTGTGTGTGTGTGTGTGTGTGTGTGTGTGTGTGTGTGTGTGTGGGACACAGACACATCTGGTGTGTAATCTGCACACAGCAAAAGTAAAGGTGTTTGCTGTGAAGTGTCTGTGTTCTTTTACATCCATGTTATATTTACTAAGGACGAGATGAGATCTAAGACATTTCTTGGGTGTCAAAGCTGCTTTTCATCACCAGCCCACGTCTTTTGATGTTGAGTCTGTAGCCTAATACAAATTAGTTTGCATCCTAATTGAGGCAGAGAATACAATTATTTTTATTTTTAAATTGGTCATGTTCACACCAATTTAGCCTTCTAACCAATGTAGCTTCAAAGTGTGCAATTCTTTGTTTTCTTCAATTTTGCTTTCACCTTTTTTAGTATGTGTCTTTAGGGGTCACTGCACAATAATACCACTTCATTGTTCAGAATAGTTTGAAGGACAACTCAAGTGTAGTTGTTCAAGGAGTCAAATCTCATTACCTCTTGCCAAATATTCTTGTGTCTGAGAGTTCCAGCACACAGTAAAGTTTGGGAGCAGGAGATAGTTGATTCGGAGAAATATAATCCCAGTATATAATTGACAGGTTCACCTTAAGGTTTATTTGGTATAGGAGCCCAGCTTATTATAATAACTTTGAATAAGTCACTGCTTGTTGGGGTGGGGGTGTGGGGGGAACGTCTTTTCTTGGCTCTCTTGTTCATGGATTTCCTTTTCGTAGTGGCACTCTTATCTTTATATGCTCTGCAATAGTGGCTGTTTATTCCAGAAAGGGGTCAAGCTATGGTTTAATTCAGAGTGGGATAGAAGAGCAGACATATTGGGCATCGGCAGTCCAAACAGATTCGGTCACATCTCTGGCACACGCCCTGGCTGGGTCACAGTGTCCTCTGTCTGCTGCTTTGTGCCTCTCCCTGACAGCTCCATATTTCAGCTCCACGGGCATCCACCCTCCACCATAGGGTTACAGAACAGAGGTACGGCCTGCACACAGCTTTTATTTACTTCCAATTTTTCAGCCCATTCAATTTAAAAAGGGTATTTTGACGAATTTTGCTTTTAACAAATGCTGCAGATTTTAATTCGTTAGACAATTCTTAGATACACATCCCCTGTATAACACCTATAGTCGGTAGGAAACATTCTACAAACTTCATCAGGGCTTTTGTTCACCATCCTTCATTCCATCCCACCGTCACTACCTTCCTCTAAATCCTGCAGCCCTCAGCCTCAGCAACCTGGGAAATTAATTAAACATCTAAAAATGACAAGCTACCTTTCTCCCACAGCCCCCTTTATTCTCAAGACTTTGGAGAAAACAGATTGATTTCACCAGTTCTTTTAGGCCATGTCTTTTTTTAGATCGATTAGAACGGTGAAGAGAAAGTGGAAAAAATAATGGGATGGCATGAGGGGCTGCAGAAATGTCAGTGGTGATGCTGGTGCGTGTGCGTCGTTTGTGGATATGTCGGACGGTATATCCAACTATTTACAGCATGTGATCGCCTCTTCAAACGGTACCGGTCAGCACTGTTTAGTTGCATGGTTCCCAATTCAGAGAAGAAGGTCTCTCAGTGGAGAGGAGCTTCCTACAGAGATCATTAGCATACCACCATGATCAAAGACTAAATGTGAATACTCAAATATGCATACATTAGAATAATCTCGTAAAATTCTACCTCAATGAATTTGTCAGGAGTAAACAAAATAATTGATGTACAAGAGAAATACATTTATATAAATTAAATGACTTAATTTTGATGAATCTCTTACATTTCTAAATTTTCCGCCCACACTGGTTAGTTCGAGCCCGTTTTTTGCCGTAACCACAACCATCACTTCCAGTACATCATGGCTACCTGTACATCACTGCAGTGAGGGCAAAATTTAACCACTGAAGGTCAGCAAAGACGAGAGGAGCCGAGTCACTCTTTAATTGGGGTGTCACGATTTTGATTTAAATCTACTGCAGTTTATGCAGTGATAAAGATCACACATAAAAAAGAACCAATAAGTCGGCCACTGAACAAGCTGTCCGTCTATTCTGCCGGAGACTGACTCCGGAATTCTGACTCTAGGCATTTGGTTTTATTCCCTCAGTAGACTGGGCAGAATTACCACTTTATGCTCATTCAGAGCATAGATCTGATGACTATATTTGACTTAAGCCTGCAGTTTAATGGCTTGAAAGAAATGTATATTGAATGAGATCTATCTATTGAATGGATCTATCAAGTTATTTAGAAGCATAAATGATTCCAAAAGCAGGTAATCATGCTAAATCTTTTTTTCATTTTTAAACCTTAGGGTCAGTCAAAAGTAGTCTGCAACATTGTCATCTAATGGCTTCCTGCCTCATACATCTGAGGAGTAAAGTGAACAGAAATATTTCTGTACATATGACAAAAACTGTCAATTTATTTTCTTTCGAATATCTTTTGGTTGTAGGTTGTTAGTTTAACAAAGCCAACACTCAATAGATCACCATGAGCTCTTTTTGAATCTCTTTCTGACTTTTTATAACTTGAAAGATTACTGAAAAATAATTGCTAGTTGCAGCTGTTAAATTAATGTAATTTAATTGACACAAATTTGCCTTTTTGTGCCATTTTGATCTTCACACACTTTTCACTTTAAAATGGCACATCCATCAAAAATATTTAAAACCACTTGCTGAACCCGTTCATCCACACATCCCCATTTCAGGGGGAAAATAAACCATTTAATTAACTCTCACTGACCCCGAGAGGACCTTGGAATAATGGCACATCGCATGCTTCCGTTTTCGAGACGGAGAGAACATGTCGGTGGGTAATTGAATACATTATGGGCTCATTACAAAAACTGTGACCCTGTTTTCTGAGCACCACAATTCCTCCTCCTCTGATAAGTGCCATTCAGAGCCTGAGGTCTCTCTGTCTCTCTTGTGCTCACGGCTACGGTATAGCATTCATGCAGTGTCATGTAGTATATCACAACATGGAAAGTGACCGAACAAGAGAGATGAATGTAATCAATGGCTCGTCACACTTTCATTCCAATTCAAAGAAAAATATAACCCTTAAAGTTGCCAAATCCAAACAATTTGGTCATGTAAAATGACAAATGTTTAGCTTTTGGTGGTCATCTATCTATCTAACTGACATGTCTTATCTGTATAGCATGCACTTGATCGAGGCCATTTAGTTTAAAGCATTTTGCGTTTGCTAATTCTGTATTCCTAACACGTCTTGGGACATGGACCTCTTCTTCTTTACCATGCTTTATGGGTTTGACTATTTGCCATGTCATCACTATTCATATTTATAAATCCAATGTGTATATTATTAAATAATTCACAAGAGCACGAAGGTAAAGACCTGCATTCAAAATGTTAATTAAGTACAAGATCAAAAGTATTGCCCTCAAAATATACTGATAATTGACCTTTACTATATAATAGTAAAGGTGGATCTAAGTTGAACTACTTTAATAATTAGGCTGTAAACTACTTCATTATACATCATCATTTAATTAAATTTATGTTTTGTATTAGGCAACTTTGTAAGCATTTAGGCATTTTTCTGCACTGCAAATACTTGACACTTATTATAATGTCCTGATATAATACAGGCTGTATGTGATAAGTTAACATCGGAATCAACACAACTAACTAACTGCACCTGGGGGACGCTTTTTCCTGAGGCTCTACTCGAGTAACGATCTCTGGATGATGAAGGAGCTCGGGTTCAAGGGTCTCTTCAAATTACAACAGTATACATACTGTACTGGGGATCTGTGCATTTCTGTTACAGCTGAAGGTCAGAAGGTGAGATTTAACAGACTATATATATAGACTACCGGTCAAAAGTTTCAGAACACCCCAGTTTTTTTAAATTTAAGCAGTTCAAGTCCAGTGAATAACCTGAAATGGTACAAACGTAAGCGGCAAACTGCCAGAGGTTAACCAAAAAAGTTTAGGTTACCAAAAACTGAAAAATAATGTACATTTTAGAGTTATACAAAAAGGCCTTTTTTCAGGGAACAAGCAATGGGTTAACAACTTGCAGCTGTTCTGCAAGTCTGCAAGTTCTGGTTTATTTAAATTAAGCCTTGAAAGTTGACGCTAACAATTCCTACAGGTGTCTCAACTTTTGTTGATTACTAACCCTCTGTCTGTATAAAAGCAGTGTTGGAACAGACTGTGTTACTACAACCTCTACAGCATTATTTGGACAGTATTGTACTCCATGAAGTAGTATATTGCTCTTATAATGGCAAGAAAGTGTCAGTGAGTACAGTTTCCTACACCATCAAAAGGCATTTTGAAACTGGAGGAAACTCTGATAGGAAGAGGTCTGGCAGACCCAAAGCCACAACAGAATCAGAAGACAAGTTTCTGAGAGTCAACAGCTGGCGTGAAAGGCGGCTCACAGGACAACAGCTTAAGTAAGCAAGTCTCAGTTTCAACTGTGAAGAGAAGACTTGTGAAGCTGCAGGTTTGAAAGGTCGAGTGGCAGTAAGAAAGCCATTGCAAAGATGGAAAAATAAGAAAAAGAGGCATGTCTGGGCCATGAGGCACCACCAGTGGATGACTGAAGACTGGAAGAAGGTCTTATAGACCGATGAATCAAAATGAAATCTTGGGTTCATCACGCAGGGTTTTTGTACACCGTCGAGTAGAAAGGATGGTTCCTCGGTGTGCTACACCAACTGTAAAACATGGAGGAGGAAGTGTGATGGTCTGGGTCTCTTTTGCTGGATCCAGAGTCGGCGACTTGCACAGAGTGACTGGCACCCTGAACCAAAACGGCTACCACAGCATTTTGCAGCACCATGCAATACCCTCTGGTATACGCCTAGCTGGTCAGGGGTTCATCCTACAGCAAGATAATGACCCAAAACATACCTCCAGGCTATGAACTACCTTAGAAGAAAAGAACAAATCATGGAATGGCAGCACAGTCTCCGGACTTAAACCCCATGGAGCTGATTTGGGATGAACTGGACAGAAGTGTGAAAGCAAAGCAACCTACAAGCGCAACACATGGGAACCTCTGCAACAGTGTTGGGAAGAACTTTCTGAACAATATTTGATTTCCATTGTAGAAAGAATGCCACGAGTGTGTTCGGCTGTTATATCTCCAAAAGGTGGCTACTTTGATGATTCAAAAATGTAGATTACATTTTGTTAAACAAAACGATTCCATGATTTATTTTTTTATCTCCAATTGTTTATTTGTTGTATGATTTACTTTCAGAGTACATTGATCAATTAAACTGTGTACATTTCAATAAAAACTAGAGAAATTGAGGTGTTCTAAAACTTTTGACCGGTACTGTATATGTATTTATAAGTCAAACCTGATGTTTCCTTACACATAAAATAATGATCACTTTCACACACTGAGGCAGACAAGACAGCCTGTTAATTAAACACTGGTATTAGATCAGTACACAGTATTGGCAGATACCCAAACCAAGATTTAAACTGATTTTCAAAGCGCCTAGTAATCGATATCGGAAATGAAATCGTCCAATCTGTGCATCACAAGCATCCATTGGTCAGTTTACATCCTTAATAAACAACCATTAAACCCCATTCTGCAGTTGTTTCATTACATTACTTTTCTTGTATTTGTTTTGTATATTTTATTTTTGTTGTATATTCTTGACATTGTTGTAAATGAGAACTTGCTCTCAGTGATTGATGGAGATTATGTAAAGTGTGAATGAAATACAATCGTCACTTTTTATTTGGTTTATTAAACTTTGGCATTTGCAGAACAAGATACATAATTAGACAAATTGTTGATGGTTGGTAACACTGGAGAGTGCCATACAGGATCAACAGATTGCCATATGATCGCTGGGAAGTGCAGTTGTTCGGTGCCATTGGACCCGTGCCATTTGGTGGAGAAACATTTCTGTCTGAGATTCACGAGCGGACAATGTGTTGTGGTTGAGAGTAGAGTTGAGTCAAGTACTGACAAGGTTGGTGTGGCAAGGGACTAAGAAGAAGGAGAGAGGTGGTGAAAAGTACAACTGATGAAGGTAGAGTAAGGTGTGTAAAAGAAGAAGAGCTGAAAAAAGGGAGGCTAATGGAGACCGAATCAAGAGCCTTTCCAATTTAGTCTCGCTGTCATCCTGGCTGGTGATTCATGAAGTACAGACTGCCATCTGTTTTCCCAGGGAAGTTCTCCTCTCCAGGCTTAGATATTGCCCTTCTCGATACTTGCACTGACTCTGTTTCTCAGTCTCCACTGTACCTTGTGAGGCACCTTTTAATAATTTGGAAAAGCCCAATTTCCTTCAGACACTGAGCAAGGGTCACTGAGGGAGTTGGCAGAAGGAGAGGAACACTGGAGTGTTGGGGAGAAGGTATTAAGGTAAAGAGGGACAGTTGATGAAGTGTTATCACACAAGGTTGAGGACCATAAGGCACGAGGGAGAAGCTGGTAAGATTGCTATTTGTTGCAAACATTACTGCCATCACCGTCCAGAGGGATTACTGGAGCATTGAACTGTGATGAATAATTTGAAAACAAGTCTGTTATTTCTTTCACCATGAAGGCCATGAGGGGAATTTATATTGTTTAGAGAGCATTTTGATACTTTGAAACTGAATGTATCTAAAGAAACACGATGAAAAGGTACTGTGAAGTTAATATAAATAAAAATAAACAAAGTTTACAGCTTGCACAGCCTTAAAATTATTTAAATTTTTGCCTGGTCGTTGTTGACCTTTCAAAGTGCTGCCAGTGAGATGAAAGCTGTGTTTGATGTATACCTGTGCTGTGCTTTGCCTCTGCAAGTGTCTGCATAATGCAATGTGCCTTACCTCATGGTGAGTGAAGAGCACATTTCTTATCAGTTGAAGGCAGCTTAAGGGTACATTTTTTCAGTTTGCGTTGAAGGCTATGATGACATCACAGTTTGGGCTGACAACGTGGCTTAACTCTTGCCTCGGACTATCCATCACATTCAATCTTAGACATGTCATTGCTTGAGGCACTGTGTGATGCCCTGTTATAATCACTACAGGAAATAGAGATTATATTGGCACTCTACTGCTTGCTCTCGTATTGGCCTTCGAGCTCGCTGCCTTTTAATCCGAGCTCTTTTGTAACTTCAGAGAAGCAAAGTCTTAAAACATATGTCCAGTGAGAACATTTTGCATTTATAATGAGAGAAGAGACAGAAACCCCACTGTCAAAGTGACTTGTTGTTTGTGCAGCAGGGCAAGGACCTCCATCTGGTGTGCAGTCTCATTCCCCTGGAGGTGTGGCTGCACAACAGGCAAGGCAATTTAGAGCAGGCACAGCAACCTTTCATTTATTTAGCACATTTCATGCACAAGGTGAAACTCACCTGTCTCTAGCTTGAAGGCAGTAAACTAGCGCAATCAATGGATGAAGCCGCAGCATGCCACTCTAAATATTCCACTGAGTGTTTATTTTTAGGCTTGTGCTTCGGCTCCCCGGGCCATTTAAAACACATAAAAGGCAGATCTCGTCACACTGCTTACATGTTTGCATAAATTGCCATCCTTAAGGTTTGATGACTCCTGTGGTTACTATGGTCATGGAGAAGTCACTGATTTCTGTGGTGACAAACACATTCAGTTTTCAGTTTCGCTAGTTGAACGCTTTTAATTTTCAGCATCAGTCGATCTTCAGTTTGTGTTAGGAGTGACTGACGCTGTGTGAAAGCAAACAATAAACCGTCAGACTGCAATACATGAGGTAAGATTCTGCTGGATTACATGTATGCATTGTTGTGAATCCCATATGCATTGGATTTGGGGAAATGTATTTGCCTTAAATTGGCAGCTCCGAGAAGCTACACAGTCAAAACAGACAAAACACCAGACTTGCTCTGACGCAACAAGGATTCAGTTTTTCATAACATTCGCATCACTAAACATGGATGCATAAAAGACAACAGATGGGTTAACCTTTAACCTTGAGCTATAACACTGTGCAATATGTCAGCAGTGGATATTAAAGCTTTGGGGATGGAGGCTTCCAAGGTACATGGATATCGTATAGTTCTCGAAAAAGTAGACATTTTAATCTAAACAATTTGGAACCGACTCATACCAACTCATTTAGGTTTTAGAGGAATTTCTGACAATTTACCTATGTATATAATTTTTGGTGCAATGGGATCTCTGGTTTGAATCAGACATGTTGCTGTAAAAAAGAGGCCATTTTATACTTTTGGATTATTTTTCCTTTCCTTGAGTATTTTATCTAGTTTTTTGTGCATGTAAAAGGTCTACAAAAAGTTATAAAGGCCAAAGTCCACGCGAAGAGGAGTTAACCTCTTTCACATCAACACTGCTACTGGGATGCCCGAAATGAGGCTTGCAGTCCAGTATCTTCTTCCGTTACTTGTCTACGTCACCATGCAGCACAGTTTCAGAATACCTGCCAAGCAGCTTGTTTGGCACGCCCTTAAACAAAGCCAGAGCCGAGGCTGTCAAGTGTTTTTTAAAGTGGTTTCACTCTGTAACTTTGTGTTAATTCCATTGCCATTTTCCTCGCTATTGCAGACCTAATAACACGGCAGGAGTAAAACACGTACACATACTATATATCATCCCCTATATGAATTACTGTCACACAGAATCTGCCATGTTTTACAGGTCCTCTGAGTGAGTCTCAGTATCCACAGATGTGTAATGCCTGGGACACAGTGCCGACCTGATGAAGGACATGAGCCTACACCAAGTTTACACCAAAGTTATGGTTTTGCTACTGTTTGCCTTTTGTATATATTTATGGATTTAATTCATGGATAAAGTGCTTTATTTTTAAGGAGCTTTTTTTGCAAATATTTATTATTATATGACCTGTTTTAGAGAAGTCTATTTCCCCTAAGTTTAATTGAGTTTTATTTCCCTCCTTAGTCTTGGATTTACTTGTGGATTTCCATAATACCAGAAGGACAATTACCACGGCCAGCCTTAATAACCTTCCAGTTTTGTCATTTTTCCTCAGTTAATCCCCATCATCTGACGGAGTAATTAAAACTTTTACCGAGCTTGGCCTGTGCTTGTGGATGATTATAGCTATGGGGTTACATCAACATAAATCACTGACAGTGGCACAAAAAGGAAGCTGACTCACTTTCCCTTTCACACTTTAAGTTGATTTAGTTTCTTACATTTCCACTGTCTTCAAATGTCAGACCTATTCTTGTGTTAAACAAGCTGACTGTTGTTGAAAATGGCACTTATGAAGACGACCTAAATAAAGTATTATTATTTTAATGTGAAATGTTTCTCAACTGTTTTTATCCGTATCTTTTATACATACATTGATTTGAATTGATGCAAACTGTCTTTATTTTAGTTTTTGTTAATTTTGATAGAGGGCATTTTTTTTTTTTACTACAAATACAATGATTAACATTAACATTAAAGATGAAGACATGAGTGATTTATGCTTCCTGTCCGAACCTCAGTGTGGGAATTGCTTGCAAATAGTCCTCCTTGACTTCACAGGAAAGATGACCTGATACTGTTCACTTGGCCTCCTTACAGAATCCCATGGCTCCAATTAAAGCCTTATGATTGGGCTTAAGAGTGCTGCGAGTTTAACTAACTACAGCACACAGTTTCTCTCTATTTGACGGGTGATTTTTCATAAGTCAGGTGTGGACTAACAGATACAGAACTCTTTTCAGCCACTTCCTACAGTAAATTTGGTTTACCATTAATTACAATGAAGAATAAATCTTCGAAACCAAAGATGATTTCCCCTGTGCTTTTACAATATATTTATCTTAACCTCCGCGAACGTACAGCTAATGCTAACCTCGGTGAACACTTTATTGCTTTTTAAAAAACATTTTTTTACTTCTTCCCGATAAAAGCCACCATGCATTTTACCAGTTGAAAGCTTTTAATGTGATCTAACTTTTAGGGGTTTGATTTAATATAAATTCTGAGCATTACAACTTTAAGCAGGATTAACCATTTAATTGTCATTTTGCACACACAGGAAAGGAAAGTCATCTGATGTTGCAGTAAAAAGCATGAACAACAGACTAGAAACCGTTCTGCGGTTCTTTATACAATAAAGAAGGGAGTTGAGTTTTTTTGGTTGATTGCCCTTTTGCTTCCGTTCAGCACACAGTTTGTATTTCACCCTTCAGTTCATTACTTTCTGTGGGCAGACGAGCAAACCGTGCACCAAAACTTGACTCTCATTTGGGCATATACTTAATTTACGGCATGTCATGTTGTATTTGTTTGTGATTTTGTCTGATAGAATTGCTGTTTCTTTCATGAAACGCACCACTTGGCATTGCACTGACGAGCAGAACTAAACAAATGCAAAGAGATGATTGCCCATGGCCTCAAGACAGGTGACAAACAGAGAACCTACAAAACACTTTAATGTTCTCTTTATTACTGAATTGACTGAGGAATCCCATGTGCTGTCTGCACTAATTTACAATGTGTTTCATCAGAATGCTGGCAGGACCCACTGGTCACATGGCAGCTGGCCAGATATTACAAGTTCTTTAGTCTGCCTTGTTTGGCCGGAGACAAACACTCCTGTAGTGCAGGAATCATAACTGTCGGTACGGAGAAACGCTTCGCTGCTTATAGATCACTCAGTAAGTGTATGTTTGATTACTATATGGACATAACGGATACAACAGTATTGTTTATGATTGCAAGATAAATGTTCCCATTGGTGTGTTGCCAAGTTGTCGTCATGTAGCTTTCTCTGTCATCTTTCTCCAGGTGGGAAGTAGCTCATCTCTTTTAAGGTGTGAACACACTGCAACATTTCTGCAAATCTTCAGTATAATGGCAGTTTAAGTAGAGGACTGTGCATTGGTTTAATTAAACAATGGATGAGAAGAGCTTGCACATATTGTCTTGTGGTGTGAAGGGTATGGCTGTGGTACATTTTTGACGTGGGGATAATTTGAGAAACATATTATACAATTGCAATACAATGGTGATGTCCCCAATCATGTGATCGCGTGTTGTATATACTGATAAATATGATGTGCTTGTCTAATGGAATTGCACTGTCGATAATTGAGTGTGTAATGTTCTTTTTCACATTATAGGTCTCCTCTTGTACTAAAATATGCATTCACAGTATGAAGAAACAGTTTTACTCTACTGTAGCTGTAGTCCCTGACTTCCTCAGCAGTGGACTTCCCCTTGCTGACAAAATATGTAATGTTGTAACCCATTTGCAGGCAGAAGATTTGAGGTCCTGAAACTATTTAAATTAAAAGATATGTTAACTTCATTCACTTGGTCAATATAACCACCTTAACTGTGCAATATATATACATTTGTATTATGTCTGTATATATAATAGTGTTCTGCATTCTTTACTGTTTATTTATATAACTTTTTTATTTTAATTTGACTATGTCTCTTGTGTACACTTTACCAGTTTGCTGCTGTAATCCTGCACATTTCCCCACTGCGGGACTAATAAAGGAATATCTAATCTAATCTAATCTAATTTTGAATTTTGTCTAATGGAGTAGTTGATAGTAGCACAAATGCACGTGTCACAGAGGAGTCTGTGTTTCCTATTGTGGTGTCACATAGTTATTTACTCTCTCCTCCCGCTGGGGCTCAACTTTTCATCCAGTTCCATCTCGTTTCATTCGGTGAATAAAGAAGCAGACTTAACCAAAGATAAAAATGAGCGAGAGAAGGAAACTGACAAAAGCTCAAAAGCTAAAAGAGTTGGTGACAAAAGGTAATTTGAATTCTACTCATCCCAGCTTCACTCCAGTGTTCCAGCTATTCAACTGGTTAATCAAGCATTGAATGAAGTTCATCACAATGCCGTCTCAACAGCCATGTTGATTATTGGGGCGTCTCTTGACTCCTTCACTCACAAGTGGCTTGATTGTTAACGGTTGAGACCGAGCACTAAGCATTTCACAAAAACAATTAGCAAAACATTGCTAAAGTGCATTGAAGCCTGAAAGAGATTTTAAATTAGTGCTGGGAACAGGTTTGTTCAACCTAAAGTCCCTCTAACAATTTAAGTAAGTCTCCATTGGATAGGCTTTTGGGTTAGATTGTGCTGTTCTTGTAAATCTCTTGGTATTTTTCCACTGATAATGTAAGGGTTAGATAAGTTACTTACTTACTTACTCATCGTCCATAATGTAACACTGTTACTATTGCTCATAATATAATATAATCATTATGTTGTGAATGTAATGGGAATGCATTAATCAATGATATACTCTGGGGGCGACTGTGGCTAAGTGGTCAGCGTGCCTTTCTTTCAATCAGAGGGTTGGTGGTTTGTGCCCCAGCTCTGCTAGTCCATGTTGTTGTGTCCTTGAGCAAGACACTTAACCCCTAATTGCTCCCCATTGCTGTGTCTACGGTGTATAGAGCAAAAATGTAAGTCGCTTTGGATAAAAGCATCAGCTAAATGTAATGTAATATAAACGGGTCAATCATATTGATTTGCAATATACACACCTGGCTGCAAAGCTCCCATCCAGTGTTGTGAATATTTTACTTTATGTCAACTGTTTTTGTAATACCTAATTACCCCACTGTGATAACAATTATCTAATTATATGGTTAAACAATTCACTTTTTCCAGTCATTGTAGCGCACATGGATTCATTTCAAGATGTCCATCAGACATCAATCAAAAACTACTTCTTTGTGAGTTGCCTTTTAAACACTTAATCTCCAGCTGTGCCAGAGGAATAACTCAGTGGTTCAGAACACCAAACTGCATTTGTATTTTGCTTCTCTCATCTCTGTGTTGATGTGTAACCTGCTTTCCCCCCGGCTGTAGCCAGATGAACAATGTGCTTTTTTACCAGGTTAAAAAGATTTAAGACATCAGACGATGAAAACAAATCTTCTTGACTTTGGAAAGTTGGCATCGTTGTAAATAACCCCATGGAAGGTTTATTGTTTTGTGTTGATTGCCTGCTTTGCATTTGTCTTATTGGCTCTTGACGCCAGCCTAGATTATGTTGTATGAAGAGTTTATAGAGGCTTTATGCTATTTTCTCTTAAATAGATAAATGTGACCTTTATTTTGAAAAGGTAAAAGGAAGCGCAGATTTGTTTTATGTTTTGAACTTTAACTTGACGGTACGGCCAGGAAGTTTTGTCGTCACAGACAGATGCGCCGTAACAAATTGTATTAGTTTAATGGACCCGTATGAGGCTAATGCTCTTACGGTGGTGATAGTACACGTTCAATTGATGTATTTTGACCCAGAGGAAAAACAATAAAGGAGTAATTTCACCAGCAGTAAGTTTCACGCCAATTCATATACGGGGATCCGTTACAATCGTTATATTGGACAATTATGGTTTGATAGTAATAGGACTCCTCCTTTGATTTGTCTGTGCATTTAAAATGTGGGATGGCTGAGTGGTCGGTGAATAAAACAAACCATGTGACCAGGTTGTAAGTACCCTGACATTTAATATCCCCCTTGAGAACATCTATGTATTACATTATACAGTTAGTAGACAGTAACTTAATTAGCCGCTTATTAGGTTCACTCCAGGTAACCTTTATTTAAACCTATTTTATAGATCTTTCTTTTTCAATGGAATTGTTCAACATCTGTACTTTTTTTATTTATTTCCATTCATGTGCAATGATGACATTCGTAATAAATCATTTTCTAAGCTTAACCCTTTAAATACCGGTTCTTCGCCTATCAAGCCTGCCTTTCATAGATGTCATTAATGCAGTTTACAATTACAATAGTGGCAGATTTATTGCTCAAAATTCTTGCTTTTATCTTAAATGATGGGTACCTGATTTCAGATAGCATTAGACAGAAGCAGGGTGAAGAGACATCTGCTGCAAACTGACGTTATCAGCTGCAGCCAGCTGGACAATTACGCTAACTTTAGCTCCGAGTTAGTCGAGAACATCTGCCCCGGTTGACTTTCCAAGAATTCAAAGGGACTTGTTTTAAAACATGAGCCCTGCAAAAGGTCCCTAAATATGCACTTAATGGCTACATACATAAAATCATGCTCAAAGGCTGAAGCTGAAAGTACAGACAATAAGATGGCATCGTCATCCGTGCAAACACTTACCAGTTGTAGGATTTAGTTGCATCCAGCATTGAAGAAGTGCTGTAACTGTTACGTTGTTCATTCTGTACACATGACATCTATTGCTTCTGTCCATCCAGGGAGAGGGATCCTCCTCTGTTGCTCTCCCAAAGGTTTCTTCCTTTTTCCCCTGTGAACGTTTATTTTCACGTTTTTTTGGGGGGGGCAGTTCCTGATCCGATGTGAGGTCCCGGGACAGGGATGTCATATGTGTACAGATTGTAAAGCCCTCCAAGGCAAATTTGTAATTTGTGATTTTGGGCTATACAAAATAAACTGAATTGAAGAAGCAACAGATTGTTCAATTATGACACTGTTATATACATGTATTACATATCTCAACCATTCAACTTCTGTTTACAGCATATCACACTTTAAGCCTCCTTAATATTGACCCCTCGTTTTTAAACAAGTCTTGATCAAAAGAAAGCGCTGCACATTGATTTTGATTTAAAAAACAACCTTTTATTGATCTTCTCCTCTTTGCTTTGCTTTGGTATCGATGTATACAGATCTTGACAGCACATGGAAAACGGTGGCTAAAAGCGAATTACAAAAAAATGACCACACCACTTATAGCTTAGACATTCACATTGACGTACTGCTTTTGAAAACTCCAGTTGTCTTTGTATTGCAAGAAGAAAAAAGTGTCAAATCAGTGATACAAAAAATTAACAAAATGCAGACAAGAACATGACTATACACAGAATAAACTTATTCCATCAAAAAAATATTTGTTTCCTTGAATAAAGTCCTTTTGTTATGTCCCGTGAGACGCTGGAAATGAATTTTTGTTTCTTGTCGGGATCTTTTTGATAACACCAGTTGTTCAAAGACATTTGTTCAAAGACACATTAGGTCGACTTTTGTGGAAGCAAATGGTTTGAATGCAGTAGCTGATGCCTGTACACGTGCACTGCTGACTACTATGAGCCTATGAGCAAGGCACTGAACTGCTAATCATTGTTAAGGATGTTTGAAGATCACTCACATTAAAGGGCCTGTGTTTATTTAACACATGATTACACCCAGTTAAAAAAACAGAGTAAACAGCTTTAAGCACAAGCGGAAATGTCAGTCTGAAAAAACAATTCCAGAGAGGCATACATTTTCAGGATTTCTGCAGATACCAAGTATCTATCATTATTGTGGACTGAAAATGATCAGATACTGTATTTTCTCCAAACAAAAAGGAACTGCACAGTAACTCTCCAACATTTACCTACTCCACTATTCCTAGTGGAATCATTGCTAGCATGCTAGATTAAAAAATTGAACACTACTTTCAAAGTGAGAAGTGATTCATTATATTACTGGCAGGGATAAAAAGCTAAAAAGACTGATACGTAAAAATCATTCTTTGTACATTCCCATTATTCTAGTCTCTTACATCTTTTTAATCTTGTCCACTCTAGAAAATACTTCAAAATGCTGAGTTGAATGTTCTTCAACCTCACTTTGTCACCACAGTCAGTAAGCAGTCAATACAAAAATACATCTTATCCCTCTTCCTGCACTCCAGAGACATTGCACAACAAAAATGAGCCCTACAATTATTCTTCTATTACAATAATGGTCTGACAGGACTTTCTCCAAAAATCATGATGAGAACACAATTCAAATGCCCAATCGTAGCAGGAGAGATATATGCTTTTTCTCTGCAGAGAAATGCAGACTCCCAGCTTCTGCAGGTTTATATTATCCAAAGGCAGGCCAAGATTTGCCTTTGTTAACGGTCCATCATGTCTACTAGCCAGGGTAAAGCTGATGCTTTAAATCCACCTAAACGTGCAGGCTACTGCTCTCCTAGCCTCAGTAACACTCATAATTAATGACTTCCTTGCTGGGGACTTTGGGATTTCATTGTTCTAGCCAATCATCAGCCATCACAGTGGGCCACTAGTGAAACTACAACAGGTCTGTTGGTGTCTGAAGAGGGGCCTCTGGTGACATCGATGGTCGGTTCCACTGAGGGGCCCAGTTGAGGAATGGTGGAGACCGGTTCACCCAGGGAGGCTACCATAAATAGGAAGTTGTTGGTGCGGCGGGGACCAGTAACGGGTACACCCCTCATGACCTTGGTGGCGACCTTAGAGGAGCTCTTTATGCTGGAGCCTCGTCGCGGAGTCTCACAACGCAGTAGGGCTTTGAAACATCTGTAAAACTGGGGCAAGCATAAAATAAAAACACGTGATCAGAAATGTACTGTAAGGCAAAAATAAGTCAAGAAACCAGCATATAGCCAAGAAAAATACACTGTTGGACATGTTATTGGAATGCAATACATATACATGTTACATCCATAACATATTGGGCAATATGATATTGGGCAATATGTTGCCTGATTTAAGCTGCCGTTTGCCCCAATGGAAATTTGCCTCATATTTTTTTCTCCTCTCTCCCTCATGTAGAACAATATGCATGCCACGGGACACAAATTATGTATGAAATACAATGTATCCAGTATACAGTAGATGTCAGTATAGAAATGAAGAACATTTGCTCTATTGAAGCCTGCTACAACATCAAATGCATCTGCATGTTACTGCATCAATAATAATCTAATACTGTAATATATAGCCTAATGTTACAACTTAAGAGCCTATTTGGCTGCATAGTAAGTACGCTTACTCTCAATCTTAAGTACAGTTTCTTGATTATACTTACATATTTTCTTTTAGTAAAATGTTGAATGCATGTAATGTTTTTTAAATTTCTTTTTAATCCTGTTAATAGTACCTTTTTACCTAAGTAAACTATCTTGCTGTGGCTTACTACTTCCACCAATGCTATTAATCATTGACTAAGTTTGGCTCCCTGCCAACACTGTCATCATCACTGGTGAGTGAGTTGGAACCTCTCGTAGTTATTCTTCACACTGCTACAAGGCAGCTGTGGCTAGACATGACAACCCTTTGGTTATACAGAGAGAGGGAGGCAACTAAGTAGTGATGGTGGGACGAAGCTTCGTAAAGCATAGAAGCTTTCCAGCTAATTGTTGAGCAAAAGGGTTCATTTCTCATGCACACCCAAAACCAAGAATGTAGAGCAGGCAGATCTATTGCAGATGATCTCAAACATGTACTTTGTGATTGAGGCTGTTGTATTTTGTGCCAGTAGTATAATTGCCTTGTGAGTTTTGCAACAAAAAAAGTTTGGAAATCAATCCTTCAATAATTGTATTATAATATAATAATGGCAAAAGGGGCAAAGGTGTTTATAAAACTGAAGAGGCATTGGTTTAACTGGGCAGAGGGCAGTGCTTGTGTAACTAGGAAAAGGGGAGACTTTATTCATTTTTTTTTGTTCAGCCACAATGATTTTTCAATGATTCGGCTTTGGGCTTAATCAAAGATGTAATTCATCTAAAACAATAACATCCTAGATACACACTTTATAAAACAAATCTTAGATAATTCCTCATTACTTTGACGCCTCGGCACAGCACGTAACATCAGTAGCTATGAGGTCCTTCAATGACTCGTTTACAGAGGATGACAGAACAGGCTCACTCTCCTCTACTCTTCCCGCTGTGAGTTGAGCACTGAAAGTCAATTAGTTTGAAATTCTACTGTGCAAGATTTAAGTTGCAAGTGATTTTCAGCATGAATTGATATAATACTATAATATATATTTCTTCAAACTGTTGACACTTTCTCAGTGATTTCAAATAAACATTTTCAGGGTTACACCTCCACAAATGCTGTATTCTAACCAGCACCAAGACTCCGAACACATTGAAAATATTATGTGGACAGAAAGGGTGGATCGTTTCCAAGGCATTGAAATGTATACACACCATCTGTCAGGGCATGATGAATGGACCCCTGGATATTTTTTTCAATCCAAGTAACAGATCTGGAAGTCTCAGGATTATGATTTAATGTTGATCTTCCTGTTCAACTCCAACCTCTGCACATCACAGAGCCCCTGTATTAGCCAGCTCGAAGTCTAGGTATCTGCTGATGGACAGGTAGGAAGATTCTGAATAATTGAGGACCCCAGCAGCAGGTTGAAAGCATAACAATGCATACAGGGTATTTGGCTGTACTTAAAATTCCAGGCATTTCCAACTAAATTCAGGGCAAATTCACAACACTGGCAGTCACTGGACCACAATTTAGACCATTTTCAAGTTCTCTTCCTCAGCTCCTGTTAAATTGGGACTCTGAAGACGCCACTCTTGAGTAAACGTAGTATACTTAGTATACTTCAGTTTCAGGTATACTTATAGTCTACTACATTTTCTCATGAGCACAACATATGATGAACGTATCTAGTGGGAGTGGAGATACCACAAAATTAAAATGTGCACATTAAAAACATTTCAACTGTGAACAAAATATGTTATGATAGATATGGAGAGGAAGACACCATACTGGGTTGATTGATAATTGATCCAAACACAATGAAATTAGATTATTATGAACTCAATTGTTGTACCAATTTTACTTAAAAATGACTGCTGCGCTTGGTGATGACATCACTACGATGAGCAGGAGCACTGCCATCAATCCCCGTCCTGTTGCTGTAAATACTCTCTAGCGCAGCTGAGAATAGTCTTCAATAAATATACTCTTTTTCCTGTTCAAGAATGGTTTGTTAAACTACATGATCTGGCTGCTTAGGGAAAGGACTCAACGTTTTTTTTCTTTTTTTTTTATAAAAGTGTCTTGAACTTTAAAAAAAAACTTACAGAAATAAAGAATATTGCCAGCCATATCCTTTTTAAAAGGATAGTTATGGTCTTTGAAGTGGGGTGTATGAGGTACTAACCCATAGTCGGTGTATACAGACGATTTTGGTCGGCACGCCCCCAGTTTGGAGAAGCAGACAAAAGTACCAGCCATGTTGGGAATCAATGTACTGCTTTGGATGGAGACACATTTTGATGGAACTAAGTACTTTTCAGTTGGAAACCTCTCGCTAACAGGAATTCTAACAGCATCACAAACTCATCTGTTTTACATTTATTTTGTAGTCCTTTGACTCGACATTGAACTTCTCCTGTATATCTCCTGTCAAATGCTTGCTGGGTATGAAGAGGTGCAGAGCGGGAAAGACAGGGAGAGAAACGCCTCAGGACATCACCAGAAAATTCTCCTTACGATATCTATGAGCAACACATGCGTCCCCGTTGTCTGTCTGTCTTTAACATATAGGTCATCTAATAGCGAGGTCTAGCACAGAGATGTAAAGAAGCAAGACGATCCACACCTCTCTGTGGTGCTGATGCATACTCCCTGCTCCCCTCAGCTGTCCAAAGAATATACAAGTAGACAGATGGAAGACAGGGAGATGAAGACAACAGAAAAAAAGGTAGAGGGTGGAAGACACAGGGGCATCAAGGCTAAGGTCAAGGTCAAGGCAATGACAGATAGATAGATAATGTATGATGGGGAGATGGAAGCAGCGACATGCACTGATGGAGTATTTCAAAGAGAGGGCTGGAGATGACACAAAGTTTTATCTCAGAGGCAATATTTCCTATTCAATCATTGTTTAGATATTTATATATATATATATAAATGAATAGCTTTTCCTTTAATGATTTGTGACACTGCTATCAAAAACCTTTCAGTGCGTGTAACCCACTACTTCATTCGCAGATTGCGTGACTTAATTTGATCCAATACACTTCCCGATGTTGTGAAGTATCCTGCAGATCACAGAATATGAAGCCGGAAAAATAATGAGTGTCAACACAGGAGCGTGTGAACAGAATGACAATTCTCTGATTTCCTGAAGCACCGTGCTTAAGTAGCTACAATAAGCAGCTACATATAAGCTAAATAATTCAATTAAAAAGTGTTAATTGTTTAAGTGCCAAGTACAATAAAATTAACTGTGATTTTTGCCTGCCAACTTGGACTCGCTGCACTATTGAGCGCTCCATTTGGAATGTATTTTTAATGACATGATGAAGTACAACTTTTTGAAATTTGCCCTTTGTCTTGGTTTTAATACCTGTGTACCTGATTAAGAGCTAATTTGGGTCTGATACATAATTCTATTTCTCATGTTAGAAAATATATATTTTACTGTTCAACAGTGTTAAGATATCTTGGGAGACAGAAATAAAGAAATAAGGCTATTACATTATGTTGCACATTCTTTATCTTATACTTGATTTAAACATCATTGCACTGTTGTTGTCGTTAACTGTTGATTGTTGTTTGTCTCGTCTAACGTCATGTCTAATGTATGCACCTTCCGCCTATCCAAATTCCTCGTTTGTGTAAACATTCCTGGCAATAAACGGTTTCTGATTCTTTTATCCAATCAGTATCTGCAGAGAGAGATTTTAAAACTATGATTTATCATTTGTAGGTTTTAATGCATGATGTACTATACATGCCCGAACCTCCGCAACTGTCCTCGATGGGGTTCTACTCTGAGCTCTTCACGCTATAAGTGCTCATGGCCTGCACGTCGTGCAGGAAGTGGTCGCGGCGCTTAGTCATGCACCCCTGAACTTTTGTCCCCCATGGTGCGTGCTGGCACAAATAGTTAACTGATAATTATACAAAGGCCAAATAGCTTCAGAAACAAAATGTCTTAAAAGTAAAATAAAGTAAATTAATAATGTTCAGCCAAATCAAAGCGTTAACTGGATATTCAACTTTTGTTTCTTTATTGCATGTAAGACTTCTTCCTTCACAGGGTTTTTATAAGAGAAATAGTGTGGTCTATAAATATCAGACATTTCTTAAGCAATAAGGTACGAGAGGCAGTACTGTATCGTCAATAATGTACTGTTCAAGGGTGTTGTTAGGCCCGATGCGCAGCAGAGGTCCGGCAAACCCTTGAACTGTACATTATTGTTGCCGCCATACACATACAAGACTATAAAACTGACTGCCGGTTGAATGCAGGGTGGAGGATGACACTCAGCACAGATGTAAAGAAGTGCTCTCGCTGCTTCTGTCCGTCTTTTCTCCGTCATTTTTCTCCTCCATGATGTTTAGAGAACTTGCCTCGCGTCGGGAAATTACCGACGTAATTATCTCTCACTGGAAATTATCATGATTTTGTGATCAAACCCTTTTCATTCCTCATCTTAGTTTCCGGTTTTATGCACTCGCTCCCCGCTAACTAGTCTGCTCTCAGAGCGTTATCTGCTCTGCTTTCCTGATTGTGAGCCGTATCGATGTTTGACTGTACAGCAGGAACAGGGACCACAAATACATTATTCACCGCCAACATTCTCATCAAAAGTCATTCCCCCCAAAATATCAAAGTTTACACGAAACATGTTTGGTAACTGTCAAGCTTGAAATGACAACTAACGGTCGCGCAATTTAAATCTACCTGTTATTTTAAGTGCACACTGATATGTAACGTTTTAAATGTAAACAGGCTGTACAGTACTTTATGGCTGAATAAAGTACATCCCGTGACTCACTCTTAAGCAATCAGAATGCTTGATTTGATCTACCCGTATTATAATTTACAGTTAAATTCAAATGATGACTAATAATTAGCGAGTCAGTGCCAGGGGCAGGACTTTGGCCATTGTCAAGCTGTTGTCAAGCCATTGTCAGCTGTGCTCTGGAACCGAGGAGTAATAATAACAACAATGGAGACCGCTACCCAATGTATCATTTATGTAAAGTCATAAAACTACAGATTGTACTTTTACACAGTGTTTGAACCGATCAAAGAATATGGCTGTGAATTAATGAGAAGTGTTGGTAGGTAGATTTTGTTTTCTTTGGACAGAGCAAAGTTAGCCGTTTTCTCCCCCTTTTTCCAGTCAATGCTAAGCTAAGCTAACCCACTGCTGGGTAAAGCTTTATATCTAACTTAGATGACAGATGTGAGAGGCACTTCAAATTTCTCATCTAGCTCTCAAAGAAAAGTGAATTTGCGTGTCTCAAACTGTTGAGCTATTCCTTCAATGTTTAAGTCCTCTCACTATTTTGTGTAAATGTATTCATGGAATCGGTTTTGGCAGCAAAGCTTGGCTACACTCTGTGAACATACACTGCAAACTATTCACATGAAATAAAGATGATTCAGTGTAAACTTACCCATAATTCCTCTGCTTTTCCGTGCACGTCACTGACATCCACCTCAGGTCTCATGGCTATGAGCATCGTTCATCGTTGATGGACACACCAGCTGCTACTTGTATCTGTACAGCATTTTTAGTCTTCAACTCGCCTCAACTCACAGTTTCCATAGTAACGGGCTGGGAGGAATTGAAGACTGAAAATGACATACAGGACATTCGTTGTCCCTCTCTCACACTTTCGCGCTCTCATGCTGTCATGATGTCCCTGTAAGTTCAGATAGCCGCGGCGTGGGCTTGAGTAGGAAGGGACTGTGAGATGGAACAGATGGGAGTCCAATGCAGGCTCTTGTCTACCTCCAGCTGACGTTGCAACATCTGGAACAGGGTGTATTTTTGTTGATTTCCAACTCCACAATAAAATAACTTTTGATGGGAACTCTGAGGAAAGTTTACACTTGAAAGTATAACTCTTGATTTGCTTTGGAAGCTGTGATAAGATTTGCTCTCCAATATACAACACTGTATGTAATTCTCTCTACAGTACATGACATTCTGAGTCTGAAGAGAATATTTTTTAAAACCTTACATAGCTTTTTGTGGTTCACTTAAAAGAACAGAATGGGATGATAAAGATTACATTGAGGGTAGAAAGGTTTTATCAGTCTGTCGCAGTGTGAATAGAAAACAATCCGCTGGTTATCTGTTATTTTTTCTCACCGCGATGAACTGCGTTGCAGAAAAGAACATCATAAATCTAAAATGTGAATCTATTGTTCTGTACAAAGACTTTTGATAAATAAAGTATAAAGTTTGCAAGTTAAGTTCCTGACCAAAATATTAATCGGACACAAAGAAAGTTCAACTCAATTTTCCTTACTTTCCTAGTTTTTCCTAGTTTTTCTATGATGTAGATGGATTCTCCCAAACACTCCCAGAGAGTCAGGATCATCTCCAGCAGTCAAGCCCCAAATCACAGTTATTAGCCATTTCTTAAAATGTTGCAGTAGCTGAAAAGTAGCATTGACACTAAGTATGCAGTTGCTGCGTTCACATCATAGGTTCTGTCAATACAATCTGTCAATCGGGAAATGTGTTTGCGTTAACTTCCTTGTGGGAACAAGGAGGATCTGTGGACATTTTTGCAGCTGCTGTTATCACATATTTCGGAAAGTGGCTGTATAAACATAGGTGCAAAGCATACAGCAGTTCTATATTCACTGAGGTTGGCAAGCCAATACATAAATAATTACTCTTGTGCATTTGTTTGGTTTAATATTCATAAATTATTGTGGATATTGCTGTGCCAATGCTTAATGCAGGCTTTAAGACTAAAGCAAAACAAACCTGAATACAACACAAAGGCAGCAAGCAAAGTTAATGAGAAAGTGTGAAAACCAAGGAACTGGACTGACCTGCAAGGAGCCCCATGGCCTCTCCATTCTGAGCATTATATATGAGTTAGTAAATCATGATTCTTTTGTGGCAATTTGACTTAGATTTTGTATTACTTGTTTATTATGCACCATGTACAGTAGAACTACAAGAATAAAAGGTCCCTCTACAAAACAACTCACCAAAATGACTTAATACAGGTGTCAACTTAAAGCCTTTATTGTTGCAGTTTATATTATGTTTTTAGGATCGGGAGACATGGGAACCTGGCTAGGGTCTTGAGGAGTTGCATTAATTTACTGACAAATATGGAGGGAAGTAAACTTCTGGCTGACGGGCTTGCAATACCCTGGCTTTTGTGGAGTTCCCAAACAAACTGAATTAATCCTATTGTCACAAACTAATTGCCACACAGTGAACCTGAAGCCTTCTGCCTTCCTAAGTCAGTGGCTCCCAACCTTTTTGGCTTGAGACTCCTTTAAATGAGGCACAATGTGTCACATCTAATCACAGTTTATATCTTCAGTTTGTTCTTTACTTTTTAACAATCAAACCAAGGATATTTTTTTTCTTCTTTTTTTCCCCCATAATTGATTTCTTCATTTGTAAGATTTTAGACTCCTGAAGAGGTCAAATTAGCCATAATTTCACAAGATAAGCAACAAAAGCAATTTTATGTAACATGTTTTTTTAATTCAACCAGTGACCTTTCAGATTCATCTCAACCCAGTGGCGGGCCGTGGGTTTTAGACCAAAGCCTTCAATAACGTGTGTCCACATCAGGTGCGGACTGGGGAAGAAGAAAAAAAGTGTCCCGATAGTTCCTGTCAGACCGACCCGCGCGTGTATTGAACACGGCACGTTCAATACAGACTCTCATGTGTGGACAGCAGACGCTCACTCTACTATACGGCCGATTTCTTTGCACTATTACGGCCATGGAGGGAGGTCACACGGTGTGGACCGACCGAGCTATTTTAACCGTATAAGCATCAAGCCCCCCGCGCCTATTTTCGAAAAACGTTTCCTTAATTATCTCCGCAACCACATGGTTGTTTAACTTCATCTAAATTGCTACAATACCGTAACCCTTGTGAGAAGAGACATGTGGTTTACCATTTTTTATTTCCCCCTATTAGTACCTGTAAAGTCACAAAACGGCCGGAGTTTTTTTTCCCTTTCTTTTTTCAGCGGACGTTTCTGAGTGGGGGAGAGCTCAGCGCGTCTCTGACCCGCCCGACCGTCGGCCCACCGGGGTTTTCCCCCCGCAACAAGAACCACACTTAGTTATAACATGACAAAACAATCCATGATAAAAAAACAGCATACAACACAACGCCACCGCAGATGAAACACAAAAAGCAACTCATCTGATGATGTTCATTCAAGACAAAGTCCATCCGCCTATCCTTATTAACAACAAGTTCAGCAACGCGCTTGTACGGTTTACAGAGCTTCAGTTCCAGCAACAGGTGCCATGGACCGGTGAGGACAGCCGAGCCTCCCAACCGCGCCCCCGGAAACCTCCACGCGTTCTAGGGCAGAAAATCCAACCACCAAGTCCGTTTATCTTCCACCGAGCGCCAAAACACGCAAAAAATAAAATATGTCATAACTTCTCTAGCTTCAACCTGAATCATTCCAGCTCCCACTGAGCTCCGCCCTGTGCCCCACTGGCCAATCACAGCGCATGTTAATGGTCACGCTGGGCCACTGACCAATCACACGTCCACGCCACCTTGCAGGCCCTGCATGTCAAATAATCCGCCCAGCTTGTCAAACTAAAGATCTGATTGGCTGAAGTCCATGACAATCAACCACAACGTCCACTCTCTGTGTACTTTAATCTGCAAAGGCCTGTTTAGACTGCCTTGCTGACCGAAAATAGCTATAACTTTGTGATTCTGTTTAGGCCAGCAGAGAAGGCTTAGAAGGCCCTGACGGCCCACCACTGTCTCAACCCCCATGTCCAGTAAGGGTCTAGGGCCCAGTTGGTAATCCAGCCCTGGTAAACTATTTACATTTGAATAATACATGAGTGATTATACTCTGAATGTTGTGATACATAATCAATCAAGTTATTAACATCTTTTTTACTTTCAGGACTCAATCGTTGAAGCTGCTAGCAGTGAACTGTATAGCTACTGTGTTTAAGCCCTTCAGTGAAGCTAATTACTTAATTAATCACTGTCATAGTAAATAAAGACCTAGTTAAAAATAACTGGGATTATCCATTAAACAATACCTGCCCTCTTTGCATATCTTTTTGGGTCAACATTTTTTATTTGGCACCTTGAGTAATGTGCTGTATGAATACACCTGATTAATTGATTGATTTGTATACTCACAAATGTCACATTAAATCAGATTTGAAGTCTTTTAAATAACCATCAAATGGGGAAGAGGATCTCTGATCCCTTTCAGCCATTGTTCTGGACTGAAGCTCAGTCTTGCCTGAACCTGAAATTGCCAAATAAAAAGGTTCCAACAGAATGATTCAACAAAAACCTGCTTGTTTCCATCATTCTGTGGCTTGAATTTAATAACACAAACATCAGCCCGACTCACACAATAATTTGACACTACTTTAAAGGTCTGCTGTGATTCATTATTTGCATACAACGACTTTGTGTCCCACAGTCCTTAATCAGTAATTCAGTGTTTATGTATGTGCATCTAAAATCAGATGTGGTTGTCCACGTGTTGGCCACTAGTGGCATAACACAAGGAATGACTGATGAAACACGTCTGATGCTGGAGTTCACGTCCCAACTCTGACTGCCTTTTAACTTTCATCCTGTCTCTCTGGCCCTCCAGCCAAATAAGCATGAGCAGGGCCAGTGCTGTCTAGTTTAGAAGCTGATGGCCCAACAAGTGGATCTGTCTCATCCCTTCAACTTTTGACAGATGTTTGCAACATTTTTCCTGTGCTCTACTGAACTTTATGGCATATGTAGCTACAAACTTGTTGCAAGTACTGGGATCCTATGCAAACACACCATATGGACAACTTTATTATCACTATATGAGTCATGTGACATGCGCTCATTGTCTGTTTTATTACCTCAACACAGGCAACTTATGTTATACAAGCAGTTATAATAATAGTCCCAGGCTACTAACAACATCAACAAGCTCAAAATGGGAGCTCCAACTTAAAGATAATAACTGCCGAAGTGATTCAGCATGGGTAAAGGTTAATTAAGCGCTGAGAGACTAGTCAACACTTCAGGCAACGTCTTCATGACATCGCAAATAACCCTTCTGGTTTGACAAACAGTCAGTTAATACCAGGAATGGGTTGGAATCACATGAAAGGCTTGAGTTAGGTGATAACAGAATATATTTGATTCGTCCAACTGTCTTCTTATTGAATTGTTTATGTCATTAGATAACTGGATATTGGACCTTTTGATGCTACTTGATACACATGTGCTTCAAATCTGTAACAAATAGCTAGATTCAGATGTGTAAAACACCATGTTATTCATCATTGATACACAGGTTCATAATTTAGATTATTCAGTGTCAAGAAGGTACTGGAATAACATCTGATGTGAATAATAAAACAATGATTCATTTATATTCTATCAAACCACAGTGAAAACAATTGAGATAACTGGCCTCAGTATGCAAGATGACCTCATCCTGCTGCAGCCAAAGATAACCCCCCCCCACACACACACACTCTCACCTGTTTATTCATGAAGACATAGATGACTGGGTTGATGACCGTGCTTGTCTTGGCCAAGACTGAGGGGATGATGCTTGCCACGGGCGTGACCAGTCCCGGAGGCCCGAAGGTGGCTATCAAGGCCATGATGCCGTACGGCAGCCAGCACAAGAGGTAGCAGATCACCATGATCACCACCATAAATAACACGCGCTGCTCACGTTTCCTGCTCATGGATGCATTGATCCCGCTCACCTGGAGACAGCGAGGGGAAAAAGAGCGAAAATAATAAATTATCCTTTAATGAGCTTGCACAAAGTGACATATAGGTTTTTGACTATTGCTGCCAAGGGGCATTCCATTTTTACCTATTGGAAATAGAAGTTAGAAAAGGAGGAGAGGAGTCTAGGAAATAAAATGCAGGAGGGACAGAATAGAGTGCATGTCAGAAAGGTTGAAGTGTGAAATTGGTGTATAGAGAGGAACAGAGAGCCGGACACAGACAAAGAGGAGGTAGGGAAACAGCTCTTTCGACAGATGAGGTTTTATGCTTCCAAGGGCTTCAGCATTATGTTGTCGGGTTGTCTGTCTCTCCATTCTCATTCACAAAATGCCTTCAAATTTGCCACAAACTTTCACTTGAACTCAAGAATGAACTGATTAGATTTTGGTTGTCTCATGTCATGTATGTCCCATTTTCGTGAATGTGGTATCTCAGGAATGTCTGTAGGGACTTGGATGAACTGATTTCGTAATCAAAGGTCAATGTCAGTGACCTCACAAGACACATTTTTGCCATTACTCAAGAAGGCCTTTTTATGTTATGTTGCTCATGCTTTGATAATTTCACACAAATGTCAAACAGGATAAAATTATGAAGTGATCATAATTGGTCAGACATGACAAAAACTTGTAACTTTACTGGTTGGCGGAGGCATACGGCGACGAGACAATAATTCTGGTTTTCCCTGTTGTTTGCTGACCAGCAGGTGATGAGGATTTGATTTCTGCTTCTACGAGAACGCTTGTTCTGTTTCACACTTGTAGATGAAAATGCTGCCTTGAAAAGAAAAATAAACTATTTCATTGGGAGCCAAACCGTGTGCCCTGCAGTTTAGTATTTTTGTTTTGCACCTGAGTGTCTTTGCCAGAATGTGAGCACACTTAGTCCCTCCCATCAATTTTTGGTAATAATATATTTTCAACAAGTTAAAGTAATAGATTGATATTTGTATAAAATACAGTTATGTGCATACTTGCGGAGATTTAGATGAGAAGATATACTTTTCTTATTTATGTGTGTTACTTGTAAGTACAGCCAGTGACCTTCAGATTGACAAACTTGCAAACTGACATATACCTTTATCCTCCACAAACTTATGTATCTCTCACCTGGTAGCCACATGTCTGCAGAGGCACACACCGACAGGAGGCTCCTGCTCTGCAGGTTTTCTTTCTGCTTTTATAAGGGAGGTCAAGTGGAGTGACGGTATTCTAAGAAAGTACTGTTCACATAGTTGCACAGATACAAATACATTACTGAAGGTGAAAGAACATGACTTAAAAGGAAAAAAACAGTCAATCAGTCATCACTCCAATGATGGCTAATTATGAAGAAAAATATTCTTCGCTCGCTCTCTCCTTCTGCAAACCCCTCAATGAACCCATATATTTACATAGGTCTCCTCTACATGTAGATATTTCCATTTTGGCACATGCTACATATATGGTGTATACATATGTATTCATGCTATAGGGGTCTAAAAAATATGATGCACTGTGTTCAGGCGCTCTTTTCCTACATTGTTCAGTGCACATTACACTGACGGTACTGTAAACTCATGCGTTCCTGTGGACTCCTGTGTTGTCCTTCACACTGTGGTATTTGCATGAATATACACATTAATATGCAGCCTTCACCAGAAAGGCAGATTGTTTGCATTACTGCCACAATACGATTGTTTGTACCTTTTGAATTGTGCACCTTCAAGGTTACATATAACCCTACAAAATAATGTATTATCTTTGCTTCACAGCTTTGGACACAAAATCACATTAGCATTAACACTGAGCCTCGTTTTGGACAGAAACTCTTTAAATACAAGGTATCTCTCTTGCCTTCATTCACAATGCTTGAAGAAAAAAAAATTCCAAGCTTGACAGACCTGCTGTGCCTGGTTACAGTTGCTGAGCTATGATTGGACAATCGCTTATTGGGGATTGGTTTTGTGACCAGTCAATTACTGCGAAGAGAGATTAGTCCATCACACTGACACAAGTGGGACCAACTCAATTTGTTCTGACTCCCTCTGTCATCAAATCCCTAACTTGGCAGGATAACAGCATAACCAAAAGTTCGATAAACAAGCTCCTGTGAAACACTTTTTTTCGGATAGTGTGAGGCCAGTATAAAGTCAAAGAAATTCAAACACAAAAAATTACTTGAGATTACAACAACAGCCATTATGTCAATGAACTGCTCCATATCCTGCCAAGAGCTTAGTGACAATCAATGCCTTCAATAGCTCTCATAGTTTATTGGGTACGCTGACAAGTTGATCGTTTTTAGAATTCATCCTTGTTTAATTGAAAAGGTCACTTGTCTTTCTAACTTTGGAAAGTATAAATGTTCTACGTCCAGGTTGGTTCTTTTCCCACCCTGTACATTTTCCAACTTTTTCAGCTCTGGAGAATAGACGGCTAATAGTTTCAATCTTGGCTCTGATTTAAATAAATTAATTGGCAGAGATCACAGACAAATTGAGGAAAGGAAGAGGAAATGTTGAATGACTGCAATCAAAGGCTGTGTAGCTGGTGAAAGGAGCTAGCTTACTAATGGGCAGTCCTAACACAGAAGCTGTTTCATATGCTAAACAGCCATTCCCTGAAGCCGTATAATTCATATTTATGTGTTGTGTCCATGTGACGGCACAAATGTGTTGCAGCTTTTTGTCGAAACGACACGACTACAAGCTTGGTAATGAGCATCAAAATAACGGAAGGTTTTTGATGATGGACAACATGATGTGTTTCACTAAGCAGACAGTGAACTGAGAACAGCTTATTTTTAGCTTTGCATAATGACAGTTGAAATAGAGTTGTAGATTATGGGCAGTGGTCCAATGTAGCACTGATGCACACATAGAGTCGATAGACGAGTGGGAAAGAACTTCTCAAGAGCGGTTTGACGTGAAATGTCCGTCGAGAGAGAATATATTCACAGCACTTCACAGACTTAATTAAATATCCCATAGCTGTTTTTCCTCCCCGACAGAAGGAGCATGGTTGGGCCTGACGGGCTGCCAGTTATTTAGAAAGATCCATGGTGTGTGTGTGTGTGTGTGTGTGTGTGTGTGTGTGTGTGTGTGTGTGTGTGTGTGTGTGCACATGCTAATAATTTATCGTTTAAACGTAAACTAATGTAACATAAATATTTTGACAGATTATTGCTGTGATTGCAAAAGATAAAAGGATTTTCTTCTTTTTTTTCAATAACGAGTCCACCTTAAACAAGTGTGCCTGAGCAAGGGTTTTTGAGAGCTTTGGGACTAAATCCCTTTAATCTGCAGGTTGCAGGTGGCTGTCAAGCAAGACACAGGAACATGGTGTCTTGAGGAGTTGTGGTATTTATTCGTCGAGAAACAAACTGATGTGACTCATCGTCACAGACTCCCTCGCATTATGCCTGCTACACACTGACGGGAGCCCTGACAGAGTTGGCAAACAGAACTGACAACCTTACAGCTAAACTAATTGATGTGGTGGAGGCTGTTGTGCCTAATTAGAAAGCAACTAACACATATAAGAAGTAGGAGAATAGACTAGAATACTATAAAGAAACATATTTTTCAAAAAAGAACAGTAAAACAACTATCAGTACATTTCGGGGGAATGAAAAAGTTGGAGTTTCAGGAAGTATCAAAAATATAACCACCTGTCCATACTGAATATTCTATGCAATGTATGGCAGCTGAATTAAGAAAGTGTTCACTGGCCGAAGTGAAGAAACTCCTCATAATCTCTGTTTTGCCCTTCAGGCAACAGAAGTGCCTTAATTCATTGAATTACATTATGAGCCTCTCATCCCTCGTCTTACACCGACTTTTCTTCAAGTCAACAGGGAAATTTTATTGTGATTAATTTAAAGAAAATGAAATGTGTTTATCTACAGTTTTATAGCTGCTCATTTGACTGACTCAGGTTGCATTGAAGTTTAAAATGTGGGCACTATGAGCACGCAGCCGAGTTCCGATCTGGCGTATCCGATGACAAGAGTCACATTGAAAAGACGGGTGTAACCACGAAAAATGTCACCTGCTAACCCCTTGTGTTTACTTTAGACTGCCGTATTTCTAAGGCCATGTGACCAACAGTAATAATGTGTTTTGTGTTCTCCCTAAAAGCATGAATGTGTGTGCTTTCTACTCCACCTACGTTGCTTTTCCAGATGACACTGAAGTTGACATTAAGAGCCTGCTTTCAATATGTGTCTGCTTTGTTGTCTCTGTCACACCGACATCGACTGTTGAACTTCAAGAGGATGAATAACGATGTGTGAAGTAAGGGAGACGGGTGAATCTGACAGTTACACTTTACTGTCAGCATCTAGCTGTTCATGTCATGCTCAGAAGAGGAACTTACGAGTGAATGGTACAATCAGTTCAAACAGTTAAGCACTTGACAAATATGAAGTGAGCACTCCGTGAGGCACATACTTTTGAAGAGATTTAAGAAGGAAACATAAGATTGATTTTTCTTTGCCGAATGGAGACAGAAGGTTAATCCACCCACAACGGAAGCAGAGCCAAAAGACGTGATGACCAGGTCGTCTCACGGAGGGGGACGCAGCCCGCTGTGGCAGAATTTAGAGCGCTGGATGGGCTGCACGGGCTGCATGGTTCAGGCCGCAGCTCCATTATTAATAACATTTTTCAAGGAGGGAATAGTAGAAGGACATGCACGTATTGTGGGAATGATTGATGAGTTTCAGTTTAAGAGAATACTTTAGCACCCTGACTGCAGTTGGCATTGCAGTGGTCAAGGCAGGGGATGATTAAAGTTTGAGCAAAGAGTCAAGCCGAGTCCTGGGTGAGGAAAGTTCAGATTTAATGGATTTTTTTGGGAGAGCGAACCCCCATACATGGGTTGTGGCTGCATTGTGGGCTTTGTATGACAGTTCCTTGTCTAGAATACAGTTAGAGTTAGGACCCCTGCAGGCTTCAGGCAGGAGTTGTTATAGTCTTGTGTTGTCAGTGGTGATGGAAAGGTCTCGTGGAGAGGGAAAGTGCTGAAGAGTCCTATTCGTAATGCTTGTTTTCAAATAGAATAGTTCAAAATAGAGTTGGGTTCATTTCAGGCTTTGCCGGTTCAGTTAATGAGCTTAAACTGGCTTGACTTTATTCTAACCAACATTTGCCAATGAAAAGTAAAACTGTGCCAATAGAGTGGGGCAAGAATGAGTCCTAATTCCGTAAATGAGTTATCACTTTTGAACTTCCTGTTCCCTGATCTCGAAGTTACGGTAATGTTTTTTGGTGAGATGCCTGAATTAATGTCTGTTAATCAATAGCCAAAGCTATTTTAATGTTGTGTAAATAAATGTTCAAGTTTGATCACCAGATAATCCTTGTTTTGAGGCAGCTGACGAAAGTTAAAACAGCACTTTATTTAAAAGCATGGACAACTCAAAATATGGGCGTGGGTGTAATTAACATTATGGACCTTCAGGCTCATTAAGCATTTGTGTCCCTGTGGTGGTCCTCTCTGTAGCTGTATGACACACTGGGGAGGTCAGCTGCTTTTTATGGCTTTATGTTTACGGGTTGTCCGTCCACCCGTCCGTGTCTCAGGAATGCCTGAAAGGAATATCTTCAAATTTGGCACAAAAGCCCATTTAGACTGAAGGATGAACTGATTTTATTTTGAAGGTCACTGTGATGTCACAAAACTCATATCTGGCCATAACTCCAGAATCCGTTTACTAATTATAACAATTTCACACAAATGTCTAGTAGGATTAAAGTGGTGACATTTTGAACGGATATCAATGTAAACAGCAACTAGGCGGGTTGGCTGAGGCCTACAACCCCAAGGTAGTAATTCAAGTTATACCAGTGTAATCAAAGAGTCTCATCATCTTAACATTGGTGATAAAGCTGCAAGTCGCCGAATAGAATCTGAACCAGCATTGTTTTCCTCCAGTAAAATAGTTATTGTCCTAGGTGGATTTTGAGATTGTAATTGTATTATATGATGCTATTATTAAGATTGCTTGATGATGACTTGTTAATAATCTGATGATCTAGTCTAATAGCCTTGTTTGAGAGGGTATCTTTTCCACTTGCTTAGCTGAAGTTTAGAGTTTTGTTGGATATTTGATACCAGGCCAGCAGGCACAGTGAAGTCCCCAGTGTAGAGGACAAGTCACCTCCAGCATCTTCCAAACACACTACAATTGGTCTGCAAGTGAGTGGAGGAGATAGACTGACAGCAGTGCTCAAGTAGGCACTGTCAAAACACAACTCTTGACTGTTTATATTTCAGAAACTGCTCTGTCAAGAAGTGTGGAGTCACCATGTACTTAACTTTCTTTCCCCATATCCTACAATACTCTACATCCTACAATTATTTCTGCTTTGTTATCAGACAGTTTCTTCCTCACTGTTTCATCTATCCAAATACAGATGTTCCGGTAAAGAGTCTAATTTCTCTCTCTCTCATTTTATCAACAGATTGGCAGTATGTTTGGGAGGGCTGTGTATTGGCAAGCACCTCACAATATAATATGTATCGTGATACACGTGTTAGCCTGCTATCTAAATGTCTCCTCTACATGTGCTGCTGCGTGTCTCATGCGGTCCACTCACCACATAATAAATCATTGAGAGTCAAGATAGCTCCTAGCTTCTTCTTCTTTTTAGATGCGGATTTATCCAACAAAAACACACAAAAAAAGAAGAAAAACTAGCAGAGCCAGTGTCCGAACCACCATTCCTCTGATTGATAGGCGGGCATGCTAACCACTGAGCGAACAGTCAGAATGGATTGGAGGACTGAGATACTAGACATATTGCCCAACTGGCCGTATTCATTCGTGGTGTTGATGAGATTTTGGCGGTCCCCGAGGAGTTCCTTGTGACCAATCACAGCGCACGTTAATGGTCATGCGGGCCCTGTGGCCAAACACACGTTTCATAATGCTAGCAGGCCTCTCCATATAGTTTAACCAGCTCTTGATTGCATAGAGAAACAGAGGTGAAATGTGATTGGATGAGAAGACCCTTAACAAGCAGCGGCGCCGTGCCACACAGCAGGCTGAAGGCTTCTGAAGGCTGAAGAGAAGGCAGACAACAGAGCAACA
Organism: Taurulus bubalis; assembly: GCF_910589615.1. Taxonomy (NCBI): domain Eukaryota; kingdom Metazoa; phylum Chordata; class Actinopteri; order Perciformes; family Cottidae; genus Taurulus; species Taurulus bubalis. The sequence continues at coordinate 28,216,583 of NC_136589.1, forward strand.
CAGGAGCTGGACAATGATAAAATAAGGTAATAGGGAAAAATAATTATAATACATGTAGTGTATATGTGAAAAACAATACAATTATAAACACTTTGTGATTCTGTTTAGCAGAGAAGGCTTAGCAGGCCCTGACGGCCCGCCACTGTTTTCAATACATATTGTAGTATATTATAATATATATGCAATATTGTACTCTATTTATTATTATTTAAAATACAACTTGCTGTGTACTACCTGGATAGTCTAATATGCACATCACATATTTATAATTCAAAACAAATTGCATCAAAACTACTTCAAAAAACTAAAAAGGTATTTGCATTGCAGAGTCACTCAGCAGTGAACACACTGAACTGAAATGTGTTATATGAAAATAAAGCGCACATGGTATTCTCATTGTCACTGAACTTTTTTAATAGAAATAACTTGCCACAACTTAATTTGAAAATAAAATACATAGTGTATTTTCTTATTGTGTCACTGACCACTCTTAACTTACATGTAGATGCCGTAAACATCATGTGAAATAATGCATTAAGTAAAGTTGTCAGCCACTATGGCTGGGGTCCTTCCCATTTATGTTCAATTCCTCCAGGTTCAATTTTCAGTTACTCTGTAATGTTACTGCCTGTACGGTTCTCGTGCATTGCTGGTGTCTGCACAAAAGATTTGAAACAGGATTTACATTTTCTTTTTAATCATTACTATTTGCGGACATATTGATACACTATTGCTGAAAATAAAATATGTGATAGCTATACTATTGATATTTTTTGCCCTAATGGATGGTTAGTCTTTTCTTTCTGTTCATTTACTAATATCTATTGTATCCTGAAAAAGTAGATCGCAAAACAATGATTTTAACTGCCATAAATATTATTTATGTCATTATTGAATAGGCTTGTTTACTGTATTATTATTTATACAACTTGTTTCTTGTATATTGATTTTGTTTTCTATTTACATGCGATAGGAACCATTTTTACGTCCTATTTGTGCTAGGACGCATTTAGTTGTGACAAGCTCCAAGACATGTACAGTGGTAGAAGCTTTACTCCTATAAGTTAAAGTGACAAAGTGTTCATTTCAAGTATTATTGTTTTCCAAGTTTTCCCTCTCAGTCCCTCTCAGTTGTGTGCAGCAAGCGAGGTATGTTCGTTATGTTGATGTTCTTCGCGCATATTTACGTGCAAACTGTTTATCGTGTAACGTGAACGCCAACTTGTTTTGTGTGTTAAAATATCTTTAAACAGTTCGACGGTGGATTGATGATGGCGATGTTGACAGAGGCGAGTTGAAGAATAAATAATCCATCAGTACCATAAGAACCACAAGGTGTCATGTATTTCCTGGAGGGAGTGATAATGATAGATATTCAACACAAAAGTACTTCATAGTCAGGGAGTTACACACATATAACAGAACGAACTTGTCAATATGACTGCCAGTTTCTCTGATTTTACACCATCATCATACCCCCATCCCCTTTTCGTATTCTTAATTAATCAACATAATCACTTCATTTGGAGTCTTTGGGCCGGCTAACTGGATTACATGGATGTAGTGGGCGGTTGCCAGATCGGATGCTAAAAATCACCTCAGCCCTGGGAGACTGGAGGCAGTTGGTGCCTCCTCCGCCTCCCCCAGCTGCTGCCTGCCCTCCTTCCCATCTGCAGCGGCACCAGACACTGGCTTCTACATTGTGAGATTGGTGGCGGTATGAGCCAGACATGGAGGTGAGAACATTCAGGGGAAGATGGTGGGCGAGTGGAGAGAATGAGATATAGTGGCGAGAGGTTGTTTGAGATGGGAACGTGCACAGGAGGAAAGAGTGGGACAGGTGCAGCAGAGAGAAATGAGAGAGGAGAGGTGGGTGGTTGTAAATCCCAAAGGAGAGAAATGAAGGCCTCTAGGGAAGAGCTAAATGCAGGCAGATTTCAAATTGATTGCTGTGCATGGAGATTCTTGTTAGTCCAATAGTTAATGGCAACATTCCCCCTCTGCTGCTTTTGTCTTTCTGTCCTCATTTTTGTTGTGGGAGTTTTCACCAAGTCGTAGCCAGCATGTGAGGCTTTCAGCTAAGCGAGCATTGACCTGGCTGGAGTCAGGTCAATGCTCAAAGGTGTGTCAGCTGCAGATATTTGTGCCTTGCCAGTTCGACAAACATGCACACACAACCTTAAAATACAAGGCTGTCATGAAAGTGCACTCAGCTAAGCAATCCAAAACAAATAACCTTCTCCGACTGTCTTCTTTAAAGTGCACCGACCCTTAGGGGCTCTGGAAAACGGAGACCCACGCCAAATCAGTTCAGGCACATTTATTAGTATCTACCTAGGCCTGTCATAATAGTTACTACATCAATGTATCCAGTGGTGTATAGTAACAAAGTAGAAGTACTTTGTTACTGTACTGTTATTGACCTCCAGTCACGAGTCCCTCAAGCTCCACCCTCATTGGACTCATCTCTGGTGGGGATGAGTCCGCCTACAGGTGGGAGACTGATCACCTGGAGACCTGGTGCAGCCAAAACCACCTGGAGCTCAACGCCTTGAAGACAGTGGAGATGGTTGTGGACTTCAGAAAGAATGCAGCCCCACCCGCCCCTCTCATCCTGTGTGACTCCCCCGTCGACGCAGTGGAGTCCTCCCGCTTCCTGGGCTCCATCATTTCCCAGGAACACAAGTGGGACCTGAACATCAGCTACATCACAAAGAAGGCCCAGCAGAGGATGTTCTTCTTGAGGCAGCTGAAGAAATTCAACCTGCCAAAGAAAATGATGGTGCAATTCTACACTGCCATCGTTGAGTCCATCCTCTGCTCCTCCATCTCCGTCTGGCATGCTGCAGGCACTGCCAAGGACAAGACCAGGCTGCAGCGCATCATCCGCTCTGCTGAGAGCGTGATTGGCTGCAATTTGCCGTCCCTCTGTCATTCTGTCACCCCCAAGACTATTTTTCGGACTACTTCTCTGACTATTTTTTCACCACCAGGACTATTTTCGGATATTTTTCGGAATATTTTCTCACCCCCAGGACTATTTTTTCGGACTATTTTTTCATTCTTTTATTTCCTCTTCTTCCCTTCTTTTTTTTCTTCTTACCGGTCACGCCCCTGCACACTTCACATTTAAATCACCCATGTCACTCAACATACACTTTAACTTAAACACCCATCACTTTAACATACACTTTAACTTAAACACACGTCACTTTAACATACACTTACATTAACGTTATCTGTTTATCTGAGCACTTTATCTTATACTTGATTTAATATCATTGCACTGTTGTTGTCGTTGATTGTTGTTTGTCTCGTCTAATGTCTCATGTCTAATGTATGCACCTTCCGCCTAGAAAAATTCCTCGATTGTGTAAACATTCCTGGCAATAAACGGTTTTTGATTCTGATTCTGAAGTAGTCTTTTGGGATATCTGTACTCTACTATTTATATTTCTGTTGACTTTGACTTTGACTTCATTACATTTTGCAAAGAAAACTGATACTTTTACTCCGATACATTTCCCCTGAAATGTACTCACTACAAAATGTAATCTATCTTTAGAAAAAAACAAAACATCCGGGACTGTGGTGGAACACAGACTCCACGAAGCAGGTTTTGCAAATCACAATATTATGCATTGTCCTCTACATCATCTCGTCCAGCGCTCCCAAACCTTTATGCGTCACAGACCGGTTACGTGAAGACAATATTTTCGACCTCGGGGAGACGGAAGCGGCGACACCCGACATGTGTTCGTTATGTCCAGTCTACTCCTAACTATACCGTTATGTCCAGTCTACTGCTTAACTTATAACGCGCAGCACAAAGAAAGGATGTTGAAATGGGCAGGTTTTCATGCTTTTTGGTGATCTCAGGATACTCTGCCTTGGTTTTAATCCAGAACACAGACAAAGCTGAAAAATACTTTAAAATGTCATTTTTAGAGTAACGTTCCATCTGAGGTTACCACAGACAGATGTATCCAGTCATTTTTCACAATAAAACATCTTTCCGGCCTTGATTTTTTTATTTTAATTTTAATTTTTCATTCATTCTTTCTGTGCAGCCCGGTACCAAGGGCCCCACGGCCCGGTACCGGCCGGAATGAGCATATTTATAACCACACTGTTACAACTCCTTCATAGTGTCATATTGCTTTTTGGAGAATTATGATGATAAGTTCATAGTAGATGCAAGAGTATACTTAGGTACAATATATTATGTTGAGCATAATATGTGGATGTATCACAGCTAGGGATGGGTATCGTTTTGTTTTTTTTCGATACCGGTGCCTGAACCGATACTTTTTTATTGCCAAGGCAATTATTTTTCTTCAAATTGAACAATATATTAACTGTTTAAAGTATACTATACATATAAATAAATAAATACATACAACACACTTGTCTTCCAACTACAGCTTCAAACCTTTTAAGTTCAAATTATAAACAATATATATTTAAAGAATATTATTTACAGACACAAGCATCAGGTGGCCTGATTGGGAACGTGTGCAACAGAACTCAGACACTGTTGGATTCTACAAACTGCTGCTTTACTGGACTACACATCATCATTAATATCAACTTGCCCCGCCCCGTCCCCTTAAACCCCGCTCTGCATGCAGGCAGACAGAGAGCAGAGCGGAGCAGAGCAACGAGTGCGCTATTAAAGTATCCATCAAAATCTTATCGTTTTTAGCGAACGGGTACCGCGCTACCTTTTTAATATCTATATACCGAGCAACATTACAGAGTAGTGTACAAAAAAAAGTATTTAAATCGGCTCAGGCACCGGAAGAAAACACCGAAATCTGCGTTACACCAGGATAATGTTTTGCAAGAATGCACCATCAACACTCGTGAAACTCCTGGGAGAGGTGGGATGGAACAGCTTTGCAACACTACACTGCCTCAACAAAGAAAGACAGATTAGAAGTAACTTTCCGAGTGCATTTACTGTACATTATGACTCTGTATCTCTTTATATATTTTACTGAAACTTTTTCTCATTTTCCAGTCTTTAAGTCAGCTGCATCTAACTTTGAAAAGCTGCAAGCCAAAAACGTATCTTGTGCCTGAATGAGATGTTGGAGAGGAACAAAATAAGAGATATATGATCTGTTGCGGGCAACTTTCTCTTAAAGCTAATTTAATGAGGAGGAAACTTCCAAACTTTTAATGCCACAGCTCGCTCACCCACATAAAAACAGATTCCTTCTGACTGACTTTTTTATCTGATCATTTATTAAACACACACATTTCATGTATCGCTATTAAAACACCCCTAACCTGAGGCTTCTGACTGAAATAACAGGCTTTACAAGACTTACAGGGACTGTAAATGTAATAAAAGGGGCTCATTTTGTATCGGGAGTCGGCATAATTGCTGAAAATTCAGAAGTTTAAAAAACAAAACCCTGTTGGTGTCTGTGTGACTTTTCTCCCGTCGCCGGGGCTTTGACAGCTGAAGCTGCAACACAATATCAAAGCTAAGTTAGTTGGATCCTTGCACCAGAACATGAACACCTCAGAAAGCTACATACTCAACAATGTGATCGCACTTTTCACCCTTCCATCATCTCCCCTCCCCCCCCCACACACACACATACACTCTCTGCCAGAAGGGTGGGAAAGTGCAGTCAACGAGAAAAGACAAGACGTTCAACTGATGCCGAGTCATATAAAAACACGTCAGCGATTGTACGAGTGACATTTCTCCTCTGCAATGACTTACTTGGTTGAGAGAGGGGGCAAATGGTTCTTGAAGCCCATCAGCTTGTACACAACTCCAGTCTTTTGCTGACGGTGCTTTGGGACGTGCACACAAACACACAGATACACACACACACTGTACAGAAATACACTTGGATGTATACGTTCACTCTGCATCCAAATGCAGTCTCAAGAACCTTTAAAAAAATATATCTAAATAGACACCCAGATGAAAAAACAAACGGTAGTCAACTCAAATAGAGGATGTCGACATAACTCACACCAAGCCACCCAGACAAATAGTCATACGGTACAAACACACATCGCCCAAAAGGGCAGAGCACTTTCGTGTGGCTTGTTTTGTCTCAGTATTCCAGTTCCTGAGTCGGCCCGGGGGTTCTGCCAGCGCAGTTGTTGGCCGCTAAACATGATTGATCACAGAATTTGTCTGCCGCATTAGTCCCGTACAGCACCAACCTCCTGTGGCCTGCCAAACACTACGCCTGCCTGTCGCCCATCAAAGAGCCTCTCTCAGCAAGAATCCTGAACGCTCCGCTGAGTCGCTTTTCAAACACTCACTGTCCCCCTCCTCCCAACCTTTGCATATCCCTGCGCTCCTTACTTCCACCTTCCCCATCTCTTGCCCCCACCCCGCCACATTGAGGTGTCTTCAAGGTCGCAGAAAAGGGCTGGTATTATAACTTTTATTAAATGAGGGAGAGTCAAGAGAATCTGTCACTCACTGGGGAATAAGCATTACAAGCTGCTTTCTACAGACAAACAACTTTTATGGGAGGGAATCAGTTATCAAATTGAGGGTGAGGCTGTGTCGGGCTGCTGGGGGAGTTCAGGAGCGGATGTTGTGATGCAAGGTTGGTGTGCGTGTTTGTGTGTGTGGGTTACGCTGAGATGGAGTGCCAGGACATTCATTTTCATTTGGAATAATATAGGGCTGCAACAACGAATTGATAAAATCGATAAAAATCGTTGAGCAAAAGTGTTGGCAACGAATTTCATTATCGATTCGTTGTGTCGCGCGATTATTACAGCAGTCATAAAGTCGCGGAGAAAAAAAAAAGAGCGGAGCAGAGCAACTGGCCTGTCAGCGTGTCTGAGATTGGAGTGAGAGACTGAGAAACGTTTAGATCGGGATCTTAGCAAAAATAGAACATCTTGGATGTGACGTGTCGAGTCTTGGCCAATCAGCGTTAAGATGTCTACAGCGGCTTCATTTCCCTCAAACTTGTTTTTAATGGAAGCTCGTCAGCTATCACGTTAACTAACGTGTTTGGGTTGTGTATTGTCGTTAAAGTTACTTTATGTTCCGTTACAGTTCAGTCTTGCTTGTAGAAAACCGTAACGTGGTGAAACATGCCGTCACCCCCCGGTCTGGTTCACTTCACGCTGTTACTCGTTAACGTTAAATCGGCACACCGGCGGATCTGGCTGCAGGTTGTTTTTTTACTCAAAGTAGACTGAATCAAATCACGTAGTTGGGCTTAGCCAACAATGTCATTTCGTGGTCGTAAGAGGCCCAGAATGAAATAGTTTAAGGAAGAGGACGCTCTATATGTAGCACAGCTTGATGCAGAGCTGAGATGAAGTGGAGCTGGGCCTGAAGGTTGAGGTCCAAACAGACGTGAGAGGAGCAGTACAGCTTCCCACTGTCCCAGTGTTTCATACATATTGATAAAGCAGGGCATGCTAAAGCAGCCTCTGCTCCAAGGAGATCAATTACAGTAAAAACAAAAAAAAGGGCTCACATTTGGCAGATGTAAAGCATACATGTGTATGTTTTTAGTTAGTCCATTTTAATTTAATTTTTAATTAATCATTTAATTTAATTTTAATTAACAGCTCAGGGATGTTCAAGGAGCAACCTGTTTGTGCTTTCTGAACATGTTTTGCACTGTGAATTTGCACTGTCACTTCTGTTTTTGAACAAAGGGTTGGAAATTAATGCTTTTTTGCTTTTTTATCCGATTCATCGATTAATCGAAAAAATAATCAACACTTCCGAGAACCTAAGGGAGAGGTAAGCAGTGCAGAGGCAATGTGGCATTGACTTGTTGAACTGTACCAAAACGGCTTTTTTTCTTCTGTTGGATTCCTTTTGGTATTCTCCCTCCTAGAGCTCTAAAGGGACTTGAGATTCAAGAGGGAGAAAAAAAATCCAGAGGAGACCAATGTTTTCATCTAATGTCAGAAGTCCTTATATAGAGTTCACCAAATACAGAGAACAAAATTAAATATATCCGTTGGCTGTGAGCAAGTTATCAAAGATGAGTTCGTAGCATCCCTTTCACATGTCAGCTTTCGACATATTTTTGACATATTTGGCATCACATCCTGATTCCTAAGTATTCAGTACAAATCTCTAAATTGAAGAAAAAGAACCCCAACAGGATGTACATTTGATATAAAGTATGGGGAAAAATAGCACTTCACTGAACTAAATTGAGTCGTGGCAGACTGTTTGTGTGACAGGCTTTGTTGAAAAAGTTTTATTCCAGTTCCACTCCTCATTTAATGGGTTGGACTCAATAGTTTGCTCAATCAAGCACAAGTAGACGGACACAGGCATAAAAAGTCACACAACGATTTAAAAGTGTGCATTTGATCATCTGGACACACTCAGCAGATCAGAGCTTCAACAGTTAATTCAATAAACCACAGAAATTGCTCCAAGCCTTCTTCTACAGTATGCACCTTAAATGTTAGTGGTGTGAAATGTGTAAATGAGGAAACTGGCATTAGTGAAGAATATATAGGTAGGTTCTCTGCAAAGTTAAAGCTATCTCTGACACTACAGAGGTTTCTTTTGATGACTATATTCACACACAAATTGCCAAAGATGCACAATACAGAGAAGCTTGGCAGCACCTTGCACACAGAGAAGACAAAAGGACCTCACTGAGTTTCAGTGAGCTTTCCAGGAGTACATTTCAATGATAACTTCCTGAAAATGTAATCACGCCTGAAATTGTAATACAATTTGCATTTAATTCGATCAGAAAATGTAATAATATCCAATAATGTCATGAAATGTCCTGATTGATATTGTAAAAACTTTTTTATTGATGATGTAATAGCTTTAGGCATCTTTTTTTCAAAACTGATCATTTTAAATTTGAAAGATAATATAATAGTGTAAGAAAGTGTGTTTTTTTTTCTATGAAATTTATAATGTGCAAGTATACAACACGTAGAGATGCATTCAACTAAAATTCCTATCAATCGTAAGTGAACAAGCCATACCCATGTTGATTGGTCGTTATTGTATTTTCCATGAGACAAGCCATCGATGAAGGCAAAACATTCGGTTTAAGCTCTATGAAATGTTCTTGTTCGTCTATGTTGACACACAGTGATCCTTATCGAATCCTTTGTGTCAGCTGAGCTTATGACGTTTCTTCATTCAAATAGGCTTTCAAATCAAATTAAGATGAGATGAAGAGAAAGGTTAAACCTATTACTTAGTGCATCATTCTTTTACTTTTACTCAGTTGTACCCCCACAGATTATGATGTGGGGTCCAATCACAGATGTTCTAGTTTTAAAGAGGTGCCTGATCATCACTTTTTACACTCGAGGGATTTCTTTCCTGATAAGGCAAAGTTAGCATCACTTTTTGTTGAATGATTCTGTCAAAATGATTTGAGCACACAGCCTTTTTTGTCTTGGCAGACAACTGCAGAGCGCCTGTCAAAACAATAAAGGATGGACTATTCAGTCAATTATTGTACTTACTGGTGCAGAATTGCAATAGCCTATTCCACAATTATTTATCAAATGAGTCTTATTGTTTTGACAGGAGCTTTATGTGGTGGCGGGGGCGGGGTTATGCTCGGGTGCAGAGGGAGAGAGGGGGGGAGCGATTCAGAGAACAGGTGCCGGGATGAGGGATAATCAGGCTCAGCTGGGGGCAATTGGTGTCTGTGTCTCTCCCTGTTTAAAAAAACAGCAGTAGCGAAGGAGGAGCGGAGGCGACGCAGCTGATTGAAGAGCAGTAAGCCGAGGCGACGGCGCGGACGCGACAGGACCCGAGACAAGCAGGCAGGTGCGCTCAGGGGCGAGGCCGAGAGCGCACCCGAGTCAGACAATAAAGCTTGTTACCCCATCCCGAGTGTGTTGCCTTGTGTGCCGCCCAGAACTCACGGGGTAAAGCAGAGGCGTTACACTTTACATTTGACAATCATTCTCAACACAAAGTGATGCTAACTTTGCCATGTCAGGAAATAAATAATTTATAAACCAGAGCGTAGGATCCACACTAAATGTTTGCCTGCGTGCAAAGGAGGATTTACGCCAAAACATTTTCAGATTAAAGAAAACTTGCGTACGCCTGTCGGTGATCTATTTCATTTTATTATAAATCAACCTTTAAAGCTGGTCCAGCCTCCCGTGCCGCCCTCTACAAGCAAAGCCCTTTCTGAATGTTGATGCATGGAGATCAGCTGCTGATCAGTCGGTCTTTACGGTGAATCACGGCAACTACAGAGAGGAAGAACACTCGTTCAGTCAAAAATTCTTCCAACATTACACATCACAAGTCTCACCGTAGTATTTATGTAGCAGTCAAGCATTGCTTCCAAAGTGCGACAATCGGTGGTATCTGCCACCCTGGATATCTTTTTTTTTTAATGAAGTTTGATGAACACAATTTATTTACTTATCCTTTCTTATAACATTATGATTAGTACTGATAATGAGGATATGTATGAGTGATCGTACGAGAGGTGTCACTGGCTTGATTTCCAGACTTTGCTCATTTACACAATCCTTATGTGCAGGTGATGAAGATTAGCCAGGTGAGGTAACGGCAGAAGGTGTGTGACAGTCACCATGGTTACTCCTCTGCTCCAGTGAGCTATGATACTCACATCGAATATTTGTGTACAGTTTGTCTGTGTACAGTGCGCTGCATGTATCTGTCAATATGGAACAAACCATAAATGAGTCTTTAAAGTCGTGTAGAGATTTCACCCACAAACACTTGATGAAAACATATATCGGAAGTGGTGATATATGCACGGTATTAGAAGATTATTGCTCTAGTAACACTAGTTGACGGTATTTTACAGCTGATGATGATTTATTCAGCTGCTCCACAGCTGACCACGAGTATCGGTAGATTGCTCTCTCCTCTGCCCTCCGGGGTGCAGACAGCGTTGATTAAATATTAAGTGAAATACGATTTGAGGTTTGAGTTGGTTTATATGTTTAACAAGTGAAATGTGCTTATGGCTCACTGGTACATGCACAAATAACACTGCTGTTTTGACTGTTTATGATCAAGAAAATATATAGGTGTAAAATAACAGTTAATTTAAGTGAAATTTAAGTGAAATGGGTGAGATACATCGGGTGAGATTCATCGTGAGATGCATTGGGTGAGATACATCGTTATATCTGTAATGATGCCTCTCACATGTAATTTCTATCCGGCTTCAGTTCTGTAATGGTAAAATATGTGTATGCAACTATTGAAATGTATCTGGTGTCTTATGAAATAGAAAATGTATAGACACGGTAGAAAAACACTGTGTGCCTGTTAACATACATGGCTCACCATACGTCGTCTGCTTCCTGTTGGGAAGATAGTGTTTTCACAGAAACTTAACTGCATTCGACTCATAATCAGATGCGTCCCGGAACAAGATAGCGGGCAAACCCAACTGTCTATGTATTTGTTGTATGGGTGTAACCTTTTTGTGTATAAGTACTGCTGTATTTCTGTGTTCGTAGAAGCTTCTTCCACAGCTCACTGGGATACGTGTCTGTTGAACTCTCTTCCGCTTGCAAGCAAATAAATGATCAAGACAACTTGAAACAAAAAACTCTGTTTGTTCGTTCATTGATTGAAATCAAACTCTCCTCTCGATTAACCTAGGAATCTTGCACAACAGTTCCCCACCTCACAATCTGCGTCGCTAATCCCCGTGTGTCTGCTAAATGTTCGGAGGTCAGAGTTTTGGGACTTGTGCGCACGTTCTCCCGTTGAGTTTGTTTTTTATAGATCACAACGTTTGCGTGGGAAGTGGCGTACGCCTCTTTCAGACCTCGTTTTGAGCGTAGGTAATACATGAGACCACGGGGGTTTAAAAATGTGTGACAGACAGGAACATTTAGGGATTACATTATCGGTTACATTTCTGTCACTTGTTATTAAAATATCAGACAAGATGTTTTATTACATTAATTGTAGGGTTGTATTACTTTTTCAATTGGGTTAAGTGAACATTTCTATACAATTCAGCTGTTATTACACTTTCAGGAAATTATTACATTATTGGGCCACATAGCACTACATACACAGTGCTAACAGTGTAATGAGAGCAAAACCTAAAAAGCAGAAGGGTACTTGTACTCTAAGAATAAGATAGAATAGATTATACTACTGCTGTGTAGTAATACAACACCTTGTTGTTGCAGGACGACAATAATCGGTGGAGTGTTCCTTTTAACACCCATACAGACTTCCATATACTGTAAACTGTGTATTCAAGCGCAAACACACATAGATGCAGAGTAAGACTCTTTCATGATGTATTTGTGTTTTATCAGTTAACGGCAGGGGTTAACGGCTCATTACTCATTGTGTCCTGTGTCTGCCTGAAATACCAGGGGGAGGATTCCCCTCCTTATGGCGATTAAGCACATTCAGTATGAATAATATTGATTGTCCCAGTATGGCTCCAGTTTAACATTCCAATAGCAAAGTAATTATCTGCATGAATATTTCATCTGATATAGTAAAGATAAAATGGTGCAAAGCTAGAGATGTGAAGATTTGTCTTTTCTCCAGCCAGAGGGTTATAAAAGACTTTCAGTGTTCCAATGGTATGTATTAGACGAATGCACAGTCCTTTATTGTGTTTGGTCAAACCCTGCTCCTGTATCACTTGGTATGACTAATCATGTGATAACACTTTTAAAGCTGAATTATTTTGCAGACGTACTGTAAGATAGACAATAGCATCAAGGGCTGTATTCACACAGTATCTTGTCTTACGGTGAGAGTTTCCTTTTAAGACGTATTGGCATAGCTCCTTACAGTAACTTTTACTAATTGAACTGATTGAACTGCTTCAGGAGGGGCCCAGCTAGACCTTGACCTAGCTGTGTCAGTGAATGTGAAATTAAATATCTGTACACAGGCGTGTTTTATCTCTGTATTTTCCAAAAAGCTGGCCCCTGAACCCTTTCAAACCTTTAACTTCTCTCAGACTTAGATGTTGGGAGTTTTAGCACTAAATGCTTTGTGAAATCCTCTAAGACCAAAAATCAAGGAGTCTTAAAGTTACAACTGTGTAATGAAGACCCTCCATTACCCTTCATTCAAATGATTGGAGTATATACTGTTTATTGGTGCAGTCAAATAAGATGCAATGTGTTTAAGTAATATACCTCTGTTGTGTCTCCTCTTGAGGTTGTTCCATCTAAAAAAAAAAAAAGAGCCCCCCCCCACAATTGGTTGTGTGGCGTGAGTGCGTGTGAAAACATGCAAAAGTGTGTGTCACACGGCGAAACCGTGAGAGTTGGTAGCTCTGCAATTACAGAGCTTGAAATAATAAATATGTTGGAAATGGGAATCGCCAACAAAAGTCATGATTTTTTTGAACACACAACATCTAGTAGGGAGGGCCGGGGAACAAGTAAACACGTGAATATAGTTATATATCTCTGGGCGCTGCCCCCATTTCCAATAGAGAATCCTCAAAGAGGTGTGTTAGATATACTGTATATCCTTAGGAGAAACACAGACGGGGCGGGCATGCATCCATCCTCAATAAATCGGCATCCTTTAAAATATGGTTAACAATGACTGCTATAATTTCAAGGAATGTAACGCTGTTCATCACTGCTTTGTTTGAATGTGTGCGTCTCAGTCAGCAGAGAAATGCTGCTACATCCTACAGACAGATGGCTGCAGAGGCTGGCATGCCAGATGAGAGGCTGTGTCACATCCAAATACTCCATTTGGGCCATTGCTTATTGGGTCAAGACAGGTGGAGACCCAGTATGTGAGCAAAGAGAGAAGCAATGGCTAAAGTCTCTTTTCTCACAAACACACACAAGAAAGAAAGGCAGGCTTTTCTTTTCAAGACAGCTATTGGCAGATATTAGTTTTGTCAGATGATAACCATTACCTGATGGTTGTTATCATCTATATTTAATTCATTAATTCCTTGAGTTGAACCAATTTAAATGTTGGTCTTGCTCTGCATGCCAGTGTCTATACAATTTAGGTTCAACCAAATGGCAGCTCCATAACGAGAATCAACCCATCATCTTTGAAAGACAAAAAGCTGACTGTGTTTCAAGAAAGACAAACGAAGTGTGCCGTTGGCTCTGCTTGGGACCTACAAGCAAATTAAGTATCGTGTTTGATTTAATCAGATCACATGGGTCATTTTCAGGCTTGCTATAATAAGGCAGCCTTAAGCTGTGTCCCAATTCAGAGCTTCAAGATTAAATTCAACATCAATTGACGGTCGGTAACTGGCCAGAAACTCAGGTCTTCGCTTTAGAGCCAGTTATGCTACATGCCCATTCAATACCACAACAAATGAGGAAGATGTAGATGGTTTACTGTGGATATTAATCCTACAATTTAATTTAAAACAGGAAAAATAACCAACTGAAAGTAATGTTAATTTAACATCAACAGCATTTTGTAATGTTACACTAACTTGACTTTTTAACTTACATCAGCTTGCTGCTTGCTTGATTTCCTAGTCTGTCCCAACTCTTTTGTTTTTTCTTTATCTGATACACAAACAAATGTAGTTCTCCGTAGCGGAGGTTACTCTTTATTTAGTCATCTAATATTTTGTTAACAAAAGTAACACTGCGTTGTGTTGTTTGCAGCATTCAGTTAAATCTATTGCACACTGATACCTTGTTAACTGTTGTGTTGTGGCAGCCTTTTTAAATACATTAGAGAGAAAATATATCAGTTGACCAAGTCATATTTAAGAGGGTGAACATACATTTGGAAAGGGTGGTAATCACTCAATGGTTTGTCGAATTCATTTCGACAAACCATTGAGTGAAGACGAATGATCCACACCATCCTACATTGACTCTGAATGAAATGTCCTTCAGAATCAGACTAATATATTTAACTACATTCTCCTCCTCAGCATCATTAACCCACTGCCAAGGCTCGTGTTGCAGCGGATGAATAAAACTCACTGTTTCGGATCAAAGATCAGAGTCACTGATCGAATCACAGAACGGATCAGCAAAAAACAAAAAAAGGGAGCAAATATATATATATAAATATATATTTTTTTACAGATTTTAATTGATGATCATTGACGATCCATTTTGGCAGATACAGATAACTTTGTTGTTTGATTATAGCAACTGGTTTACAAGGCCCTCTGAAGTCGGTGTAAACCACCAAAGATTCGAAATGTTATCAATTTACTTTGTGATAGTAATTAATAGTGTTTTTTTCTTCAACGAAAAACACAATTCAAATAAGAAGAAAACATATGATATTTTCATTGATTTTAAATAAATCTTGTCATTAGTAGTTTTAATGATGTATTATTAGAGCTAGTGTAAACAGCTCATAATCCCCCCTCTAATATCTATTTATGTTATGAAAACATCTTCTTCAAACAACTGGATTTATTCAACACTACATTTTACAAGATTACGCATGAACACATTATGGCAACGTTATAATTTGCCTTTGCCCAATACTCATTTTCACTGAACGGACGCATCATAATGTAACTGAAAGGGACCTTTGATGGCCTAAGTCGGGCTGCCACCTTTAGCTCTCCTCCTGTCAATGTTGGTTGTTTACAATGTCATATTATCAGAGATTGGTGACTCGAACAGCATAAATGTCGATGTCCTGATCGTACATTTTACGAAATATTTGCGGATAACAATCGTCAGAAAAACTTTATTTCACACTGTGATGGTATACGTTCAACTGTGTAATTTGCGGTTCACATGCGTGCCAAACCGTGACGGAGGATCTGTACTGATCATGGATCACCGATGGTCCTTTACAGTTTACACCACCCAAGACATGCTGATCTAAATTTTGAGCAGAACTATGGTTGTATAGCGTTTATATGTTGCTGTGCAGACGTAAGAGAGGCTCAAACATGGCACAAGGAATGAACTCAAGAGCGACGCCTATATGCTCATAGTATTTTGAATTTTAAGTAACTAACGTTACTGAGTCAGCAATGCACAAAGGAAAGCCTTTGTTTCATTTACAACATGGACATTTGAGATGATGGGTCAATAAAGCTCTTCCTCTCACCTTGTAGGCAACTTACAGGTTGATCCGAGCTCATGTAAGTTAATGTTGCTAAAACAATGCCATTTGTTCTGTAGAGTCAATTAAAACATGGCTTAAAAGCAAGTGTAATTATACATAATCTTTTAAAACCATCAGAACAGTGCAGTGAACTATGCAATATTCTCAAATATCACCGATGATTCATTATCTTGCTCCTGATTCGGCAGAATGTCAATGAGGGACAGTCACTTGGAACTAGAGATAAAAACAGCTTTTAGTATATTACTTCTACACTTTAATATCACCCAATTTCCAGATTTAATAAATTATGTAAAATAAGTGGTTCTAGGGCTGGCATCAAATGAGCACATCTCAGTTATGAATTAAACTAATGATACATCGTCCAGCCGGCTTTAAAAGGGGGTTTTCAACTCTGAAGGAGTTCAGTTTAACCTCTCTTTTAAAGGCTTGCTCTCAAAGGCAGCACATGCTTTCAGTGTAAATTAGTGTGAGTGTCATGCAACACAGATTTGCACATTTGGATATTTGTAGTTTCTCTGGGCAAACCCACGGCAAACATGACATGTCATTAGATGAAAGTCCTTTCTATGTTTACTAATGATTATTCATGTGCATGCATATATACTTAACTAAGATGTAAACATCTGGTGAAAGAAAATGTGTTAATACCATAATTATATACATCTAGGCTGCACCTGATTCATGATTTAAATGGTCAGAGGTTGAGGTTTCCTAAGATAATAATGGACTCTGACTGGTGGCTTTGGTTTGGGCAGAGTGGCCTGAACTCAACGACCTCTGTGTAAGAGCTGTGCTCTGACTCTGGTCTGACTCTGGAGACGTTCTTGTCTCTGTGGACATAGCTGACCCTTTGAACCATGCGATACGTCAAATAGCATATGCTGATGCAAAGAGGCTCCTCGTGGTTTTAATGCCATATTAACGATGACCACCTTAACTGCTTTAAACATATACAACAGGACTGCAGCTGCTGATGAGCAGATTATAAATTGCACAATTCAAACAAGATTATACAGCCCTCCCACTACATTCAATAATTATCTCAGGTTTTCTAATGGATTTTAGAGATTAGCTGCATTTGACCATAATTTGGAGTTTCATAGCTTGGATGTTAAGTGCAGGCTGCGTGTCATTTGAATATGGCCACAGATTGGTAGGGAGGGGCTGGCAGATGCCAGGGTTCCCCAAGTACTTGAAATGTGCTGCTCCGTTTTGGTATTTCTAGAAGTCAGGCTGGTATTTATTCACACCTTAACCCGAGACATTTGCAATTATTGTTCTCAGGAACCTTAAAGCTTCCATTTTGAAATAAATGTAGTTTTACTGGTTTGAGTCTTTTGTTTTCAACACAATGACTTTTTTGTTTCTATGAAAAATAGCCAAATTTGGGTATATTTTAAAACAATTTATGTATTGTATTTACAGAACAAGTACTGTTTTGTAATAAATACCGTTACCGTGATTTCAACACGTGGCTATAAAGGACCAGGTTCATCCCAAACTGATACAATTTCCAAATAATCAAACACTCACTGGTGGGTTGTTTCATTTACTAGCACAGAAAAAAAGTTCACTCTGCTGGATATTCAACTTTTGTTTCAGGTGGGAACCCATTACCAAATGGAGCATTTGAAGCATACAGCATTCCTAACAAAGGCTTCCTACCTAATTTTGTTTTGCTTGTTTTATATGCAAAAATAACTAATTTGCTTTCAGATGTCAACATCTTTCTCATTGTTGCACAAAAATGGAGATGAGATGCAACCGAGACAACATGGTAAAAAAGATGGATGATGATGGCACAGTGAAAGAGAAAGCATATAAGAGAGCTGGGAGGAAGAGGGCTTAAAAAAAGCAAAAAGGCAAATTAAAAAGATTGAAGCAGTCACTGCAGACAGTGAAATGAGCCATTGTACTGTGTGTGTTGCGCACAGAATAATAAGCCACTGATATGGACAATGAGAGTGAGAATGTATGGAGATGTGAGTGAGAATGAAGAACACACACAAGCTTAGCATAATAGTTCAAAGACTTGTCAAAAGTGGGAAACGTAGTTGGAGATGGATGCTCAGAGGGCAAAGGCAATGTAGAGGAGAAGAAAAACAAGTAAAAAATGAAAGACCAAGCAAGACAATGAGCAAAGACAGGCACTTGTAATAGACAGAGAACAATGGATTCATCCTGCAGCCAGTCTGAGAACTAATTTGTGTTTTAGGCGTGCAGCTTCTGCTGCTCAGCTTTAACCTCTAGCATCTCGCCACTCGCCCACAGAGCCCGAATCAAGCAAGCATGCTGGCAGTTTTCAAGGGTTTCTGGGAAGTGTTTTCACAGCTGTATCTCCTTCTTGTGTGTGTGTGTGTGTGTGTGTGTGTGTGTGTGTGTGTGTGTGTGTGTGTGTGTGTGTGCGCGTGCGTGCGTGTGCACGTGTGTGTGTGTGTGTGCGTGTGTGTGTGTTTGTGTGTGTGTGTGTGTGTGTGTGTGTGTGTGTGTGTGTGCGTGCGTGTGCACGTGTGTGTGTGTGTGCGTGTGTGTGTGTGTGTGTGTGTGTGTGTGTGTGTGTGTTTGTGTGTGTGTGTAATAATTTGTTGTATAGCGGCACATTTGGGGCAACAGGTATTTTTGTAACTGAGAGAGAACTGGTATTATACTGGACTTACAATGCTTGTCCTGGAGTTTCGAAAAGCCTTTCATTATGGCGAGTCGGTAATGTACTCCTGCTGACTCTAAAAACAATTCAAATGAAAGAATCTGCCAGGAAGACATGGCTCTTTGTGAAATGTTGGAAACAGTGTAGACAGTAGTGTGCCCTCCAGATACTCATGTAGCCAGGCAGGTTTGCAACACATGCAGAGGTTCATGCTGTCACTTACCTCAGATCTCGTCCCCCATCGAAAAGGCACAAAGACCAACCAGTGTGAGCGCTTATGCACTTGAGGTGCCAGTTTCTTAGGTACACCGCTGAGGTACACCTAAAGCTAAAACTGATGCACTCTTTATTATACAAGAGCCAGACCATAAACCATTCCTATATTATACTAAGATGTGTTTTTCATATTTAGTCTACGGATAAGTGGACAAAATATTGGAAGTACTTCTCAGTTTATTGAAATACAATTCAACAGTGCCACAGCGTGCAGCCTCCAAAATTATTAGTTAAGTTAATTTAACACATCTTTAAAACTGCTTCAATAAAAATGTAACATTATAACCATTATGAAGGTTTTAGCAGATATTAGACAGCATTAGTTTGAGCTTGGTCTACATATACTTGTTTGAACTGTAACTATTTGTTTGCATGCACATGATGGTTTCCTAACATGTGTATCGCCTGCCTTGACTTGAGCCACAACATCAGTTGGGCGGGCTGACATTTATGGTGGACCAGCTATTTTCACTTTAGAGACAAGCCCCTCACCTGCAAGAACCCAGTAATAAAAATGTCAAATCCCATTTGAATTGATCTTTGTGAGTTGATGTAACTGATTGTGTTAAATGGGCAGAGATCATTTCATAAGATCGCAGGCTCCTGAATTGAATCGTATTGATATCATATTGCATATTGCGCCAGACTTTGTGATTTCAGAAAATATTGTGTCGTTGTCCCAATAATCAATATAATATGGTATCGTGATGAAACTCATGATTTATACCCTTAATACTTTTGCAGATGCCAGCAAAGTAGGTGGAGGTACAAGTGTAATTTCTTAATCCAACCTGCACCATCTAATTTGCATTGAATTCCCCCTCTAGTGCGCTCCCTGCCTATTTTTGGGAAATATGATAGCAGGTCATGAAGTTGGGCAAAATAAATCTGCTCGTGACCAATGAAATTCACTCATGACCAGTGCAAGGTCAGTGCATCTGATGTGGGCCAGAACAAAATTAGGGCCCCAGCAGTCACAGTAGGTTTCTCTCCCCTCCTCCCCTCCTTTTCCTCCCTTCATCTCTCTGCCTCCTTCACTTCCCCTTGATATCTTCATCTCTCTCCCTCTCTCCAGCTCTACATATCTCTGTCACACAGCCATGTTGAGGAAATATTGTAGCACTTGAGAGTACCGGTAGGAATCTGCAGGAATATAGTATGAGTCATACAAAATTCAGAACAAGAGTAAAGATGTTGAGACAAGTAAGGGAACTGCTGGTTATCAAACCAAATGCTTTCAACCAAAGGCTGATTGAAGGAAATATTCTGGACACAGGGTCTTTGGGTTAGGGAATCTAATGGGTCTGAGGATTCATGATTTGACCCAACCCAGTTTATCAAAGCCATGGGCCATCACTTCAACCATTTAATTATGCTTTCTGACCTCTGGCAGCAACGCAATAAATTATTAGGTAACCAAAGTGGGTGAGATACCAAATTATATAAAAGTACTTCAAATCAATTCGAAGGACATCATACGAAAATATAGCCTAGTTTTGTATAATATGCCTTTGTGGTCAAAAACTGTGCTCCATCAAAAATTATGCTATTGTTGATTACATTTTATTTAATTTGTCAGCAGATTTTACTGCATGGTGAGATGGCCTGTTGATAATAGTAGCGTGAAAGTTGTTATCAGAAGAATAGCTGTACCTTGTAAATAACAAATTATTTTGGCATGTCACATATTAGCACAGGCTGATTTTGATTAATTCGAACTATCACCCTTGTTGAGACACTAACTAGCAACAAGGCACATAATGTATGTATACTCGAGGCCAAAGGCATTAAACAATAATCTGTTTTAGAATGTTCCCTGACTAAAGAGTCTGTGAAGGGAGAAACTCCTCTTTCAGAGATCCTGTCTTCTGCACTGATAGTCCTCAATTTCCAATCACAGAGAAATGAAAGGAGATGACAACACTGACAGACTCTTACAAACATGCGCAAGCAAGCAGAGATGAGCTCAGCTTGTATGGCTGTCTTTACTTTTCCTGTCCATTTCTGTTACTGTACAAAAAGTCACATTCAAAGCTTCAGTTAAGGTTTTGGAATGTCTGCCATCAAATTTCCTAACCTCATCTTCCTAATTGTGGCTAGCCGATATGAAATGCAACTCAGGATGCTGTTAGATTAATGCTTACTTTGCATGGCAGCTGGATTTTTGGGTTGTCTCAAGATCACAGGAGAATCGCGAGATCACATATCACGCAAAATTCCATCTAGTCAGGCTTGTAGCGTTTGTTGCCAGTAAGCCAGAGCACGTACCAATACGTGTCCCGTGAGGAGCTGCTGGCAGCTCCGGCCGGGGCTTAATATGTTTTCCACTACTGGCTTATAGAAGAGTTAGATTGACAAACGGTTCATCCAATCTCCAGCCACATATTTTTTTGAAAGTGCCTGCCCTTTTCCAAACGGTTTAGGCTTCCCAGGTGGTTCTGTGTAACAAACCATCTGCTGGTTCGGGTTAGATTGCTGCGAGGCCACCCCGTTACTACAGGTGCGTGATCGCTTTGTGTGCGGCGGGCGAGAGGGCATACTGTTTTTTTAACCTCAGTGAAATTGTTGTTGTTGAAAGGTTAAACACCAACACAAATGGATTGCATTGGAATAATTGATTATATAAAAACATGTTATGAATTATGGAAGTGATCTATTTTTCTCCAGAAAACACATTGGAGTTAATGGGAATTTTTGGGAGCGTTCCTAAATGGCCAACACAGAAATCTATGGTAGCACTTTATAATAACTACACACTTTTTAGCATTAGTAAAGCATGAATAAACACTTAATTAATCATTTATAAAGCATTATTCCAACATGAATACTCATTAGTAACTCATTTATAAACACAGTTATACATGTTTCATTCTTGATTAATAAGCTTGGGTTTCATACTTTATAAATGATGAAACCCAAGCTTATTAATCAAGAATGAAACATGTATAACTATGTTTATGAATTGCATACTAATGAGTTACTAATGAGTGTTCATGTTGGAATAATGCTTTATAAATGATGAATTCAGTGTTTATTCATGCTTTACTAATGCTATATAGTGTGTACTTATTATAAAGTAAAGTGCTACCAAATCTATTTCTACAAATAGTATAGTATGAATAGCATTAGTTGTTGTATCTGCAGCTGTGTAGAAATACTAGGTTTTAACAGGATTAAGAGACATACAAAATAAAATCTATTCAGTACAGCCCAAACTAAAAACCACCAGCAAGCATTTGATGGAGATGATGATGCATAGTTTAACGGAACAAGGAGCACATTTTCACATCATGGCAAGGTAACACATTGAACTAAAGTTAACTGATAAAGGGGCAGTTGGCCAATAATTTCTCATATGATGTAGAGAGCCACATCCTAAACTGAACGTCAGAGTTGCTCTCTGTCTCCCCTCAGCTCTCATGGTTGGTTGTATAGGGAATCACATGCAGCACATTAACTTGGATCAAATCCCAACTTGATTTTGACTTCCCCATGTGAACAGCTCTATTGAGTGGCACATTATGAGATAGGGGAGTTTAACTTTTGTATGGAAAAGTTGCTCAACTGCTTTTACATAATGTGACAGGAGAACTATATCCTTTACTTTACATAGCAATGTCAGTGGGAGAAGAACAACCCCCGAAGCACGACCAGTCATTAAAACGAACAAAGATAAAGGATGCACATGTACTCCTGCACAAAGAAGAGATAAAAGATGAAAAAAGGGGGCAATGAAGCTGAAGCAGACTTATAATAGATGTATAAAAGAGTGTAAGAGAGTCTGGAAGAAAGTGAGAAAGACAGGTAGGTAAAGGCTGACAATGACAGAGAGAGAAAGAGAACTAAACATTATTATGTTCCTTCGTCTCCTTCTTAATCTATTTAAAGAACTGTGTGTTTTCTGATGAGGAAACACAGCAAATAAATAAAGTGTGAGAAAGGACAAAAGAAGAACAAAGTGAAACAAACTAAAGAAAAATGATAAAGAAGGAGAAAAATTCGTTCAAAAGGCCAAAGACAGGGGGATCACAACTAATTGTGTATTGGTAAAGAAATGATGCTCACACAGTCTGAGGGAGGTGTGTGTGTGTGTGTGTGACTCTTCCAGTCTATATATAAAGGCAGAGTCACACATGCGTGAATGCAGGTGAGAACCCACCAACTGCCGAAGATGCTTTCTTCGCTACAAAAAGCGAATCTGTTCACGCCCCTCTGCTCCCATTGAATGGAAGTGAATGGGAAGCAAATAAAGGAGGTAAAATTCTAAATGCAGAAAATAGCACCACATTTTATGTGTAGGCCTTATGTGTGTATAGAAAATTACCGTCATAACCATTATTAGCTTTGCTATAAAACAGCTGTTTGAATGCAGCTGCCGGTTTTGGTTAACTGGTTCTCAGTTTTCAGAAAATAAAGGTTTAACTGCCAAAGAACAGTGGACAGAGCACTCACTGTAGGTTTTTATGTGCATATATTCAGCTTTGAAAATTAAATTGAATCTGGGTATCGAAACTAAATTGATTTGGCTCGGCTGTTTATTTTCAGCAATATTAGGCAATATTATAAGAAAACAGTCCATAAACTTTCATTGTTATGCCGATGACTCAATTATATCTATCGATCAAGCCAGATGAAACCAACCAGGTCGCTAAACTTCAAGCATGTCTTAAAGACATAAAAACCTGGATGACCTGCAACTTCCTGCTGTTAAACTCAGACAAATCTGAAGTTATTTTACTCGGCCCAGAACACCTCAGAGATCAATTATCTAATGATAATGTTTCTCTGGATGGCATTGCTCTGGCATCTAGCACCACCGCAAAGAATCTCAGAGTTATCTTTGATCAGGACTTATCCTCTATCTCCCACGTAAAACAAATCTCAAGGACTGCCTTTTTTTCACCTACGTAACATTTAAAAAATACGGCACATCCTGTCTCAAAGTGATGCAGAAAAATTGATTCACGCATTTGTTACTTCTAGACTTGATTATTGTAACTCCTTATTATCAGGCTGCTCTAATAAGTCTCTTACATCTCTCCAGTTGATCCAGAATGCTGCAGCTCGTGTACTAACAAAAACTAAGAAAAGAGATCACATTACTCCTGTATTATCTGCTCTCCACTGGCTTCCTGTAAAATCAAGAATCAAATTTAAAATCCTTCTCCTCACCTACAAAGCACCTCTGTGCTTTCTCGCCTCAAGTTTCCAGGGTTCGGTGCTTTGTCTGGAGCCGGTCCTGCCCCCTGCCATGCGGCCCTGCTGATTCCCCCCCTCTCTATCTCCTTCTGGGATATGTACGCTTATTTTAGCTCTTATTTTAGTTTTGTTCACACTACTGAGGGAACTATCTGGTTCACCAGCTAGTACGTTGGTTTGGTGCTGTACAAGCAGTATACTAAGGGGTTTTAGGGTTGAAAACCGCTGACTGCAGCTGATGGTAATGCAGTTTTATGAGTGAATCGAAACATTACAGTTGCTGGATGTAAAACCAAAACAATGAGCTGAAAGATGCCACTGCACAGAGCAGAGAGGAACTGTCGGATAATGGATCTCCGTGCATTTATATTTTTTACCCTTTTTATTATTGTGTTGCACTGGATCACCCTGTGTGGATGTGAATAGGTGAATGAGAGGCAAATTTTAAAGCACTTTGGGAAAAAGCACTATATACTAAGTTCAGCCATTTATTTACCATTCACCTAGTTTCAAGACTATAAATGAAAAACAAGGGAATATATTTAGATTTGTACGTGTCTGTGATTGCTTTTTGGTTTTAGTGTTGAAAGTCTTGTCTCAGGTCACCTTTAACACGACAGCCGATATTGATGGAGAACTATTCATCTGTGCAAATACTGCAGGTTCTTCCCCGTCCTCGTATTTTCTCACCTGTCTGATGGCACACAGAAGCTTCCCATAGCAGTACACGATCACCAGGAACGGCACAATGAGGCAGAAGACAAACAGGCAGATGATGTAGGATATGCTATTCGCCGTCTTGGCCGTCCAGTCGACAGAGCAGGTGGTCCCAGGACCCTCTGGGCCATAGTGGCTCCAGCCAAAGAGAGGCGGCACAGTCCAGATGAGGGAGTAGACCCAGGACAGGGTGATCCCCAGGGAGATCTTATGGTAGTTGGAGGAGTCCGCCTCAGTAGGCGCCACCATGGTGCTGTATCGCTCATAGGAGAGGACAGCCAGGGAGATCAGGGAGACAATGCCTGCAGGGTGGACAGGGCACACACATACAGAGGTAACCATTCCATGCAGTACACATTCAGTCACACAGCATGTATAAACAGGAGTTCAATTCAATACACAAGCTAACATAACATCGACACGAAATTTCCCCTTGGGGATTAATAAAGTATATATTTATTCATTCATTCCTAACACTGAGCAGGTATGTTCTTTCTTTTTATATCCTGACTACTGTGCTTCACATGTAATGGGGCCATCAAATGGAGAGAAAAATTCACTGCCTGTCCAAATATTTAGCTATTCTAGCGAGGAATAAATGCACAGTCACTGTAATAGAAACAAAAGTGCAGCTAAAAGGAGTAATTCATTATTAACTTAAAAGAAACGACATGTTATGATTTTATAAAATAATGCCAAAGTAAAATTTGCAGCATGATAAAACTATAGCAAAAGTGATCGTGCGATCATCAAATATTTTCTTTCAGCCACGGGTGCTTGCAGCAGATACACTCTGATGTGATTCATAAACAGTGGCAATACCTGTTGTGTCTCTGCATGACAGAAACAATGTGGTGAAACACAACACAGAAGATTTTGAGAAGCTCTCTTATCTTTCTCTCTCTTAGCCTTTCTTTCTCAGTATGTCAGAGGCACAGCAGCAAGAACCTGGAGCTCAGTGACTCTAATGTTGACCCTCAGTTTTATATCCTGTTTGCTATTTGGTTCGAAGCTTTTATGATCCACAAGGCCGTGCTTCATGCCTATTGGTTTTAAGCTGCAACGAAGCAAAGCTGAACTGGAAGCTCTTTTAACACTTTAAAATCCCACCTATTTTTAGGTCCTCGAAAATTGCATACCCAAACTAAAAAGGGTGTGTCTCTGCAACCACTATTTGAATAATTTTGGTTATAATAAAAGGCTACACATGTGAGATTTTGTTCAGATGTGTACATATCAGTATATATGTTACTGGTTAAGAGTAAATGAAGATGACACAAAAAAAGGACTTTTAGGATGAATATTTCTTTGAAATGATGCAGCTGTAAGGTCTAAAGCTCTCCCAACTCATATCACAATATGTGAACATTCTCTCTGCAAAGTTTGACTTTGATAAAGTGAAGCAGAACAAAGTTAAAGAAAATTCAGGTGACGACAAAAAAAATTGCATTTGGGCACATTTGTGCACATCTGTGACATTTAATTTTGTTCATGTACCAAACCATATATTTCACTTGTATATTACTTATGGTGTTCAATACATCCAAATACAGCAGTTTGGGGCTTTGATTCATAAAACAAGCTATGATTTACAGTTTTATATAACAATCGCTCAGTCTTCCCCCCTAGGGGGATGGGTTTTTAAGGAGGCAATCCAGGCCTTTAAATGAGGTGCGACGCCGTGGCTACTCAGCACGATCAATGGATGAAGGGGAAAAGGGAGGAGTAGAGGGGAAAACTAGGAATGTAAACAAATGTAGCTCTGTGATTGAAGATGATGGTTCTGCAGAGGGTTTTTTGTGTCTGTCTGTGTGCAAATATATTAAACACACTGCATGTGACCCTGACTGAGTCTCTTTGGCATAGTGTGGTATGCTTGTTGCCTCCAGATATTGCGCTGATGTTGCTTTTTCTGCACAACCGGCTTAACTTCTGGCTTTTCTTAGTTCTGTTACTGCAATATTACAAACTCAAGACAGTTTTACAATAACCCACTTGTTTCTTTTTAATCTCAGCTGACTGACTCTTAGCAACCATCCCAAACATAATTCCCAGATCATTTGACAAAAGTTCATCTGAGTTATTCTTCATCTGCCCTCAGGAGAACAGTCTTCTCACAACAGGTGGCCTGGCTGATGTCAAGCTAAAATTCTAGTGATAGCATGTTTACAGCAAGGTCTACATAAACACACAATAGGGATTGCACCTGTATTGAGAGTCAACAGTGGCAAGGCACTATGAATGTAACGACAGCAAAAACACTCCATTTGAAAGTGATATTGGCAAAGAAAACTATTTTAGTGTGGATCGGTCACATCTGGCCAACACTGGGACCATTTTATAAGGTCAGAATTGGACCCACGGATCCATTCGAGTGTATCGGATCGGTGCATTCCTAACGATGTGAGCAAGATTTCCTGATGTATAAAATAACTGACAAAACCCACATTGGGAGCATGTGGTGTAGCCCTTCTCTGAGATGAAAGACTGATAAAATCTAGTATAAGTGGAGCCAAATCAAATCCCACTTTCTCAAAATGGCAAACGCTAATTAGCAGCGCTCGCCTATGACCGACGCACAGAGGCATCACAATTTAATTCTGTAAATCAACATGTTGCTGCACCAATTGACAGCAACCTTTTGCCGTTAGGCTCTGCATACATGTTGTCTTTGATTATGATGTATCCCCTTTTAATTGAAAACTTCATTATCACTTAATCCCATCACATGTCCACCCTCTTGATGAGAATAGTTATTTTCCTTGTTACACAGTGAATGGCTGACAAGCCTTTATTAGAGGCAATGTAATATAAGGAAAGACATGCAAACAACTTTACAGCTTAATACCATCTTAAATCACACATCACCTTCCATCCATCTTCTAGCCCTCTGGCAGCAGCTGATTCCAATATTTCCAAATGAAAGATATTTGATCTGATAGTCTGAAATAAAGAAAAAAGAAGGAACATCTTTGTTCTGCTGTCTCTGTGATGTGCACTCACTGTTTGTCTCATTTGTCTGTTTGAAAGCATCCTGATCGGTATAACTTGTCTGATACCGTATATCCAAGAAAAGACAGTTTGAATGAAAAACACAGGATCAAATGAAGCTGTGTTAGCTCTGTAAATCCCAGGGTCTTTTCCCTCAGTCATCACAGGTACACAGAACTACTGTAACAACAGTAACGGGTGGAAAAAGAGATCCAATGGCAAATGTCTGACCAGCAGTAAAGATGACTGCCCTGGCAAATATTATCCACACGTACTAAGACGATCATTCTCACTATCGTCCGACTCAAGCCAGACAGCCATCACCCAAAACATATTCTTATCTCTGCTGAAAGAGTCTCTGCTTTATTGCCCTATTAATTACTCTGGCTCATTAGCTGGCCTGCTCACTCTGACCTTTATGGTGGAGCAGCATTGTTCTGCTTGCTTTGTGCCTATTGAGACGTCTTCTTAGCGTCGCAACAAATCAACACCACACAGGCCAGGTGTTACCTGTGCCTGCATGATGCACATATATATGCGTGTACTTTGTTCAAGCATTTCTGTGCCTGCATCTGCACTGAGGTTGTGTGTGAGTGTACGTGCAGGAGAGCAATCTATGCAAGGTTAACCCAGTGACTGTGTGTAAAATCCACTTGAGGCAGGAAGAAGCAGCCAACAGTATGCAGGAACATGTAGACCTGATGCCAAATAAACACAGAATAAAGATATTCTCCTGATCCTCCACATTATGAGAAGACAATAAAAGTTCAGTGAGATAGTGAGGAAAATTCAAAGAGGCGGGCAGAAGAGGTGAAGCGGCTAAATGGATGCCAGGAGGCTGACGGCAAAAGGAAGAGTACAGGGTGGGTTGTATTGGTGCCCACACACGCGTCTCCACAAATTGTCTTCAGTTTGTGCTCTTGGCATAAAGTAAAAGCGAGGGGTCTGAAATTAGCAGTCATTCAAATATCTAAGACGTCATGTGCTAAAAGCAAAAAGTTTAAAGCATTGTCATGAGGGAGCAGGAATACAATGTCCCAACACCAAGCTAACGATGTGTTTTGTCATTGACAGTTACCCTCTAATTTGAAAGAACATCGATCATTCAGAAAAGCTTCATAGAGATTTGGTGAAGACTGACACTGTCACTTTGTCATAGCTGCTCCCAGCATTATCCATTTCAATAACAAATGTCACTTTTCCTTTCTCCGACCATCCCTTACTCTTTCTTCGACTCTGTTTTTATGAGCCCATTGAGGAATTACTCATCCATAACCAATGGAGGTTCTAATGATGTCTTCAAGCCATCTCTCTCTCTCTCTCTCTCTCTCTCTCTCTCTCTCTCTCTCTCTCTCTCTCTCTCTCTCTCTCTCTCTCTCTCACTTCCTGAGAATAAATTGCCTCCTTGTGGATGTCAGTGTTCATCAGATGGTGGGTGCTAAATCTCACACGCTAGATTTATTTACAGTGGGGTTAACGAGACAGCGGATACAATCAGAATCCATCCAGATGCTGAAAAACATTTGAGTCTTGCTTTATTTTCTGCCATGTGACTGAAATAAAGTTATCCTGTTTTGGAAATTGCCAATTCATCCCAGAGGAAGTGGAAGTATCTTTTGTGAGTCTGTTTTCAATTTAAACGTATGATGGTTTCAAGATGCTCTTAAGTTAAGGACAATTCAATTTAGTTAGGTTGAACATACTGTGTGAAAATTCAAGCAATAGATCAAGGAAAGCAACAGGTTGGCCTGGTGAGAGAAGCCAGGGGGGATTTGTGCGCTGCATAAATCTGACTAACTGATTGTAATGTCAAAGTGTTTATTTCCTTTCTTTGCTGTATGGATTACTTAACTGCAGTGGCGGCTGGTAGATTTTTTTTTGGTAGGGCCATCTAATCAATTTCAGCAAACATCCCAGTATGATTAAATGCAAAACAAATGGTATTAAACACACATTACTACTTTGCAGTTAGATATTTAACATTTATTCCAACACTTTGACATCCTAAGGTCATCTTATTAATACAATTCAGTATATTAATATATATATACATATATATATATATATATATATATATATATATATATATATATATATATCATATAGATAAGTGGTCCTGCACTTGACTGATGATTTCAAATGTATTGATAAATTCCTAAAACCAACATAAGAGCTGTGTACAAAGGCACAACAATGATAATTATGTTTCCTTACTCCTCGTTTGCATTAACAGCACACACACACACATAGAGCCAACACTTACGCACATTTTCTTAAAACATTACAACTTTAACTAACCTTGTGCCTCTTCGGGGGAGTGGCAATACCGTTACTGTTTCTAATTTGTATACAAAACTGACCATATTCTCCATAGCTTTTCGACATTAAATCCGCAAACAATGCGACTTCCTTTTAAACTCTGCGAGCTGCCTTCAAAATGAAAGCATCTCATCTTAAAACACACAAGAGACAAGAACGATAGACGAGAAAGAGAGACAAGAACGAGAGACGAGAACGCACGTTTGGGCCAAAGCATTTTGGCCCGAAGCTGAATCTATTTTAGAGCGCTGATTGGATAAATTGTATGTCACTCATTTATATCTTTAATCAGCAATTGGCTGAGATGATTCTTTGACCCGCCTCTCGCAGATATCCTGTTTTACAAATAGGATATCTAGGGCCTCCTGACCCCTCCCATGACTGAAAGCGACAACCATTACAGAGATGCAAAACTACACCACAATAAGCCACAAAATGACAATGAAGAAATGCAAAACTTCTAGTAAGACAGAAAACGACTACAATGAGACATAAAATAACTATGAAGCGATTTGAAGTAACCACAAAGATGCAAAACTGCCTCAAAGTTGAAAAACAACTACAAAGAGACACTAAATAATCATCAAGAAATACAGTATGAAACAACCTAAGACTTACAAACCAACCACAAGTAAATGCAAAGGGCAACATAGAGGGTGACCCTTTCAGTGTGGGTGTCTGGACCCAAGAGGTAGGGGGCAGTTGACATGTCTTTATCCAAGGGCCCACACTCACAATATATTGTCCATGTTCTGCTGCCAATGTACAGATACACAGTCCCAAGAGTGACAGGGGTGCAGGCAGGTAACATAAACAGCTGTTATCTTTTGACCCTTTAGTTTTTTACTTGTGTTTCCCAGTTGCTTGAAGTTGAGTTGTTTGAAAGAATAGTCCCACATTGAACTTCTCACAACAAGGTCTGTGGGAGGATAGATTGATTTATTCTAGACATTGTTTGCCAGATACAGCGCTACTGTGCCCGCATGAAAATACCCATAAAACAGGAAATAACTCGCCATTTGAAATATTAATATGCACGTCTTTCTCTTACAGCGACAGTTCGCCCAAAAATCTAAAATTCATATTTCTCACCTCACCTGCATGCGCTATTTATCAGTCAAGATTGTATTGGTGTGAGTTCGTTTTGGAGATATTGCCCATATAAATGTCTGCCTTCTCTCCAATGTAATGGGACTAAATGGCAGTTTAATAGGAACTATTTCAAGGTCTGTGGATTATCTTGAGTAACTGGGTCTTGAATTCCGGAAAGAGACATTGTCGTTGAGATTATTAAAGTGTGCTGTCTGTTGGCAGGATACAATTTGACCATTTATACAATTCTGATGCAGTGAATTTGATATATAAACTGAATCTTCTGACATCTGTTTTTAGGCGCCTTCAGTCAAGCATACTGTTCAGTATGAACAGGAGAACTCTGAGGGCTTATGGATCCGACTGCAACCAACCAATAACAGACTATTGAAGTAAAACATAGTTTATTAACTATCTCTTCTGTCAGATTTGTTTCTCTCAAATTCTGCAACAATTAGTAAAAGTGGTTAGTTTCAAATCATGGTTTGCCCAATATTCTTTGATTGGATCTGGAATATGTAGCAGAGAAAATGTAACATGTTCTGTCAAAGAGGGGAGATATTAGCTGCCTCGCCTTCAAATGTAGTTTTGGATGCCTTGGAAAGCTTTAAGGTAATATTGGGACTGTAAACAAAAACGCCTGTTCATTAAATAACTTTAAATCAGGCATCAGGCCAATCGCTCCTGATGATAGAACAAGGTATGCATTCATTCTGCAAATTAGTCTTCTTTTGAGTTTGGCATCAAATTGATTTCATCCAAATTACTCAATTGAAGCTTTATTAGATGCAGTTCTCAGGGGAAGCAAATATTATAATATATGTTATGTTCCTAAATAAAAAACTACTTATTTGCAACTTTAACATAGCACCCTTGGCCTTCCAAAAATTAACACTAAGTTGTTTTGTTCACCCTCAGCATCCCAGCCTGGTCCGGTTCCAGCTGAAATAAGCAAGTGCCTTATTCTCAGTTGCATCATTGTGCACCATTTGCCTCGATATCAGCACTCCTAACTAAGCCAATGTAGACGACGGAGTCCCCTCACTCATTACAGATTCTCCCCGGGTGATTTTCTTCTGCAACTAATGCTGCTGATGCACCTGCCACAGCCTGCTCGTGGACTGAGACGTGCATTGTCCCCACAGCCCGCCAGAGACCTGCACGGGCAGCTACATGAACAGTGATGAGGCTCCCCTTCGGGCACAGACACTCAACTATGGTAACAAGCATTTAGCGGTCATTTAATAGCAGCATAGCAGACTGCACATTGTTTCATTTGCAATACGTGCACCATCCACATCACACTGACAGTCCTGCATGACAGGTGTTCAAAGCTCCTAATGACATTTGAACAAATGACTATAAGCGCTGAGACCAAAATATGCTTCCCTAAATACCCCCGGCAATTGTATGTCATGAAAATGCATGCACGTGAAGCTGTGGCTGGATAGGATTCAACAGTCTGTCATGCAGCCCCAACCGGAGATAATGACCTGTATACTGCACCATAAAGAGCCACACAAGACTCTTTTTTACAACTCATCACTTGGACAAAACCAGCATGCGCATGATTTATCTGGGATCGCTGTAAGCATACGATCCGCAACATCGCTCCACACTGAACCGAACAACAATGATAATATATTACGCGCCTTTGCCAATACCTTAACGATCTCTGTGATTAAAGACTGCACGAAGAGCACATCCAAAATCAAGAGAAAGAAAGAGAGAAAATGAGGGGAAGAAAAGACATTGTTCAAGTATGCAGAGATGAAAACCCGATAGGTTTCATGTTGTCGAATCTGGTGCAATGAGGATTTATTTTCTTCTTCTTCTTCTTCTTCTTCTTCTTCTTCTTCTTCTTCTTCTTCTTCTTCTTCTTCTTCTTCTTCTTCTTCTTCTTCTTCTACCTTAACCCTCATTATTTGATTCGTATGGGCTATGTTGATTTTCATGCTTTTCTCTACAAGTTTAATAAGAAAGACGCAGTGTGCACATCGCAACATTGGTTATAAGAAATTATTTTCCAATGTTGTTTTCCTAATTTTTCCTAAATCTTTCATTTCAACCTCCGAAATAAAGCTTAACACCATGTACTCTGACAAGTGCAGTGGGAAGGATCCATCCATACAACGCACCATCATTCACATCACAACCACAGCTGACATTTAAAAAAATACAGTAATCTACAAATGTAACATGATACACCAAATCAAAACGTATGACCATCGCCTCCTAGGTTCCGTATTTCTACTCACCAAAGAGGGAGTTGGCAAAGCCGTACCACACGCATCCGCCTTCTCCTATGAGCCACCTTCCCTGCGTGCTGGCAGCAAAGCTGAACGGTGTCCCCAGTACGCACACCAGCAAGTCGCTGATGGAAATGTTAATCAGGAGCAGGTTTATGGGCGACCGCAGCATCTTGTAGCGGCAGAAGAGCACGAGCACCAGTAAGTTGTTTATAAGTCCCAAAGTGCCGATGATGCCCAGGCACACAGCCACGACCAGGTTCCCTGTCGGGGTGAGGGTGCTCCGGTGCGAGCCTCCCCTCAGGTGCCCTTCCCCGGCTGCGGCACACAGAGCACTGTTGACCCCTGCGCAGCCGCTCAGGCTCACGTTGGACACGATCATCGCAGTCCGGTGGCACACTGGGTGACCGCGGCGCACAGCTCGGCAGCTAATATGGCTTCTTTTGTTGTTGTTAGTGTGTGGAAAAACTATGTAAAGAAAAACTGTCGCTGGTAGCCAGCAACACTTGTTGCTGTTAGAAATGGAAAATGGGAAAAGCAGAGCCAAACAGGAATGAGGGACAATACAAAGTTGTGTTTGTGAGGATGTACAAACTTTGTTCAGTTCAGGGAGAGAGAGGGGTGTTAGAAATGTAAAGAAAAAACAAACGAACAAACAAAAACTTTGGGTTAGTCTTTGCTCCACCGTGTGGCACACTCTCACTCTTTGCAGAGGCGCTCCTGTCTCTCACACAGGCACTTTTCCTCTTTGTCCGTATTTAAATCACTGTTGCCCGCTCTCCAGCAGCTGCCGTCTGAGCTGAGGGGGGCGGAGCACGCTGGTGGTTCAGCGTGGGAGAGAGCAGCATGTAAGTCTTGCGGCACACCAATCCGACGATCGTCATGTGGCTCAATTAACGTACTGCGCGGTCAACCCGCTGTGCTCAGAGCTCCATTAAAAAAGTCCAACTAAAAGTTTCAGAAGCTGTCATCTCTCTCCTAGTGCTGCTTTAAAGTCCACCGAGCACGTATTGATGCGCGGCGCTGTCCGCGGTGCTGCACACGGTCTCTGAGGGGCGAGTCAAAGCAGTGGCTGCTCCACTAATCAAATGTATTCTAGTTCGTCTGTATTTATATTGCTGTACGGAAATACACATTATGCATTATTTTGGCACAGCCTACGAATATGTTGCTGTGCTTTTAGTAGGCTCAAGGAAATGAGGTGTTGACTCATTGTCTAGATTTTGCTACACACATAACTAATCTCTATTTATTGTTGATTAGACCAGAGGGTGGCGATGAGGTCATTTTAGAGCATTGAGTAACACTTGGTAAAGCAGAAGTAAACTCAGCATGACTGGGCTGTCAAGTCAATTTTATACATATCCCAAAATCACAAATGTGCCTCAGGAGGCTTTGCAATCTGTCATATAGATATAGCGGTGTGGACATTTGACATGTACGGTGATTTTTTTTTCCACAGAGGAAATCAATTTAAGCAGGTTTTCCGCTTTTCGACGGCTTTTGTATTTTCTGTTTTGGTTGATTCTATCTGTGAAATATAATCATAATTTTTCCATTTGCCACCACTGAAAACATATACTACAGGTATGGCATTTTTGGACTGGAATAATGAGGAGCAGCGAACTGCCAAAACATGATGAGTGTCGGGCATCTACCCTCATGGTGTCCATACTGTATATTCTAGCACGGGCTGAGAGAAGTTATCTCTTTGCAGATAGCTCACCCTGTGCTGAACTTTAGAAGTTCAAGTCACTTTTGGATGCTTTCTGTGTATATGTCTGTTGCTGCCATACTTGTGCAATACAACACAGACACCCACAATATGATCCAACAAAAACATGTAAAAGAGGGTTCAAAATGTCAACAATTAGTTTGTAATTAAATGCAATTCCTTGTAGTCAAACACTGGCATTTGGTGTCTAAGCAGTGCTCTTAATTATGCGCAGCTCGGAAAAAATGTGCCCTCTGGAAAGTTATAAAATCACATGGATAAAGTACTCCTCCCCTTCATGGTCTGTTCTAATCCCTTCCCACCAAATATCCCCCTTGCAACACCGAAGCACAGTAATTACCCGTGAAAACTGTACAGTGACATTTACGCTGACATCTTCCCCATATACAGTTCTACCTGTAATTGGACTGAATTAAGACACTTGGGTTCAATTGTGGATAACACCTCCATGTAATCATCTCGGTGGGACTGGGCAGTTGGTATTTTAGTTGAATTTCTAAGTCAATTCAGTGGCTGCACTCTGGGGAGAGGTTCAGGAAAAATACAAATGGGGTTAGAAGGGCAAAATAGAGGATCTATGTTACAAGTAAATCAAAGAAAAGGTGGGACCAGAATGCTGTTTTATGGTTATTATTACATTTATTTGATTTGTTATGGACTGGTATTATCATATTGTTTTATTAATTATTTTGGTCTGTAAAAGGTGTATTCATAACTTCTATGATTATGAAGTTATAGCCATAGATTCATCCCCTACTGCATCTCATTAAGCCTTGACACTTTATTTTCAAACGTGGCGTCTCTGCTCAGCTATCACCCCTTACTTTAGACTCGTTGGCACTCTCTGAGATGTGGCTGCAGCAGCTTTTGTACATCATAATGTCATATCCTCATCTATTCACTACCTCCAGCACTGGCTCCCCATCTTCACAGCTCATTGTTTCTCTGTTGGGTATATCACTATCTGTTGCTCCAAACTTTTCCTTGTCTCTCAGACAAGTTGTGTTAAGACATAAGTCCCAGTTTCTTTCTTCTTTGTGTCTTTTATCAGACTTAATAATTATAAAACGTTTTAGCCCAGCAAGCAGTATTTACTGTTGATAGCTGCACATGTGCAAGTGGTGGTACTCCTATTCCTGTGTCATTTATGGTGGTCATGCAAAGCAGAATTTGTCATTTTACTGTATTTTGAAATAATGTATCCCTAAGGACGCTTAACACAGAAATTAACATTTCTAATCCCCATTCAACCGCTACTTAAATATAAGTTAGAGGCACTCACATCTACTGACACAATATGCAGTAGCATCAATGGATTTAAGAATATACATCAACATTATAACAAAACATATATTAGTCAACAATATGCTGCTGATATGTTTGTCATAAAAGTCAGTACATGACAACTGTACATGAACTTTGGCCAGACCTATAGATGTCTATCGTGCACATTACATTTGGATAACAAACAAACCATTTCTTGATACTGTAAGTGGGGAGAAATATAATCAGGATAGTATGTCAGAAGCAAATAAAGGTAAATACAGCTCTTTTGCGAGCAGGACTAGGTATGGAATTCAGTACATTTGATTTGTTTATCCTGTATCACAGAAAGATTTCGGAGGCTTTGGTTGGTGCTTTGTTTGTGTGTTGACATTATTTTGAGTATCCAACCCAAGGTTAAAGTGTCACCAAGTATTTCAACCGTGCATTTAAATTATCTGCAAGAAGAGTGTGTACAGTAGATCTTTGTATTCAACTGCTCCAATAACTGCCACATTGTCAGAGACACAAAACACAATGACATCTCACAGAGTAAAGGGGAGGAAATGGATAGAGAACAAAAGGAGAGAGAGCAGGTGTGAGGTAAGGAATGAAAGGTCAAGAAACATGAAGGGTTTTACTGCTACAGGATTTTTTTGTTCCTCAACATTTTTCTCTGGGGAAAGTATATTTAAAACCCCAATCATATTTAAAAAATTTCAAATTCTAGCTTTCTGCCTCTCCTCCGCTCTTCACCTTATATTCCCCCACCTGCCTCCGTTCCTCCTCCATCACCGCTGCCCTCCCCTCTGACATTAACCTTGGGAGCATGGCCCTTGCTGCTCTGCAACTTAATATGCCTGAGGCTTTGAGGAATGCTCAGATGAGGTGGGGTGCCATGCATGAAATAGATTTATTGTCCACAAATTTAGTACGCCACAGAATCTGGACACGAATGTCACTTGAGCCCCGTGCTTTAAATGCTCCACACACAACCAGTCATGACATGGCATGAATATATCTTAGCTGAGGCATGGGGAAGGGTGGTCAGGAAAAGCTGTCAGAATACAGAGAATACATTGTGTGAGTAAATTCACAATGCAACACAGCATCTTGTGGCAGACTAAAAGGTGTCAAATCCAGTGCATGTCCCTGCACGTCTGTCCCCAACTCCAGGTTTAAAACATTCAACTTTCCTGAACCAATATACAGTGAAGAATGTGTCTTTAAATGAACACTGGGGGATATTTTGACTACTAGTTTTACTGGAGAGCAATAATTTAATGGCAGAGTATAAAAGTTATTGACTTTAGAAACAGTATAGTCTGACAAAAAAATCTTAACTCTACGATGACAAATGAGCAAACTCGAGCCGCTAAGGAAGACTGAAATGCATTTAAAACGATCCACAAACCTTTAGCTACTAAAGGTTCCAGTGTCACTTGTATTTCTGCTGGTCAATTGATATGTGCTTATATCAATGGCAAATAAAGCCCTTTCATTCATCACCCCTCACTTAGCTCAAGATCAGTTAAAGGAGACATGGACATACAGTATGTAAGCGTCCACTCTATTGGATTCATAGATTTTCTAACAGGGTTAGTCGACCCTCTCCACAGAGAGCTAAAAGAGGCAAGAGGGAGTATGATACATTTATGGTTAAAATCGAATTTAAACAGATAGTTGACCCTTTCCTTTAGTCGTTAAAGTGCATCTCACTCCCTGGAGTAAAAACTATCTATGCATGGTCACATCTGCCAGAGGGTAAACCCCTACGGGGCAACCCACGGGTGGATATTCAGACGCACTGCAACCTGCACACTGGGACAAGAACATCATCACATTTATTTCAACACTTGCTGCAAAAGATGGTACTATTTGTCCGAACGTGTGGTGAGTGTACTGTGGAAGGTAGAGTTTAGCTTATAGTATATGTCTTTTGAGGAGGTTAAAGTGAACATAGTGGACTGTGAACAACTGTTTGACTTGACAGTCTTATGACTTGTTCAGAATCATAAATGGTTTTGTTTTGTCAAGTAGGTTTGCTCATGCAACGATCATATTACGAGTGATGTCACAGTAGGTGTGTCCCTCAATTGTTAGAGAAACAAAAAAAGCCCAACAAGTAAGAGAGCTGAGCTTTCGGGCAACTTTTATGGTGGTAAAATTGTGGAATTACAACTTCAGGGTTTGTCAGATGCTGCGGGCCCAAACATGCTTTTTCCAATAGATTTACATTGGGAAAGAGACATCTGTAATTCAGCAGATTTTTTTTTGTTTTTGTTGAATCAACTTCCCAGTGTGAACACTTCAATAGCCCTTATTTAAATCATAAGGCCCTAAGAAATTCTAAAATGCACTAATTGCAGAATCCAGAGTTACATTCCTTCTGTTTGTGTGAGTGATACGATGGGTGGTCTAAGTGCTGGGAGGTTGGGTGAAGGAAACACCAGTGTGCTTGCTCCACGGACCTATGGATCGAAAGAGCAGGGTAATTTCATACTTTGAAGTCAATTGTTGACATGCCTCATGCTTGACTCACATGTCTTAATTAAATTAGCTGGATGGCATTTCGATTTTTCTTGTCACAATACATCTGAAAGAGTGATCAGCATATTTCCTCTCTCCATTGTTTGTCCTCTCTGCAATTTAGTATACAATTGACTGCATTGGTCAGCATGAGTTTTCCAACTATTTAAAATATTTTTTTAATCACATTTAGACATTAACAGTTGCTACATTGCAGTCAGGCATGATACTTCCAATACCAGTCAAGTGGATTCAAGACTGAGCCTAAATGTCGCTTGGTAAAACAAACCATAGTATTGTCAGTTTTATATTGAAAAATAACAATCTCTTTCAAAGTTGAAGAAGTTTGACTGAAGGATAAGGGTGAGTGTGGAAGTCTATATGCTTAATAAATCTGGGAACTTTTCCCTGCCAAAAACCTCCTCAGTATATGAATCAGACACTTTAATTGTTGACACTAACACAAGGAAGATCAAAGTGCACCTGGGATTTAGTCTTAAGAACAAACTTGGCAGCTTAATCGACCAGACAATTAATTCAAGGTTTACTGATGAGGGGCTGATTATCGCCCCTAAAGAGCATCGCCCAGTGTTTGTATAAAAATCTTGGCGTGAACATTTTGAAATGACTCACTGTTGATTTTTGTCTTTCGTGTATTCCACTCTTCACAGAGGTCAAAGGTCAGAGTGCCTAGAAAAAAAACAAGGCATTGTCTTGCCATGGTCAATTAATTATATTCATCTCTGCTGTATCATGTCCGGTCATGGGTCGCTGCATCACAGGGACATTATCCTCGGAATTTGTTTAGACAAGCTCTAGTGACTGCGAGTGAAAAACATTTTATTTTCAGTAAATTATAACCCAAGTCCAATTGAATCTCAAATGTCCTTTGGGGAAGGAAATATATAATAATAATAATAATTATTGTTATATTAAAAAATTATTCTGAAGTACGAGGAGAATTCAATCCACTCTCATGCATTACGTGAAAGTGGGTTTTGAGCTACTTTGATGATAGAAATGATTGATTTTCTCACATTCCCAAAAATCTGTGCTTTTAGGTGTCCTAATTATAATCCTTTCCACCGTATTTAGAGAATATTATGTTTTCTGTCATCAAAACCTTTTTAGAGATCACACCCTAATGAAGTGTAAAATAAATCTTGTCAGATGAAACCCATTTATGGGTGGCCAACCACCAAATGAAGAAAGGCTACTCGCTTTACAGTCTGAGAGGCACCGGGCGCTAAAAGCACTAAGCTCTGAATGCCTCTTTGGTGATAATTGAAGGAAAACTTATTTTCATGCTTCATCAAAACATATTTTTTTCAGTGCATTTTCTAGTGCTTTTTCAATATGAAACCACATCAACATCGTGTAACGACTGACGTCAAACGTATAAAAGACATAATTAGACTTCACCACCTTTTTATGACAGCACGCAGTCCGTCTGGCATTGTCACACAAACACTGCCTAACCATAGCAGATACATATATGCATTTATCTGTAATATGGTGGATGTAGAAAATTACTGCTTCAGTCAAAATCATCCCGTAACATGAGGAGTGTATTGTGGGATGATTGTAGCCATTTAGTCAGAGAACAAGGCAAAATTATATAGTTTTGTGTTATATGGCTCTACTGACCACTACACACAAAATAAAAGCGAGGAACACGCTCTTCCCTTCTCATACTATAATTATAACCTGCTGTTTAAGTTTCTGATGCTCACTGCCTTTATGTAAAGTGTGGACCAACGAACAGCTTTGTACTGCAATCAAAAGTGACACGGCATTTCTGGTAATGTAGTTGCAATCTTTAAAATAAGAAGATGACCTGTTTAAATCCATATTGAACTACTTCGTCCTGTGATAAACTGGCGACTTGTCCAGGGTGAACCCTGCCTTCGCCGGCAGGGTTCAGGGTAATATTTTCGGTTGAGACATGGGTCGGCACGACCACTTACCTGTTACTCAGTCAACGTGTCGATACTGTGACCTTGCATTAAAGCGGGACAATTTCACCTTTGCTGAATAGTGACCACTGCAGTTACAAAAGACAGTTAGGGATAATGCCATGATAAATTACTATTTACCATTTCAGATAAATCCTAAAATATGTTGTGGGTGAAAGTGATGTTTTGAATTATCTGGCAAGA
This sequence comes from Taurulus bubalis, assembly GCF_910589615.1. NCBI lineage: Eukaryota > Metazoa > Chordata > Actinopteri > Perciformes > Cottidae > Taurulus > Taurulus bubalis. The sequence continues at coordinate 28,257,795 of NC_136589.1, forward strand.
ATCCATCACATTTAAATCTCAGCCAGTCAAATCACTGAACTTCTAATTTTTGCTGCCTCATAGAGCAACCCAGGATCATAACAGCATGGCAGGCTGTGAACATTTACAAACAGTTGTTGCAAAGTGACCAACACCACTGAACTACAACACTGACCGTAACACAAATAAAGAAGTATGTTGGAAACGTAGGGCAGCATACCTGTTGGCTGCTCCGATGTTCTCTGCTTCAGTGCTGAAAGTAGCAGCAACACCCCTTAATGTATTGATGCAATGGTGCATTGTATTGCTTACAAGTTGAACTGTTCCTCTGTAAAAGGAACAATGTGTTATTTCTTCTCACAGAAGTTACATGGGCTTGCTTTACAAGCTAAATGGTAGCCAATCCTGTGGCAAATTCCTCAAATAGAAGGAGGGCATGCGTTTTACCCAGTCTCAGATATTTACAAAACAAAGTAGTGTTAGAAAAGCATCCTCTCCTCCTCTACTGTGTCTGAATGCAAATTGAAAAAGGTCCAGCATGATTACTGTTTTCCCCTTATCAGTATTTTCAAAGCAGACTTGCATTCTTTGCACAGCCTCATTGGTCCACAGGTCACTGCTTTTCCTATTTATTACGAGTTGAGTCTCTCTGGGGAAAAGTACAGTGTCAGGAGTGATGGTGTCAGAAATACCACACTGGGGGTCCTTTCCATAGTTGTTTTACACTAGCAGCAGTATGTACAAGACCATCTTGTTACCAAAGCCTTATCTTTAATGATCATAGATTTATTGTCACCTATCGTTTATTCAAAATCCGAACCAGCACCTCCATCGAGACTTTCTTGTATTTGTTCATTAAGAACATTGTCCGCATAATGTAGCATACCCCCACATTATTTAATAATCTTTTGAATCTATTTGTATCTTATTTTATGTGAAGCAAAAGCATTATTTCTGCACTAACAACTGACAGAGACCTAGGGGCAAGTGTCTCAAGACGTTATGGATGAGGTACAAAATACAAACGTGGCCTTTAAATGTTCATTGCTGATGAGTGTTAGCTGTTGAAGAAAGGTCTGACATGTAAATTATGGATTTGACTTGTGAAACGTGACCACCTGAGCCATTATGGCAGGGGTGGTCACCAAACTGAGGGCCACAAACAGGAAAATATACGAAAGTCTGGGCCACTCACTATAGGTGAGGTATATCGCGAAATGAATCAAATGAGGTCAATTATACTATATATATATATATATATATATATATATATATATATATATATATATATATATATATATATATATATAACCCTAGTCATTACTCTTTGTCACTGGCAATATGAGAAGCCCAATGTTGAAATAGATGCGCAGTGAGGGCTCCCTCTTGGTTTGTGCCTGCAAACATCACTGATCAACAGCAGTTATTAACACAACAAGCTTAGGATGCACACATCTGTGATGTGTCAATGTGATGCTTTTATTCATACTTTTACTAGAGGGAGCTGCTTTGCCATTTAATAAACACAAGGTTTATTGAGGAGTGTGAAATTACTGACAGTGCTGTTCTGTTATTTGGCAGTGACGGAATTAAGTGATTTGTCAGGGGAGCTGTGAATCTAACTGGGTGCTGAGATTAATATGACAAGATAACAGAGTGGCCCGCACAGCTTTGTTTTGTTAAAAGACCAAAACAAAGTCTATCAAAGAGACCCTTTGTAATGAACTAAAGTGCAGTAATTGACTGATGATTGATTGATATATTTCATTCATTGCTTTTTTCAGTGATCTACCCCCTAACCAGCGCAACACATTTTTGGTTGAAAAAAAGATGTAATATACAGCGCTGTGCCATCAGTGTCTGATTTAATATACAATTCAGTTTATTAACTCACATTTCTATTTTATTGAATATTTATTCATAAATAACAATTTTAAAGATTTTTTGAATGGATGCTAATTTGAAATATAAATTGTTTTAATCTCACGTACCCCCTGGAGGGACTACACAAACCCCCATTTGAGAACCACTGGCTGTACCATCAGATACAGCGTCTCACATGAAAATACCTACAAAACCAGGATACAACCCACCATTGGAATGTATTTAAATGGCTTCCTCTTAAAGGGACAGTTCATCCCAAAATGAAAAATACATATTATACATTTTACCCGTAGTGCTGTTTATATATCTTGATTGTTTTTGGTGTGAGTTACCAGGTTTTGTAGATATTGGCCGTAGAGATATCTGCCTTCTCTACAACAATGGTCCTAGTTGTTCAAGGACCATTGTTTCAAAAGGTTTTTACCATTGTAACTAAAAGGTACTGTTGATGGTTAATCCCTTTTTGCCCTCGCTTCTCATCCATCTCCCTTTCCCCTATCCCTGTTCATCTTGTCTTTTCCATAGGACCCGGTCAGCTCTGCGGAGTAATTTAGCAGACATACCAGCGGCAACATGAATGATTTCCCACCGGGACTCCAGACATTTCTAATCACATCCTCAAGGACACAAGGAGACAGAGGGACGGGGTTGAAGAATAACAGACACGTGGTGAGAAAGAAAAAAGTTTCTCTAAGTTTCTAAAATATTCACAGCACCGCGATTATACATCGCAGAAATATAATTTTACGTCTGGCGGAAAGAGAAGACTTCCTGCTTACGGGTGCCTGCCCATGCAGAGCCCAGCATAATTTTAACATCATCAAGCAAGCAAAAAGTGTAGCAGTGTGTCATCTGACGCTGGTAAAAAAAACGAAAATCCTTCTCTGTGATTTGTTGAATCATATGTTCGTCGCCATTTCGTGAACTAAACAACCAATGTACACTCAGAATAGCTCAGAGGACTACCCACCTGAGCTTATACACACGCTACAGTTTTTAGTCAGAGAAAAGCGACATCATGACGACAAAGAGATTGCATGATTCTGGAGAGCAGCGAGGAGGAGGACAACATTGCATCGTCGTCAGAGCTCGAAGGCTTTAGTTCTTCTGAGGAAGATGGGTAAGTGTAGTTACTAAACTTTGTTACGTGTCTGTAAGACTGCATGGTGCAAACTAGTAATGTGTACACTGTGCACGAGAGCACGAGAACTACCACAGTCATGATCTGAGTAATATTTACACATAGTATGCAGAGTACTCTGCTCAATCGTTACGTCATCTTTCTTTCAACTGACTAGTATTCATTTATTTTACAGAGAGGAGTATCAGCCACAAAGAAATCACCGAGAGGCTCCATGAGATGGATCCGTGATGGCCCCATTGTCTATGTGAAGTGGATGGACACTGTACTGTCTTCGCTAAAGATTGTTGTCAGAAACGTATTCTTCAGCTTTCCAGCCAGCTTGACATTTATATCCTCCAGCACCGTATTCTCCAAGGAACAGACAAGTTGTTGTAGTTGGCAGAATTTAATGTAGGACAATATGTAATAATAATTTGTGGACTTTAAACCAAGGATTGTAAACTGAGTTTCCCTCTCTGTGACCTCATGGGCAAACGGAACTTCCTGCACATCACTTCCTGTTACTTATGATTAGCTCACTTTCTCTTCAGTGCAGCTATACACGATCACCACTAGATGTTGCTATAGAACATATAGCATGAACCCAATACATTCGTTCCAACAGAGACACAAAGCAAGTATTGGCCTGCTCCACATCCTCCTGCTCCACATCCGAGGATATGCCATTGAAGCAAAGCAAGCCATACTTGTATATTGTAAATAGTCTGACTAGTTTTTGTTCTGTTTTATATTTCTCAATATATATTCTGTACATATTTTTTTTTATAATACATATTTTTATTTCCAAATTTTTGTTGTTGTGAAGGTCATTTTTAATTTGCACACACTCCATGAAGCTTTATCTGCAGAATGAAGTCATTTCTCAGTCCCATTTTTATCATTTTGGTGAAAAGTGTGAAAGACCATATTTCTACTCAAAAAACGATAATATAGTATTCATATATTTCATTGCTTTTGTGAATCTAAAACCTTTGGTAAACCAATTTCCATCACCAAAACAGAGTTACCACATGAGTAAAGTTAGGTTTTTTTCAAGCGATCTGAATAATTTCCAAAAATCGAGATTCCATTTTTCAGCTTTAGTGTCATAACGTTTTTCTCTTTACACTTTTGCCTTATGATAATGGTGCCTCATTATATAGATAACTGAGATTGTTCTGCAATTTATGATGTAAAACATGGGTATGTATCTTATATGCAAGTGCCAGGGCTCTCAAGTGTCACGCATTGAGCGTGACTGTCACGCATTTCGGTCTTAAGTCACGTCCTCCCGCCACACATCGTATTTCTCACGCTGAAAAAAAATTCTAGGCTATTTAATGTGCCGCAGCGCACAAACATGACCTGGTCGCGCTGCCCTCACCATGGAGGAATCAAGCACGTCTCCCCGAATCCCCTGCCAATCAATAAAAAGAAATGGGCGACACGAATAGCCAATCAGAAAAACGTATCTGTTGTATCTGGGTGAAATGTAATCCCGGTCGTGCTTCCGCCACACATCCTGATCTCGTAATTACGAGATCTTTTCTCGTAATTACAAGATCCTGATGTCGTAATTACGAGAAAAGAAAAAGGAAACGTCTGTAAATCCTCTCTCAGTGGCAATGATGGCGCTGTCGCAGTTAATCTGCTATTATTACCTTCTCGGTTTGAGACACTGGGAAATACTGATGTTTCTAAAAAATGAGGATGGTATTAAATTGAGTATGTCAACACTGCGCAGGCATCTCAAGGCGTTAGGATTGTTCAGGCAAAAAGCCCAGTCTGACGTGCTGGATGTCGCTCTGTTTCTGCATGAGCAGTTGAACCAACACGGGATGCTTCATAGATACAAATTCATGCATTTGAAATGCATCCAATCTGGTTTGGTAGTGACTGTAACGGACCTGTGAGAGTTAAAGTATTGTAATTGTTTGTTCCTTTTTTTTTGTCCTTTATTTTAGTCCGTTTTGTTACTGCAGTCGGTGCATTTCCGGTTGCGCTCTTATTTTGAAGGTACAAAAAAACGGAAGTTGTTAGTAAGAAACGGGCAGAAAGGAAAAGTTGCCATAACAACAGAAAACAGTGATAAAAAGGTTACGGCTGTATTAGTTTAGCACCTGGCTGATATGGGCACAAGGTTTGCACCTGTTGAAGTTTTTTTGAGAAAAAATTGTTTTAGATTGTTCCGTTTTTTGTCTGTGTCAGCGCTTAAGCTAACCAACTGCTATTTCCGTTTTTCTTCATAGTTCTTACGGTGAGTTCAATAAACCTTTACGAACCATCACTTAAAGACTCCAGACTATAATTCTGCCGGGGATGCTACAGTGACTCAAAGAACTGTGCGGCACCTGTTAAAAATCCTAGATCCCCAAGGAGTAGCTAAGGCAACGGAACCGTCTAAGAAGCCGCCTGTACACATACATGCCATACAGTGGCCAGTATGGCACCTTTCGTAATCAGGTCAGGATGTCGTAATTACGAGATCAGGATGTCGTAATTACGAGAAAAGGGGTCTATTTTTTTTTTTATCCAGTGACTGCAATGCGCTTCCGTAAAGCACCACCGTACACTCAAAATATGTAGTAGCTCAGCTCCATGTGGGATCATATTTAACAAATGTGATCAAACCTGGTCAAAAACCAGGACAATCTTAGTCTCTGTTTGCATACGACATCACACAAAATATATAACACATTTAAAATTCCCAATAGGACCTCTAAGTAGTAGGTTCTCTATCTGGTTGTTGGGCAGAAGTGTGGAAAGACCCAGCCATGCAATTCTGTATTTTATTAAGATGTGAAAAGAAGTAGACCAGAGCCATTTTAAGGAATTTAGGACAGATGACACTTTGTGTTCTCTTATTTCTAGCCATTTATTGTGATACAAGTTCTTCTGGAGTGAGGCTGTTGACGTGTACGTCCACATGTAAGTGTCTCGGTCAAATGTGTCGACTTCCTATGATTAAAGGCAAAGCGACCTCCCCTGTCAACCCACGTGCAGCATTTCAAAAAATTGCATTAGGCCCTTACAGGTTCCTACCTGATTAACAGATGGCAGTTGGAGAGATGGACTGAGAGGTGACAGAACGAACCCCTCAGGATGTAGCACTGACAGCTCTGTTGACTGATGGCAGGAGACGGTGGAGAGGTTCTGGACCAACTCAGCTGGGTAAACCTTGGGACCGCTGGGCTTTTTGACACTGTCTGTGTAAAACAGACATGAAAATCCCTCACCTTTCGGCGAAATTCGCCGTTTTGAAACCAAAATAGGTGACCTACGTGAATGGTGTAGATCCAAAGAGTTTTTGGGAGAGAGGGGCGGGGGGGGGGGGTCAACTGTCCGCCGTTTCTGAGATTGGAGTGGGACACAGAAAAAAACTGAGGTCGTGATCATCTTAGCAATAGAAGTTCTTTGACGTGTCGAGTCTTGGCCAATCAGCGTTAAGATGTCTACAGCGGCTTCATTTCCCTCCCACCAGTTTTTTATTGGCAAGCTAGTCAGCTTGCTAACACGTTAGCTAACGTTGTTGGAGAGACAGCGAGTGAGATTACTGGCAGCGGAGAGTCCGTGGCAGCATGTGACGTCATCCAGGAGAGCGGCGAGTCAGCGGCATTGCGGTTCTACCTACCGACACCTCACTACATTTAAGGAGAGGACAAGTGGAGATTTTATCCAACTTTTATTTTAATAAAAAAAACAAGTTTCCTCCGTAGGGTGGCCGGGCTACTGTTTATATTTAAGGGTTTAACATCTACGTGTAGGAAAAAGTGTATCCTCTAGTTAATTATAATCTATATAGTTATGTGGTTATAATCGCTGTCACACAGAGAGAGGTGTGCATGTTCAGGTTTACTGGTGGAAACATTATTCAGTGTTCTAGACTAACAGTGACGTCTCCTCAAAGTAAAGTAGTGTAACAGTATGACATAATATGGTCAAAAGGCTGGTACATTATACATATTATGGCATATAAGTGTAATATTATGAAGTGAAATGTAGTAGTAGCAAAACAATATTCAGTATAGTATAGCAGTATTGCATATTGTAAGTATTAAGTCTACAAAATATATATACACACACACTACCGTTCAAAAGTTTGGGGTCACTTAGAAATTTCCTTATTTTTCAAAGAAAAGCACTGTTTTTTAGATAACATTAAATTAATCAGTAATGCACTATACATTGTTAATGTGGTAAATGACTATTCTAGGTGGAAACATCTGGTTTTTAATGAAATATCTACATAGGTGTACAGAGGCCCATTTCCAGCAATTATCACTCCAGTGTTCTAATGATACATTGTGTTTGCTCATCGCATAAAAGACTAATGGATGATTAGAAAGCCCTTGTGCAATTATGTTAGCACAACTTAAAACAGTTATGCTGGTGAGAGAAGCTTTACAACTGGCCTTCCTATGCATAGCATCACATGCGTGGGTTCCATTATACTCTTAAAATGGCCAGAAAAAGAGAACTTTCATGTGAAACTCGCCAGTCTATTCTTGTTCTTAGAAATGAAGACTATTCCATGCGAGAAATTGCGAAGAAACTGAACATTTGTCTGGGCGACCCCAAACTTTTGAACGATAATGTGTGTGTGTGTGTGTATATACAGTATATGTACACTTGGGTATTGACAAAAGAAGAATTAAAACCCATAATGATCATAGTTGTCAGCTTCTCGACAAGTGACGCTGTTCGGCACTGACTTGCCCGTCACTGCCCCCCCCACCCCGCTGGTGTCACCTTTTTCACCCCTCATGAGTTTGCAGGTCTGACTGTAAATGTTAGACCCAGTGACAGGCTGGCATGAAATGGCTTGCATAATACTTAATAAGGAGGCCATAATAATTTTTGACTCATGGCTGAAGTTAAGTTTCTCCAGCTCTCCCCAGGTTGGCAAAAAAAGGATCTCAAAATGCATCAGATTGATGCTTTAAAATATGGAATATTAAACATTTTCTTACGGGGGAGCATGCCCCCGGACCTCCTAGAGGGGTAATATCCTTCTCACCTTTTTCACCCCTGACCCGTTTTCATGCCTGGTAAAAAATTGTGCGTATTAAGGAGATGGGAAGAATTGTTAAGATGTCAGACCTGCTTCAGTTTATCCCTAAAAAGCACTTGAGAGCAAACAAATCATCTGGGACTAACACATGCCAGTAGGGTCTAATTCCAAAAGATAGCAATTAACTTTACCTGTACTGCACTGTTTAACTGCTTACCTCGGGCCTCTGTCTCTGCTGCTGCCCCGGAGGAGGCTCTGGACCAACTCAAGCATGTGTTCCCAGTGAAGTAAGAACAAGCTGCTTGTGTTATAATATTTACGTGCATATGATGTTGTGGTGCAGTAAGCTGTGCGAATGCCAACACTACTGACTGTTTAATTGTTGTCCTGCAGACCAGCTTGTACAGGCGGCCATGTATTGCTGTGTGCTGAATGCTACAGTCTGCTCTTGTGCTGTTTTGCTTTTTGGGGTTCTGCTGGCTCAGTGCAAAGTCAGATTGATGGGAATATCGTTTATTGGCTTCAGAGATGTAAACATGACTCAAGCCATTCACCTACCTGCATATATTTACCTGTAATATTGCCATCATTTAGGAACTCAAAATTGCTCCTGACACACACAAGAGAAGGAGAAGTCACAATTACATTTTCTTAGTGTTGGGGAGTCGCTTGTTTTACTTTTCCCAAAGATTCTCAATTCAAAATTCGGAGCATTTCTAAAGCAGCAAATATAGTAGGATGTAGTGGATTAATGCCTCCCTGAGCAGAGAATGCATCTTCCCTGAGCTTTGTTCACATAGCCGAGTGGCTCTGCACTTCTCTCATACGGCATTACAGCTAATAACACCGCCTGCCCTGACCGACGGCGTTGTCACAGAAGCCAACCTTCCGGTTCCCCCTCAGGTTAACACTTTCAGCTCTGTCAACACTGCTGCTGTTGGTTTGCACTGTTACATTGTTAGCACTATTAAGGCTGTTAGCACTGTTAGCAACGAGCCACCAGCTCAGACGTTGCCATGTTGATGGTATGGTGGGAATAGATATGCTAAGAATGTCATATTGAGCACCTTTAATATAATATCTTCTACATCGGGGATATGTCTTAGGTGTCAGATGGATTGCTGGGTTTAGACTCATTCATCTAATTTCATTAGTATATTTCCTTCATTGTCTGAGCTATAGCATACTTGTGTTTGTCCCAGACATACATACTGACGTCGGGCACTGTATGAAATGCAGATTTTGTGGAAGAAGTTATTATCATCACTCCCCAGCCTCTGCTGTGCTAAGCTTGTTATGCCTGCATGACGTGACAAGATCAGATCCTCTGCGCTGAATATCAACTCATTATCTGTAAACTATATAGTTTTGAGCTGCTATTAGTATAAATACATGTCACAATAAGGCTATAAGGCTAAAATGTGTAAAAAATGACCTTATATGTAACGTAGCGTGACATGACGTAGCGTGACATGACGTAGCGTGACTTGACGTAGCGTGACTTGACGTAACGTAAACATAGCGTGACTTGACGTAGCGTGACGTAACGTAAATGTAGCGTGACGTAACGTAAACGTAGCGTGACGTAACATAAACGTAGCATAGCGTGACTTGACGTAGCGTGACTTGACGTAGCGTGACTTGACGTAGCGTGACTTGACGTAGCGTGACTTGACGTAGCGTAAAGCAACGTAAACATAGCGTGACTTGACGTAGTGTGAGGTAACGTAAACATAGCGTAGCGTGACGTAAACGTAGCATAACGTAACGCGACGTAACGTAAACATAGCATAGCGTGACATAACGTAAACGTAACGTAACGCAGCTGACAAGTAGGGTTTTGAGATATGAATGATATAAATTGACTAATAAGATATATGTAATATAATTTTATTGCATGTGTTTTCTCGCTTGTCTGTGAGGTATGGCACTGTAAGGTTAATTGTGTGTGTGTGTGTGTGTGTGTGTGTGTGTGTGTGTGTGTGTGTGTGTGTGTGTGTGTGTGTGTGTGTGTGTGTGTGTGTGTTAGAGAGAGAGTGATAAAAAGAGCAATGAAAATGTGGACAAACTAATAATAATTTGAATGTCACTGTTTGATTCTCAGTGTTAGAAAAAAAGCGTAAAAGATTTGGCTATTGTGTTCCTCAATGCAGCAAAGGTAGAGAAGTTGGCTAGGCAGTTACAACAATACACTATGAAACAGTCTTCAAATTCCAGTTACATTTTGTATCAATCAATTTCCTAAATCAGCCAGTGATTATGTTCTGAACCCCCATTTAACAGCTTAGAAAAACATTGGCCTTAGGCCAAACTTAATTACGGACCCCTGCTTTAAGGCAATTCAGAGAGTCCTGAACAATGGCCGGCTTGCAGGGCAATGATCCACAGCTTGATTGCTATCACTGAGGATTTACTTTATACTTATCAAACTACCGAACAAAAGCAACTATTATAGAGGCCACTAAATTAGCATTCTCCACACTGAATGTCATTTGTAATTTTTCTCATGTATACTTATGAGACTTCCAATAGTTCACCTGATTTGACATGCTATATATAAGGGAGGTAACATTGTATGTGCTGAAGATGTTATGTCTTATAACTGAACTTGTCTGAACTTGAAGTGTAAGTGCAAGGTGTACTGTTTATCAATGCCAGTGGAAAGATGTAATGTGTGCTGCAGAAAATGTTTAGTTGGCAGCGACTTAATATGCCTGTAGGAAAGCAATCAGCACAGAGTGAAGCTGAACTGTGACTCTAAAGTGACACGAAACTCCGACCATATGATTAATTTACAGGCTACACAAGTACTGAGAGTTTAACACAAAAATACATTTAAACAGTGCTGACACTCAAGCTGCCTGCACACACACACACGCACACGCATGCACGCACACACACACACTTCTTGATAAGCTCAGTACAAGGTGTGATTTAGTGGGCTAAGAGAGGAGCATCACAGGTTGACCCTGATAAGCCCTGATCGGACAAACTCAATCCCTTCCAATACAGAGTGAGATCAGTACGCTGTGCACACATTTGAGTGTGAAAGTAAGTTGGCCCTTTGTCTAAATGGTGGATGATTTCCCATGTGGTATCGTAGTTGATCACAAATGGCAATACAGTATGTCTAAAATAGTAATTTGGTGGCCATGTGGTAAATTACCACCAGCCACTAGTGAAGGACTGATCAAATATGTGACAGACCAATACCACTGTTTCATCAGAGCTCTCACCCTCCTGTGCTTTTTCCTTTTAATGTTTGTCTGAAACCCACCTGATTTGTAGACATGAAAACAGTGAAAAACAGAGAATGAAGAATAATGTAATTTAAAATCTGTTCAATTATGATGTAACCTGATCCTTTCAATTGTAAGGGACAATTATTAATTAATCCTTTCTTGAAAAGATAGTCAATAATGAAAAAATAGATTTGGTTTTCAACTAAGAAGTGCGGGTGAGCATATCTGCACTTTCTAAGCATTCATTCATGCTTTTAACAACAGATGCTGCAGCGTCATTAATTAAGGTTCAGTTGAAGATATATTATGTTGTATTATTGTCGTTTGTTGTTTGTAAACGCAGGGCATTCAAAGCGAGAGAAAGAGCGCTGCGGTGGTCGAGCGATGTAGTGTGGGAGTGAAAAGAGGGAGCGCCGTTAGCAAGAAGAAAGCAGTGAATCAGAGGAGAAAAATGTATTTCCTGATTAACTGCGGTTATGCTAGAGCACAAATAAATACACCCACACCTCTGCACAACCCTGCTGGAAGATGCCACTTTGCCGGATGTAGAATTGATGCAGCCAAAGCACAGCTGTGTGTGTGGCAACTGACACACCGATACCAGCACACAGCAGAGGAGAGAGACGTGTTTAATGTGCTTCAGAAACACTGAAGCACATTAAACACGCCGCGATGTAACACCCTGTTGGTCATCAAACATCACCACTGTGCCTCATGCGCTGGTATTAGATGCACAGGGTCAACTTTGTGTCCAAATCCGTGACATTGTTTGCTATTTGTGCAGCCTTCATGAAAACACAACACTTGGCAACATTTTCATTGACAGGCGAGAAAAGATATGACAAAATTATACGACAATGTCACTCAGACATTGTGAGGGCGAGGGACTGTGGTCATGGTTATTAAATGAGGGGAAGGCAATCATTAAAACTGGGCCACATGGGAAGTTCCTGGAGAGTTGGTGATATGGTTTGGGGCAATAAATATAAATGGGGATAAGATTAATCGTTGTGGAAACACAGAGGGAGAATTCTATCTTTGTGACTTACTCCAATGAAAATGAATGCTATGCAAAAAGCAGCAAATATTGCAGTAAGTCCTGGTATTGGGCACAAAAGGGACCGTGTTTGGGGGGACACAATGTTTCAGCACAGGCTCGGATTCAGGTGCCTCCATTTTATTTGCCAATTGCTTGTTGGTGCTTGAGAGCTACAGCACCCACAGGCAATTATGAGCACACAAGGGTAACTCCTAGTGGTGTGTGACCATTTCAGAAGAATTGCCATTTAATCCAATGAAGATTGAGAGACGAATGGACACGACGTTAAAGCAGTGTTTTAACTGTGAGCTAAACCTGTGGTCATTTCTGTCGTCTGATAGTCCTTTTAGGCTGAGAGGCCCAAAGAAGAACGTTATTTTCTTCTTTCCGATCCCATTATTCCATCTACTGATGTTACTGACACATCTCCAATATTATGTTTATTTGTACCATTTTCATAGGTGATGCTAATTTTTTCTTCTCCATAATAAATAGTAAAACCGTCTTTTAAAGAGATATTTGTATTTATATTCTGTGTTTTAAAGTGGAATACATTCGAAGGAGAGGTTTAGCAACATCCCCATCAGTAGTGCCTCTGCAATCATAGGTTACTCATACCAATAGATCTGAATCAGTTAATGTGACTCTCATTCACAAATGTGTGTGTAATAGTACGAATGGTTACAAATGATAAAGCCAGGCAACTCAGGCAAATGAGTCTGTTCTCCTATTTTCAAGCTGGGAGAGAACACTTCAGCTGTAGTACCACGGCGGGGATGAGGTGAAACATGTCAGCTAACTGCTGTGGTCTGACGATAATAGAGAAAATGTAGGTGGTGGAGACAATTTTCTAGTTCTTCAAAGAAGCATAGGGACATTCATCATTTTTTAACATATCATGGAAATTCACCTGTAGAGGGGCAATGATGGAGTGACGGAGAAAGAAAATGAAGGAAAGGAAGGCGATTTGCTTCGGAGTTGCTGTTTTCACATAATGTTAAACAGGCTGTTTAGATTTATGGATGTAGTTTGGTGACAGGAAGGATAAGATGAGAGAAAGGTAGTTAACAACGATCTGTCATCAAGTCTAATACAAGTGAAAACGAAGAGAAATTGGCAGACAGGTTGAATAGCATTATCAACCCAGAGTTGGATTTGTCCAAGATGTGCGGAGGCCTGCGCGATTATTCTGAACATGAAAAACAGAAAGAGGGTGATGGCACTTTATTTTCCTGTCTTCTATTTGACCTAATCTTTCACTGTGCTACAGTGAAAGAAGGTATTCTAAAAAACGGGTTCAAAATAGACTCGATTAGATTCATTTCTGGCAAAGAAGTGGAAATATCTATATTTTGAGTAGATAAAACGATTAGGACTTGTATTGTATACAGTAGACTGGAAACATGGTTCACGCCTCATCTGTTTCTCCATTTGCTAGAAGTGAATGTATGGTCCACTGGGTCATGATGATGTACTTTCAGATATGTTTGCGGCAAAAGTCGATTTCACCAGTAACCACACAAACCACAGACGGCAAGGAAAAGGAGGAGGGGTGGAAATAAACTAGGGAGGAGAAAAGTGGAATCGAAGAGAGGTAGAATTTATGGATTACCTTTCCTTACATCTAACAAGACCGCATACACAGCGACTACCACACACTCACCCAAATTACAAATCATCCCAATCATAAGCACACAAGCCATTCCACTTTCCACACAACAGGCTGAAGCACCAGAGAAAAGGAAGTTAGTGATCATCTACCTGTTTGTGCGTGTGCGTGCATGTTTTAAAAGGTCACCTCTTGTTTTGTGTTCATTTGCAATGATAAGACTGTGAGGGACTTTCATCCGTGTCCTATTCATGTCACAAAGCAGTTATTGTAATCACCAGATTCTGGCTTGTAAATAGTGTTCACATCATCTTCCAAAAACCGTAATTGCGACTGGGAATCTCTGGGAAAGTCATACAATGATAATCTTTCCCGTCTCGACTATATATCCCATGGTGCGAGACCAGCATGCTGGGAAACTCAGGGAAAAAATGTACGACACTCTACTGGCTTTATAGATGTGTGTGTAGTTGTTTACCAGACAGGGCCCATATAACAGATTCTTTAAATTTGCATAAAGGAAAATGTAGGAATATGGATTTTTGGAGTTTGCCCCATGCAGTTATGAGATCATTAAGATTACCTATTTTGTTCTCATTCTGTAGTTACATGATTATTTTAATGACATTGAAAATTGAAAACAAAATTGAATAGATAGACTATCTTATACAGCTTTTAAATTTGAGTTTTTAAAGGACAGAAAAATAAAATATCCTCCTGGGAACTAAGAGAAAATAGTGTCTTCTAAATTCATATTTTTTGTGATTTCCTACCTATTTAGAGTTAAAAAAAAAAAAAAAAAAACATCTTACAATTTAGACTTTTTGAAAATTATTTGAATTTTGAATTTTACAGCATGTCCACTGTAGCGGACGACAGGACCATTTTCGTTTGAAAAGACAGCCAAATATAGAAGATAAAAAAACTAACAAATTATGGAGTGATATTAAACCAATAACAGGGATGTCATGTGTACAGATTGTAAAGCCCTCCGAGGCAAACTTGTATTTGTGATGTTGGGCTATATAAAATAAACTGAATTGAATTGAATAATACATCCAACTTGATTATAAAACAAAATAAGTCTTCATCTTTGAATGAATGCTGCTAAATCTTTAAATACTTTGTTGTCAATGTACTGTGTACATTTTTGAATTGGACTCCAGTCTGCAGGTCAGAGAGTCATCTTGACAGTATGGAAGCCCAGGTAGCACAGGTGTGAATCTATTATAATGATGTCCACTATAATTGACATTCATAAAATGACTATTATTTAAATAAACAAATAACTGACATGTTACATATCATAGTAAAAATGACAATAATTTAGCAATATTTGACTTACCCTTTGACTTTCCATAAAATGTGCTGGCTGATCTTGTGTCGACAGAAAGAGGAAGTTGTCATGACCCCACCCCAACCCATGTGGTATCAATGGAAAGCTCAGGATGTGCTCTTTTGAGTACAGCGGGAGTTGATAGGATAACTCAAATGAGTAAAAGGAGAGATGCAAAACCAAAGTGTCCACCACAGAGGACACAAATGAATGGGCTGGGTCTCAGGAGGATATAACAATTATTTTTGGTAATGCCCTCTGTAATCTTGTTAAGAAAGTGCTGTGTAAATAAAGTTGATGATGTTTGATTATTATTATTAATAATATAACTCTGTGTCAAACTGTGTGCTATCACCACATTTATTTTCAATATGCTAAACAAGACATAGGACATTGCCAATATCAGATGCTTCCTTTCTTGAAGGGAGAAACATGATTTATTCCCGAAAGAGGAAACGTAATTTCAACTTCATCTTGGTGACAGGTTTTCCACTGTAATTTGATTGACAAGTTCAAATTATGATTTTGTATTTCTCCACATTTAACACCAACTTAAGTTGAGTTAAGCAGGACGGAACAACTGCAAAAATGCAAGGGTTTGTACTCCTGGTGTGGATGAGCAATAGATAATAGTATTATTGACACAAAATGGCACAGTGCTTTAGATAAGTTATCACACAGACTGTTTAGATATATGAAAGCAGACCTAGTATATAACCATGAGGCACACCCTGTATTACAGAGAGAGAGGAAGAAGAACAAGATGTGATTTGATACAAAACACACTGCAGGCATTTCATGTAAATGTAGTATATTGGTTCTATTTCACAAGCAGGCTAGAGAATGGCATCTACTGCATGCTCAGAAAGAAAATCACGGAGTTTTCCCCTCTGCAATTATTTGCAGTTTTTTTTAGCAAGCATGTGTAAAGGTTTTGGTATCTTTACCTCCAAGTCTTTATTCAGTCATTTTATAAATGCTTTAGAAATGAGAAAACATGCTTTATGTTTGTGTGATGAGGCATGTCAAAGCTGTTTGGCTTCTGAAAATAACATATGATGCCCTCCAGCCAGAACCAAGTATCCTCCAAGGGCATGGTATAATTATAAGTAACTATTTCAACAAAAGACTCAACTACCGGACAGTAAACACTTTGCAGTGTACGACTGAACAAGTTTCAAGGTGTTTTATTTGTCACACACTCAACATATCAAGAAAAATTATGTGTCCAAGAATTAAATAAAGTGCAGGTATTTAATATGGTGCATTCAGGGAATGCAGGGGAATAGTGGAGGTAGCACTAGAGTTGTAGTCTATCAGGAGTCCTGTCAATGTCCGCCTTTAGGATTCAGATGGCCTGAAAGTAGCTCTTTATAGCCTCTCTGTTCTGGCCCTATGACTGGACTTCCTTGACCACAACAGTTCAAAGAGACCATTGTTCAGATTGCAAGAATCCTTTTGGACCTGCACCGCCAGCTGTATGTCTTGTAGGCGGGGTAGTGCACCCCCTGTGCAACGATGTACCACTCTCTGCAGGGCCCCAAGGTCCTGCTGGGTACTGCTGCCGAATCATGTGGTGATGTACCCTGACAACATACTCTCTTCAGTGCAGGTGTAGAATGTTTTCAGTGTTTGTGGTGATATCTTGAACATCCGAAGCCGCCGGGGTTGATAAAGGCACCGTTGTGCTTTTTTTTTTATGGCCAGGATGTCTGTATGGACACACCATTGTTGTGGACCCCCAGGTTCTTAAAGTGCATTATTGAAATGACACCTGAGGATCAATATACAAAGGAGGAACCATCGAGCTAATCAACTGAAGTATCGAACTGATAATGCATGTGTGCGTATATACTCCACAAGGGAATGCGTTTATATCTTCAGCTTCAACGTAGAGATTTTAGGTATGTGTGTTTGTTTACACTTATGCATCTAATTGGGATCAAGTTGGCACCGTGTGTTTATGTATTTGTGAGAGGCAGCAAAAAGTTATACTTCTATTGAAATCTTTCTTCAAAGAGGTGTTTGTTGTTGTTTATTTTTGCAATTTGAAAAAAAAGCTACATTCATGATCAAACTTTGTTGGAATTGAGGCAAATGGATAAGTGTGCTGATTTTTTATCCAGTTTCTACTTGGGAAAAAGTTGTCCTGTAACAAAATTATTTGAAAAAACCCTGAAGCAATTGAGGGTATGACAGGGACAGAGACAGAAAGGAGAGCACAAATGTGTTTCTGTTTTTGGGTCACAGTATGCCAAACAATTCACCCACCACATGGTGTGTTTCTGGTCTCTCAAGCCTTCTGTTGTGCAGAGAAATACAAGAAACAGTGTGAGGCCTGAAAGACCAGGTGCTGCAGCTTTTTTGTCTCACCAGTCTACCGCCAACTCTAGATCAGTGCTTGAAATTGAACCTGCTTCTGCAAGCTAATGTTAGATAAGCAAAAGATGATCCTCCGTAGATTTTTACAGCAGCTACTAAATGTATTGTTATTTTCACGGCATCTAGCTTTGCTTTTTTTTATTGAGTTTTCAAGGTTTGATTTGTAATACACATTACTATCAAAAAGTATTATTTAGACACGTTCATATATATATTTGACCAGACGATACATCCCTTAACCTGACAGACTGGTTAACAACAGGACGTCTGGTAATTTAGGACTTTATGATGACCCTGATCCCAAACATTAACCAAATGTCAACCTTCTAGTTTGCTATATGAAGGCAGGTTTTGCTTTGAACAAGGCACATTGGGAAAAACAGTAAGATTTTAGATGACGAGAACAAAACCGATTGAACATCTCAACTGATAAATGATATTAACAAAGCTTGTGACCCTATCAGGATGCCTTCACTAAGCAACATGGTGAATCATCAAATTGTGTGTGTGTGTGTGTGTGTGTGTGTGTGTGTGTGTGTGTGTGTGTGTGTGTGTGTGTGTGTGTGTGTGTGTGTGTGTGTGTGTGTGTTGCTGACCATATATCTCCAGTATATTGATATCCACTGATACTGATCACCTCCCAGCAATATATCAATACCAGCCATCAGGTGACAAAAATCAAATCTTTCAATTCAAAGGGGGCAGTTGCAGCTGGTCATGAGGGGATTTGTTACATGATACATGTGTGCTGCAGGAAATGGGAAGTCAGTTAATATTTTAGATGTGTGTTTGAGCTTCCTCCAGGGGAATCAACTGATTTTGTCCCCCGCTCTATCATAACCTGGTGACCATGAGCATGCTGGGACTCTTTGTACTGCACACATTGGGCTGTGTCCCATTTCCACACTATATGCTAATACTACATGGCATATACCAATCTTAATAGTGTCCTATTTATGAGTCAGTTCAAAAGAAAATAATGTATTTAATCTTATGGATTTCCAAACGGTTCTCTCACTACCAATTCATTTCTTTCCCAGCTGTTAGCTTCTCTATTTTCTTTCTGTGTAGCATGTATGCAGCAACTATATGTTGGTATTATCTGCATACTATTTACATGGTTGGACATTGGCACATCTGCCGGTTATGTTTTTGTGATTTTGTTTTTTATCTAAATTTATTGACCGTATACTTGGCTTTTAGTGACACTATAATTTTTGCAATTGATCCATGTATTTCCCTACAATGACCCTTCCTGGTGTTATCTGTTGTGTAGATGATGGATGTATATTGTTTTTGTATTGCTGTGTTGTGCCAGTTAAGTTATATAAAAATGACAAAGAAACATTTAAGATCAAACTAATATTTCCTTTTACAGTCCTATAGTGAAACTGTAGTTACAGCATCTTTAACTTCGTTATAAGTGAAGAGGCTGTTCAGGTGAAGACTAACACAATATCTACACAGTGCATGTGCAAATCATCAATGGGGAACCTGTAGTCCCACAAATGAATGCATAGTTACTTTATGATGTTACTTTTACCTGGGTACTTATGGAGGATTGTAGTTTACATTCAAGCAGATAAACACTTTGTTTAATCCATTCCCAATACTTGTGGCCATTACTATTGAGTAGAACCATGAGCTAGTCATAAAACCAGCTGTGAAACTTCAAATGGTGGTGAAAAGGGGTTTGTCCAGTAAATGAAATGCAGAAGGGAGTGGAGCACATTACTCACTGTCACAGAGCGAGTGACAGGTACATCAGCCCTGAAAATGCGTCCAACTATTTTTAAATAACAGTCAACTTCAAGTCCCTGTCCCATTTCATGTTTTTCCACCGAGGCTCTGATCATGCTCCTTTTGTCTGAACAGCTGGCACAGATGCAGCAAAGATCCCATGTGCAAACACTATGATACAATAACCTCTCTCTTTATAGCCCTTATAGCTCTAATGACGCACGCATGCACGCACACACACACACACATGGCACCCTTGTCCACCTGTCACAGACTGACACATACTCCTCCCTGAGAGCAACTCCCATTTTTTAATTGGTTGCAGCTTTCCCCAGGGTTGGAGCTGCGTCTCGGAGCAGATTCAGAAATGATTTATCATGGGAGCTGTGCATTAAACATACAATTCAATCATTTATTCTGATCAAATTTTGTAATATACACTGCCATTTAAAGGTTTGGATTGCCCAAAAATCTTGATTGGTTCCAGTCAGAGGACTACAATATATTTTTGAATTGGTTGTAGAGAGTTCTCTTTACAAATAGCTATTATTTTTGTATAAAGGGTTTACAAAAAAGCAATGTTTCACTGGACTGGAAAAATACTAAAAAATCGAAATTTAAAGATGACAAAATGTAAGTTTTAATAATTCAATTAGTCTTCCTCCTCTGCTTCTGATGTAACAAGTAACAACTCCGCACAATTCCTCTGACTGTGAGGGCAATTTGCCACCTGAACGTAACATGTGTCTCGGAGCTTTTTTTTTCTTTTCCATATTCCCGAAACTTTTATTATTTCAATTTGATTGCCAATGCTCATGTCTTGGCGTGATTCATCCTGCAGACGTCCCAAGAGAGACCATTTTTCAGAGAGACCGGCTAGTATCTAAAGAGAGTGGAGGTTAACAACGCAAAATTTGCAGTTTCTTTTCCGCAGTTAGGCCTGCAATCGAAATTCTATTCTGATTCAGGCTTGAGTCGAGGCCATCGTCATTGTTTAGCAGGACAACAGTGAGTCATCGGTTTCAGTATTATTCACAGACAAGGTGTTGGTATTGTTTGCACACAGCTAGAAGTGCAAAAACGACACACACACACACACACACACACACACACACACACACACACACACACACACACACACACACACACACACACACAGAACATATGAAAGCACATGACTCATTCTCTCATTTCATTCACTGGGAGTGTGGCTCTGAATATGCCATGCTTGGCAAAATCCACCTCAAGGATCCATATTTTCTCTCCTCTCATGTATCATCTGAGACAAACAGGTAAATAAAGCACGGGGGATCCTCAAAAATAGGTTTAATTATCCACAGGCAGCTTGATGGGAGGAGTGGGCTGTACCTTGCTACAGACACGCAATTACACACACATATAGCGAACCATATCTGGCAAGCATGCACAAGCCATTCATCATGGTGTCAGTTGGAAACCTGGGGGTGAGGGAGGTGACTGACCTCTAGGTCGAAAACATCTCGGATTAGAATTTTATTGTATGCGTTTTCTCGCTTGTCTGTGAGGTCTGGCACTGTATGGTGAAGTGTGTGTGTGTGTGTGTGTGAGTGTGTGTGTGTGTGTGCGTGTGCGTGTGTGTGTGTGCGAGAGATGAGGCAGCCCCTCATGCTGTGACATGATTTGTGCACAGTTTAGACAACAGTGTGTTCATTCACTGCTTCTGTGAAAAACTTCAAGCTTCATTATCTTTTGCAGAAGACTTGACCCAACAAAACTTTCATTATTTCAATTCATAAATATATATTAAAAACGTTTTTTTTTGTGCAAAATCATACTTGCATTGGACTCTCCATTAATGATGATGATTAACTCCACATGAAGGCTGAGCCTTAAATTATCATGGGGGTGAATGTATTGAATCATGCATCATATCCACTCATTAGCAAAGGAAATGTCAGAGCTGTTCTTCTGAAGATGTTGAGGAAACCTTTAACAAATGATTAGAGAGAAAATGACTTGAAGAGTAAATGCTCTGGCACAAATAAAGTTCCAGAATAAAAGATTTTACGAACTGAGCATACATGATTCAGATGTTATCCACACAACCTTGTGTCAGAATGAAGTTATTTGTTCATTTTCAGGGACTTGTTATTGTCAAAAATACAAAGCTTATTTTTCATGGAGAAAAACAATTTTTCACAACAACTGCAGCTTTACTGCAGCAGATGTTTCGCCTTTATTACTCCCATACAGCCCAAGAGCACAGATAGTCCCGTATACTGTACAATAATAAAAACACATGTTCCTATATAATTTTTTGTATATAAGTATTTCACTCAGTGTGTCATTCCTCTATCATGAAAGATGTTATTGTACTCAAGGCGGCAGAGAGAAGAGTGGTTGAAGTGAAGGAGAAAGCGTATATTATTATTGATTTGTTTTATCAGAGCAGCATTGAAGTAAATGTAACACGGTTTTCTTGGGTAAACAGCTCAAATGTACTCAAATGGAAGTTAGAAATTAAAGAAGTTAAGGGGAATTTATTTTAATTATGGTTGTTCATGACAAATAGAGGAAGGCAAAGGAAATCAATTCTAGAATACTATTGAATCGGGTGGATATTGAATGTTCGTTTAATAATGGATATCGGATTATTCACCTTCCATTTGATGGACAGTCATCCTTGACAATTTTTAAGACCTTTGGATGAGGGATACTTGGTGTGCCTTTAGAAAGGTGCAAAAATCTCATTCTCTAGATGTGCAAAGCTGGTAGAGACATACCCCAAAAGACTTGCAGCTGTAATTGCAGCAAAAGGTGGTTCCACAAAGTATTGACTCAGGGGGGCTGAATTATTTTGCACACTGCACTTTTCAGTTTTTTATTTGTGAATTTTTTTTAAAAACATGTATAATTTTATTTATTTAATATATGTATGTTTGTGGCGTGTAATGTGACAAAATGTGGAAACGTTCAAGGGGTATGAATACTTTTGCAAGCCACTGTATATATATATATATATATAAATGTGTATATATATAAACGTGTATATATATATATATATATACACGTATATATATATACACATTTATATATATACACATTTATATATATATATATATAAATGTGTATATATATATATATATACATATATATATATATATATATATATATATATATATGTATATATATATATATATATATATATATATGTATATATATATATATACACATTTATATATATACACATTTATATATATATATATATATATATACAGTGGCTTGCAAAAGTATAGGGATTATATCTCCGGCTGGCCTTGGAACACCTCGGGATCCCCCAGAATGAGCTGGAAAGTGTTGCGGGTGAGAGGGAAGCCTGGGTCGGCCTGCTGAACCTGCTGCCACCGCGACCCGACCCCGGATAAGCAGCTGATAATGGATGGATATATATATATATATATATATATATATATATATATATATATATATATATATATATATATATATATATATATTGCTGATACAAACTTTACTTTCTACAAATGTTTTGTTTGTTTTTCATCCTGCTTACACACGGTGCATTGTGGAGTATTACACAGTATTTAGCTCAAGGGCACTGTGGTGGGCACGATATCTTCCTGTTCGTGCCGAGGATAGAACCAGCAACATTTTCCTTCACATTACTGACCAGATTTGTGTCAAATGGGGCTGTATGCTTCCATTCCTCTTTGAAGGGAAAGGTGAGCTGTCTGCTCTGAATGTTGAACTACGTAATGGAAAATGAGTAAGATATCTCTTTCAAATGGTTGATCTTTCATAAGTGAAATGAAAGTCTCTCATGTTGGGAGGATGCAAAAGGCCAAAGAGTGAGAAGAAACTTGTCAGACTCAAATGTCTGTCACGTTTATTTAATTATTTCTTATTCCAGTCTTTTTCTTCAAATTTGAAAGTCAGCAAGTGGTAAAAATTACATTTAAGGTGTAAAAAAGATTAACATTCAAAGGTGGAAAAGTCGGATTGGGTGATTACGCATGAAGCTTTTCTTATTAGCATGCAAATACACATTGACAAACTCTGGTATTATTCATGAATAGTCTTGCATCAACGCTACGTGTCCTTTTCTCTCCTCCCACTCCAAGAAAAGGTATATAGGTCCTGCAGCTATCCCTCATGAGGGAGTTGTATATACATAGGATATAGAAAGTCGGAAAAAATGTGTTTCTGTGTCTCTATCATAGTCAAGCACTGATGGCACTGTGTTGGTGAGAAATATGCTTACTATGCAGACACTTGGAGCCTCCCTAATAAGATAGCGTTCTCTCCACAATGGCCATCATACCATGAATTCACCTCTCACTCCGCCCTTACATACTCACTGTCTGGGCATGTTCGTGTGCTACCCGACCCATTGGAAGGAAAAGTATATAACTGAGCCCAAAACCAATGTGTATTTGTGCTTCTCTGCTGGACATTCATCGTCCAGCAGACTTGTTCCTTTCTTGCAAGAAATAAAATGACAAAGAGAACTTTGATTCAGAGACTCTATTCCTCCTTTCCCGATTGAGAAAATCTTCCATCACAACCTTTTATGTGACAGTTCTGCCCTGCATATGTTAAAAGAAATGTTTAAGTTAACTGTGATGTGTTTTCATTGTTTCATGCATAATTGGGTGTAGCGCTTTTATTTTGACACCTGTAATGAAGCAGGAAGTGAGAAACAGGAAGTTAAGAGCTGTAAACTGCAGGGAGCATGGTCATGGCTGTGCGGCACCCAATGTTTAATCCACAGTAATCCTTCGCCTGTATTCCTCAAAGCAATGACTAAGTGTTTTATATTCTTCACGTGTTGTACAATTAGGAATAGTGACTTTTGTTAGCAGGTCAAGGTGAATTGTGAACATAAGGCTGTTACTATTTATCTGCTATTCAATTAAGATGTTTTGTATTTTCTCTTCTGGTTTTACTCTGATTTAACGTTGTCAAGATGATTTGATGTTGGAAGTGAATAAAGGAGCAAGTACGCTCGCATTCCTGGCTCTTGAAAAGGAGTTTGACTGGCTGTTTATCCATATTAACACTTTGGAAGTAAAACACATAGGGAGAACAGTAGAGTGACCTATAACGTGAACAATTCAATTGAAAAACACAAAATGGATGGGAAGAAAGCCAATAACAATTTAGTTTAATAACACTTTATTCATTTAAAGAAGTCTGATGAGTTGTCTGAGTAAACTGGAAAACATGACAAATAAGTAAAGGAGTCCTTTGCAGAGAAAGTAAATTCAGATACACAATTTTCCAGAGAACTCAAACGCTCCATCTCTCCCGATAGTGTATACTGTAGAGTATAGTGTGTTTTTCTTTGTGTCGATATTGCGTCACCACTTTCAACATCCTCATGGTAAACGCACTCCATCCAGTTTACCTGACTTCTCTCTCTAATGTCATCAGTCTGGTACATTTATTTTCTTGCGCTCGCCCGCTCTCCTGTCAGCTTTGCTCAGTGTTTTACACAGCAGCCCCGGGCATCTCTGACGGCTGTTCACAGCACTAATGGGGCATTGAGAGAGAAAGAAAGAGTTATAATAGAGGAAGACTGACCAGCAGGGGGTGACCTCCACATGCAAAAACAAGGCGGGTTGTGTGGAAGTCTATGATAAAATGACCCTACTTCTCACCATTAAACACTGTGAACACAAGTTAAGTTTATCTTCTCAATCGCTAGTTTCAAGTCTTCTTCATTACAGCATGATTGTAGTCAAATACACCACAAAGCAGATGATGCTTTAGGAGGGGCTTACTTCCAAATATGGTAACTTCCGTTCATCATAAAGCCAAGACGGCCATATTCCAAGATAGCGACTGAGAAATCCTCGAACTCTAAGCTTCATAAAAGGCAGTCCACAAACCAATGACTATGTCCACCACTTATACAGTCTATGGGTAAAACAGAGAGACTGCTCGATACCAGAGCCCCATGGGCAAGGCAGCATGCTGGGCACACAGCAGGTGATATGTTAGCTCTAGTTTTCCTGCAATTGTGTTAAGTCCCTGATTGCTTCAATCATCCAAGCAGTATACATCATTGCGTTCTTATTAACAGTTAAATGTCGCGCACATGGAAACAGTACAATCCGACAAGGAGTGAGGAGACAAACAGGGTTTTAAATACAAGGGGAAGGTAACGAGGCACAGGTGGAAGCAATGAGGGCAGCACAGGTGAAAGGAATACACAATCAGGGACAAGACAGACAGACAATCACGGACAATCACGGACAATCACAGGGCCAAGAAGTGCAGGGAACACAGAGGACACAAAAGACAGGACTTCACAATAAAACAGGAAACGAGACAAACCAACATCATGACAAAAGGCCCTGTTCACACCTGGCATTGACATGTGTCTTGGGTGATTTGATTAAAAGTAGGCAGCTCTATTGCTGCGTTCACACCAAACGCTTTTTCGCCGACAGGCGGAAGTTCGCATTGTTTGCAACCATTTGCGTCTGTGCATTAACTTTGCAAGCAATCTACTCACGCGAAAAATTTGCGCAAGTAGATAACTTTTGGTGTGAACGCAGCATAAGTCAGCAGTTCACACCTGGCAGTATGCATCTCCATCTAAGCACTTGTGAACACATCTCACTTCCCTGCTCTATATGGAAATAAACATGTAGTCTGCGTTGATGTTTTTAACCGGCAGGGGGCAGCAATGTACTTCCTGTGCCTAGTCTGCTGGAAATTATAAGAAGAAGAAATCCAAACTATACAGATTAGGTCTATTCCTAGCAAACCAAATCGTACAATGTTTGACACACTCAATATATATATTAATCAATTGCCTGTTTTTGTTGTCGCCTGATGTCACACTAATATGATGTCGGTGTACAAAAGAGTACGTATTGAGTTGGCCGTCATTAAATGTGGTCCACGGCACATGCGGGTACACGCTGCTAAAATAACGTGGTCGAAGTGATGGGCTCTCTCTTGGGTGCATTCACATCTGTACTTACAGTTTTCCACATGTGATCGGATCAACCAAGACGCATGTGTGAACATAGACAAAGAGCAGTTTGGTTACTTCAGGCCCTGGTAAGAACTTGTTTTAGCAGCCTGGTGCGGCTTTTTGTAATTTCTTTCAATGAGAAAAAAGGGTTTTGCATTCAAAGCACTTTGTATTTTTCCAATCCAAACACCTTGCCTTTTTGCAGGAGCGCCCTGACTTGAAAAACATTTAACTCTTGGAAAACCACCCTACATCATCAGCATTTTTTTCTCATTGTGGTGACTTTTGCTAACCATAGTTAGCACGATCTGAGCAGGCCTCGAGGAAAAGTTTGTTGCCTGATATTCCGGTTCAGTTGTTTTCATTAGTTTAAACTGTATGATTAACTATTACTGTATCGGCTAATGTTAAAAAATTATGTGCAAAATAAGATCCATAAATACAGAAAACTGTTTATGTGCATGTGAGAAATGCAATGTAATATGTGTAATATTTATCTGAGCCATTGCAAGTTAAAATAGAGGCAGGGATGTAATTTTGTGATACAGTTTTGAAGAAAATTGTAATGATATTTTTTCGCAGACGGTATGTGTGCTGCAGGCAATTTAAATGAAATACAACTACAACAATGTGATGTAAACTGTGATATAGCATGGCGTAGATAAACAACAATAAAATGTCTGCATCAGTCCCTAAGGTCTGTTCTTCGCTCCCTATTGTAGAAGTTCCCTCGTGTAATTTTTTGAGAAAGTTAAATTATGTTTTCTTTTCAGATGAGAAAGAGGTGGTGCGGAGATTATATGAGTTTTACAGTGCGTCACATTCTCTGTCAAATCTGTTCTGCTCTGTTTAACTCAGTTGGAAAGGGAGTTGTTTGATTGGTTTGTGGAATTGGATTTGTTGTGACTAAAATCTACTGTGCAATCTACTATATCTGATAAAGCAATATGCTCAACAACTACCATCTGCTACATTCTGTACACTCCCCAGTATAAAGCAGAACATGTTTGTAGGTTTAAATTGTTCACTATAAAACTATGGCTGAACATTGTTTCAGCTGGTGTCAGCAAGTCAACATGGGCCATTATCTTGAATTATTTTGTATGTTTCTTACACCACCACATTTAGTTTTCATCTAAATTCAACACCTTCCCATTTCAGTGTTCTTACAAAACAAAAATGTTCCTTAATGTGAAATGTGTCTTATCTTATTTCTCAGTCATTAGAGCAGCTGGGGATGTGTTTTCTTATCGATCTGACCTATCAAGATCGTCTCCAGATAACAGGAGAGTAGGCGAAATATCCATAACAGGATATGGATAATATCAGGATTAACACAGCCTAGCCAGACGATATGGTCCTGCGCCAACCGGAGAAGACACACTGCTGTGGCATTAACGGTGACAACAATCCATCCATCTGTTTATTAATTGTCTGTCGCTTATTCAGGTCCGCGGGATATCCAGCTATATTTCTGGTATGCTACCACGAGGTCTCTTCCCAGTACGATTAGCTTGGAACACATCTGCAGAAGAAATGATGATACAGAGAAGAAATGATCCTGCGGTACAGATTTGCAAAGTAGTATTGGTGTTTAGATTAAACTAAAACATGTTTGGAGTCGTCTTAACTGCAATGAATTTAAGCTGATCACAACCTCGAAACTCGTCCACCTTTTGAAGGTTACAAGGAAAACAGTCAGACATGTACTTTAATCGCTCTTTCTCTTATTGTGGATACATTTACATTATTACGTATGTACTCATACATTGACATATTTGCTAAACTTACTTGACACTGCACCCCATAATTACTGCATACTGTATACTGAGGTACCAAAGCTCAATGAAAAATGAGACTGGTTAGTTGTTATGGTTTTCTGTCGCCTATGGCTCAAGTTTGAGAGTATTGCTGCTCTGAATATATCCTGGAGAAAATCATTTGCCACATTTACTTTCTTTCTCTTCAATGCCAGTCTTTTATGGTTATGAAGTGTGCTGCAGCTTATGTGCCGGCCACATTCTGTTCTGTTACCCTCCTCTGTAGCTACAAAAAAACTGCTGAATCGTGTGCTTTTGGAGCAACTTTGATAATCTTAGTGCTTGATTAGAAATTGGTCTCAGGTCTGCAAGGCTGCACAGCTCTGCTTTGTTCTGCACTCCTCTGTTCATGACACAAATAAATAGATATATGGCAGTGAAGATCAGAAGTGAGGCAAGATGTTTTATAAGCTTTGTCCTTATTTTGGGGGTTTTACTTACTCCGATTCAATGGCCGAAAGAGTCATTGTGGGTTAAGAATTTCCTGTAATTGCTGTAATGGCCAATCACATAACCAGTGATCATACCGCAAGATGCCCAAGGAAGGAAGAGCAGCATGAATGGCCAAAACACTATGAGTTTAACTTTACGTGTCACTCAATTTGGCCTTGTGCACCACTTTAAAATCCACATTTTTGATATACCTGGCATCCTGGTTAGTTATTGAAAGAAGATGTGTGTTATTTTAAATATGCCAGCAGTATGCTGGCATATTTTCTAGCAGCGATATGCAATATGCTAGCAGCGTGGCGTCACACAAATGGGCCATTTAAGTGAAAGCCCCTCATGGCCGCAGAATCCATTCTGTCATCTTTTTGTGATGATAATGATTGTTTCCCATCAGAAGTCACTGTCCATCAAACTACTTTAGTGTCAGGTGATACAGACCTTGGTGCCTGGGGGAAATGATAAGAATACAAACCTTTTAGGTCCAGAAGAGATCCTGCCTAACAAACTGCCTCCTATCGGTCAGAATGTAATATGTTATCCATTGAGATATAATGGAAGGTGTCAGCATGTAGTCAACAATCCGGATTCAATAGGAAACAGGAGTGTCTTGATGTTTCAGGACAGTGTGATGGCCCATTATTGTGGTACATTCACTGACAATTTCTCCATGTAGGTAAATTGTAGAGGTTAAAGGGCAGGTGTCTCACCAGTTGTGCTCCTACTATGTCTTTATTGTCTAAGTGGTCAGCTCGACTCTCATTCAGACATTCAAGTTGCACTGAATAGAAGATTGTGGGAAGGAGAGACTGGTTTGTTGCAGCCGAGGCCCTCAGCGTTCCTGTTGCTGTGCAGTTAAAGGAGTTTCTGTCTTGATCTTCTCTTTCTTGGTGTGTATGAGGAGGAAGTGACAGCTGTCGATGAAACAAGATTGCATTAGATGCGAGGGGCACATTAAAATGTTTTTTCCTGGGAAGACAGAAAGGCAAGACGGATTACACATGTGTTTGGCTTGATGAAATTCTGACAGCACAATGTGAATACCTGTCAGAACTGCTTCAGACAAGATGTGCCCTTTATATAGCAAAAAAAAGGCAATTATTTTGTCCTCACAGGTGGGAAAGGTAAAGGTAACCAGTTCCAGCCTAAATCAACAAGAATGAAGAGTGGATTAGCGGTTTCCGAAATAAATATCATAACCTAATGAATGTACATAGATGTTATTCACAACAAAATATATACTCAATAACCAGAAAAGTAGAGACCCCAAACCAATACAAAAGAATGCAGTTCAATTTGAAATTAAAACTACTTCAACCACTGTTTGGAAGATCAAGTATAAACAATGAACTTACTTGGTTAGCACCCACTGTAATTTAATATTGATTAATATAATACATTTCACTCACAGTCAAAACATATATATTCTTGAATCTTGTAAAGGAAATAAATGCTTACAAGGGAGATTGTGTAACTTTTGGACAGTGTCAGGCTTGCTGTTTCCCTTGTTATACCAGAAGTGGTATTGATCCTTTTGTCTGATAAATAGAAGAGTAATGGCATGTGAGACGGGAAGAAAAATAATTCTATGAAAGTTTAAAGATGAATGAGGCAGAGGGGACAGGGATGAAGGAGTCTTTCACAGTAGTTACTCTCTCTCCACACACACACACACACACACACACACACACACACACACACACACACACACAGAGATTGTCAAAACAAGTCAGTTTGCTCACCTGCCTCTTCCGGCAGACAGCATGATTCCGACAGCAAACGCTGGAACACAAATAATGTTTGTACAAACTGTCTCACTGATGTGAGACAGTTTGATTCATAACTCAGGTGTCTGATCATGATTCTATCTGATTCTATTTTATTAATAAAGCAGCGGATGCCCCTTTAGTAGAGGTGTCAAACATGTATTATTCTATTCTTGGCCACGACCATTAATAAATGATTCTATTCTGTGGCCACGACTTTCTCAATGCATGAGAACAAGATTATTAAGTTGTGGCTTAACGCATCAGAATGGAATAATTAAAGTTTGGGATGTGGTGGTTTGTCACTTTTAAAGTTATGCATAAATAAAATGAATAAAAGTGAATTATACTCATTGGTATACGTTAAAAAGAGGTGTGGTCAAATTATTACAGATGGCCCAAATCCCCGCAAACACAAACATATGAAGTTTGAAAAAGAAAAAAGATTTAATTGAAAATTGTTTCAGTGTCTTAGATCTACAGTATAACGTGTGGGTCGCCGCTTGTGTGTGCAAAAGCCATCAATTCAATCATTGATGTACATTCCACATAGGTTTAACGTGTTGTAAGAATCTAAATGCTAAATAGCTAAAAATACTGACAAAAGTTTAGTCGCCTGGAACGATGCATGGCTGAGGAGTTTGGGTCCAGAGCTGCAAGAATCAAATAAACAGCTTCCTTTTTTGCACGAATGCCCTTTTTATAAAGCATTTCTTGTACATCCACCTGTGACAATTTAGTCTGTAGGTCCTTCCAGTACGTGCATGATGAAATCTAGAATTAGAACCTCCTGTGTTCAGCTATTGTTTGTGTTTGAGACTGTACATTTTGAGCAGCCTGCTCAGAATTGCTCCATGCATAACCTCAAAAGACTGAAGTACATGCTTGTAATTTATTCTTAGCTTAAAAAGAAACTTCAAACTTGTCCATGTTTGCAAGCGGCTTAAGATACTGATGATACCCCTGCACATTTAGTCAACAAACAGGTTTTTTTCTTGTCTCAGATACAACCAGTAAAGGTTTAAGTAATGTAGACGGGATACACATGGTCTCTAAGAGGCTGCTTACAGATTAATTTGTGTGCATCAAACTGGTTGACTATTCTACCTCCTGGTTGACTATTCTACCTCCTTCTGCTTAATGGATCGTGGCTATCTGGACCATGGACCATGCCTACTACTCATTATATAAATAATTTCTGTCACATTCATTGAATGTGTTGTAACTCCGTTATGTTATTCATTCTGGTCACATGACATCTATTGCTTTTGTCCATCCGGGGAGAGGGATCCTCCTATGTTGCTTTCCCTCAGGTTTCTTCCCCTTTTTTTCCCTGTGAAAGGGTTTTTACTATTTTTATTAGGGGAGTTTTTCCTGATCCGATGTGAGGTCCCGGGACAGGGATGTCATGTGTACAGATTGTAAAGCCCTCCGAGGCAAACTTGTATTTGTGATGTTGGGCTATATAAAATAAACTGAATTGAATTGAATATTCTGTGTCACCGCAGTGTTTGACCACTTGTGACCAATGTGTTGATGATAGGACCCCTTTTCATTGATCTCATTCTGTAATGCCCACATGTACTGTATGTGCTCAGAGATGACATAATAGACATTCCTGACAATGGTTTCAAACTAGTGGTGGCCAATGTAGGCTTTGCAAAACATTTAATGGGGAAGGGAAAGCATTTAGTCTGACTTCATGAGAGTAGACCTGGGTATATTCCCATCAGGTGAACACCAACACAGCAGAAGCCCGACAGTATCTCTATTGGATGTGCAGCAACCCAGAGCAAGATGGCCAGAGGCAGAGATGAGGCTCCCCATCCCTCCAGCTTTAGGTTGGTCTCCTTCTGTCTCACTCCAACCTTAAGCTTCTTGGGAGTTTGTGTTTGCACTGCAGTCTCGACTTACTCTAGCTCCCTATATGTGTTTATTTAACGTTTGATTTATTTATTACCCTATAGGAGCGCTCCACTTCATCCAAAAGTTATTTTGCTATAATCACTGTGTGAGGTGGAGGGCTTTGCTGCACTGTTCATTACAGAGGGTAGAATGAGAATTTCTGTAACATGTTACTGATTGATAAAAAAAGAAGAAGAAATGGTCACAGGCTCCAATGGGACGGCACTTAACGATTACTTAACTATAGGTATACGATATAATGCATACGATATGTTCAACTTACTATTGATACATGTCTTAACTAATTAACACCTAGGATTTGCGATCAGGGAAACAGTTTTTCTTATAATTTTTAAAATCAGATCTTGAGCATCAAGAAATAGCTTTTGGATGAAATGACTGGCACTACACAACTACTACAATTAAAACTGTTTCTCTAAATTCTCCTCTGGCTGTTTGTCAACAAAAACGAGTCAGAGTGTTAGGATGGCCATATTGCGGAGAAAATGTGGTTGTGAATGTGGTTGTGAATGTCATTTTTGCAGTAGAAATGTGATTGACAATAAGGCAATAATATGAAAAAGATAAGACCCATATTAACTTTATAGCCACCTTATTTTTATGGTCTAATACTTTTCAAGTACATGAAACCATCCAGTTAAATTTGCATTAACAGACAGCGACGTCTGCTGCAATAAATTATGCGGGATTTTTTTTACCCTGCAGCTGTACAGTAATAACATCCCACTCCTAGTAATCGTCCTTCGTCTAAGCCACTATTTCACATCTCACACGTGGACCCGTTCTCTTCAATATATAGAGTATGCTCGTACTTCTAGAAATCCAATTACATTCATGAGTGAAGGTCGGCGAACAGAACATGCACATAATGAGCCAATATAACAGTCAGACAATTATTCATAAGCTCTCTAAACATTTCACAGCTGACCTTCACACCTTCATGTTTCATTATTTCAAATGATAGGGCATGCTCCACAGCTCAGTTTATATGATTACATCATGTAGGGTTGTTAGACCTTTCAGTGTAAGTTAATAATATAATATGGGTTGCAAAGAGGAGGTTTGAACACCTCGTATTAAAACAAGGTAATACATAGTTTAGATGGGGGAGTTTAAAGATCAAGTTGGAGTTCATTAGTTCCTAGATACCTACAACAACCTACAACATTGCTGCCCAGCATTAGGGAGAAGACAGACAAAGTAAGGAACCAGTTTGTGAGCATAGTGGATCATTTAGCAGCTTATTAAGAGTCAGATATTTCCCTCAGAAGTTGCAGACAAACCCAGAGCTTAAAGAAAATGAATATTGATCCTACAATCATCAGGTTGCCATCAACATGACTCCAAATTAATACTAATGTCACCACGTATCTGCTAGATGTGGGAATAAGCAACTGTTTGTTTACACGTTGGCCACATCAACTTAAAAAGATGACAATATGTCAGTATTGCATCAGCAGGATGTTTCTCCTGCTTGCAAATAGTCAACAAATATTTATGCAGCTTTAAACAATCCATAATTTGCATATATTTAAGGTTTTCTCTGATATAATACATTTGAACACAGTTAACTTCTTTTTGAATCGATTTGAGATATTTATATGGAATCTATAATACATACCATATCATAAAGACATCTGGCAAATATTTGTCTTAAACTTGTGATATTAATTTGAAATCCTATTGCCTTTAACTACATTTAGAATGGAAATAGAGTATAATTAAGTTTATTCCAGTGAAAATGTATTCTGATAGAGGCAGAGAAAGAGAGACATTGCCCTCCATATGTTTTAGCACAGCTCCACTTCTCTTACAGTCCAGACACCAATATCTTTTGGCATTTCTTTCTTCCCTTTTGCCTCTCTGACTTCACACAAGTGTCACCCTGTCATCACTCTTTTTCTCTCCTCCGTTGCAGACTAAAGGTCCCTGCCTGGGCTATAAGCTCATCTCTGAGCCAGTTTCAACTAGGAACAACAAATGAGATGGTGAGCAACTAAAAACACAATATATGTTGGATGATTTATTTTCCAGATGGCACAGGGTCTTATCTGCTCCTCTGCAACTTTCTTCCTGCTTTTGCTTTACTCGTCCCTCTTTATTTACTCTCTTCTGTTTGGTGAAAACCACAATAGGTTCTCCGGAGATTCCTGTGAGCCCTCTGCTCTAATGCCCCAAACAACTGGAACAATAGACATTAATAATTTGCCCAGGGACTGAGTAATGATGTTGTACACACAAACACACCACTAAGATGAATGGAGGGCCTACTGGGTCTCTCTTTAGTAAGCAGAAGTCCCTGGTTCCACAGTACAGCAGAAGGCGTGTGTAGAGAAGAGAAAGATGGTGAATAGAGGGAGAAGAGGTCAAAATCAAAGATTGTGTGTTTGTGTGACTTCAGCATTTCTTCAGTCATTACCATCTTTTTACATTTATATCAAATTGATCCCCACTCTGCAAAGCTTCTAATTTTATTATATAATGAAGTTGTATGTTTTATTGACCCGAAGAAGATTCTAGCCGTATCATCAATGAATAAATTAGTCTGTGATTTGCTCAAATAGCTCCTAACACGTCGGGAAAAAATTCATGAACTATTAACAACAAAGAACTTGGTGTTATCTTTATGGATATAAAATAGTGGTCAATACCACAATGCAAGGATCCATACGGTCATTACATGCAAGGTCTGAGCTCTATTTTCTCATGAAGATCAAGGCCTCACATTGTTGGAATGTCAATAATCACAAACACAAACCGCCTTATTGATTTCAGATTGATCTGTCGCATACACACACATAAGGGGTGCTAAAAGGACTCACTATGTAACAACAGCCACTGCACAGCTACGCACAGCTGGTTATTTGCACGCATTTATGGTTAACAGATGTTTATTACCATTTAATTCACAGATTATTGTTTTTGTTTAAAGGAACAGTGTGTGAGATTTAGTGGCATCTCGTGGTGCGGTTGCAGATAGCAAGCAACAAGATGACCCCTCCACTCATCCCTCCCTTTCCAAGCATGTTGAAGAACTACAGAGGCCCTCCGGTAGTGATAGCTATCTTTAGAATTTATTACTGCAAAGAACTACATTTATCAATAATCTGTTTTTCATCATGACTAAATAATACATTTTGTTGGGACTTAACCATGTGGAAGAAACAAAGGAAGAGGCCTGCGTGGAAAAAGAGAAGTCTGGACTGGTTTACGTCTTCCCCACCAGGTATTCAAATCTCACCAGTGTGAGATTTGGTTCAAACCAGTTTACTGGTGCCTCATTGGACGAGGCTCAAGGAAGCCCAGTGGGTCCCTGTGACACGGCCCTGACATCACTGAGAATATAAACATTAGCGCATACCTTCTCTCTGCACCGCCCAGTCCGACTCAATTTCGAGGACAGGAGGTGAAACAACGTTGGTGCCTTTAAAGACAAACTCCTAATAGTTCAGGAGAAATTCAGCCTACAAATCCGAAGAACGCACTAACCGCTGCGAAGCCACTCACCACTTTTAAAACAGCACTTAAAACTAATAAATTTAAAAACTGCTTTTAACCTGTGATGCTAGTTAACTATGTATACAACACTGTATGTTGAAGAAACTCTTGGCATTGTCTGATGAAAAAAGTAATCGTATATTATGTCGAAATAAGTTGTAAAAAAGTCATAGTACAGTATGTCGAAAAAAGTCAAATCATTATAGTCATTATAGTATGTAAATACCAATGTAACAGGGTCTTGGGGACCCCATTCAAAAAGCACTCAATTGCTGCCTATACAGTTTAACAGGTAAAATAGATCAGATTGGATCCATGCCAAACATTTACCTAATATAAAGTATCACACGGATGCGGCAGATAGACTTCCTCATTTTCATGTTACAAAATATGCAAATCAACTAGTTTTCTAAAACAATAGCCTCTTTTTTTCAGACGACATTAATAATATGGCTGATAATGTTTTGAGAAGAAATAAGTTAACACTTTGTTCCTGAACAAAGTATTGACCTGAAATGAGCACAATATGTCCCTTTTATGCATCTGACCATTGTTCGGAACATGTCTGATTAATTTACATTGAATCCAGCATGATATCCCCTCTAAGAATCACTAGTTCCTTTAAAGATAACTAAGGTGACAGAAAAAAGATTAATAAAAAAATGGGTAAAAAATAATGAAATCTTTTAATACAAAATACATATATAAATTCGGCAGCATGAACTTCTCAAACGTTTCTATCAACCCAGGAGGAGGAAAATAATGAAAAAGGCATTTAAAACAGATTCTGGGAAGCAAATACATACACATGAGGAAGAAATGGCAAGTTTGATTGAAGAAAAAAACTAAAAACAATATGAATGATTAAAAGTAGCAGACAGTTTCTGAAGAATCTGATATGGCAAACAAAGATGAAACAGAACTGAACTGAGTTTTCAAACATCTGAGTATAAACACCCCAACTGAAGAATGTTGCTTTGGGTTGATCATAACACCACAAGGTTCACTTCAGTCCTTTAACACACGACAGCAGCTTGGTATAAAGACAAACAACACGTCGTCCTTACGCACTGGTTAACAATCAACTTTACCACAACACATTAGGGAGAAAGATTGGCAAAACTGACTTGGGATCAGTGTTTAAGTACAACTTGATCCTGCTATGAGGAGGACAACTGAGTCACCAAACACTTTATTCTGAAAGTTTTTTTTCCTGTGCAATCAATGACGAGGATACTTTTTACACAACAGGATGGCACTGATGGATTTACAGACTGGGAGGTCACAGGTTCTACAGCAGCCTTATTGCACACAGGAGAAAGCTTTAACTGGGGGTTGTCATCCAAAATCAGTCCTGTACATCGTTTAGAAATATATTCCTAACACACTTTTGTTTATTCTTCAAAGCCTCTTAATTTGCGCAGGCAGGTAGCAGGCTTGTTGTGATTCCATGTTCGCTTTTTTCAGAGGCCATTTGGAGCTTTTGCCCAAACAGATTGTGCTGGGACCTTTCACATACGTTTTCATGGACATGTGGAGGGGCTGATTGTAGAAAAGCCAATGTCTTAATGGGGAAATAGTTGGGTACACGTTGGAAAAAAGGGTTCTTTTTTCTATAGCACCGAAGGATCACGTGTGTTGACCATGAAATGCCTGTAAAGTATTTGGTTGGTTGACATTTCGGCAAAGAAAAGTGAATTTTAGGAGCAAGCGATGCCTTTTATGTCCCTTCCTTTTCGTGGAGTCCTCACATACGAAGTGCATCCGTAATGAAACGGGAGAACACAGGCCCGGACGTTTTCATGTTCATTGTCTACTGTGACAGTACTCAGAAAATGTACTGTATTGTCATGCCCAGCAAAAGGTTCACACAGCGCTGACACGTCAGGACAGGATCTGTGCCTTGAGATGAATTTCACTGCGTTGCTTTTATTAGCTGCCAACATAGTATACAGAAAATACCCAGCTGGCAGGAGTTTTCAGCTGATACGCAGAAGTTATGCTTGGGCAAAGTGCAGAGGCAAGGAATAAAGAAATACTTTAGTAGGAAGAGTCTACTGGCTGCAAGGCCCTCTTGCTCTGAAGCCACACTAACTGAAATCATTCATAAAATGACTTGCCCAGTAACGAACATAACAGTCTTTTCTTGTCTCGTAGCATTGTGTTCAAAATATATTAAAATAATTTATCAATATTTTGTAAACAAACACATAAATGTCACTTTATACATTTTACATTGTAGAGGTCAAATCTGTATTCATACTATACAGTATTTTGATTAAATCGTAGGAAGTGCCACTGTGTATAATGTGCTATTCAACTAATTTTGCCTTCTTCAGATTCCCTTTCAAACTGGCGTTTTAAGGACATTATCAAAATAACAGTGCAATTACGGCAGTGAGGATACTAGTAAGTGGATACGTCACAGTATGGTAGCACCCACAATCTATGACACTGCAGAACCTGTTAGGATGACACATTTCAGGCTGATCAATTTAAATTTAACTTAAGTACAGTGTTATTTTTTGTCTCTGAACAACTTAGAAAAGGTGGTCAGTCACGTATCTAACAGACGAACATCCTTAGTCCATGTTAGGTATGAAGAGAGCCATAATAAAGTTCGGTATTTTGTGCTAGTTCAGTGAAAATGTGCTTGATTCTTCTATTGTTAAATAACAGTCTTCTGATTGGAGGAGCATCCAAAGCACATATGGGAAGGGTCAGGAGCCGATTCACCTATTCTGATGATATTTTTACTGATGATGAAGTTCCAATCAGAGCTCAGCAGCTTGAGATTTCTGTCACCGTCTGCAAATATAAAGATGCTTTAGATTAGATTTAGAAAATCCTGAGATGAAAAGCAAAATTCTCCTAGCACACCGTCATTGCATCATACCGCCGCCTGTCTCCCTGCTGTATAATGTCTGCTGTTAACTTTTTCAGTTAACTTGCAATACTTCTTACTTGGAGGAGGGAAAATCTGCAGCAGCTAAGACTAGTGATGGCGAGATGAAGCTTCCTGAAGCATTGAAGCTTTCCATCCAATTGGTTCGCTCATGGGCCGAAGCTTCACGGGGCTCGATTTGCTTTATTGCGCCACCAAGTGGACAATACATGTAAAACAGGCAGAGTGATCATAACGACACCATGGCTTTGGTGTGTGAAGCTTTAAATTGAATAAATTATGTTTGTGACGCCAATACATCAATTATTAACGTATTAATATTGTGTCTATCTTTATGATATAATAGCGGGGTCAAAATCAAAACTCGAAACAAATTGGGAGAGGGTTGTGATGTGACTGTGGGTCAGTGGTTAGAGTATCCGACTTTCAGTCAGAGGATCGGTGTATCGAGCCTCGGCTCCGCTAGTCCATGTTGATGTGTCCAATTTTTTTTAAGTAAAAATAAGAACTTTTTCACAGTGCTGGGCTTTTTGAGACTATTTCGCCTGCTTTATAAAATACCCTTTCACAGGCACAGATGAAGCTGCGTACAGAGAGGAAGGGGGAAATCCATTGAGTTTCACTGCCCCTTATATTTCAAATCGCACGGCAAACCCACGAACCATTTTCTGAATCAGTCACGTGGTACGGCCGGCTCGCGAGGCTTCGAACGTCACCACATAAGTCATCGACACAAGCATCGATACGCGTTTCACCAAAATCTACCTGATTACTCGACACACGCATCGAAGCCCCGACACGAAAGGACACATCACTAGCTAAGACCAGCTAGGAATCTGATTTTAATTATATGTTGATGATGCCATAATGTGTGTTCATAAATGACTGAATTACATTTTTCAAACATCTAAACATGTGCTCTATTAACAACGCTGCAGAATACGGTACCTCTGTCGGGTTGTGGATCCATAGTTATCCAACATCTGAGTGCTGGCCACCTCCAGGTTCCAGTCACACATCTCCAACAGCTTTAGACACTCTGGTCTGTTCCTCAGAC
Organism: Taurulus bubalis; assembly: GCF_910589615.1. Lineage (NCBI taxonomy): Eukaryota > Metazoa > Chordata > Actinopteri > Perciformes > Cottidae > Taurulus > Taurulus bubalis. Next base: position 28,297,544 of record NC_136589.1, read on the forward strand.
CCAAACAGAACAACTGCTCCACCTACAAAGACAAAACAAGGATGAAGACAATTGTTCAGAAGCCAGAAGACAGGACGATGAGAGGGACGAGATAGGGCAATAAAGTTTTTCAATTCAATTCAGTTTATTTTATATAGCCCAACATCACAAATACAAATTTGCCTCGGAGGGTCACATGGTCATGTGACCCTGCTTTATTGCCCTATCTTCAGGAAAGAACTGCAGAATTCATCTTTTTATATTGCAGCACCAGTGAGCACATTGTAGAATTAATCAATAACTTAATACAAGCTCAGTGTCTTCTTCAAACACATTTCTGTATTTTCTAAACTTTGCCAACACTATTAAGGAGCACACAATTGTTCCCTTGTGCCCACTGCCATCCAAACACGGCTTCACTTCATCCACAGTTGCCCCGAGCACAGGCAGCTAAGAGGGGGCTGAACACTGCTGTAGACATATCAACGAGTCTGTATGCTTTTTTTATTTCAGTTTTTTTAAAACACATACATTAAATAATTAGTTCTCCTTAACCTAAAAAAAAATACACAAGCTTTTTTTAAACTTAATTTATTAGAAGTTAATAATTTTTCTTCTACATATTGAGAAAATAAATACTAAGTAACACAACTATACAGAGTTATATATATTGTATTTCATTAAAATGCCATAACAAGTCACAGAAAGAATGCAAGTTTATGGCCCTACCGCATTGGCATCACTTTTCAGAACCGGAAGTTGCCGTCTGCATACTAATAGCAAGTAGGGGGCGACTCATCTAGTCGTAAAAAGAATTCTATAAGAAAATGACTCCTTGATTTATTAAATGTTTTAATGTTTATGGTCTCATTACTAGTTTCAAGTCTTTTTCAATACAGAATTAAGTTTATTTTGTAAACTATTGTCTAACTTAAAGTGAAATAGACAAAGCAGGGTATGGTTTAGGGCGTAGCAACCTCGTGATTGACAGGTCGCTACCACAGCCTTGTCCGGTCTGGGAATTGTCCGTGTTTTCATCTTACAACTTTAAAAGTTAAAGTAAAAATGTCATAAGAAAATAAAAAAAGTATATGTAAAGAATGTCATACCCTATTAAGTTATAAAAAGTCATAAAAGTCACATCAAATGTAATTAAAGACACAAAACAAGTAATAATTTAGTCCTATGAAGACAAAAGACATGCATTTGAAGATTATGATTTTGAGATACGAACTTCCAATTAACGTTAGCTAGGTAACTTCTTTAGTGTTAGCTTGTTAGATTGACACTACATACATTTGGTGCTATGACAAAAATGGTGTTTTAGCGACCGAGCCAGCTGAAAAGGCTTTGTGTGTTTTCAAACTGGCTATAGCCACTCTTACTCTGGATTGTCCACTGATTAACACACAAACACCCTGAACCAATCACTGCCCTGGATATACAGGGACACGCCCATCTCATTATCATATAACCAAGAGGATAATGGGAAGAAGTTAAAGATGTTGAATGATAATCATTAAATGTGTGCAAAGACCAAGATAATAAGGAAAATGATATAAGCTAGTAAAAGATAAATAGCAGAGTATAATAAATTAAGCTTTAATTTTTCACTATTTTATGAAATTATTGAAGGTTAAAGTACACATTTTTACATATAACCTAAACTATTTTGTCAGTTTCAGGGCAACATATGGACTAAAAACTCTGTATTATTGTGATCACTATCGAATCAATGTATGAACAACAGATAATAGGAAACTTAAGAGGCATTAACCTCTAGCATTCCTGTCAAATTTGACGCCTATCCAGGTATACCCAAAGTAAATTGGAAGCTGTACTTGAACTATTTGGAGTAAATGCATGGTCTTGGTCTCTTTTGAAAGGTAACAATCTGAAGCTTTTTTCCCTCAATCCTTTAAGTGCTGCTGACACTGAGTTATATAAGTTTGTACAGATTAAAGTATAAGGCTTTTATTTCCGCCTGAACATTTCTTTGCAAATAAATGCCTGTAGATGACTATACATGGGACTTATGGACTGGAAAACACAATGGAACCATAGCATGAAGCCTTTTCTAGTCTAAGTAAAAAGCAGATAACAATATCACAGAAAATGAATATTTTACACATGTTTTTCTAATGAAATGTCTAGGCGTTTTTCCATTTTGAGACTGAAAATATTCATGATATATATACTATATACCTATTAAAAAGGCTTATAGTCTTGCAAACTTATAGAGGTACTATTCATATTTACAACCAGTATTGCTGACGCAGAGAAAATGAAGTATAAATGCATTTTCATGCTAATTCAATGCCAAACTGAGGCTCTGTGAGCAGCTGTCTCTTCTCATCAAACTGAAGGCTGTTGGGATTACCTGCCCCCCCTCTCCCTGGTATTCGTTTTTTAGGCAATTTCATTGGCTGTACGAAACGCCTATCATCTGAGCTGTACGACGTGACAGGCTTGATCCAAGTAAGGAGACAGAGATTGACTCTGTTCTTCAATGTAGCTTCTGGTTGGGTAATGTAGCCTGTCAGTCAGGACATGACGCTCCCATTGGTTCAAGTGACGTTTCATTGTAAAGGTTGGATTTCGGCGGTCATCTTGATACCGAGTTTAGTATGTGCTGTCATGCAAACTTTTCTTCTAAAAACAAAGATATGTTCTTTCATATCTTCCAGCTGATATGAAATGATGCAACACCAGTTGGTGGATATTTATGGATGTAATCACGTGTTTTGGACTAAATCTTTTATGGGATTTTTTTTTATTGGACCTTTACGACATAACAACGCCGTTGTTGTTGGCATGTTATGGATTTATGGATCAATATGAGGCGTCATCGGTGAGTTGCCTGGATTTTGCTATCGTTTGTTTGTTTGTTGTTGTCGGACAAAAGTCTCATTTGTAGCTGCTGTGGTGGTCTGATCTGAAGACGGATTGCATAGCTGTAATCACAAGAATCGTAGGTTTCCAGAAACATGTGGCACTCGTACCTAACTCGTATCGAACTATAAATAGAGGCACAGTGAACAATAGAATGTACAGTAAAGGATGCCCGCGGGATGGCAGCAGATTAAATACACCTGAAAAATACATCTGAAAAGGTTAAGCTTTTTCATAGTGTACAAATAAATGCTCTCACCTTTAGATAATGCACAGCTTTCTGGACATTCCAGTTGTGGTTCTGGAGGGCGGCTTGGCACTCCTCTATTGTGACACCGTGAACTGCCTCCTGCACCTGAGTCACACAAGATGCACAGCCTGAGTATCTGTATCATCCAACAACACTTACACTCTCTCTATCACTTGCTAAATCTCAACACTACCATCAACATTTACCTCAGCAGCACCTAAAAACACGACTGGGTCCTTTTTTGAGATGAAATCAGCTGTAACAATTATGTAAAACACTTCCAAAACTGACAATCAAGTTATATTGTTCTACAAGATTTGATAAGCCTTTTCGAGCAGTCACCCATTCCGTCACAAAACAAATCATGTTCTACTAATTGTGTTTGTGCAAATTCACCTTAAGACAACACTGACAGTGTTACTGCGTGATGAGACTTTCTAGCAGCATAGTCCATTATTTGGACAGTATTGATTGATACCTATGATAATAAATATACCACCACATCATTCCTGACTACTTCTACCACCACTATTTAAACTATAGTAGTGAGAAAATACATAGTGCATTTCTACTTATTGCATTGCACTCCTCTGCAGCATAGTTTGTATATATGACCTCAGATTTCTACAGCACCTTGTGTGCGGCCACAGATCTTAGTATCCACTACAAAATGCATAGGACCTGATCGATATACAGCCTCTGGTGTTTCACAGGGATTCTGCCTCCAGTTCAATGAGGTTCAACTGGTGTCAGAATCAATCGGCCAACAAAACCGATAAAATTCTTAAATCAATTCACAGCAAACGTTAATATGGCTTTTGTTTCAAGAGAACATTGGCTTTAAAAAAAAAAAGATTGGGATTTTTGATGGGAATGTAAGAAGTGTTTGAATGCTTCCACGTCTTGTACTGAAAGGCTATTCAAATGAAACTTCCTGTTTTAGTTCGTCCGATTCATTGGCTTTCATAAATTCAGCTCCAGTTTGAAATTGTTGTGCCGTTACACATCAGTCATAATTTGGTTCTGAAGAGTATTTTAATTTGAATAGGGAGGTATCTGTTCAATTATGACATATGTATGCAGTTTAAAGCATTTAAACTGCATACATAGCACATATAGTGATATGCTAACTTTTTCGCTCAGTATCTAACAAAAAGGGAACCGGAGGGCCTCGGCAGCCAAGTGGTTACAGTGCATGCCATATAACCGCAATGTCCCAGGTTTGATTCCTACCTTCAGACCTTTGTTGCATGTCACATCCCTCACTCTCTCTCATTCTCATTTCTACACTGTCCACTGTCAAATGAAAGGGAAAAATGCCCCAAAAATGTCCTGAACAAAAAGGGAACAATTTGCACACACAAACACCCAATTATCCCTCCAGGCTATGGCTTGAGTGGACAACCAATACAAATGACAAATATATGTAAGTTAATATTTAAGAGGAGTCAAGCAAGCTATCTATCAAATATGCACTGCACTTATTGCATTATATTAGAATCCTGCTTGAATTTCTTGAACATTGCACAGATATTTAAGCGATAAGGGAGCCGTTCTCTCTCATACTAGTGACAAGAAACTGATGGCTATCTAGTTTAAAAACTGTGCTTATTATCCAATTCTAATTTACAAAAAAGCAATCAAAATGGCATTAAGGATGACAAAAGGTCAACTATATACTGCATCTAAACAATCCATCATCACAGAGAAAGCGAGCATGCTTAGGACTTTAATGACTTAAGCGATAAATATTACCTTTCAGCACATGATTATAAATCGTAAAATTATACATGAAGTGTTTCGAATGAAGGTTACAAAAGGCAATCCAAATAACTCTGACCTTACCATTTTGACCCTGTCAGCTGAGTTCCCGCCGCCGTCTGTCCTGATGCAGGAAGCAGTGACCGCCGCAGCTGTCAGCCCGTCTGAACAGACGCGAGGTAGACTAACTGATGTCTTCATCCCTGACCGTGGCCCACCCAGACTGCTGTTATTGTTGGAGGAGAAATTAGCCTTCAGCTCGCCTGGCTGGACAAGCCCCTGTCCCTGGGCGTGTCCCTGGAGTATCTGGCTGCTGACCACCATGGGTCTGACCATGGCGGTGTTCGCTTGCCGTCCATGCCTTTCCTCCACACTGCTGGCTGGCTGGCTATCTGCCTCCCTGAAGAAGCGGTCGTAGCGGTCGAGGTATGGGGGCCTCTCTGGTAGAAGGTAATAGTGGGTGTTACTGACTTTACGTCCATCACGGACGATGGGAAGGATACATGGGCCTTTGCTGGCGGAGTCCTTCCCCTGTGCCTGGGCCTGGATCACTTTGGGTGCAGCATATTTAGGATCTGAGGCAAAGCTGTGCGTGGTAGGCATGAGTTTACCTGGAGAGGTGGAGAGGTAGGAGCCGTAGGTGTTTGTAGAGGGACAGGAGGTAAGGGGAGCCTGCATGGCGATGGGGCTGACAGTGTAGAGTCTCTGCTGGGGGGAGCCCACTACCAAGCCCATGGGGCTGGGAGTCCTGGAGCCTGGCTGGGACAAAGGGTCTCTGGGAGGGATCTGAGGCGGTTGTTCCTGGTTTGGGCCTGAAACTTCTTCTGTGATGTCTGCTGGTGTCGGTGACAGGGAGAGATCCCGTGACCAGCGAGCAGATGTGTAGTCGCCCCTCTTTATAGGGCGAGGCGGTATGGGGACACGTGGGGGGATCTGGGGTTTGTCCTCATTGGAGGGGAAGACACTCTGCTGGTGTCCGTCCTCGGTCTGTTGTGAGATCTGGGGATACGAGATCTGGGATGGCGAGCTTGACCGTGCAGCACTTCCAGTCGGTACATTTAGCCTCTTCATGCATTCTTGCTGGAGTTCTTGGAAGATCTCTGCTGACTGGGAGAAGGAGGTTGACAGGACTTGGCTCTGCTTGCTGGGGAGAAAGAGGTTGTCTTCCAGACCTGATCTGTCTGGACCCCTGGAAACAACATCACCCTCAACCGTAGGTCTCGAGAAGAGAACCTCATCTGGATTATGGACATCACTCTCCTCCTCTTCATGCTGCTGCTCTGAGCTGTTGATAGAGCTTACCTTTGTAGAGAAAGAAGATTTACAACATTGATATTTTCTACTATGGATAAGTGACATGGGATGTTTATCTCAGAACAGGAGATAAACATCACATGTCCATGAAATGTTGGCGCAATGTGAAATGTGCTGTGTCACCTCCTACCGTACCTCCATATCGTCTTCGTCTTGGGCAACATCGTCATAGGCCGGAGGTGGGGGTAATGGCCGGGCATCCCAGTCTACTACTGGTGTAGGGTGAAGGGGACGGGGTAACGATCTACACGGACTCTGAGGCGGGGTCCGGTCCATGATGTTCTCGGCTTCCAAAGCTAGCTTTGCCAGTGAAGGAATCTGAATTTTAACCACAGAGGAAGGTGATGGAGTGGGCGGGGGGAACTCCTCCCCAAAGTCAATGAGGGACACTTCGCTGTTGGAGTTGTGGCTTGAGTCTGAAGTCCAACCACTCCCCTGTTTGGAAGCAGAGACCCCCGCAACAGGTTTAAGTTTTAAGCCTTTGACAGAACTCGTTTTCCGAAGTGATAATCTCTTTAGTCCTGCCGAAGTCAGATCCTCATCATCATTTACTGGATCATAGCAAGGCTCTGGAGACACAAACACACAATACACTTATAACTTTACTGAAAAACATTTAGAGTGATGAAACTGAAGCAAAGCTCTTTTAGATCACATCACACCCCAGAAATACAAGACACACTTCAAGTTCTCCAGGTTTGAAGTTAGTCCTATTGTGCACAGAAAGGACACTGCACACCTGTTAGAGGGGACACGTGGATGGAAAGATGGAGAACGATGATACGAAGAAAGGAAATAAAAGTAGATGACGGAATCACTGCAAAGACAGGCAAAGAACAAAACGTATGGAATGTACCTTTGAGGAGTGGAGCTAGGAGGGAACAGAGAGGGCAGGAACAATGGGTGAGGAGCTGCTGAGAGAAACCAGACTTACTCTTGATTAACACTGCTGGTTGAGGAGGGCGAGGAGGAGGCTCCTCTGGAAGAATAAAAGCAAATACCGCCATAGCAAAGGAGACACAGAGGTGGAAAAAAAAGACAGCAGCAAAGATAAAACGATTAGGGGAAAAGGCAGGAGGAAAATGTAAGTTTACATATGAATGTTTTGCTGACAAGTGTTAAGAAATATTAAAAGCAAGCTGTTTGGTGGCCATATTTCCAAAGCAAAATATGCCATTATCCTAAAATTCTCACCCACAATCCATCAGATTCAAAATCTAAATGTGGAATCTGACCATTTTATCAATTGACAGGCGTGTTAATGTAGCCATTAGCGGTAGGAAACAATTAAATATAAGGTATTAATAGTTGTTAATGCTTTCGGTTTGTTTACACCAGGTATGTTTACAGAGGTGATTATGGTCAGTTGTGAAAACAGAAGTGTTGTAATGTTTACATATACAACCAAATTGAGCCAAATGCTAAACGGGTCTGGATCAGTGGTGCCAAATAGAGTTTGAACCCAGAGATACGGAATAGTCTTATGGGAGTGTCTATCCTTGGTATTTGTCGATCAAAACAGCCATCATTATGGCATGGTCTCAGTCTTTATTGGAGCTCTTTAACTCACTTCTAGCTCGTCCTGGTAGCCGTGTGAGCCGAGCACCACTGAGGTCAACACTAAGGACATCAGGAGGATCCATGGGATTACCGAGGTACAAACTGGAGGGAAGAGAGCACCAGACTTAATTACAGCAGATGTCAATATAGTGAATCTCCCTAACCTTGGTGTTATAATGTTGTTATAAGTTGGACATTTGCAGTATTGTGCTACTGCCATCTATTGGTGAGAGTTTATTATTCCAACGCAGCAAAAACTATTTTGACATTTTACCACCAACTTCCCACATGGGGCATAATTATGATACATATTTAGAAAGTAATTAAGAGACATGTCAACCATGTAAAAACTTTCTAGGTACATTCGGGTAGTAAAGTCACATAAAGTGAATAAAGAGAAGTTGGTCCTTACTCGTCAATCCGGTCAGGGAAGCCCCAGCAGCGATGAGGGTTGCTGTCTCCGTGTCCTGTGTGGATGAAGCTGTTTTTGAGCGGCCGGCTGATGTCATGAGCTGACAAACCTGCGACTGATGTCACCACATTTCTGGGGAAAGGTCCGACCTTAAGGGTTCGCTTGTTTTGACCTCTCCACCAGTAGTTTTCTGCCCTAAAAGACACAAACATGGAGAGGGCATTACCAAAAAAGCTATATTTCTACTACACATGTTAATATTTACAATGTAGCAATTCTATCGTAGTAGATATTCAATGTATGTTTATTATAAAGCATTGATGAACTCAGCAACTTTACAATACTTTTAGGCTGTTATTTTGTGAAAAGACAGCATTTAAATTGTTCCCTTTAAAGACTATTTATCAGTATTAAGGTTGGCCGGTAAATCTGGAAGGTAAAAGTTACAGATTTGGTAGAAGGCATCGTGTCCATGTAATTAACACTCACCTCCCCTCTATTATGGTGATGACATCATTGACCTGGATCTGGAGTTTGTCAGGCTCATCAAAGTCCTGCAGAGCAGACATGTCTGTGGGCATGTTCTGAAAAACACCCACATATAAAGACACAAAAAACACACATGAAACACCAAAGTTAACAGCAAACATGTATGAATGGACCATATCTTACGACAACAACAGTGCAATGGGTATTAAATTAAGTATAAGATAAAGTGCTCAGACAAACAGATAACGTTAATGTAAGTGTATGTTAAAGGGACATGTGTGTTTAAGTTAAAGTGTATGTTAAGTGACATGAGTGTTTAAATATGACGTGTGCAGGGGAGTGCCTGGTAAGAAGAAGCTGGTTGTTGTATCCTTACAGCTGAGGGTATGTTTCAGTTTCTTCTTTGCAGTAACTCCACTAGGTGGAGATGAAAATCCATTTATGTGATGAGGATTGCTGGGGGAACACTGGCCCTTCTGTGCCGCAGATGTGAAGATTACAATGAAGTGTCTTTTGCTTAGTGGCTAAAAAAAACAACCTTATATTTAACACCCTGCATGTATAACGTGACTATCCAAATGGCAGCTCTCCTACCTCAAGCAAGAACTCACGCAGGGCAACAAAGGTGGGTCTGTCATCTGGTTTCTGAGCCCAACACTGCAGCACTACATGATAGATTTCCTGTGGACAGTCTTCAGGCTTTGGGAGTCGTTCACCTTCTTTATCAACCTTGTGCAGGATCTATTTTTTTTTTTGACAAAGTAGAAAACATTTTAAAGAGTTGCAGAATACATCGGTGTAAATGTGACAACATGTGACTAGTTTTCTGGGTCTGCCTGTGCTACTTTAGCTTTAAGATGTGTTTCAATATTTGTTTTGTTTACCTGGCTCCCATTGAGGCCCAGCCAAGGCTCCTGGCCATGTGTGAACATCTCCCAGAGAGTGACTCCAAACATCCACGTGTCAGTGGCATGAGAGAATGTTCTGGTCTTCAAACTCTCTGGGGCGCACCTGAAGCAGGACGGACAAAAACTTTAATGTAAACTGTATATGTCCAAAGATAATCCTCACTTTGTACATGTACACTTTGATCATTTAGTTTTTCAAGGCAGCTTCTCTAACTTTAAAAGCATTTAAAAATAAAAATGAGTGTGTTTGGAAACATTAAAATCATACATGGAACTGAATAAAAACAGTAAAAAGAAAGATTATTAATAACTCAGAATTTGACAAATAATTAAAACAAAATCTCTCATAACAATCATCTGCACGGCAGGAACACAGCTGTGACTGATTAGAGTTCTTTGTGAAAACCTTCTGCAGTAAAATACATCATATTCCCACCATAACCACTAAAACCACTCATATCCATGCCTACAGCTGTGGTTCTTGAGCTGCACTCTCAGTCCACCCACCATGCAAAGGGGACCTTTCGATGCTCCTGCATGACGTAGTGCTCATGGTTGTTGGGCAGCGCCCTCATCAGGCCAAAGTCTCCAATCTTCACTCTGTGAGCTGAGGCTAGCAGAATGTTCCTGAAGATAGAGGGTCAAATATTTAAAAAAAAAATTAACATGCTCACAAAGCCCCCCAATACAGTAGCATCAACCAAGATGAGGAAATCTATAAATATTTTATTGTGGAAATACGTTTCTTTTCCAAGGATTTTATGATGTTTGACCACTTGTTGAGAGGAGAAAGACTCATCAAACTGAACTTGACCTGACACATGACCTTTAAAATCCCATTATGGTTTTGGCAAATGGTAGTAGGAAATTAACAAAACAGATATATTTAATGGTTGATCCTGAGCAACGTTCAGAATGTGATTCAGTCATATAAAATGTAGTCCATGTGCAAGACAGTTATAGTGCACAACATGTGAGTAGGGTTCTGAATGCAGTCCTAAATCTCAGGACGTACTGAAGGTTTTAATGGAAGGTGTTGAATATATTTGAGATGTATTATTGATAAAATGTAACTGTCTGGTAAGTTATAACTGAATTAAAAAAAGTCTAAAACCACAGCTTGAGAAATCCTCTTTGTGATTGGCACACTGTAAAAGCCATGTGTAGTCATTACCATTTTATAACAGCCTGTGAAAATGACTCATTTCTACCAGCTATTAAGATTTTTCTCAAGCATCTACAGAGTGTCAACAGTAAGGTGAGGTGACTATTTGGGCAAGCCCAAGAACTTAGAACACCCATTACAGTCAGCCAACCAGTGACTCATTCATACTTGTGGGCCAAGTCTCCCTGTAATGGCCTGTACATTTCTGGGTGGAGAATGAATATAAATACTTCAACATACCAGTAAAAAAATACGCCTAAGCCTCTTTAAAAAATAGATTTTTAGCTTTTTATAGTTGCTCAAACTTACAAAAACTTTTAAAAAGTGGTTGGTCCCTTACCTGGCTGCCAGGTCCCTGTGGATGAACCTCCTCTGCTCCAGATAGGCCATGCCACAAGCCACCTGTACAGCGTACTGACACAGAGTGTGGATCAACACTGGGCCCTGTGGACGAACACATCGCAATCGCTCCAGCAGAGAACCCAGAGGAGCCAGCTCGGTCACCTTCACAAACAGAGAGAGAAGGACACAGAGAGTGGGTGAAAAGAGGAAAGGAGGAGTAAAAAGCAAAAGGAACGAGGAATAGATGGGGTTGAAGAGATGCAAAAATGGATTTGCAGATGAAAGGAGGGAGTGAGAATAGGAGGAAGAAAAATGTCAAATAATGTAGTGACAAAAATGTTGTGAGTTGTGTTGTGAGTGATGTACTCAAAAGCTATTTGGCAGATTAAATATATAGAATTTAATAGTAGGATGAAAACAACAAGGCTTAAAAATCAGTCCTCATTTTAGTCCTCCATCCACTTGCTCCCCTCCCTTCCCGTCTCCTTTCTTTCCTCCATCACTTTCTCCGGTCATGACTAAGGCCTGAAGATGCTTGACCTGATACACGCATCATACAAATAAATGTTCCCAATTTCATTTGATTGAAAGTCCTTAATTTCACAAAAGGTTTTAAGTAACTAAAATACTAAAGTGTCACCACTTTAACACTTTAACGCACTATTTGTCTGTCACCTTCTATCGTCACACATTACATACCTCTGGAACCAATACAATATATTACAATATCCATTATTCATTTTTAATGTATTATTATTATGATCATATTATTTTCCTCGCTTTTAAAAAAAAATATTATTTTGATTGTCCATTGGGGGCCTCCAAAACAACTGGAAAACTGTCTCCCTTTCAGAGAGTCTGGGGCAGCCCAGTATGAGGAGGCGTGAAAGTCTGGGGCAGACCCAAGGCAATGACACTCAAGAATAAATGATGAGAAAACTGAATACTTTATTTACCATTGCTAATTGTTATTAGTGATAGCCATGCTAATAATTATAGTAATGTATTTATTCTCTCCTCCTCCTCTTCCTTCTCTCCTTGGATGTACCTGCACATACCTCTGTTCACAGCTATTCACATACAGAAGGAATATATGACACATATACAACACACTGTCATACACGCACACACATACTTACAAAACCTCCAAAAACAAACAAAAAAACACAAAATCTATACCATATTGAAATCATAACATCTATTTCATACGTCTAATGTCATTGTCTGTATATTTAGTGTTGCACCTTTGTCTGCATAATTTGTCACCTGTTTGTTTAATACACAGTTAAAAAGATGCTTGACCCGATTTAAAGCTGTAATGTCAAGAACCAGTCTAAGAGAGCCTGAGAGGGATATTTGTGTTAAGTGTATATGGGTACAAGTCAGACTACAGGTTTATGTGCGATTGTGTTTATCTATCTGTGTATATTCCTCTCTGTGCATGTGCGTTTCTGTGTGTCCACTACCATCTTCATTGGGTGTGTGAGCACCACACCGTAGAGGCGAATGAGGTTCTGGTGGTCCAGGGAGTGCATGGTGTTGACCTCACAGATGAAGTCCTCCAAAGCTTCAGGCTGGTTGAGCACATCTGTCTTCAGACACTTCACAGCTACATTCAGCTGGAAACAAGGTTTTAGTTTAAATATAATCTTACTAGTCAGCCTTTTTTTCCCCACACTTCCCATGCTCATTTTATAGCAGAACCTTTACTAATAAAATGTACACAAAAAGTACCCAGATTTATGGATTTGCTTTGACTTCCTTCCCACATCAGCACAAAATGCAAACAAGCATTATAGAAAATAACTGGAGTTGAATGACCATGCCACAGTTCTATCTCTTCCAAATAACTTCAACATAAAGGAGTTAAATCATGTTAAGATAACTAAATAAGTTTAAAGCACGGGTCTCCTCACCACCTTCCCTCCAGGCGTCAGCCACTCTCCTCTCTTCACTACACCAAAAGTGCCGTCCCCCAGCTTCTCAAACAGCGTCAGATCCTTCTCTGGGATGAGGCAGGTCAGTGCCTGCTGCTGCACATCAAGATGAGCACCGCCACTGGGCTGTGTGGCCAGGACTCCCTCCCCCAAGCCCAGTGGAGGTGTGGGAGACAGCTTACGAAAGGAGGAGGCCGGCTGGCCCTGCTGGGGGAAGTCTCCTCCATCTGGGCGCTTACCACTAAACACCTACAGAAGAAGAGAAAGAACAAATAAAAAAGTGTTTCAGCAGGATCAGATTTGTGAAAGGGTCCAATAATGAACAAGACAAAGAGAGAGACAAGCATCAGTGGTGGGATATGGTCAAGACAAGTGGACATTGATTGTAGGCCTTAATGTATTTTCATATTTAAAAAATAAAATTGTATTACTTAATACTACACCTTTTTGTATTTTCAGATGCATTTTCTAGAAGTGACAGACACTAAGTATAATGACAATAACAAATAAATGAATTGAACTGCTTATAAATAATAATATAACATCATGGGATGGGCTAACTCTCTACAACTGCCAGAGGAGTCGAAATGTCTCTCACAAAAGAGCCACCTTTTTATCTTCCATCCAATGAGCCACTTTGCTGGAGCTTGAGCTTGTGGATGGAGATGGAGGAAAGATACCAGACACTCATTTCACTTATAAACTCTATTTCCCACTCGTTTCCATCTCTGTCAGCCTCGAGTAAAACTATTTTTTTCCACTTTATCTCTCCCTGGTCTCCTCTCCCACTCACAGGACTGACTCACTCACCCGCTACTGTAGGCCTGCGGAAACACTGGATGTAAGTATCATGCATTATCAGGCAGTGATGATGGTTTGCGTTTAAACATTCTCTTGTTCACTTTGCATTTCGCTTTTTACTATCACGCTGATTACAGCACTTTTTTTGCACTGTAGAAAGATTTTTGTTTTATTTTTGTAATGTTTATGAACAGAGGTGGGTCACACACATACAGATATTGAAAATAAATATAATTTTATATTGTACACTGTTGTCTGATTTTTAAAAGCACTTTCAAAATAAAAAGGGAGCTTAGTTTTATATGACTACTTGTATTAATTGATGAAAAAGTAGCTGTGAGCAGTAACAGAGAAAATGTAATAATATCTTGAGAATTGTTGTGCATTCAAATTGTAGACAGGTTAATTGTAACTGAATAGAATCATGAGGCCAGTGAGGAGTCACACTTCTAGCTAATATGCTGTCACTAAGCAACTATGTATGTAAGCAAATGCGCATGTACCGAAACCAGCACGCATACACACACACACACACACACACACACACACACACACACACACACACACACACACACACACACACACACACTTTATCATTATAGAAAAGAGACATGTCCTGCCTCTTGGCTTAAGTGCTGACAACACAGCAGGGATGACTTAGCGGTTAGGAAGCACTTATTAAGAAGCACTATTAGATTAAGTGACCTGAATGTACTTGTTTGTGTGAGTTTATTTTCCCCCCAAATTTGAACCCATACAATGTGTGTGCTGTGCAGAGCCATTATGGGAAACCTTTGGTTAGGGGCCCTAACTAAGACAAAAATAGGAATGCACAGAAACTAGTACTGCTGTCATACCCAGAGGAAAAGAATGAAATAATTTCTACAACAGTAATATCAAACCCTAATTAGCATGTAACAAATCACATAAGCACGTCCGTCTCAAAGGTAGAGCAGCTCATTATTGACTGATAACCAAAAGGTCAGTACTCAGAAATGGTATCATCGGTGAAAACGAGGTGTCAATGAATCCCCAGTGCCAAACATATTTGACTGGCCAGATATAAACAGTAGCAAGCCGTATGTGGTTTCACATTCACACTGGACCAGACATGACATAATGCTGCAAGCCTTTTTAAAACACCACATATATGTGGTCACTGTGTGATGAGTGGGTTTCAAATAGGAGGCTCAACATTCAAAAGATTCTGAGCATGGCAACATGACACACAAGCACGCACACATGCACACACTCACATGCACACACTCTCTCACACACACACACACACACACACACACACACACACACACACACTCACACACTCACTCACACACGACGCTGAGGAAGCAGATTACTTTAGCTGAGGATGGTGCCAGAGGCGGAAACAGACAGGTGTAATTATAGAAAGCAAGCACCATGTTCTCTGGGCACCGCAGCTTCCACTGAGAACAGCAAACACACACACCATCCACACACACACACACACACACACACACACACACACACACACACACACACACACACACACACACACATAAAGAGTACTGACAACAACTGCCCAGTATTCCTTCACACTTTGCCTTGTGTGAATGTGCGCAGTAGGTGTATCATATATTGTATTAGCTTGTGTATAAGGTATCTTTAGGTATAGAAAGGACATTTAAATGTTTTCCATTTGACTGGTACAAAAGAAAATGGCGATTGTTGTAAGTTGTTGTGTTAACACAAGTCAGTGAGACCCACTGGCCACCTGCAACCAGTTCGGCTCATTTTCTGCAACCAGAAGCATGGTGGAATTCGCAAGCTACCAAACTAGTGGACAGTTGGCTAGCTAGCAAGTTCGCTATGAAACTCAGTCTATATATAAAGCATTAAGTTGTTAATTGTACTCATTTACTCTACTCTGGTTTGTCCCTGATTTGAATAGGAATGTTTGTTTTACAATTTTTTCATGTTATCCTTTATTGTTAATCCTTTATTTAAAGGGAGTGCAATCATACGTCATACGTGGTTCTGTCTCTTTAGGGGACACACTTTAAGCTTCATGAGACAAAGTTTCTGTGAATGCTGCACGCTCTGAATCTGTGTCACCAACTCTTGTGAATTAACTCCTGTGTGTCTGTATGTGGACATGCTCATCCTCATGAGAAGGGTCAGGTCGTCTTGTCTCTGTGAGGATTTTCCCTATAGATGTGCATGCATTCCATCTGTGTCAGAACTAATTGAGGAATTTCTGAGACCTACTCCGTAATCACCATAGAACTTCACACATATAAAAGTTTGGTGTCGCAGTAATAGAATAAATTGACTAAATGGGTCAAGTAAAGCCAGAAACCTTTGTCACACGCACACATAAGCAACAAGTGACCAGTCGTTCAACCAAGCCGCTTAGTAATCAGAGTTTGACCTACTGTAACTATTCAAACTGTTGAATTGTATTAGTTACGGTTGAATACACCACAATGCGTCAGTGTGAGCATTTGAGAAGTGACTTGGTTAAAAAGACTGAAAAACAGCTCTGCCATTCACACTCTACTACCACCACCAGTAAAGTCCTTTGTTATTAGAAATACGAACAGTAAGTCCTAATTCAACGCGACAGAAGCATTGAGTCCCGTATACAGCAGACTGGCATCAAACTGACAGATGGTAAATGCTGCATTTTTGTAATTATGTTAAGTAAGCATATTGAATTGCCTTTGAGTATGAAATGTGCTTTACAAATAAACTTACCTTGCCTCTGTTAAAATACTGGTCTTCACATAAAAACGCAAATTTGTCATGGTGTTGTTGATGTGATCATATCATCTGTACAGGGGTCTGTGACAGTAAACATTTTCTATCATGTATTGTTCATGAGAATGTGAATGTGCCCACATTGTGACAGACAGATGCCAACATGCGCCATAATGTCGAGCACACCATGTACCATAATAAATGAGTCTATGTGTGTGCTGTGCCTGTCTATGTTTGTCACCTTGCTCATCCAGGATTTACGCTTGCACATGGCTTTCCTCCTTTTCACAGCCTCCCACAGTCGTCTCTGTCCTTTATAAAAAGAATAAAAGAAATGCAGTGATGGTCAGTGGTAAACACAAAAGGATGAAGACTGCAGCTTCTTCTTCTTTTCCTATGAGTCTTCTTGCATCAGGAAAACCCAGAGGAACCATTCAGAGTCAAGTAAAAGAAGGTATACTATACTACTCTCTTAATTGGAAAACAACTCAGAGCAGGACAAAATAAATGATAGACTAAACACCATGAAATGGACAAAAAGGAAAAACACAAGAAGGGTGGGAGGGGAGAGATGGTGGATACACACATACTATATGTTAGAAGAGATTGGAGATAAAGCAAGCGCAAGACCGAAGAAGGTTGAGGGTTTAGCCAACAGTGAGATGAGTAGAGAAAAAAAGATGTAATGAATAAACGAGCAGCAGAAGTAGGTGTAATTAGTTTTAAGCTACTTGATACCCGAGAACCCTGAGGGCCTCAGTAACGGGATTCAGAACTTTACTGCTGCCATCCTCTTCACACACACTTCACAAACAAAAGACTTGGCACGTAAGTGTTTCTTCTTATTGGGCCTAATTACCAGTTGTGAATTTAAAATTATATTAGGGTAGTGAGTAATGGAGGATTTGCTCACGCTATGCTGAGGGGGAGCCAAATAAGACACAGCCATTACTGCAGACAGGTACTGCAAGTCCTTTCTTCCCGCTGCTGTCAGGCTGCACAATGCGCTGAGGTCCCAGCAGGCCACGAACACTTTGAACACTTCTGAACTTGGACACTTCTGAACACTTTAATTCATTCACCTGGTGCAATATCTAATACATGCAATACGTTTAAGTACTTTTATACACTTTTTATTTTATTTTGTATTCAGTCTGTATATTTAATATTTTTCTTCACTGTTTTTATTTTGTTTTTATTACTGTTTTACTGTATATTTATATTACTTGATTTTTATTTTGATCTTTTATTTACTTGTGAGCAATGCTGCTGTAGTCCTGTAATTTCCCCACTGCGGGACTAATAAAGGATTATTTTATCTTATCCTATTGTATGTGATATTGTCTTAAACAAGACTATTTTCAGGATCCCAGCAAAACTGAACTAGGCCTTTGGGAAAACTAAACACAAATTTACACATACTGTGAAAACAACAAAACACACACACAAGCAAACACACAGTTTCTCACCAGGCCGACCCATGCCGATCTTCTCCAGGTCTTCGTTCTTGACGTAGTCGAAGTGTGACAGCCGTGTGACGTTGAGGTCGTCTCGGATCCGCAGGAAGTACTGCTGCAACTGCACCTCCATCAGCAGCTCCAGCAGCCATTCTGTACCTTCCTCACACTGCATGCTACTGCCCAGTTTCTGCAAAACACACACAAAGAATATAGGGAACTGAGTTCAATATTCATTCAACAGTTTTCTCCATGCTTGTTCTGAAAGCTACAAAATACAACCAGATAGAAAGTCACTGAGCAACAATCAAACCATTCTTTTCTATAAAAAAAGGAGAGGAACTGAGCTCAAATCTATTGTGTGATCCCCAGTAATTGTTTACAACACATCGAAATACTTGCTTAGGCGCTTGACTTGCTTGGACATGGATATAGCATTAGCTGCTCGTCAGGACTCATTTTACATCGAGAGTATCAAATAGCCATTGATTTCAGATCATGTGTTATTGTAGTGTTAATAAACCACTGTCAGCAAGATGTAGATCTGAGGGTGCGGGTGGAGGTTTGGAGAGTAATGAGTTCTTGTAGGTAGGGAGGTGCATGTCCATTTATGCATTTATGGGTGAGTAGGACTTTGTAGTCAATCCGGAATGAGACAGGGAGCCAGTGTAGTGAGTGCAGAATGGGTGTTATGTGGTCATATTTCCAGACTCTCTTCAGGATCCTGGCAGCGCTGTTTTGCACATCAGTCATATGAAGAGAAATGGGAGGCTCCTAAACAATCTGACCACAATCTGACCACAATATATATATATACACACACACACTGTACAATGCTTCTCCAGAAGACAATCAGACCATCAATCTTGAATGAAAAAACACAACACCACAGTTCAAAACATCATCAATCACTGTCTACTTAAAGTGACATGCTGAAACTAGCACAACACAAAGCTAAAATGAATCTTAAATCCTGTTTCGCTTCTTCATAGGTCTATACATTAAAATTATGGAAATAAATAGAGAGTAAAGGCATGAAGAACTTTGAAGACAAATCTGCAGAGATTGACAGGGAGACCTTTCTGGTGCATGCGCTGGGTCGCAGGGGCCACTCCACTGAGTCGTAATTAGACTCTGTGAATGAGGAACTTCCTGTACTCGCTGAGCCAAGGTTACAAGGTCTAGAGGAAAGTGTCAGAGGTCACAGCTTCCCTTCTGTCATCTATACTTGTTAATGGGTTTGGACACTTCCGAACACTTAATGAATGTGGCCAGAGGAGCTAAAGAATGTGTTCTTTTCCTCACACAAGTACATACCTACATTGGGCCATACAAGTTGCCATGATGTGACCATCCCCCAAACCACTGAAAAGATTTATTTACTCGTGTCTTTTCAATGGAAAGTGAGTGGTCCTGTATTTTCCATGAATTTTTGATGCAAGGTCTGACTGAGACCAATCTACTGGGAGGGCTCAATCCCCAATGGTTATGCCAGATGTCTGTATCCTGACACAAATGCATTGCAATGCACATAAAAGTGGGTCAGCTGATATCTCGTTAGCAATGTCCTAACATGCAGCTTTGGGTCTTTGTGTCAGCAGGAAGCTCTGTCCACAAAACGGTCTGTGATGTTCGCTTGAGGATAAATCCTCTGATTTATGTAAAGCAGGTACAACAAGTCTGTTATTAACTTAACCCAATGTATTATTATAACCTGCCAGATCCACTTTATAGAGATACAGGCTACACTGGATGCCTGCAGTGCCTGTGGCTTTAGGATTAAGTGCAGCTGCAGTCATTTGAATCCGTCTCTCTCGCATCATGCCTGACCCCTACCCTGAGAAAGACGATACGGCGGTTTGTTTGGCTGGTCCACTGCGCTGCTAAGCTTTACCAAATGCTCTTCTACCATGTAGCATGTTTATTTGATCTACTGATCACGTTGTTAAGAGTTTAAAACAAAGATTTTCCCTGACAACATTTAAACAAACAAACATGTTTCATTGGTATCCACAGAAGAAACACATTTGTATAAAGCACAACATATTCATGCATGGGGCATATACCATGAACTATTACCTGCTTTATCCTCCACAATGCAGCCCCGAGTCTGATCGACCCTGACAGTCTACATCCAAGTGTTATTTCACCGGACGCTGCCAAAGACGTAAGTCAGCTTCCTCTTGGGCCTCTTTCCATGACAGTGTCATATTTGAGGCATGAGGGGTCAAAATCAAGATGCTTAAGCCCTCATATCATATTTCTCTGTCAACTTGCTAACCAATTTACAAAAACCATTAAGCAGGATATTACATTTTACACTTTTTGGAGACAGGTGCGGGACAGAAATCACATTCACTTATAGAGGTGGTAAAATGGGTTGTGTCTAATCTGACAAAGGTCATATGTTGTCACCAAATCACACTGTCCAGTAACATTTTGGGAGGAAGAAAAATGTGAGCTGGACTGGTCTTCTTTCCTTTGTTGTCATATGTACAACATTTTGAAGTGCTTATCTTCTCCTTTAATGGGATGAAGAGGAAGATGCACATTGAGGAGAGTAATGCTATGTTTTATTAATTACAACCAGAGCCAGTATTAGGGCTCTAAAAAGCATAATTTTGCCACTTCCCTAACTTTCCATTTTTGTTTTAAAAAGGAAAGCCCATTTCGTTTCCAGTTTCAAATGAAAAGTAAAAAGAAATAGACAGAAACAACAAGTATGAACCAGAGAGGGGAGAGAAGGATGTCGGAATTCAGATGTAGAGAAACAACATGATGTCCCTTCAGAGAAATGCCTCTGGCCTGAACTCATTCCTCATGGTAGTGCGGAAATGCACGCACACACACACACACACACACACACACACATCTCCTGGCCAAAGCCATGTCCTGTATCAGATCTGCTCTGCTCTAACATCCTGCTGCAATAACAACAACTCTCCCAGAGGACAGCCTCAGTCCAGCTGGAGAGAGCGCACACACACACACACACACACACACACACACACACACACACACACACACACACACACACACACACACACACCCACACACTCACTCACTCACTCTCACTCACTCACTCACTCACTCGATATGCGTGAAAGTGTGCCAGGAAGGAGAACGACTTTTTCAGCTTGTCAATGCGCCGCATCATGAATTCCTTCGTCTGGATGAGTGGAGGTGCAAAAAGTGTGTGTGTTTAAATGGCCGGAGGTGGCTGCTCGTCTCTTAAACCATTACCCGACCCACAGTCCTCCCAGTTTGACGGTCCCAGTCTCTGAGGGAATTCTAAGTAGCGCACGCGCTCCTCAGATCCAGACCCGCAGCTCCAAACATGAGAGAGGGAAGAAAAACTTCCTAAGATCCTGTACGCAAATCTGCCACATTCCATCACGGGGCAATCGTCCAGTAAGCCCCTTCTTTAGCTTCAGCTCCCGCAAGAAGGCTAAGAGGCATCCATGTAGCACTTCAGGATGCAAAGAACATACGATAAAAGGTTGTAGAGGGATTAAGAGCTGCTGTTTGAAGCTCAGCTCTCAGCTTTGCCCTGTGCCCAGTCCAGCCATGTGTCCTCCTCAGACAGCAGTGAACCAGTGGTCTAAACTTGCAGAACTTCCCAAATAAGTCACTCCTCCTTCTTCCCTTCCTTTACTCCCTCTCTCTCACACACACACACACACACACACACACACACTCTCTCTCTCTCTCTCTCTCTCTCTCTCTTCATCTCGCTCTCTGTCTTTGCACAAGCAGCTACTGTCTGTTTGCTTTTCCATCCCTCTATCGAGCGTGGGGCTAAAAATAGGAACAACTTTTTCCTGATTCAATTGCTTGCAAGTCGAACAGGCAACAGAGCCACAGCGAGTGACTGTATTTCCCATTTTAAGGTGAACAAGATGTGTTGGTGTCAGAGAACAGTCTTGTGTGCTTGTGCTGTATGTTGAGTGTTTACATCATCTTATTACTCCAATTTGATCTTCACTCTGTTGTTGTCTCTTCCCTTCTTCTGCCCAAAGTACCCCTTTTCCTACCTCTTCATGCAGGACGTTTCCCTGCTCTACTCCCTCACCCTCTTTTTCTGTCCTCCCTCCTCCTTTCCCTCCTGCAGTCAGTGAGACGGTCCGTGCAGCGCAGAGCAGTGCGTGGTGCAGAGGACAGAGGCTTCATGGTATTCAGCCCAGAGGAGCATTTGATCCAGGGCCAAAGGGTCACATTACATTCAACTGCGGAATGGACAGCGTGCTTCCTGTGATGCAACCCCCCCAAACACACACACACACACACACACACACACACACACACACACACACACACACACACACACACACACACACACACACACACACACACACACACACACACACACTCGTATCCCTGCCTGTTCACCTTAAACTCTACATAACTATATCACCAGGGGACTATAGTCCCATACAAGGGCTGGCTAAATGCATTGAAGAAATCAATAACTGGATGTGCCAGAATTTTCTTCAATTAAATCAAGATAAAACAGAAGTAATTGTTTTTGGTCCCAAGGACGAACGATTGAAAGTCAGCGCTCAGCTTCAATCACTAATGTTAAAAACCTCAAACCAAGGTAGAAATCTAGGTGTAGTTATGGATTCAGACCTCAACCTGAACAGCCATATCAAGACAATTACAAAATCAGCCTACTACCACCTGAAGAATATATCAAGGGTTAGAGGACTTATGTCTCAACAGGATCTGGAGAAACTTGTCCATGCATTTATCTTCAGTAGACTTGACTACTGTAACGGTGTGTTCACAGGCCTCTGTAAAAAGTCAATCAGAAAGCTGCAGCTGATTCAGAACGCTGCAGCTCGAGTCCTCACTAAGACCAGGAAAGTGGATAACATCACTCCAGTTCTGAGGTCTTTGCACTGGCTTCCTGTCAAACAAAGAATTGACTTTAAAATCCTGCTGCTGGTTTATAAAGCACTGAATGGTTTAGGGCCTAAGTATGTTTGTGATCTGCTGCTACCTTATGAACCATCCCGGCCACTCAGGTCGTCTGGGACGGGTCTACTTTCTGTTCCAAGAGTCAGAACTAAACATGGAGAAGCAGCGTTCAGCTTTTCTGCTCCACATATCTGGAACAATGTCCCTGAAAGCTGCAGGTCTGCTGAGACCCTCAGCTCCTTTAAGTCCACATTGAAGACTTTTCTGTTTGCTGCTGCCTTTAACTGAACCAGATTCAATTACTGCATCTCACTACTGCATTTTATTTCTTAAATTGCACTGCAACTTTTATTCAACTTTCATTTTTTATTTTGCTTTTTCAACTTTTATTTTTTATTTTGCTTTTTTACTGTTTTAATGTTTTCTTAACTGTTTTTAAATCTGCATTATGTTTTAATGCTTTTAATGGTTTTATGTTAAGTACTTTGAATCGCCTTGTTGTTGAAATGTGCTATACAAATAAACTTGCCTTGCCTTGCCTTGCCTTAAAATTGACCACAGTGGGGAAAGTTTGACTTTTGGAGATTTCAGATTGATTGTCAATGCAACCATAGTTTTGAATGGACACTCTGTTGGTATATACTCTAGGGCTATGTACAGCTAATATAATATTGTGGGGGATTTTAACTGACAAAACAAGGTACTTTTAAACACTCAACTTGGGGTCTAGAAAAGTATAAATTCCTTTTTTCTTTACAAATTCCTGACATTATAAACGTATTCAGTTAATGGACAAGATAATCAGCAGATCAATAAATAATAATAGTTAATCATTAGTTGTATTCCTACACACAACTGTAATGTAGATCTTTAAAGTACATTTAAAGTGTAATTTTAAACCTAAAAATCATGTTTACTTGCAAACCGTTACGGCACAGGAGCAGCAGACTGAAGCCACTTATATCGACTGTATAAACTATCACACATCTACAACACTGAATCATTCTACATTAGTGCACACAGAGGATCCTATTGCCTGACCGGTGAAGTCACAAAGGTAGCAGATGTCTGTCAGTGGGTGACTAATACTTCAAGTTACAGCACAAAATAAATACCAATTATCTTAACCGGCCCAGCCCAGGCTACCTAACGTCAGTCATCGTCTAAGTGGTGTCTCTTCTCTCTTTTACCACTGCAGTATAAAAGTCCGAACCTCACTCTCTTTCTCCTTATCCCTCACTTCATTAATCCACTCTATTTCACTCTGCTCTCCTCTCTCTGCTCCCCTCCCTCCCCAGGGTCTGGCCACAGCGTAGCATTTTCTTCTTTATTTGGTGCTGCTTTTTATTTCCTGCCTCTAATCCTTCAAAAATGTTATCTCTCTCCCCCTCTGCTGACTATAAACAAACCCTTACCAGCTGCTTTTCATACCCTCGGTAGCAGCAAGCCCCCTCTTATTCCGTCTCTTGCCAGACACTATATAGCTTTTGCTTTTCTAACATATTTTTTGTTCTCTCTGCTCATAGTTTTTCTTTGTCCGTTGCTAGTTAATCAACCGTTTCAGCCTTTGAGTGGGCCTCTTGCTTTTGGCTTTGGATACTTCTCTGCTCCCTCCCTCTCATTAACCGCCACTCTCCTCTGCTTTTAATTAGGAAGTTTTGTATTTACTAGAGGAAGGAAGAGAGTTGAGCAGACGGTAGAGTAATGATCAAGGAAAACAACAATGTGGGGGATACCATCATTAAATGTCTGACTTTAATTAAAGACAGGAGAGCAGACTCCTGGATGTGGTATTGTGTACTATTTTGTTTATGAATATATTGTGTTGGTTTGTGTTTATACGTCTCCATTCACAACAAGAATAGTAGTATTGTGTTTGTTATCTGATTTACTGTGAAATGAGCCATTCAGAAAAGATCTTTGGTGTGCATTAATATTGATGTGTCTAGTATTTCTCAAAACATCCGTCAAAAGATCATGAGCAATGCATGCTATAATAATAATAATAATAATTTAAATTTATATAGCGCTTTTCAAGATACTCAAAGACGCTTTACATTATGGACAAGAGACAAAGACAAACAGAACAGAACAAAAATGAAAGAAATCAAACAAAAACAAACAAACAGGATATTTTGTGACAGAAAGAAAAGGAAAGAAAACTGGAGAAGCTGAGGGTCATAGTGGAGGATGGGTGCAGGGTTTAGCAGGTGAAAGCGAGTTGAAAGAGGTGTGTTTTGAGGGCTTGCTTGAATGATGGAAGGGTGGGAGCCTGACAGATGTGGATGGGGAGAGTTTTCCAGAGGAGGGGTGCAGCAGCTGAGAAGGCCCTGTCCCCCCAGGTCCGGCGCTTGGTCCTGATGGTCTTCAGAGTGTTTGTGCCAGCGGACCTGAGGCAACGGGTTGGGGCGTGGAGGGGGAGGAGATCTAAAAGGTAGGGAGGGGCAAGGTTGTTTAAGGCTTTGTAGGTGATGAGTAGTAGTTTGAAGTCTATCCTGTACTTGACCGGAAGCCAGTAGAGGTTGTGTAGGACCGGGGTGATGTGATCATAACGGCGGGTGGAGGTGAGCAGTCTGACGGCAGAGTTTTGGACATATTGAAGTTTATTGAGGATTATGTTGGGTGAGCCGTAGAGGATGCTGTTGCAGTAATCAAGTCTGGATGTTATGAGGGCATGGATGAGGATTTCGGTGGTGGCAGGGGACAGGGAGGGCCGGAGGCGTGCAATGTTCCTGAGGTGAAAGAAGGCAGTTTTGGTGATGTGGTTTGCGTGTGGGAGGAAAGTGAGGGTGGGGTCGAGGATGATGCCGAGGTTGCGGACCTGGGTGGAGGGGGTGACGATGGAGCCATCAATGTTCAAAGAGAAGGTTTGGGCTGAGCGGGTGAGGGAGTTAGGGCCGATAATGAGTATTTCAGATTTGTTGGAGTTGAGTTTGAGAAAGTTTTGTTGCATCCATGATTTTATTTCAGTGAGACAGGTGGTGAGAGTGGAGTGGGTGACAGAGGTAATGGTCTTGGAAGAGAGGTAGAGTTGGGTGTTGGGTCAGCGTAGCAGTGAAAACTGAGACCATGATGACGGATGATTTGTCCAAGGGGAAGGATGTAGATGATGAAAAGGAGGGGACCAAGCACGGAACCTTGGGGGACACCGTGGGTGACTGGGGAGGTGGAGGATTTACAGTTATTTATTGCAATGAATTGATGTTGGTCTGAGAGATATGAGGTGAACCAGGAGAGGACAGTGCCAGTTATGCCAAGGGATTGCTGGAGACGTGAGAGGAGGATGGAGTGGTTGATGGTGTCAAAAGCGGCGCTGAGGTCAAGGAGGATGAGGATGGTGAGGAAGCCAGAGTCAGCAGAGAGAAGTATGTCGTTGGTGATTTTCAGTAGGTCAGTTTCAGTGCTGTATACATTGTATACCTTTGATCTAGTTGTCTGAATGACACACAGTCAGAACAGTCAATAACATAGATTCTTCTTTTTAGCTGGCTCATAGTTTTCTAAATTTTGGTTGGAAAAAAATACCTATAGCTCCAATGAAAATGAAAATGCAGTCTGAGAAAAACTGTCTGAGCCCTCCGTGTCAAGTGACCAAATACATTATGTATGTACATGGGTTAAGTCAACCCACTGCAAGTTTTCTATTAAAACCTGTGCACCTGTGTAACCCTCATGTGACCCAAATGAGGCCCTAATATCAGAGAAACTTGTTAAATTGCACCGTGTGGTACACTCCAGCCACTGCCAAGGCCAAGGACAGCCCGCAGAGTATGATTTGCTCAGCTGAGAGGGGGATTGGCTTCAATCTGCTCAAGAGCTGTCCGCCTCCAGGTCCCTGAGGCGGGCAACACAGATTGCTGCCTCATGCCAAAAAACAGTTTCTTCCTGTCTGCAGTTGGGATCATCAATAAACCGCGGGACCCTCACTAGGGTTGGGTACCGAGAACCGGTGCCAGTATGTCACCGGTTCCAACACTTCCGGTACCTACCGGACCGAAAAGCAACGCAGATTTCGGTGCTTCCTTCCGGTGCCTGAGCCGATTTAAATACTTTTTTTTTTTACACTACTCTGTAAAGTTGCACGGTATATAGATACTAAAAAGGTAGCGCGGTACCCGCACGCTAAAAACGATTATTAAAATAGTGCGGATCAGAGCACACTCACTGCTCTTCTCTCTGTCTACCTGCATGCAGAGCGGGGCTCGAGGGGGCGGGGCTTCCAGCGCTCACACACACAGTGCGCGCACACAGAGATCGCTGGAGACACGAGCACGAGCTTTTGAACGTCCGTCCTCGGCTTGATGGAACAAATCTCTTCAGTTGATATTAATATTAATGATGACGTGTAGTCCAGTAAAGCAGCCGTTTTAGGATCCAACAGTGTCTGAGTTCTGTTGCACACGGTCCCATCAGGCCACCTGATTGGACTGGTGTCTGTTCTTTTTTTAAATATATATTTTTATAGTTTGAAGTTAAAAGGTTTGAAGCTGTAGTTTGAAGTGTGTTTTGTATGTACTTATTTATTTATATCTATAGTATACTTTAAACAGTTAATAATATTGTTCAATTTGAAGAAAAAAAATTGCCTTGGCAATAAAAAAGTATCGGTTCAGGCACAGTGTAGGCACCGGTATCGTTTTAAAAGTATCGGTTTAGCACCGGTATCGGAAAAAACCCAAACGATACCCATCCCTAACCCTCACTGACTCAGACTCTTACATCCCCAGGACAAGTTCTTACTGTTGCACACACTTGCACATCTTTAATATACACTTGACACTTTAATAATATACTTGTTTTAATGTACTGTCATTTGTTTGTTTCACATATTTTATCGTAAATTTTCATATTTTCTAATTATGTCTTATAGTATTGTTTAGTGTTACGCACCATCCATCAAGCCAAATCCCTTGTCTGTGTAATGTACTTGGCAATAAACAGTTCTGATTAACTGGTCTGATTTGATTCCTTCTGTTTGAATTCCGGAATTTGTTATTTTGACTGCGCTCGTTTAAGTTCACTGTATTCGTTTTGATCACTTCAAAGTTCTTGCACTACTGACAGATGTGTCAGATCATTGTTGGTTATTTTACTATATTGTATTCAACAATCTAATCAAGCGTCTAAATAAAACTTTCTTGCTTAAAGAAAGGGCGGTGTGGTTAAATCACAAACACGATCACACATACTGCTACAGAGCTCGTTTGTTGCCGTTCTGGGAAGCCTCCTTAATGTCCACAGCCCCTTGAGTACCTTTTATTTTGCAGATACTTTCACATGTTTTAGGAGGAATAGCTAAGGGAGCTAGCTGGCTCCACAGTCCAATATTTCCTCATGGACTCGTTCAGCCATCAGTTGTCGCATTCTCACAGTCACTCAGACTTTGGCTCGAAATAATCAAGCAAGCACACAGAATGTGAGAGGACAGGCCCTCTTTTCCAATTTGCAACCCCCACCAGAGACACA
Organism: Taurulus bubalis; assembly: GCF_910589615.1. Lineage (NCBI taxonomy): Eukaryota > Metazoa > Chordata > Actinopteri > Perciformes > Cottidae > Taurulus > Taurulus bubalis. The sequence goes on from NC_136589.1 coordinate 28,325,933, forward strand.
CACACACACACACAAAAAGAAAGTGAGTTTCTGGCATGACAATTCCACATGATATTTGCTTTAACTATGAGTTGTGGTCAGTCTCAGTAAAGTCAACTTAATTGCTATGACAAATAGAAAAAGGACTATATGTGACACATGAAACAGGCCACATTCCTTTTCTGGAAAGAACATCTAATAGAGAAAATAACAGATTCTCAGGTATGCAGGTGTGTGTGTGTGTGTGTGTGTGTGTGTGTGTGTGTGTGTGTGTGTGTGTGTGTGTGTGTGTGTGTGTGTGTGTGTGTGTGTGCGTGTGTGTGTTAATGACATGAGGGATGTATGTTGAGTGAAGTTGAGAGCTTAATGTGTTGTGTATGTAGAGCAGATTTAAATCAGTGTAAGGAATGTGCTGCAGTGCCGTCAGCTGCCTCCTCACTAAGAAGATTAGACCAATGTGATTAATAGTCGACCTGCAGCTCCACTTTGATTCCACCGGGTGGCACCAATCTTGTGATTGAGTATTCAGTTGGGTGGATAGGTGATCTTGGGTCACTTTATGGGTCTGCAGTGAAACTCAATCTCTCTGAAAGCCCAATCACACAGGGGGAGTTGTGCAGATTGTATCATATTTCCGACAGAATTTATTTAGTATTTGTTACGAGATCTTCCTCACTGCCTTAGTTTCTGTCCATGTGTTCAACACTTAAGTCATAACTTAACTTTTGCTGTGCAGCTCTTGAAACAATACATTTAACATTACACACATGCACGCACACACACGCTGCACAATAAGCACACCTGCCATACAGACAAGCATAGTATTAAAGCGAAAGACAAAATATAAGAAGTGACATATCAATAATAAAATAAGTCACATATCAAGCCTTTACTGTACTTTATAAAGCCATGTTACACTCTTATGAGGTTAATGCAGTATTGTTTTGTTTCTCCTATATCAATGTGAGGCTTCTGGGACAGAGGATGTTGTATGTGTACAGATTGTAAAGCTCTCTGAGGCAAATTTGTGATTTACAAAATAAATTGATTCTAACAATTTTGCCCTGTTAATGGTAAACATGTTACATAAGTGGTTTGTTTCTCATGGGCATTTAAATGTGGGTAAATGCCGCTCTTCGGTTGTGCCTGTCTTGCTTTGTCCCTCACGCGAACAATGAAGCAGCTACTGCAGCCTCTCCAGCTGCTACTATCTGGCCTCCATCTCCCTCTATGACTCAAAGGCTGTTCAACTGGAATATGAAAGGATGCCAAGGCAGACTTAAACTTCTGACCATGATTGTAATATCAAATTAGAGGCTTTCTGGCTAATGAGATTATGAAGAACAAAGCGCCGTGTGAGGTCTGTATTATGTCCGAGTACTACAACGCACGCACACACACACACATTAAGCTTGATTCTGTAATATGATGCTCACTGTACACAGACACAGGCATGCAGAGGCATGCACTCACATCGGCTGGATTCACACTGACGTATAGAGTTGGGAATTAAGATAGCTTAGTGGATACGGGTGGACACGCTGCCAGTGCATTTCTAAAATAAGTCGCAACCTTTTGGTTGCAAAACATCAATCTGCGGTTTGGTGGCGGGTGCCAAAAAACGGCAGAGCAGAGTGAAGAAGTGGTAGAACAAACAACAGTAATCCCTCTTACAACTGTGCAAGCAAAATAACCACACACACACACACACACACACACACACACACACACACACACACACACACACACACACACACACACACACACACACACACACACAAGGCCTCAGGAGGAGGAGCATCATCCCATGCACAGACAGACAGAGATGCGTCATTCCTGATCTCACAGATAGTAACCCTTTTTTTTCTTCTCCAAAGTCTGGCTTTTTACATTCTCCTTTAATCCCTTCATCGTCCATCAGCACCTCATCACTCAGTCAGGAGAGGAGAGGCGTCATGTGGTGGTGGGTGTCAATGTTGGGAAGAACTAACTGTGAGAATAAAAACGTTTTGGATGCAAACGGACTGCTTTTCAGGCGGCCACCGAACATATGTGCCCCTTTTGGTAGTTTGGCCTTTATGCATAATGCTAGACTACCAAAAACAACCCCCACTAATACTCTCCACCCTCAAAATACAGCCACCCTAAGCAATCTCTTCTTTGATCCCCTAAAGCTTGATCCCCTAAATGTTGGTCAAAGATGGTTGACCTCCTACAGACAGACAGCATGTGAACCAAATATTAAGCACAGTCTGTGTTACATGGAGAATATAGTCCTGGTTGACGCTCACTAATCCCCTCATGCTCCACAGCATATCAGAACTAGATCTATATTAAACAGAAAAGGATTGCTGGGATAAAACAATGTAGCCGGTTGCTACTTAAAGCATATTTTGGCTGAAACAAAACATATCTCTTTGATCGAAACGAGGCTCTCGATGAGCCAACTGTGAAGTGATATCTGCTGTGGAAATTCTAGGTAATATCGCTCAGCCCTAGCACACACAGAGTGAGAAGTGCTGTGTGTGCCGAGTGAGAGTATGTGGTGGTTGAGGAGAGTGACGGGGGACATGCAAGTGTAAAAGTGCTGGTTCTGTGCAACAGAGGAATGAGCACGTAAAGAGATCTATGATACAGAGTTATATTTACACACTAATTAAAGTCTTTTTCAAAGCAGACATTTAACTCGTCATAATAAGAAAAGCACAGATGTGAATACTAATAACTAATGACTTTAACAATGAGTCTGTTCTATACAAGTGTCTGAGTTAGTCATGACAGTATGACAGTGCAAGCACGCACAATATTAGGACCCTAAAACAGAAGCAGCTAAATGGAATTCAGCCATTCAGCCTGCAAATGTTTACCAAAATATTTTTGGGGTAATGACACGCACACAAATGTTGCACATCCAAATTCACATCTGCACACACAATACATTGTGCAACACTGTTGCTGAAATTCACACCAAAAAAATAAACATTTGTGCACATTTTCTAAAACAAAAGATACATATTTGTATGCTGAGAACAATCTGCTGATCAGCCAAATGTGTTTTAAATTAAATCCTAAATATAGTTTCTGCTCAGTGAGAAACACGTCACCTTTAGAAAACACCTCAACAAAGCCTAACATCATCTCACGCCCTCAAAAGGATCCATAATACCTGCTGAGATTGCTCATTGTCATCTATGTTTGTCTTAAGCTTTGTGGCAGGATCGCTACTACAATGAAGGTAATTGTAAAGGTCTACCTCCTCGTCATCGCTGGGCAGGCGTTGGTAGTCAGACTCTGACATGTCCTGCAGTCTCTGGTAGTCGGCCGTCTCCCCCATGGTGGGGCTACCAGCCCCCGGGATACGTGTCCTCAAATGCCTCAGACAGCCACCGCTCCAGTCAGTGAGTAACCCACGCACTCAGTCAGTCAGTCGGTCAGCCAGCTTTGAGTACTGTGCTGTCATCAGGAAGACAAGTACAGTAATCTGCATGTCATTCACGGTACAGCACTGCTTTAGTTCAGATAACCAAGCACAATATTTCTAATCATTTGACCAAATATGTTGCCGCTGTATACCTCCAATACTCTTGTTCATTCAGGTTGAGTCAGCTTTCCTTGTCAACGGCCGGACAATTACTTTCCCATGTCCACAGTGATAACAGGGCTGTGTTCACCTGTAAAAACACAGGTGTTTATCTTCATGGCTATTTAGAAATGCACTCATCTCGCAAGCTGCAGACAATAGTTCTTGATGCAGAAGGAACGTAGTCTCTATCTTCTGATTGCTGTGGCCAGGCAGCGATTCTTCCTCTTCTGAAGAAGACAATCCGCTTCCTTAAAATACAGTACTGTTTGTCCTTTTCCCCCGCCAGTGGCTTAAATCTCCAGAGAGTATCTGAGGTGTTTCACTAATTGTTCCAAATTAATTTACAGGTCGTTAATGTCCTTCGAGACAAATCCCATGTGTGAAAGCTGCTGCAGTCAGAATGGAGCATTGGGATGATGCAGCCGAGGTGTGGCACTGTGGGTGACAAATCCAGCAGGCTCCATTTCTGTATTCCCATCTCACTTAATAGTAATAACCGTACCCTCAATCTAGCTGTCTACTTCGCTCTCCACCTTGCTCATCGCTGCTCTCTCTCTCTCTCTCTCTCTCTCTCTCTGTCTCTCCAACTGCTCTCTCGCCTTGCTTTAGTGCTGACATGCTCTTCATATCCAGCAATGTCCCCCCCCATCCCCCCCGTCCTCTCTCTCTCACACCACACACACACACACACACACACACACACACACACACACACACACACACGCACACGCACACACAGATCCTGAGCAGCTGTCCAATCAAACTGGCAGGGAGGATTTTTTTATGCTGCTTTGTCCGAAATGAACTTCCTGATTGCTCGGTCGATGCCTAATCCCTCGCTGTTGTTATTGTTTTTTGCCTCCTCTCCTCCTTTCAGTCCCTCACCCTCTAACCCGCTTTCCACACCCCTCCACTTGATTTTTTTCTCTCCTCAATATCAGCCCCGGCCAAATGATTTGGCGATTGTCCGCCTTTTCTATTATCGTGGCAACATCAACCAATCACACCCCCTTCCTGGTCTCCTGTAGTCACGGCGATCCAGTCAGCAGTGGTTCTGATAGAGGCAGCCAATAGTGGCAAGGCTGGCTGACACGGGAGGGGGGGGAGGGGAGATGATGGCGAGAGGCGGGGGAGAGGTAATCCTCCCCCTGAGAGGGAGAAAAACATGGCCATGCTGCTTTGTGTGTGTGTGTGTGTGTGTGTGTGTGTGTGTGTGTGTGTGTGTGTGTGTGTGTGCCTCCTGGTCTTTCCCAAGCAGTAGTGGGACTAGCAACATTGCAGTCCAAGCACCGATGCCATTGAGCAAATCTGTAACACATCTAAATTACTCATACGTCTTCCATCCTTTCGTCCATGTCCCTCTTTATTCTTCTCTCTTTCCCCCTCTCCCTCTCTCTCTCTTCCAGCCCTGTTAAAGTCCTCAGGCCGCTTATTTGCAGCCCGATGAGCTACATTCGCTCTTTGCTCTCATTCCTCCGTCTCTCCTCTGCTCTGTTGATGAATCTGCTCCCCTGGAGGCCGGCTGTCACGCAATATTGCATGGTAAATACACAAACGTGCACACACCTTCATTAAAAGGCACGTACACACACACACACACATACACACACACACACACACACACACACACACACACACACACACACACACACACATCACTGAACAAATATGTAAACTCAGAAACACTGTGCATGCATGCAGACACAATACACAACAACACAAAGGCCTGTATTTCTGTATTTACTGGACATAATGCTGATTTTATCAATGCATTTTGAGGACACTGCCAGCAATTGCAATCAACCTGTCTGACACTCCCAGTCAGTATCATCACACTTGTCTAAGTCCAGCAGGTCAACAGACAGTCCCACTGCCAATGAGAGCTGGCATCCCACATAGTATCAAGTAGGGCCGAACAATTAATCAAGCATTTATCACAATCACTATTTTGAATTTGCATAATTAAATGAACATGGTTGCCTGTGATATGTGGCATTTAAAATGTGTGCTTTGCTCATAGAAAACTTAAATTAAGTGCTGCCTAAAGTAACAGGCAGCCACCAGCTAGTACAACATGGAAGGCAAAGCATTAATCTGTATTGAAATATAAAAGTGCATCAAAATATTGTGACAAAAACTGAATAATCCTGATAAATGATAAATAATCGTGATCTCAGTACTGATCATAATTTTGGCCATAATCGTGGTGTTCTATTACCAGTGCATTTGTTTGATACACATACAAGAAACACTGCAGCTATGCAATATTTGACCAATATGAGACAATACAACATTGCCCTGAGGTTTTGATGAGGCGACAGAGAGTTGGTTTGGACACTTAATACAGTCTGTGCAGAGGGGGTTATATACTATACTTTATCCTAACCTCAATACTGAACGTAGTTACACAAAAAATAATCCAACACTACCGTATTTACTATGAAATGCACCAGTCCGAGGCTCAGTGGTACCCAAAGCCAGATAGTAGACATCAGGAGCAGTAGGGAAGAGGACATCCCGGCCAATCGAGGCCATGACAAATGGAGCAAGCTGAGCTGTGGTGTCATGTGGGGTTACTGCTGCCCAGCGCCTCCCCCTGATGAAGTTAACACGCTCCATTACAGACGGTATGGTGGTGGTGTGTTACAACCAGAGGGCAAGGCTGAGTAGTGTAAAAATAATCATGTACAATGACGTAAAAAAAAAATCTCTACAATTTTTCATTGCAAAATGTCATTACCTTGATCAGTAAGCTTTTGAACAGGAGCTGGATGAAATCCCTGATGTCTACTGCTGATGTGGGGCTCGCAGGGTGGAAATATGATCAGGGTAGGAACTGGACAGGACAGCGAAGGAGGCTTTAGTGTGTCTGTGTTTGCGTGCGTGTTTGAGCCACACGTGAGGGTCACACCTTCGTGGAAAGTAGAGCATATTCTATGGAACCTCTTTGACAATGTTAACATAATAACATATGATATAAATTATTAGACGATTCTAGGAAGCATTTAATCTATTGAGGATTTTCTTCAATTAACTAATTCATGATTTATTCTAAAAATTATCATAGTTCTTTTATCCTAAATATATCACACTGGGCTCGGATCTCTTCAGATGCATTTCTCTTCTTTTATATTATATATATTTGACAAAATAATCAATGCATTAATTCTAAATTAATTGACATCATTAAACTGTCTTTCCCAAAAGAAAACAGCAATATATATTGTGAAAGAAAGAAATATGTACTATGTTTTTAAAAGTAGATCAAAGTAAGAAAAGATTTAATGATATTAAAAAAATATATAATCATCACAAAAATCATACCGATTGTTCGAAAATGTTTAATGTCATTGACGGCCCTGATTGCAGTTAAATCTGCATCTATTACGCTGTTAGATATAGTTATGTTGGAACTGTTGGTAGAGCTACGACAATTAGTCGATTATTCAATTCACCAATTACAGAAAATTACTCAGTAATTGTTTTAATAATAGATTCATTGTTTAAGTCATTTCCTCTCCAATGTGAGAATTTACTGCTTCTATCTTTTTATGTTGTGAACTGAATAATCCATAAGGGTTGGCCAAACAAAACAAGACATGTGAAAACCTCATCTCATCTTCGACAGACCGTTTCTGACAATGTATTAATCGATTAAACAATTAAGTATTTTATGCTGATCAATTCAGCAGCAATTGAGAAATTAATGACTATATTAACTGATTTTTAAAAAGAATCATTAGCTGCAGCCCTAAAGAACTGTATGCCGGCTGAGTGTAAACACTGAACCCTGCACTTACTGTAATGCAAAATGCTGATGACATCATCAGGGTTATTTTTCTCCTAACTTGACAGATGGTGCTTTTGAGCCCCAGAAGATATTATACAACTGTTTTCAAGCTCCCATCACTCCCACTTACACAGACAATTACGTGTTAAATAAGTGGAGTTCTCCTTCAATTCTGAAGTTGATTTACAACAAATCAAATATAACTCATCAAAGAAAATAGGACTCTTATATCATCATACTGAACCATGTATGAACAAATATCTTGCCAATAGATCCTGGACTTCCAATTTGTGTACAAAATCTTGTAATTTTGCCAAATAATGTAAAACCAACTATTTTAAACATAAAAAAAAAGAAAATTCCAAAGAGCCTAACGGCGGTCAAACTTGTCATACATAAAAAATATCTTTGTTTCTTGAGAAAGCTGAACTTAAAATGGGTTACAGACCTGTTTCTGGTGGGATTTCAAATCAATTCTTTTGACAAATGTCTATCCTTGGCACATAAAAGCATCTACTGCATGTACATGAAATATTTCTTCTCACAGGTCATGGGAGCAATACTCACCCTAAACTTCTGATCTCTATTGACTGAGGAGATGACTTCACCTCACACATGTTACCAGATGTCACTACTCGACAATATGAAAAGAAACATTAAGATTAAGCGATGACTCTGCTACCGGAAAATGTTGACACAATAAAAAACGTCACTGTGAAGACATGGTGCAGTAGCTCCTTCAGTGCTTCTGTTCTGCTTCATCTCCAAAAAAACACCAGGGGACTGAATCCTAACTCTTGATCCACGTGCTGTCAGTCAATACTAAACCTCTTTTCTCTCCCTGAATCCTCACCATACGCTGAAAAACCTTATCAAGATCTCCACATACAAATGTGATGTGGCTGAATGCGCTGTAAAGCAGAACAGCTTAATTGTATTAGTGAAAAGAGCCACAAACCCAAATGTTTTGCAATGTCCTTCATACTTAAAATCTATAACTCTAACTGACCTTAAGATCATCGTGGAAAAAAAAATCCCAAAAGTTTAAACGGAGTATATAAACTATGGCTGCAACCATCAACATTACTTATTTTTCTGAAAAGATTAGTTGATTGGTCAACTGACAGAGCATTTTGATGTTTAATTATTGACCTTTTAAGTAATTGATCAAGCTCAAATGGCTTTATTGATTTCATTGAAAAATTTAATATTTTTGATTGGTTGGACAAAAGAAAAATACGAGAGTTCATGTTGGGCTCTGGAAAATTGTGACACATTTTTTCAAATATTTTTTATTAGAAATATTTCATCCATTAATCCAAACAAACAAAAAAGTAAAAAGCAACCGGATCATCGATAGCCATAACTATTTTCACTGTCAAATCTTTCATTTTTCAATTAATCTAGTCATCTGTAAAATATCACAAGACTCCCTAGAATCCAAGATGACGTCTTCAAATTACACTGGACCAATATCTCAAAACATAATAATATTTAATTTAACTTGTTATATAACAGAGAAAAGTACCAAATCCTGGCAGTGGAGTAGCTAGGAAGGAACATGTTCTTCTTAAAAAATGCTTTCAAATGCAATCAGCTCCAAATACATTTTGACAATTATTTATACAATTGGGATGCCACATTGGACGATACATCTTTTCTTATTCCAGAATACTTTATGTTATCCATTCCCAATACAGTCTAACATAAGATGCACAATCCCCCCTAGGCACATAAAGCCTTATAGATGATGTATTGTTTTATCCACGTATCTATTCATACAATTCTGATTAAGTGTAATTGGCTGACTGCGTTGGGAAGAGGATGAGCATACAGACAAATTGTCCTACTTTATGTGGATTCATAAAACGCATCACATTCTGAATTTGCGTCATCAGCTTTTTTAATCAAGAGTAAAAAACACCAAAAAAAGCAGTAAGTCCAAAACTGTAAACCTAATGAGGTTGAAAGATGGCTTGTCCTCAGCACAGCAGGCTCAGTTGGATCAATCATGGAGTTAAAAAGTAAAATGCCATAATTACTTCCATCCATACAATATTTCATACAGAGTTGTTGTCAAGAGAATTACTGTCCTCAACAAATCCTCTCTCATCACCTCTTTCCCAGAAAGATTTCCACTTCGGCTGAATCAGAGGCGGACAGGAACGCAGAACAAATCCACTGTGGACAGAGGTGTGAGAGAGGGATGAAAGTGAGAATGCATGTGTGTCTTTGTGTGAATGTGACTAGGAGTGAGAGATAGATAGACCTCCATGCCATATAATCCTCAGCCCTCATGCTGTCTTTCTAGGAAGTGTGTGTGTGTGTGTGTGTGTGTGTGTGTGTGTGTGTGTGTGTGTGTGTGTGTGTGTGTGTGTGTGTGTGTGTGTGTGGGTGTGTGTGTGTGTGTGTGTGTGTGTGTGTGTGGTGTTTGCTTTCCCCCCGTCCCTCACGGCTAAACAGGTGGGATTTAAGAGGGTGAACTAAAGCCTGCGGGCAACACCGGGCCATACCGGGAAGCAGAGGACAGGATTAGTGGGCCAGGAGGCCGGGCCGAGGGTCCCACTGTCTCACATAATCTCTCAGTGCGTTGGTGCTAAGGTCACAAGTGATGAGGTATGCAAATCATCGGAAGCTAAAGCTAAAGCTCTCCGTGTTTCACAGCCATCTGGTCGCCTGGTCATGCATCAAGCCAGGGGGCGGTGTGTGTGTGTTTTTGTTTTTTGTCATTGAAGTGACACTGAGCATACCGACTCCTTCACACCCTCAGCTCACAAGCCGGCCCTTCTAGCTGGGAAACATTATCATATCAATCAGTATTGTAATATATCTACTTTATCATGACAATAATGTTACAAAATACTGTTGCGCAAACTTTTAATATAAACTAAGTAATTTAGTAATTTACGGTATTGTTTTACATCTGTGATAAGTTGAATAATTTTTAAAGCATAGCATTTTATTGTATTAAATATCACTTTTATACTCTAATAGGAGATTTTGTATACGTTTACCAAGCTATTTATAAACAACATAATATTAATTTGAACCATGTCCAGCCCTACCTTGTGATTGACCATGCCCAATTTAAAACTACAATTAATCTGAGCTCACTGTATGAAGAGGTGTCGTCCTAATGAGTGCAGCATATTGCAAACTCTTCCCACCTGTAACATACAGAACAAGCAATTCCATCCGGCCAAATAAGCAAAGTATCGCAGCCACAGTTCTCAATCGCATCTGTGCTCTGTGAATAATGCTTCTGTGAATAATGTTTCTGTTTCTGATGTACTCTCTGCATCTGGCCACATGGAGGCAGCCTGAGTCAGGGAGAAGAAAAAGTTCTATTCATGTTCATGCAGCAGCTGTAACTACTGGAGACAAATCATCTCTTGAATGTAACTCAAATGTGTTTCTGTAAGGAAAGTTTCTTCTTTTTTTATTCGGACTGATTTCAAAGTGTCTCGTCTTTAATGTGTCTGAACAGTCTGACAGCAGAGTTCACATGAATTATAAAGAAGTCTGAATCAAGAGTTCACAATTATCTACACTGCTGCTTGAGGAAAGGTGTAATAAAGGTGTTCAGTGGAGCAACAGGGACACTTTAACCACCCAGTTAATTGAAATGTTGCCTCATAACTAACATAACTTGTGTTTGAATTCCCAGTGAAAACATATTGGGATTATTTTAAGAATATTTAAGTAAATGTGGTTAGACTTTAATAATTCTCTGTGATGTCCGTCTGCAGCTTTCAACTCTTCTATTTTTAGAAAGCAGACATGACTCCCTTGCTTGGCAATGAGAAAAAGTGAAATGCCAGCTTAATGATTTATATCCACACACTTACCAAAGCTTTAGAAACAGCCTGACGATGATGACGAGATGGCACTTTAAGAAGTAGGGCTTATCCTAAATCTGTGTTGCTTGTACAAACATTAAAAGAGCCTCAGCTATTTATCAAATCTTCCATTGCAATTAGTTACAAAACAGGTCATATTGTAATGCTTTGCTAATGTGTCACAGTAAGTGTGTGTGTCACAGACCTGCAGCATTGCATCATTACTGTTGGTACAGGTAGGTGTGTGTGCGTGTGCCTGGTCAATATGTAAGCTGCTCTTCCGGTCCCCTCTACCCAGAAAGAGTGAGTGAGTGATTGAGCAGAGTCACAAGAGATAAGAGAGCCAACAGCATACATTATACCCTGTGACCCCGAGTGTGTAGTGTGTGCGAAGAGGCAAATACGATAAGATAATGCAGCTTGTCAACAAACTGAAGCAAACCTTTACTACAAGGATATGAATGGAAATAGGGTCATCATGACAATGATACACAGGTGCTCTCAGTGAGAAGGATTTGTCTCTATTGTGATTTATTTCTCAACACTATCAAACAAACCAACGATGTGACTGTGCTGCATGGTGTAAACTGTGTGTGAACCCTGAACTTCTACGATAGGCCTCTCACCATTTATGAGGTGAACTACGCATGCACTAAAAGCAACCTTGGTATTTTTGAACCTGGATGTTATTCTTATATTTGTGAAGAGTGTTCATGCTCACAACATTGATTTGAGTTAGACCAAATGCTATATTGATGCATGCATGCCGTTTTTAATTTTTTTAATTAGTGTAGGTTTGGGGAGATGATGGTATAGGCCATGAGACAAAATAAACTTGTTAGTAATAAAAGATAATTTAAGATTATTATTTAATATAATAGATATTCAATTCCTTGGAATAACAAAACAATTAATTAATGTTTGATATTTTATCCATGAACCTTTTTTTCTTAGCTTATGGATAAAGTTAGCAGAAACTTTGCGATATCACGATATGCATTGATAGCATTGTGTAAAATTACCTCGAGCATGATAGAGGATCCTCTGTCTTTCAAGCATGTAGAGCTGACGTTTGTTTTATATTAGATACGGTCTGTGCCAGATTGTGCAGAAGAAAACTAACCCATGTTAACAATGGTCAGTAGTCTGAAGCGTCTTTCAGATGTAGAAGCGGAGCTTGAATGTAAACCTTTGGGCAGCCCGTGGCTGTGAGTTGCATTGCCACAAGGTGATCTATTACAGGGTCTCTTAGTCAGGAAATCTGATGCGTTAACCACGCGGGAGGCATACAATTCACCCGGAAGTGACAGAGAGCGCGCCAGTCCTCAGGGGGGGCTGGAAATGCAATACCTGTGTGTCTGTGTGGAGCAACAAAAAAAAAGAGATAATGATGGGTGAAAGGAGAGGAAGGCTGAAGAAGAAGTAAAAGCAACAATGAAGAAGTAAAAGCAACAGTGACGCATGTGACAACTGGTCTGCAGGTAGATTGATTGAGGTGTCAGCAGACTGGAACAGCAGGGGGTGGAGGTATGATATGACAGCCGGATGTTAGCTCAGGGTTAAAATAACACTGTCCTCTCTCTCACACCCACACACACACACACACACACACACTCAAATATATTTTGAATCCCAGAGGCTCCCTTTCCTCCGACTTCTCCTCTGTCAGTCCTGGCCCCTGAGGCCCTCCAAGTATTCAGAGACAATCTCCACAAAAAGCACACTCACTGGTCGCTGCTATTCTGGGAGCTTCCTCTATGAGTGCCTTTCCCTCCATCATCATACTTCTCTCCATCTACCTTTCCACAAACACTTTCTTTATTCAAATCCAGAGTAACAAGTAACTCAGAATCATTCTTGGAACATCACAAACCAAACTCAAACATAATTTCTTGCCCCCTTTGCTTTTAATGTTTTTTCTATCATAACATTAATGCACAAATTGAAGGCACTGATAGGATTGCATAATGGGATCCTAATGGTAATTTTACCTTGTAAGATTTAATGTGAAAAATGTGTGAAAAATAAATTGATTGATTCAAGAAGTCTGTGCTCCAGTTTTTTGGTTGAGTGAAACTCAAATGTGTTAGCAATGGTACCAACAAGTAACAAGACTAAATGGTTAACAACACAGAGCATATAGTCTAGCTCCTAGGAGGGTGTTTTTTGAGCTAGGTGGATGTGACGTCATCGAGACTATATGCATGTAATATACAGTCTATGCATTCAATCAGTGGCAGAATAAAACAGGAAATAAAAGGTTGTTTGAGAACCCCAACCACTTTTTGCCTCATTAGATTGCAGAGGAAAATAAATACTCAAATAAAGTGCATGCATCTGAAAACTATACCTTAAGCCTTAAGTTCAGTACTCTAGTAGAGATACTCCCACCACTGATCTTCACATTACAGAGCTTCTATTGGTAAGGCTACATATGCAACGGTTCAGTCATAAATCAGACCCCTCGGCAAAGGAAGGAAGCCTGGCCCGACTTTAAGAGTAGTGTGTGATAAGCATCTATAACAGGGCTGCCACTCCACCTGCTCCAATTATAGAGCCATTTACAGACCAAGACACTGACGCTGCCTCTGTAAACAACCAGCATTGCCCTGGTAGCAGCATTCAGTCATTCGTGTGGTGTCAGTGACAGCACCCAATCGCACTAAGGCATGTTGGCACAATTCTTACATTGACAGGCACACACACCGTACACACTCGCATGGTCTGTTCCTCTCACTTATCCCTCATTCTTAGCCGTCAAACACACACTCGATTGTCATTTCTCTTTGTACTGAGGCTTGCAGACACCTGTTTGGGAGCGTCTGGCTGGCCGGCATCCTGTGTGTGGTCTGTTTGTGTCTGAGTACCAGAGGGCTTTCTCTCAAAGCCACCAGTGTGACTCTAACTTCCTCCTCCTCCAACTCATTAGCTAAGAACTGTTTTTCAGGGACTGTAGTGACTGTGCCCCGCAAATAGAAAATAAACAATGGGACATGACGGATCTTGTCTTTTTGATACACAAACACATGTCTGATAAAACAGGAAACGGTCAACCACATCCACCCTCTGTTTTTAAATGTGTTTCTGCAAGGATATCATTAATGCATGCAATATGTAAATACTTTTTAGCTTTCTTCATCATCCTGCCATGATATCTTTAACTCGCACACTAAAAACCAACAGTGTGACCCAAGATGACATCATCCCCTGTATTTGCTCCTCTGCAAAGTGAATAGCTACCATTCAGACACACAGAGAGCCGGTCTGTGGAGCTCTCCACTCTGAGCAAAGCACAGTCACTGTTTGGCATGATCTCATGTCTGCATAGCTCACACACACACACACACACACACACACACACACACACACACACACACACACACGCACACACTGTGTGTGAGTGTGTGTTTAAACAGTGTACACTACGGCAAAAACATGCACAGCAGACAGTCACACCCAGCTGCAGTGAATTCAGAAAACAGAATACAGCGCTATTGTCTGACATGCAGACAATCGCCTTACCGGCAATATTTGAGCCGTTGAAACCAGGCTCTCTTTCCTGGTCTGAGTCCAGCGCCTGCTCCGACACTGTCGATACGTCTCTCAGGTTGATGACAGAAAGTCCACCACGTGCAGACGAGGCCCCCAGTCCATTGAGGTGAGATTTTGCCCAGCTACAAGTCCACGGCACTGCGACGATAGCCCACGCTTACATGATGTCATCCTCATCCATTGGTCAACACAAACCCAGGAGTATGTTTCATGTCTTGCCTGTGGGGGAAAAAAGGTTACACTGTAGAATGATAAGGTCTAAATATCATATTGTTTTCTTTCATAAAGCATCACGGAGAGCTTGCCTCTTCACCTCTAATTGCAGATCTGCTGTTCTTCCTGTGCGGAATACAACATAAGGCAGATAAACACCTTTACGAGCACTGGGTGTCTCGACTGTCCTGAGTGACTGAAAGGGAGCACCCATGGGTCTTTGTGCACCCACAGAGAGACCTAATATTGTGATAAGAGAATGAGTCAGAGTCAGGGCCCTGGGGAGGTTTACAGGGTTTCAGGGGGGGGGAGGAGGAGGGGTGCCAACACACGCACATGAAACAAGACAGCACTTTCTAAGAAAAGATATATAATAAATACAAATATGCTATCCACAGTGGTTCAATTAAAAGGAAAGTAAGGTGTACTGTAAAGTAAGGGTGTACATGCTTTATAATAAATATTTCTCCTCCCTATGCTAAACATGCTAATTATAAGCATTACATTGTGGTATGAGACATATTACTATATATATATATATATATATATATATATATATATATATATATATATATATATATATATATATATATATATATATATACAAAAAAATACTGTTATTATATTTTTGTTCAACGCAAGTTATTATTTCTTTCCATTTCAAGGCACATCCAACATTACATCTATTGAGATGAAGCGGAAGCCAACCATCTACCCACTCACTTCAAACACATGCTTGCAACACCTGAACTGACTAAACCACAGAGCTGAGTCATTTTCTCACAACAACACCATTGTAAAACTGAGAAGTGAAAACATTCTGTTAAAATAGATTTTGTTGTTTTTGATTTATATAGATTATAATCACCTCAACCCAACTCAGGGTTATACAGAATCGTAATACAAATCCTGAAAAAGCTAAAAAAAAAAACATGAAACTCTATTTGACTGTAGCCTGTTGAATCAATTATTTACAGTAGGCTACAACCGGAAGCAACTTCCAAAGCTTGATGTGAATTGACTTGACATGTTTCCTACCAGGTCTGGGGGCTGTGGCAGGAATGCCTGGGGCCCTGTGCAGGAGAGGGCAGTATGAATGAATCAATGCAATTCACACAGACACACAAGGACACAGTCCACCCACCACCTAGGGAAGTAGCTGACTGGAGCCTCCAGTGTCAGAGGAGAAGCTCACAACAAGGAGAAACACCAAGCTATTCTTCCTCCCTGCATACGCTCCACAAATGACCCCTTTGTCTGTGATAAAAAGAAGGAAAAAAAAGCACTACGTATGTAACTGTGCATGGAGAAACACGAGCATGCTGGACAGTAACACACACCCATCACACACAAGCTCATGTCGGCGTGTGAACTGTAAACAGATGCACAGACACGCGACAGTACGGCAGCTTTTAGTTGACAAATTGCCACTTGGACGTAATTTATTTATCGACACATGCACTATTGAATCAGGCTAAAACAGTGAGCTGCTTCTTTTTCTATTGACAATAATCTGTAACATGCCAGAGGGCAACATCACTCGACCTCAGTGGATTTCACATTTCTGTTACGCAACTCTGTCAGTGGGCAGGGAGGAGAAGGTAGTTTAAGGCTGCCGCCCCCACACTGACACATAAAGCCACACAAACACTACCTCGTCCCTAGAGAGTCTAAGAAAGGCCCAAAATAAACTGCACAAACACGGTCCAGCCCAGAGTTCACTTAAAACACCACAAATGTACTAGAAAAGCAGCTCTCTCGTCTAACTGAGCATCCAAAGAGTGCTGTTTACCATCATGCACTCTGACTGAATGTAATGTGATTTAGGTGATTCGAAAAATCTGTTCACCACTTTGGCCCAGACTGAAATATCTTTTGGTTGGATTGTCATGATATTTTGTACTAATGTTCATGGTCCTCAGAGGACGAACACCAATCATTTTGAAATGTACGAACATTGGTGGTCTCTTAACTTCTCATCTTGCAGAAGAAGAAAAAGTGATCCTTTATTAATCCCCTTGGGGAAATGATTCTCTGCATGCTAAGTGATTAAGGGGCAGTGTGCTGCCGTGAGGCGCCCGGGGAGCAACTAGGGGTTCGGCATCTTGCTCAAGGATGCTTTAACATGCAAACTACGGGGAGACTGGGGATCGAACCGGCTACCTTGTGGTTACAGGACGACCACTCTCCCCATAAGCTACAGCCGCCAGCTTTTCATTCATGCTGCCCCATGATGAAGTCAACATGGCATCACTCACCAAAAAAAAAGTGTTTTGAATCGCATCATCTTTAGTTGACCAGGATCTCCAACACTGACGATGACCTTTGTCTTGGACTGTGCTGCATTTTAAACTCCTCTTTTAACTGTTAAATCATTTTTATACCAACAACATATCAGCTACTAATAAAACAAGTTTAAACATAATTAAAACTTAATATACACTGTCGTTCAAACATTTGATATGACCACAGAACCTTGATTTGTTACAGTGGGATGTTATTATGTACAAGGAGTTTGCAAAGAAATTATGTTTTGTAATGCGGTACAAAGGTCCAACCAGACTGAAAATTGAAAGGTCAGAAAGAGACAAATATCTCTCTGAGCAACAGTTGAATAGGAATAGAATAAATCACAAGTTGTTGGTACATGAAACAGGAAGCTTAGCATAAAAATGTGTGCACATTTAAATAGGAACAGGTTCCTGTTTTTGTGTCAAGTGCACAATAATGTCTATGATAAGTTCTGCAGTGTGCCCAAACAAAATGGTCATCGTTCAATAATGTTCTAGGGTCACTTATGCTTTTCTGGACTGGCAAACAAATTAAAAATCTATAAAAAAAAATGTTGGGGGGGGGAATATGGTTACAACATATTCTCCCCTGGCATGTAACACTGTGGGAACATCAGCTCAACGCAAGTTTTAATCATTTAATTATTCTAAATCTAAAACATAAACTATATATTTGGTGTATATTATATTATATTCCTATTGTCTCTCTTAAAATAGTCATTACTAAAGAAAGGAAGAGAAACATTATGACTCCAAACTCAAGAGACGGTGGTGTATATTGAACTCTGAATCAGTTTAGTAGCAGAACCTTTGTTTTGAATGCGTTTCTATTGAAAGCAAAGCTGCAAAGAGGAAGACGAGACACATGGAGGAGGCCAGAGGAGTGAAACACAATCTCCTCTCTATTGCGCTCACACCCACACATCTATAGTACGTGTTTCTCACGATAGACAGAAAGAGAATAAATCATATGGGAACATCAATATACTTTTCCGCCACAGTGCTCCATTTACAATCATTTAAAGACATTACTGCAACTTTGAGCTTGATGAATTAGAGGGTAATTTACACCAGTTAGTCGTAACTTTATCAACTGAACACAACTACTCTAAGTGATGCTTTTGTGTGATTCTTCCTCTCGATTAAATCAACTAATCCCCTGTGTTAGTCGACCATGGTATTCTTTGGTTGAGAATAGCCGTCTACAGAGTGGACTTAAAACAGGAGTAAAAAATAAGTGCATTTGTTGCGGACTATTTTCAGCTGCAGATTAATACAGTTGAGTGCTCAAGTGAGTATTTACAGCCACAAGACAGTGGATGTGAGATTAACTCAAAATAAACAGCATAGACTGGGATCTTCATAGTGAAAGAACGTGTCAACAGTAAGGTTCACTGATGGCTTTTTTTTTTTGGCACATGCGAATATGCATTATGGAAACTAGATAGTAGCAAAAACTTTATTTGACCGAGAGGATTCATAATTTTTTAAACATGGTCTCAAATGAGTCAAACAGCTTCGAGTCTTCATATCATATTATTCACATTCTGCTCATAAAGCAGCACTGGAAAGCATCCTGCACACGAGCACACGGACATCTTATCCCCAGCTGTCATTCCTAATCAAAGACTTCAACTTGCTGTATAAAAATACAGCTTAAATGCAGGAAAGTGGTGCAACGCTCCTGCAAACTGTCACATCCTGTCGGGATGTGCTGCACACATCTGACACTATTCCTGTATTTCTAACTGCCCGCTGGGCATCAAGCCGGTATTGACAGACAGTTTCCTCTCAATCCATTGAACATGTCCAATCACCTGTAAACATATTGTCTCAGAGCAGTATTACTAGTTTTAATGTTAACATGTTTTACAGGTCATTGTTTAAACATGCCAGGCAGAAGACTCTAGTTCTTTTCAGTTTTAAATACTTTTTGGGGAATTATAATTGATCATTATTTAATTAAAATATTTTACTGATCTTGTTTACTCCCCCTCTAATGCTTTGTGGCCCATCTGTCTGTCCCTACATCATTCTTTAGTGAGGAGCGAGTAAATGTGGGTAACCGCGTTAATGTCATATGACTGTCAGTGTCAGCCTCATCAAACTACAGTAGTTTAGTCACTATTGGAACATCCTGAAAGTCATGAGATCAGGGCTGATTTTTGTGCAGCAATTACAAAACAATACA
Organism: Taurulus bubalis; assembly: GCF_910589615.1. Classification (NCBI taxonomy): domain Eukaryota; kingdom Metazoa; phylum Chordata; class Actinopteri; order Perciformes; family Cottidae; genus Taurulus; species Taurulus bubalis. The sequence continues at coordinate 28,345,371 of NC_136589.1, forward strand.
ATAGAAAACTAAGAGAAAACAAACCATTTCTTTCAAAAATATGTATGATATATCGCCTATTTCAGTATTTGCACATTTAAAACCTTACTTTACTGAATGCATTAGAAAAAGACACTACGCATGCAAACACATGCATTCGTCAATTTTCTTTCTTTCTTTCAGACTAGTGGAAAGACAACTACCAAAATACACACTAGGGTTTATTTTACTACACTTTGTCCATTTTTGAGAGATGCCTTCTAAATCCACCAAACGTTAGCATGAGATAACGACATGAAAAAATAATGTCAGAAAACTTGTAATACAGTAAGTAATTGTCTTCATTTAAATTGTATCTCCACTACAGTAACACCACCACATTTTCCAGTTTCATTACTATCGATATTCTGAAGTTTTTTGAAGAAAGATTTGGTCATACATCATTCATATCCTGATATTACATTTTATTCCTAAAACATTTTTCAATTTCTTTTTTATTGCTGTTGAGAAATTAGAACACATCTACTAAGAGAATACTTTATTTGCATATTTTAACATACATTTTCAGAAAACTTTACTAAATCCCAAAAAATGGCTCTATCCATTAATTTGATTGTAAAGCTGGAAAATCCATGTTTTTCCCAGAGACGCTCAGACAGTATGTGGGCGGCACAATATACTGTCTCTCTGACCTGATCACGATATCACCTCACAGGAAGCTTGCAGAAAGTACCTAATGAGGAAACATTTGGGTTTCTTAACAAATCTGCTTGTTCCACAGAGCTCTCTAGAATCCATCACTGCCATGCTGTGTTTTTATGTGAGCACTCCCACTATCATCACAGACCAACGGAGTGTCATATTTAGTCGAAGCAAGAGGTGAAAAACTGGATCGTATCCACTTGAAACACAAGGTGACCCCAGTGATTCAATGACAAGCTCCAGCATGTGAAAAGTGGAAGTAGTTATAACCAAACCCAGGTGTGTGATGATGTGAAGGGTCAACGTGAGGGCAAGAGCGTTTGCCCAAATGTCAGCATGCAACCACAAATATTAGAAACCAAGACCAGATGTCGTGGGTCACCAGCAGATTTGGACCGATTGGATTGAGACACGTTATTAAACATGTTGTTTAACAACAGCTTTTGCACTATTATACTGATTAGAAGATAGCTGCACTGCAAGAAGTGAATGCATTTACAACCAAATGTACCATGGTGCAACAGTACAAGCGGATTGATGCATACAAGGGTGGAGACGGGTGGATGGCTAAGTACACCGACTTATCCAGCGTTTCATGGTAGGATGCAAATATAGAGACAATGGATGAAAGAGCAATGCAAGATCTTCTGAATATCCTGCAGGAAAACAGCAAGTTAGGTTGAAACATATTTTTAAAAGTCAGACACTCCGATGTGTATTGACTGACTGATCCAAGTTGAATTCAGATGCAAGTTAGACATTCTTCTTATCCATGATTAGAACATACAATGAAACAAAATCACACCGAGTCGTCCTTATTTATCAATGGTCTACTGTACGAGAGCGCCCTGGACTTTACCTTGTGGGAGGCCAGTGGGTCAATCTGGTTTTATAGTCAAACACTGGAACCCATTAAGGTTAATTGTACCAATAAAATAAAACAGTTATGTGCAAATGGCTTACATAATGCTTAGTGTAAAACTATGAGCATTACTCATAGATCTACAGATAATGACAGTTTTGACAAGTGTGTATGTGTGTGTGTGACACACAAAGAGAGAGATACAGACAAGGAGAGAGAATGATAGAATGTTTATCTCAGAGACTTCAATCAGAATCATTTATTGCCATGTATGTTTTCACATACAAGAAATTTGTCATGGCGGAAAGCAGAAAGATACAATACTGACAATCCCTTGTGATGGTTGGTGTGTGCGTGTGTGTGTGTGATTATTATCAGACAGGCCTCCTATCTGACACCAGGCGTGTCCGGTCTGTGTGTGTGGGAGCAAAATAAAGAGACAGCGAGAGATGAAGAAGATAGAGAGATAACACACAGCAAGTGACAAGAAAAGGCCCCGTGACGCTCAATTTAACTTGTCTTTCTGAAGTCCAACACATTTCTTTACTTGCGGGTATGTTATTCCTCCAGGGATGATTTGAGCTCATATTTACGCCCCATGTGTCTTTTACAGACTGTAAGTGTAATTATACCTTCACTGGTCAAGTGTGTTTTATATTCTCTATTGATATTTGGAAGTGTTTTAACATAACTCAAGTCTTGTAGATTTTAAATTAAACGTGTATTCATTCCCATCTCTAGGAAAAGCACAGGCGTTTGTAATATTAATGATTTAAATTGTAACCATATTAATTAATGATTGCTCTGTTCTGACCGGAAGCAGCAGTACTTCTCTTATGGTCACATGTCGAGCTGTGTTCAGTGAAAAAGGGAACGAGTAATCAATTAAAGCGCCGTGTGGGTCTTTGTGCATGTCCGGGCGCTACCTGTTCAACACGTCAGAGGACACGGAGACACCTGTTAGCTACGTCACAGCATGGAGGACCACCTCGGGGTCGTTGGGTTAATAAAGCAGCTCTCACCTGTTGGCTCCTTCCCGCCATGCAGCCTCATAAACTAGTAAGCAATGTTCCGGTTAACGGTCGGCATGCGCGCTGCGTTCAGGTCCCTCTGCTCTCCAACATTGTGACTCACGCCCACCTCACCTGATTAAAGTTACTTAAGTTAACGTTTCTTGAATAATATTTTTTTTAAGGGTAATTTACCAGGTGTATTTACATGACTTCGTTTAAATGAGCACGCAAATTGATTATTTTGTAGTTTTAACTGAAAATCTAATCTTTTTTTCCACATACAGTACAAATTTGCACAACACGTGCTGATCATATCAGATGTTAGTATGTATAAATACAAATGATGTCGCTTTGTTAATGTAATGCTAACAGTGATTAATAAAAAGAAAGAAGAAAAAAGAAAGTCTAATTAAGTTTGCTCCTGTGATAACTTTACAAACGACTCTCTCGTCAGTGCGCCTACCTGTCAATCTCAGCTCCTGTCAATTGTTGTCACCTCCTGTTCCGGTGCGTTTTGGCTCTTCAAAAACCGGCTAAAAGTTCAAAAGTCCTGCCATGTGTAACGCTTTAAAAGGCCTTGGTCGTGGCGTGAATGAGACTGAATTACGTTTGCACCAGTCCAACCTTGAATGGTTTACTTGCCTTGTCTGAAAACAGTCAGGATTTGAGTCCTGTGGGTGCTGGCGTCAGTTCTTTGCAGTCTTTGTACAACACAAAGATCGTCTGTGCATCTGAAGAGGGCTCACTCTGGTAACGGGAAACAGACTGGCTCTTTCTTGTGCTCGTTTCTGTCTGCAAATGTAGTTATTTAAATCCTTTATTGCTCCGTAGCTTTAACACAGCTCAGTTCAAATTAACTTTTTGATTGTTCATTTTTTTTTTATCTCAGTGTATTGAATAAAACAGTTTAAGAAGTGTCAATGTTGCCCATTTCTTGCATATATACATTTTCACAACTGGCTACTAATGATGTATTAGCCCGTAAGTAAAAACAACCGTAGCTTAAAGAGAAGCCAATGCGGCGTCTTTGGCATTGTCATTACATATTTCTACTTGCCACACAAGAGGATTTTTTGCGTGGATTTTGCATGTTGCTCTAGGGTTCATGCACATTTCCTCACGGACTGGTAAGTGGTCATTTGGTAACATTTACAATGTTTCCATTTGTCTTTTCCTGTTCATACATTTCCTCACATTTAAGACTGGTCTGCATTTCCTCCATCACTCTTCTCTTCGTTTCCCGCAGCAGGAATCCGTAGCGAAGTGAAAGCTCTTTATTTTTCTCACATCTCTGGTGCACATTCAGGCTTTCAGCCCACTCTTAAAGGAACATGCCACACATTTGCAATATTGCTGCACTTCGCGGCTGCAAATTCTACAAACAAAAGTTAAAAAAATGTATTTAGACATCATTTCAAGTCACGATTAAGCACTAAACAAACTAAAGTTATTAATGCTGCGCCATTCAAGGTAAGTCGAAGTGATGAGTATATGGTTACTCATTCCCCTCAAAAACTATTCAGTTTAGACAGGAAAATGTTTAAAATAGGAGATGGTCATCATCTCCTATTTAAATTGAAACATTAACTTCATGAACTATCATACTTCAGTGAGAGACTTAAGGTGACAGTTGAATACAAACATGGTTTACTTTGTCTCCATCTTCTGGACAAAGGTGGTTACAACAGCCTTTTGTTTGTTCAGTTTTTTGTTGTTCCAAATCCTTAATTAAACTGCATCCACTTCTTCCTGATCCTAAAATTCGATTTAGTATTTGTGATGTCACATAATTACATACACTTTGATTTAAGATGCGCACAGAGAAGCACTCTGCACATACATCAACCTGCAGAGGTTTAAACATCCAGGTGAAGTAACAATAAACAAACATCTAGATGCCAATGCAAAACAAAACCTTTTACAGCAGTAAGGCTCCAGGTAATGCAGAAGTTTGTCTAAAAATAATGGATGTGGAAGAAATAGAATTCAGTTGTTTTGCATCAAAGAGATTGTCAGTGCACTAAACTGGTTATTCATTGCAAGTAGAACTACATGGCAGTTGTTTACATCTCATGCCAAGAAACTTTTTCAGAATGTCTGCATATTCTGAAATCAATCTCCGAATGAGCAGTCACATTTAATTTAGCTCGTTTCATAAAAAAAAAAAAACTAAGTTAAGACAGTGACGTAATGTACATCTTATAAAACTCAGGAAGTTTCAAAATAACTAGTTAGATCATTTGGGCTAATGATTATACGACGACTCAGTTCTGATGCGATTGTTTATTGCAGCAACGAAAGCGTGAAGCCAAGCAAATTTGAATACAGTTGAAGAAAAAAAAAAATAATGAATTGTGGTTTTAACAATTTAAAATAAATTCTTGATAGTCCACCAAAGACCAATTTTGTCAACCAATTCCGACGTCTGGATCCTCAGCATATTAGAAATGTAACTTCCAGAACATGCCTCATGATGGCCCAGCAGGTCAGTTCACTCAAACTATTAAGGAGAATAGATCATTTTAAATGGCTACCGAACACTGCAGCTTTCTCTGCTAAAGCATCGTTGTTTCCATTTAAAAAAAAAAAAAAAAAGATCGCAAATGACAAGGTAGAGCAAATTTGCTAAAGGACATCGTTAACTACTGTAACATTCAGTGTGTAATTTTGAAATCCCATTTACAAAGATTTGACTTATTATTCTCATTATTCCTGTGAATATATTTTTACGGTGTTGTAGCATAACAGGCCTTTAAACCAGTAACTTTTGATTCTAGCAGACAACGGGAGGAAATAAAATACAGAGTAGTCAAAACAAGCCAATTACACACTGTTCAAAACCTCTTTAAGTACTGCATGTAGAAACAGTTATGAAACAAAGGCACAAGGAAATCTCTTAACAATGAATGAACACATCAAAATAGAAGGTAGAATTCACTTTCACACTGACTAACTGATCAAAACCCATTTTGTGAGGCAAGTGGTGATCTTTTCTGGAGATACAGGACCACACCGCTGTAACCTGTGGTCCCAAACATGTTCAGAACATTTCTCTTGAAAGTAAAAGTTGTCCCACATCAGTTTCATATCATGAAATCCCAGAGAACAAATTATCAGTGTCTGCATGAAAGGACAAAACGGCTCACGAAAGAAACCCAGAACAAGTTAAAGACAGCTTCTTTACCTTAATAATGAGACAGAGAAATGATTTCATAAAGAGCTGATGTGAAACCTTTTCATAAGAAACTACAAAAGCAAGTAAACATCATTGAAAGGCTCTAAAGCTGCAGTCAGACAACATGTGCATTGTGTAGCACTCTACTTTATATACACACAAACATTATGAGAAACACTGTTCCCGATAATAAAAACATCCATTCCTACAGTGAAATATGGAGGGCACTGCCTCCGATATGGACACACACGGGTAGGCAAAAACTACCTTCTTCTTTTCACATTATGGAAGACACTGCTGCCGATAATGTTGTCAGGACGAGAGGCGTACATGCACCAAGGGACCAGTACTGACAGCCAGCGCTGTGATATGAGAGCTGGCCTCGGCCACAAGACCAATCCAGTGTCAGTTAAAAATAAGGACCTCAGAGTAGTGCAGTTGTCTGAGTGACGCCCGTTGGTTCAGTGTTCAGTCCTGGCCGTCGGTCAACATGTACACTTCTGTTAAGCAGATGCTGCTTTTGTCATTTCGACAGTATAACTGTCATAATTATGGAAGGCACTGCTCCCGATAATTATACACACATTTTTTTATAAAAGGCAATAAAAAAATATTTATAGTGAACCCTGCCACTGATAAATAAATAACACAATAAATAGACGTACGGTTTCTGTTTCAGTGCCACATTGTTGAGACCTTCTCCCTTGGTTTTTGAAAGGCGTGCATAGGTTTACCATCATGTCAGAAGGCCATTCAGGTCATTAAGAAATTCAGATTTTTTTTAAATTTTTTTTTTTTATCTAGGACTTTTTAAGAGATCAATGCAGCATTAGGGTTAAATGACACCAAGCCAATTGTCCAAAATGTATTTCAAGATGTGTTCTATGCAACATAACAGCGTTATTTTCAACTAATCTCCTTCCAAATCTGACAATAAGCTGAGCAGCAGATTTCAGCACAGTATGAAATTATAGCGACCAATTCTAGCCAGCTCAGGTTTGAACACGAGGCTCCAACCGCAGTGGAAATACCAGAAGTTTTGATCTGCAATAATTATGGTAAACAGTTGGATACCATACTGGTCATTTAAGTTGTATTCATCTCTGAACTGGCAGACACAGGCTTTCCTGTGATTATAACCTGATGATACTGTGCTGAAGAAGCCTCAACTTCACTAAATTGAACTCTTTCACGAGGTAACACTAATTTAAGTAGTAGTACTACATGTCATGGGCATTTAAAGGTAGTCGTTACTAGCACCAAAGTACTCAGAATGTCTTATTGAAATGCCACATGTATTAAAAAAAAAAGAAAAAAAAAAAAGAAAAAAAATCAATCTTTCTTTCCAAAAGTGGAGGGGAAAAAGTAAATTACTCTTTAAACATTCTAGTTAAAGGCGCAAGATCAACATTTTAATGAATGTTTGGCTTTTTGGAGAGTTTCAGAAATAATGACGATGAGCTCATCACTCGAATGTTGGAGGTGATGTCCGTGCAATTGGTATCCATTTAGTTACGGCCCCAATTTGATAGTTTCTTCAAGCAGCTTAAATATTTAATAAAGCTGCACTTATTGTGATAAGCGGGCCAATGTAAGGGACAAAGGGTGAAACTACTGTTTAGATTTGATTATCCAAAGACCAGATGTCCCTTGCTAGCGAGTTGGCACAGCCCTGAACTGTCCAGGTCGCCAAGGCAAACTGGTTGTGGAACAGGTTGGCGTCTGCCTCGGGGTGGTTGATCCTCAGGGATTCGAGGTGGTTGGACAGAGCCTTGAGAGTGTGAGGCCCAGAGCCCAGCAGGATGTGGCGGAAAGGGCTCTCTCTGGGAGACACATAGGGGGACAGGAAGTTCCTTTCCACCTACAGAAGCAAGCGGAGGAAAACAGGATGATGAAGAGGGAAATTCGCAGTGCTTTCTTAAGTCACTGGTATTATTGTTTTGCTTGGACGATTACAATTAAGTGACTTTCTTTAATTACCGTTAGTCTAAAAATAAATAACTTCACAGGTGCCCTTCTTTCGTACATGAGCGTACATAAAAGTGCAGGCTATCGTTTCATTCTTAGGCAAGAAAAGACCACTTCATTATTACGATACATTTTATTTGTAGTTCCTGAAAACTTGTTTCTCAAGGATTAAGTAGGTTTCCTTATCTTTAAATAAGCAACATTAAGAAAGCAACAAAGTATAGTTAGTAAAAACAACTTCAATTTTCTTGATTAACACTCAAGAACGCTGCTGTTCTGCTTCATCAGTACTGTGTAGGTCTATCTGATTTGATTGACAGTTACCTGGCAAAATAAGCAACTACACAGATGTAATCCATTGGACTCAAATGTTGCTAAATTTGGATTGGGGCTAGGAGGCATCATCTCTTCTGCACACCCGCCATATTGTTTTTGAACTTCTCTAGTTGAGGTCTTACCATCATTATGCGGTCATTAATGATACGAGACATCTCAATGTCCTCCAGGTCACTGTTCTTGATGTCCTCCACTAGCTTGCGAGAGGCGCGGCTGTAGGAGCCAGCGGCCGAGATTAACCACTGCACTGTCAGGGCCTTGGGCAACAGCTGGAAGCACACGTAGCATCCACAGGATCATTTGGTATTCTAAATAAACAAAACTATACGGATGTGCAGCTTTTGTATACATTAGGGTTACATAATCAAAGCTGCAATAGTCAGAAAAAAAGAAAAAAACAGCAACACAAATAAATTAAAGGTAATTGACATGGTAACTTGGCTACTTTACAAAGAGAATCTGAATGTAGAGTTAAATATAAAAAAATAATTGATTATTCATTTATTTGCAGACAGGCATACAGACGCTGAGGTAACAACCCAAATAGCAACTGTTGGGAAAGTTTAAACCATGTCAGCAAGAAAATAATAATAGGACACTCACCTTCTTAACAGAATTGACTTTGGTGTTGATCTGACTAACTTCAGAGCGGATAACATTGTTGTACTTAATCAAGTCCATTCGCAGCAGATGATCATGGACCAGCCTCAGCGCTATGTGACCTGCGAACCGGGTCGCTATTTCAGCCAGCTGAGCAACCTGGTTGCTCGTAGCAGAGTTCAGTTTCTCCTTGGTGTCCAGCATTGTGCCAAAGTACGGGTAGTCCTGAAAGGGGAAAGCATGATGTGTTGATGACAGTTATGGAAAATACATCCCAGGATGAACCACACTTGATCGTAACTTGTAGTATGGCGGGATGACTTACTGAGTTAGTAGAAGTGAATCCAAATGAGACGGAGGGAATGCCAGAAAAGGCAAGGAAAGGATAAGCAGAGTTATCCAACTTTAGAGGCTCCAACCTGGAAAATAGACACATGCAAGATGATGTGACAGCTTGGATGTCACGGCGATGTGTACACACACACACACACACACACACACACAACCAACCAACAGCCCGGTGCCACTTACACATTAGTTTCCATGTCACCCTTTGCAAATTTGGAAGAGAGAGTCCCATCCTTGTTTGGAGAGTTTATCTAAGGAGAAAATAATACATTATATTTTAACATTCACAAAAAATTGATAATAGCATGGTATAATGCTGTAGGCTTGTTAAATGTACCTCAGTCAGAGTGCTCTCGATCAGGCTGTGCAGCAAGGGACTGGCTGCCACTTTAAATCCTTTCTGACCTGAAAAAGGCAAGTTATATTTAGTCATTTTGAGAATCACTTATTGTGTCATATTGTAAATATATGGAAGCTTTGGATATTTCATAGCCTGGAAACCTGAAGTAAATACCTGTTACGACTCTATCCAGGTTGATGTAGGCGAAGGCTTTCATGCTCAGAGAGGAAAGATAACCCTGGATATAAAAAAAGAATACAAAAGCAAAATTAAGGAAGAGTGCTCAGTATTATTACAGCATAAAAGCTGCAATTGGGGAAATCGTTCTCACCTCCAACCACTCGGTGGCGCCAACACTCCCATATTCTCCAGCGCTCCAACTGGCAAACACGATGCTTCTCCTTGGTTTGAATCCATCTGGCAAGAAGATGAGAAATGCTTTAACAAAAAAAAAAGCACTCACTACATGAAAATTATTATAAATATTCTTTCAGCTACTAAATGAAGGCTCTAATGTGACGTGTTGATCCACTCCAGCAATATTAATACAAATATGGCACCATTTCACATTAAAAACGTACCATTCTTCACCATATCCGAGATGGAACGTGCCAACTCAACGAGGACGCTGGTGCCGACGGTCGACGTAGCAAAACCTGCACCCCACGCATCCCTCTGAGCGCCGATCACCACATATCGATCTATAATAATACAAAGACGACGTTCAATGTCAATAACTCATTTTCAGGAAGTCCGTGTACTAACTTTCTGATCACAATGTCTCAGTTTTGAAATAAGCAACTAATTTTACCCGCATCCACAAAGCCTTTGATGACTCCAAAGACATTATTGATCTTTTTCTCTACAAGAACGTTGTTGACCTCAACAACAACAACATCGCTCTCGTCTCCCAGTTTGTATTGGCCTCCCCAACTTCTGGGTTCAATCTGACCCCTCAGTTCCCTGTAGGATGCAGACGATACAATATAAGTATTCATTCTTCAAAGCGCAAGAGGAATATTTCATATTAAAGTACATTGCTTCAGTTTGTCTACAGCAAATGTGAGCCTTACTTCAGAATATTGGCAGCCATGCCTGCTGTGATGGTCTGAGCCAAGATTTTTGGCAGGCCTGAAGACTGGACAGGTGGAAACTGGGTGTGGTTGAAGGAGGGGAAGCCTGGGGTGTAGGGATCCCCTGAACCCATGTGGACCTGAGGGAGACGGACAGATCGAAAGTTTTGTCAAGTTTGCCAACAGCTATAATTTGACAGCAACATGTTAAATGCTTTTGTGTTTCAAACTAATCTTCCCAGCAGCCTGAAGCCTAACCCTTAAACTTAAAAAGAAGAAATGTATATGGAAAACATAGAACATAAACCTTTAAACTCTTATACTCAAGACTAAAGTTTAAATGATACATTACAACCACTAGGGATAGTGTCATTAGGATACTACTACGCCGTATTGGTTCGGTTACCGAATACTCTGTTCTTTATTTAAAAAAATAAAAACTGGATTTGAATGCATTTATATTTTTAAATACATAAACAAAAGTATTGTTTACAACAGCAAAGTCACTATACAAACGTAATCGTCAATCAAGAAGAAAATAAACAATATTTATTGCATCTGTAACAATGAACGTTGTGTTTAAGAGCACGGCTCTGATTTCCGTGCAAAGATGGGGAGAAAGAACAATTGCGAGGCTGATCAATAGCGTTATTTTACGTGTAATGGGTTTTCTTATCACCCCCCCTCCAAGTACTGATAGCAGAACGGATAACAACCTGGAACCAGTACTTTTACTCATTTAGAAGCAGGTTTTGGGGGGCAGCCTTCCACTAATGAACTAATGTGAAACCATTGTCAGGAATAACCCCTTCATGTGACTATAAAAGCTAGTTGAGCACAAAATAAACAAAACCTGGAACCAAACTAAATATGTCTATATGTCTCTCTGGTGGGCTTCATTCTCCAACATGTTGCTTCTACTGGAACACTCACATGTCCAAAGAGCGCCGTGGAGTCTCCAATAGAGTAAGCATCGGGGTCTGGGAACATCAACACAGCAGAGGCACCCATTTTGGCAGCATTGGCTACCTGTAAGAAAAAAGGAAACGAGAAGTCATGGAAATTATTATTGTCACCAACAGCATATTACAAAAATCACGTATTGTATAGTGGTTGAGGAAAGAAGAAAGTTTACAGTAATCTAAAACATAACTCATACTGAATTTCTTACTAACCACCCACCTTCTCCGCAGAGCTGATCCGTCCCACACGGACCAACACGACCCTGTCAGTCAGGTTAATGTTCTTTTCCCGCAGCAAGCTAAAGTCACTTTCCTGCCCGTAATACGCATACAGGACCGCACCCTGGAATAAAAAACAAAAAAATAATGAAACTGCATTTTCCTCTAAATAAAAAAAAAAAAAAGTTTATTTTAGCTTTTAAATTACCGTCACTGTTCCATTGTGACTGTAGGACAGGAACCCCTCTGGACGCTCAGCCATCTCGTTCTTGAAAACAAATTTGTTGGCGCCAGAAGCTGGTGGGTCCTGAACCTTAACGAAATGCTCATCGGTCCAGGAGTTCATGCCATACTCTTTAAACTTGTTGATAATCTGGTTCGCCAGAGACTCATCACCTGGAGAACCGGCCCGGTGGTTGGTGCTGGAAAACTCACTAGGACAGGAGAAATTACAGCATGAGGCGAGAAGAACAGGGAGACAAGGAAACTGGAAACATTTACTGGCTTTTGAAATTGTAGAACAAATAAAGACATTTTGCCTTGCCACAGATTCATAAACTTACCTGAAGACAGGTTCGAATTTGGCTACAGAAAGTTTCTGAGCGAGGAGCTTTTTGACATCATCCCAGTCCATTAGGGGGGCCGCACCAGTCTCGTGGACAAAAGGTTCTATAAAAGGGTCCAGAGAGGCTTCACAGGTGGGAGCCGAGTCCTTCTTACGATGAACCAGGTAGCCAATCAAGTACCCTGTAAGTAGCAGTGGTTTCAAATGAGAAGCAGCCAGAGACAGAAGGGAGCAATTGCACCGACGGAGAAAAGGCAGTATACTCTCAAGGAGAGACTGACTGAATCAAGTTGGTCTAAAATAACAAACAGCCAGCATTTTGAAATGCTATGCCACCAACAGAGCATGACAGTATTGTACCGTACGTATACCTTACACAGCAGACAGATACTTCTTCCTCACACATCCAGTCAATTACATTTCCTTGAAGCAACGACTACAACCCAAAGTCTAGACATAAAAGCCTTTAGTCCCTTTGTTGCTCAGAGAGGGACAGTCACACTTGAGCTATGGTTTTCTGGTGATAAAAAGTAGATTTTGTGACATCACCCACATGAGTCTTAAGGTGACACCATTTTCTTCCCTATTGGCTTAGGGCAAAAATCAGTTTCTCTTCCTGAGACTTAACCCACAACTAATATTTCAAGTTTGTGTTGGTTGAACTGTAAATGTCAGCGTTTATCTAAAATGTGAGTTCAAGCACAAAGCTGAGTCAGTGCAGGAAAAAACATACTGCGTTTACTGACGACACCATCGATACAGACTCAAAGCCGTAGTCCTATGAGTGATACTTGAGGAACACCAAGTTATTTTACAGTGAGGCAAACCTAATATAAAAACACAGCCGCGTCAGCCATTGACCTCTTACCGATGATGAAGATGAGGAGGGTGGCGGCGGCCATGAAGCAGAGGTTCTTTGGTTTGCGTCCGAGCTTTTGAGCCACGAAGGGTTTGCGGTTGGAGTTGTTGTGATTGAGGTGGTCTCCTACGCAGTTTCCCCCGACCTCCTCGTCCATGTTGGACGACAGATTCATCTCCACCTGGCTGTTATCGCCTTCCATGTTCTGGGTCAAGTTGAAACGTGTGTAGGAGTGTGGCTCCCCATTAAACTGGAATGACAGAACGATGCTGGTATGATGAGAAAATATAGATCTTTATAGAGCTGAGAAGATATCTTTTGTAGATTGAGCCCAAGCTGAAAGCAATGATAAATGGAGCTTCGTACAAAGTGTTTTGTACAATTATGACTCGCTTGAGATGACAATTGATCAAAGAATTTAAACAGTTGTTGGTTACACGTTCTAATAAGATATACCTTAAATATCTTCAGAGTATACAAGTTATAGCCAATGCCCTAAATAAAATCATTTATTTGATCAGTAATAAATTAAAAAAAAAAAATCTTTGGGTTGCCAGTAGGGCTGTGCGGTATACCGGTTTCAGATTTCCATATGGTATGAATTTTCCATATACCGTCATACCGGTGATAACTAGACAGCGGTGCTGTCAGCGACCAGCGCCGCATATCCGCAAGAACAGCAGGCGGCAACTTTTATTTTTCACAGTTTAATACCGGGCGCAGTGGCGCTAGTTAGCTGTCAGGGTAACTTGGTTCACTTATGGTTCAAAATTACACGGCCAAATTGCATGCTGGGAAGTTGGGCGGCGAACAGCTGTTTGTGTGGCGTGTCTTCCGGTCTGTCTCTTTCTGTTTTTTGTGTGCACGAACTCTACCCAGTATGCAATTCGGCGCTGTAATTTTATAACAAGTGTGAACTATGACTGAATCCAGTTGCACTGACAAGTAGCGCCACTTCGCTCCCAGTTTTAAACTGTAAACAGTAAATGTTGCTGCCTGCTGCTGTTGTGGCTATGGACAGTGCTCGCTGACAGTACTGCTGTCTAGTTGACTGGTGCTGTTAATGGAATCAATGTGTTTACTTGTTTAAAAATAAATATACCGTGAAACCGCCAGAATCTTACAAAATACCGTGATATGAATTTTTGGCCATACCGCCCAGCCCTAGTTGCCAGGTTGTGGGAATTCACATTTCCTCTTTCGGCATTGCTTTGTTCTTTTACCGTCAGGACGACGCCTACAATGGAACATTCGACTACTTCCTCCTGGGCGCCCCGTCATAAAAAGACTAATTTTTAAAACAGCTACAGTAGGGCTTAACGTTTTTTTGGAATGAAAGAATTCTTTGTTAAAATATCAAACTCTATAACACATAATCTGACTGTGCCAACGTGAGTCTTATTTGTAATCGTTAAAGTAAAATAAGTGGTAAAATACCAACAATACATTAACAAGCAAAAGAGTTCAGTTTCTGTTTCATTTTACTTTTGTGATTTCCCAAACTTTCTAGCTCTCTCTCTGTCATAGTTAGGTTCTAAAGCTGCAACTCATTGAAGCTTGAACAACCTTGTCATGGGCCAATAATGACCAAACATCTTTCATGAATAATATGCATAAAATGCCAATGTAATTTACAGCCAATGCTTCTGGAGAGCTAAAAGACGACTGATAATGAGACTATGTAGTAGATCTTCTACCGGGAGAAACTAATGTTGCATGATACATCATTACTAAAAAAGGTACGTTTGAAAATATACGATTTTGCATATTTTTAGTATCGATACTTTATTCAAATAGCGCTGATCAGAGCGCACTCACTGTTCCGCTCCCTGTCACGCTGACTCCATGCATTGACTGCATGGAGTCGGGTCTGCCCAGCGCTCACACAAGCAACAGGCAGCACTCACTCACAGAGTGATCAGGGAGACATGAGTGCAGGAGCTTTTGCCGACTGTCCTCGGCTTGTTGGGAAAAAAAGATGCCAGAAGTGAAATCTGAAAATACTTTGGCTACATTGCAGACTGCAAAGGAAAGCCCACTGACACACAGAGACCCGTCTAACAGACCAAGTGAGGACACGTCAAACATGGCAAAGCACCTTTCGGGCTCAAACACAATTGCTCATAATTATGGAAAAAAAACATGTAGTCATCTGGTCAGATACGGACAATAGGCCTACATAGCCATGTATAATCAATACTATGATGGCATCATGTAGTTTTCATTAATATCTTGCTGTAAGCTAATACTAATGCCATTTGTTAAGTGTTCAAAAAGCTGGGCAGAATCAAGCTGGTAAAAAAAAGAGCTAGAAAAAGCAATAATTAATGTACAACTCCATACAGAATGCCTTAATTTAACGATTAGAAAATATCACCATCACTAATCTTAATCAAGATGAATACAAATAAACATTAACTGCACTGAAACTATCACCATGTCAGACTTCATGTTCCCACGATGAAAGAACAGTAAATTGTGCAAGAAAGTAGAGTTGTTATGACACTCATTTCAGAAGAGGTAATAATGGGAAGACAATTCCTCAGAGCAAAGCTTGTTATTTTAGAATTGAGGTTATAATACTCACAATTTTGGATATTGTTGACCTTGCCTGGTCCATTGCTGCTTCAGTCTAAAAAGGGAAAAAAAGAAAAGTATAAGTGAAGCATCAGGCCTAAAGTTAAAATGATTGTTGTTGTCGTTCGCACCGTTTGAGGTTATTAAAAATTAAAATCTACCCAAACACTATGTTGAGTTTTAAACTCCCTGTAGAAATGGCAACAAATAAAATATTTTTTTACCAGCCATTTTTTAAAGTCTTGTAGTTTATTTCTTCATAGTGCGTTACGGTTTCACTTCTGGGAATAATGGAGTGTCCAAAGAACACGTCCCACCTCTTGTCCAAATATCCACGGGGTTTCCTTTGCCGCTTACGTGAAAGGCAGCACTGTTCCTCGGCACAAAAGGCCAGTGTCCAGCACGGGTCCACACAGACTCCATGTGAACTCCATAGTCGGTAGAATACAATAACAGCATAACTAGCTTTGATTCAAAATCAGAGCCAAACAAAGCACGGTTTCAAGTCAACAGAGTAACAAGACCTGAAACCCAAGTGGTCTGTATATTTTCTTTACTATTGTAATGCACTATCAGTGGAATAAGAGCTATGCATGTGATCACCCTCAGGAGATAAGTCATGTATGAAGCTTCAGCAGCAAAAGGGGCCGAGAAGGGTCAAAACCTGGATCTCTTGTGTTGGATAACAATTGGACCCACTTTGCCGTCATCTCTTTTCTGCACAGTTCTTATACATATTATACACAAATACATCAGATGAATCACCACATCTATTATACATTTATTTTGAGTATCACCAGTGACATTATGTCAATCCAATTAACTCCATAGCCCGATTCCCTTTATTTGCCAATAACTAAGGTAATAGTAAATACCCCCATGTGCATTTGTCCCTGACCATTCAGTACAGGGCGTTCAGTTTTGTTTGAGACCCACAATGACAGGACAAAACAGTCCATTTATTTCTACCACTCGCAGTAGAGGAACAGACATTTTGGAGCACAAGTTTTACACAGGAAGTTTTGGCAGTGCACCAGTTGTTCACTATTAGCTGTAGCGTGGATGGATTTTTTGGGAAAAGAGAACACTAAATTGGTAGGCAAGATAAAGTAACAGTTGAATGACTTATTTAACTTCCTCTGCTGTTCATAGAGACAGCAAATGTTTAGCCAACATTTTCTAATTCTATTGCCATAATGATTCATGCGTTGAAGGTTTTATGAGGTGGAGAAAAAAATGTCAGTACAAGTGCCATTACTTTTTGTATGTAACAGTTGTTGAGATTATTATTGGCAGTTAATCACATGAACGCAGATACGTTTAGTAAAAGTTGACCCTGTAGTGAGTATGGCGCCTCTAAGTAAATAGCCGCTATCGGAGCCCAGTTTCACCGATAGTTTGTAACGCATCCCATCTCCTCAGATTAATCGACGATATCTAAAAGTAATATTTTACCATGCATTCGTAAAATAGGCACTGGCCAGGAGATTCAGCCAGCAGCATCCCTTCACACCAAAATGAATGCAAACCAAATTAGACATAATATACAGACAAAGCCTTTGCTAAATCATTTGTAGGTGACATGACAGTAAAACCCTCAAACAAAAAGGCATTCCCATGAAGAGATCGCAGTGTTTCACCTCAAACTAACAAACTAACTTCTTACGCCATAAGCAAAGAAACTCTCACCCAATTCTCATCCAAGCAACAAGGTGCATAGGATTATTTGACAGACAACGATCATGAAATCTTCTACCCGCCTGACCTTCAAAAGAACAAAACAGACCAAAACCTTTTAAACAACCCTGGTCTTATCAAGTCCTGTAGTAGAAAAGTAGTAGAGAATTATATGGCCTTATGGGTTAAAACGTTAGCACACTTACTGAACTTTGGACTGAATAATTTACTGAAAACACTGCTTTGTTGAGTAGGCTCAGATACAAACCACATATTCAAAACATGGTCAAATTAGGCAAACAACTTTACTTGTGTACCACCTGTTCAGTTTATTCTGTAATGAAACAAAAAGTGAAGCTAAAACTAAAAACAGACAACAATGCAGAGCTTCCCCGTCGTGATTGGTGTGTGCCGAGCAGCCAAAAAGCAGAGAAGGAACCTCTTAATGATCCCTCAGGGCCGACTTACAAGCTCTACGGGAAGGAGATCCCAAACTGGACATTGCGTGATGCGAGCTGGTGGGGTAAATGCCAAAAGGGAGACAAACGATCTGTCGGGCCGGCACTAATTTGCAGCATCAAAACATGGCCTTGCTAAACTCCAACAGCAGGGATAAAACCTTAGCGTGCACGCCAAGTGTATGACAATAAAGCAAATGAGGGTGCAGCCATGTTGGTCTTACCTCTGCCAACACTAAATGAAGAGCACCTAACTTTAGAACATGGAACGGCCTCAGACAACCCCACGACTCCCCTGACTTCTACAACCTTGAGAGGCAAGTACAAGTACATTTCACCCAAGGGTCAGAAAATAAAAAAATAAAAATAGAGCAGCCTCACATTTTCTTATTCATAGCCTGCTTTGCACGCAACCTTGACATATGGACTTATAAAATGGTATTAGACCAGGCTTAGCTGATTTCTAAAGCTAATTGCTCTCCAAGGTGGGCAGAGTGATGTCTAATCTTGCATACCAAACATACCGAGCCTTAATACTTTAATCAGATTAGCCACTTTTTTCACTTGAGACCTATGGATATAAGCAGTATAAAACGGAACACAAATAAAGAATAAATAGGTACAAAGACACTCAATGAAACGCCCTTGAAAAAAAAAAAAAAAAAAAAAAAGGGGTGACTTTGCCTGTAGCATTCTCTGAACCACGACTTGTATCTCCATATAATAATTTTTTGTCAAGTGTGTGCAAGAGAGATAGCAAGCGCAAACTTGAGTCACGCCCTTCTGGGAACGACACTTGCAGGTCTAACCGGTTAGACATTCATGCTAAATGAGAGGAGGACACCATGGCCCCTATAATTCAACAAGAAAGGAAGGTGGACAGATTTCATTTCACTTGTAGTCAAGGACAAATATAGAAAAGATGCGACAGCCTGCCGTTCTTTCCCCAAAAATAATGCAAATCTTCAAGGACTGCATATGCCTGAAGACAGATAAATGTCAGTGTTTGAAAGGGGAACTTCCCAGATCAAACATGGCTTCCTCAAAGTGTTCTTAGTAACTTAACAAATCCCTTTGAAAAAAAGAATTGAACAATTGCTTCATCGTAGGTTATGGAAGCTGTGGCAAGAAGACGTTTGGTCTAACATTACAACACAACTATTAACTGTGTAAGGCAGCCAATAAAGTTATTTAATAATGCTGACGTGATCATTTACCAAAGATCACTACAGATCACTACACTTGAGCAACAACTTGAGTCACCTTAACAACATTACATACTATTTACTAGACAGTACAACCATACATGCATTTGCCAGAGTGATGATGACTTAATAACTATCATTGTGTTAAATGGTATAGTCAGCTGTTGCAAAAAACACACTGCCTACTAGCCTGGCATTGTGGGAGCATTTCAACTCCTGCAAGAGCAATCTGTTGTCACATTTCATTAAACCGTATGAAGTGATTTTCTCACTCCATTCCAAGAACAGCCTCATAGTCTTCTTGTCGTTGCAGTAAGAGTTGAGTATTCTGGGCATCTTATATCCAAATACCATGCAATTACATGAAAACCCTGTCTAACTAGTGGTTGAGCCTTAACTGGAAACATGAACAAAGTATCAGGAAATAGCACAGTTTTTTTTTTTTTTTTAAACAGAACATAGTATTCATCCATGTAAAGGACAATATTAATTGATGACCATATTTATTGTACACACACACACACACACACACTCTACACAATTATAGTCTTCATAGGAAATATAACAACCTGGAGCAGACAGGCCGAGTTTAGATTAAAAACGTCCTAAATGTATGGTACCACTGCAAGTCCATCGTTTAACCAATAAGCCTGTTAACCTTGTAGAATACACACTTGACAAACATACGGCTTAACACAAGCAAATATAGATATGTACAAACCAGTATAAGATATTTTCAAAGACTGTTTTAATCTAATAAATCCTTTTATTAAGGAATTAAATGTAAAAGGTTTCTCTGATTAAAATAGCCCCTTGATGGTGGCAAAAACGTTGTATTAAACACTATCACAGATTGGTCTCATCCACTGTGTCCATGCAGCAGTGTCCAACTTTACAGAATGGAGAAAGGCACAAAGTGGGAAACACGGTAAAGTATGTTGTGGGAAACAAAAAGAAATCGTGAGAAAAAGAGGAGAAGGGGTGAGGGGTCATTGTAGGAGTCATTGTGCTGTGGCAAATCATGTGAGAGTCACACTGGGGGGAAAGCTCCAAGCAGCTGATGGGGAAAATGAGCCAGAAGGAGAACAGTGAGGCAGGCAAATCCCATGTACGGGGGCCTGTACAAGTATTGCTTAAATACAGCAGCAAATTAAAGTTCAGACATGAGCTGCAAGACAGGATGAGGTTTCTTTCTTTTTCTTACTATAATGCAGGTTCTATAAACACAGGGCTCCCACCAGATGGCATCAGGGTGTTTATCAGGTATACACTAACATTTGGGCCTTAACATGTTAACAGACATGCTCAGATGACCAATTCCACTACAGATACAAATAGGTCTGTTCTTAACACTGCTATCCTAAATAATAAGATGCATGTGTTGTACGGTGGTGTATGTCAAATTAAATTAATAAATTGTTTTGTTTTTTTTCAGGAGAAAAGAAGAGTTTAAAGTCACCTGCTGCTAGACTATTTCATGTGCATGACCAATACCACAGTCGACCGCCTTGGGGACAACTCATCCATAACCAAATGCAGCTCCAGTTCTCCCATATGTTGGCAAAGCTACTGTCAAATCGCTTTTTAAGCTTCACCTAAATATGTACAAGCAGGTTGGATTATTTAAAAACTCTCGTCCAGACTGGAGACTACAGCTATGCTTACTGTAGTAAATATATATTATCTATGCAGCAGCCTATTGCCGCCTGTCAAGGTCAGTAAACAGGGACAGTGTAATGTCTACCTACTGACACCGTTACCCCCCTCCCCCGAGGAGGAAGTGTCATTCAGGGTTTTGACCCCAGGCCACTCGGCTCACGTTTAGCCCAGCAGGGCTCCCTGAACGTGACGACCGGCTGCTCTCGTTATGGCGCCCGTGTTGCATTGACAACATGACAACCATCACCGTGAATAACGTACAGTTAACTGTCCCCACAGTACAACGTTCACGGTACAATGAAGAAGAAAGGAGACGTGTCTCAACACAGGTGGCGTCGCCGCCTACGCTGCTGTAACGTTACGCTTGCTCAAACGTCAGCATGTCATTCATGAGGGAGATTTAAAGTAAGTGAAGTAAACACGGCAATGTATTTGGCACTTCTTAACACTCCAAATAAATACGAGGGCTTATGTCCTTCCGCAGACAGAGTAGTGTAAGCGTTATATTTCAGTACAATAAGCTTCTCCGACTCGGTCTGGACTATTGTCGCGAGCGGTGTGTGTCGGATAACGCGCTCACCTTTTCTTCAACACACTTCAAACCGACTTTCTTCTTCTTCTTCTTCTTCTTCTTCTTCTTCTTGTGTGACAGCTCTTTCCACGAGGTTGCTCCACTTGCTACTTCTTTGCTGCTTCCTTGCTATCTGGCCTCGTTCAGCCGGTGCCCTTGACCATGCTGCTTCCAGTTATACCTATCGGATTGGCCGTCGCTTACTACAGAGGCGTAGCCAGGACGTCACTTCCGGCCTTGTTCTCGCGCCAAATGTATAATAGAGTATCGCGAGATCCTGTCAGGGCTCCATGTGCTTTTTGACACTGCTGGTATGGTTTATATACATGGCAAGGGGCAATATTTTTTTTAACCACATACGTTTGTACTCATTTTAATGATGAAGTAAGCTGTTGTAAGGTAATAATATATCCCAATAGATAACTTGCTAACTTTTAAAACCACTATGCTGCTCTATTTTAGATCAAACAGAAAACCAGAAGTTGAAATAAGGTCACCAACAGTGGTGGGGAGTAAGTAAGTACCTGTATATTCAGCTACAGAAGTGCACTTTGGAGACAGGCCGACTTGTTTACTTGAATATTTCCATTTTGTGCTACTTAATGCCTCTTACTATATTTCTTAGGGGAAAAGTGCACTTTGGACTCCACTCTACATGTATTCAATGGCTTTACTTAAATATAGTCCATATAATATATAATAGTCTATAAGGCCATATGAATATAATAGCGATACCAGGAGAGATAATTCAAAAAGTAAAAATAAGGAGACATTTACTGTTCATGTTGCATATTATAGACACGCTTTTTTTAGTTCCAATATAAATAACCACACCAGTATTTTAGTTTGGAAAGAAGCCTAGGGGTCACCCCAGGCATGGATTACCTTGAATGACCCTCAGTGTGTCACAGACAGACAAATGAACGACTCCCTCCTGCAGCTCACCTTGAAATGAGAACAAACATAACACCAGTGTGCCGAGGACTGTTAACTTCTCAGACCTTGCAGTCCACAAAATAATGTTTTCTTTATGCTGCAGCTGTGAAAATATCAGAAGTAAAGTGCGTGCTGGCCTGTTTAGTTTGGTCATCAGTGTGCTGACTAAGTCAGACACGTAGATTTTCTTTCCAGTTAAATTGTCTGGGACCATTTGGGCTCCTTTTCTAATATAAACATGAAACAACTCTGGTAAATTATTTAGTTCAAAGGCAGACATAGTTTGATTGGCCTTTATTTAAACCCAACTCCTATTCCAGAAGCTTAAAATGTAGACAATATTGATAATGTGGTTATTTATGCAGCACTCTTATGTTCCTACAGAGAGGGTTGACAAATCAACAGCTCCTGGGATTGGTCATTGGTGGTAGGCACGACCGAGGCAGACGCCAGTGTTGGTAAATTATTAGTAAATCTTTGTAAACATGGTTCTTTTTATTTTTTTGATAGCTGGTTTTGCAATCCCATTTATTTACCATCACTTTTAATTATTGATTCTTCAACCAAAACAGCCTTAATAAGGTTGCGTCACTGTCCCTATAATTGTTCTTTTGGGTATCTTCAGTAATTACATGTTTATGCCTGCTGCCAGGCTGCTAGCGTGTATTTTGTGCAAACCAGTCATTAAATAATTTTCCCACAGCATAATTTTCCCACACCTTTGGTCACTTTCCATCATTGTTTTTAAATTTCAAGTGACATGAAAAGGAGCTGATGTGAAGATCTATATTAATTTTCTAGGTAGATATATACAACAAAAATCACAATAAACCTTACTATATACCGTGAACGTTTGCACATTCCTTCACAAACTGTATAGCTCTTCCACTTTAAAAACAGATATTTAAAAACAATTCTGTTTAATATTATGTCTCTTGACATTTTGCACTGAATGTATTGTTCTGCACCAAAACGCCAAGACAAATGGCTTGTATGTGCAAACTGTTTCTGATTCTGAAGTCCCCTGGTTTCTAGAACATGCATGTTCGTACCCAAGATTACACAAATAAAGTTGCCGTATATCTCCTGCGAAACAAAACGGTGGACATGATAATAATTTATTTCGGTCTTCTCTTAGAAACAGCAGTCTCACATTCAAAGATTTAGAGCTCTGAAAGTTCAACTGCATTTTTCACAGAAAACCGTTGTTGTAGTTCCTTGCAGTCACAGGCCAGGAATGTAAAGTCACCATAGAGACGGTCAGCAGATTCAATTGTCTCTTTTTTCTGTGTCATTACTTGACACTGGCTACAAGCAGCAGGTAATAATGGTTGTTTGAATTGTTACCTCTGAGTCAGACATGTTAAAGGTGAAAAGCACAGCAAGCTAACACCTTCCCATAATATCTATGGCTGCCACTCACGGCACTATTACAATCCTCCAACTGTGCGAAAACAGTACAGGAAAAGTTTTCTCATAAAAAAAAAACAATATTGCAAGGTGGGGTGGTTCTGGACTTTCACTGGAAGCGTCTGGGATTTATTTTAATTTATTAAGAAACACATGTACAATATGCACACAGAGAGTCAGGAGGCTGCAAGACCAAACCACCGGACTGAAGGATTAAGAAACACTGTATGCAACATTTTAGTTCCCTGTGAAAACATCCTCTTTTGCAAGTAAATATCATTAAGTAGTCATGTTTGACAAGCATTTAACTGTTGGTCCAAGGCAGAAGCACAAGGAATGTATTTGTTTTCTTAAACGGTAACAGGTAACTGACGAGTGTCCCCATCTGTTCTGGGACGAGGAGATAAGAGATTATACATGTTAACTATTAACATTAATGCAGGACTTTAGATGAGTTTTTTACTTTCTCTGAAGTTGTATAATATCTGTAAATGAGCTAGATTTCAAAATAGATTTGTTTTTGCCAATCTAGCGGTGTGGCTCTAAGGAAGCAAATGGTATCGTCCACCACTTTGAAATAGCAAAACTAAAATATCTCAACAACTATCTGATGGATTCACATAAACATTTTGTCCAGACGATTTAAGGTCCCCAGTAGATAACTCCTCCTGACTTTGATAATCCCGTGACTTTTTAATTAGCCATACAAGGTTGACGTTGTGGTTCAGAGAGAAATACACTCAGTCTCCACTTTATTAGGCACACCTAACTCTACCATAATATCCATCGCTATGAAGCTCATAATGATTAGATTTTTCTTACATAGCCGGAAATGTTTGAATTAAATGATATGTTTCTTACTGAGGTTGCAGTTGAAGCTGGTGTTGTAGTGGGCTGCATTGTTTTGAGAGGTGTTTTATTTCTTTTGTCCTCGTCATTTACACACACAAGGAGGGGAATAATATTAAAAAACATAATGCAGTAGAGTACAACAGCACCACTAATTATGACCTCAATGCTAAATCATATATTTTGATTAACACCTCTCTGGTGTTAGTGTTGCTAATTAGAAAATGTGGGCTTTCAGAGTACACTCCGGTAGTGAACCTGGTAAATATTACCTGCTGAACATCAACATGTAAGCTTTGTCAGTGTTGTCAGAATGTGCCTTGCTCTTCTTGTTCAAGCATACATCACAAATCATAAATTATTACACCAAAAGACAGAGGGAAGTAACACTTTCACATGTTTTTTCACAAAATCAACATATGAGTGGCTATAATAATATGATGAAACAACTAAACCAGCCTGATCCCAAAGGAACAATTTATTTCTTGGAGGAGCTCAGACCTGTGTGAGAGGGAAATGTCTTCCATTTCCCACAATGCTGCAAAATCCCACTTAAAAACTGTTTGCTGTCCTCTTCAAAAACTAAGACTTCTCAGATCTGTTTGTTTTGAGGTAAAGTGAATTATGAGATCAGGCTTTGCAGGATGTAAACTCAGGGGTGGTGATCCTTTCTTTAAAGGGTGGTCTTGAGTCTACAGCTGGACTTATATGGATAAAGTCCTATGTTGTAGGATCTGACAAAACAAGGTTGTTGATGATACATTGTGCTGCATACATCCACTTACAGTCTACTGATTCCCAAAAGTGAGGTGAAAGAGATTTCTTTTAATGCTTTTTTTTTTTAAGGTTTAATGTCTTCTCATTTTTAAAGTATACATTTCCTCTTTCAAATTACCAGGTGCTCATTTCATTTTATTGTCAGGCTGCTGTTATGTTATTGATGGTAGAGAAAGTGAAATAAACCACACCTGTGTTCTAGTCTGCAAAATAACAACCGAGAGGTTAGTTCAGTAGTCAGTTGCAACTGTTATCTTCTCCATTTCTGCTTTGGGTTTTTTCAATCGTGATCAGTTTTAGGGTTTCCCACTTGAAGCTTAAAACATCATTGTAAAATGCATCTGATAAAAGTCCAAGCAGTGCATATATTAATGGGCTATTGACTGACATGGTTCAATTCATAGGGACTCAAAATAGAGGTTCACCCATCTGGTTTATGGTTAGCTCGGAAAACTGAGTTTTTAAAGAACCAAATTTGGTGTTTGGCCTTGGGAGTCTGTTTTCCTACAGGAAACCATGATTCTACAGCTGCTGACACAGACAGTCCTACGCAACCACAACGCACACCTGCAAGGGGGAAGTGAACCAAACCAAACCAAGATTTCTTCTAAAACCCAATATATCTAACTATACACTATAACCGTGCACAGACAAAACTAGCTTTGACCAGCATGTTTGGTGTCAAGCAAATTTCTAACTTAGATTAACTAGTGAGCCAATCATATACAGGGTGCAGTAGAATAATTGTGGGCTTCATTCACGCCATGCAATATGTATGAGCATAGAACTCATTTTGAAAGTGTAATTTCCTGTCTTTTTAAAGTGATTTTGACAATACCAACAAAAGTGTATAGAATCTGGAACCCTGATTAGGTGTGCAACCACCAAACAGCTCACACTCTCTTTAGTATGAACACACACACACACACACACACACACACACACACACACACACACACACACACACACACACACACACGTCGATCCCGCCCTTTTCACTTAAATATTATCTGTTGTCACCTTCCACCAGCTGAACATTAATGCATCACTTTCCTGGAAAAGATATCCTTATCACTGTCCCACCCATGAGCTCTGCAGGGGGAAGCCTACAGACAATCTGAAGTATACACAGTACAATCAGCCTCTAACAGGACACATGTGAGATGACATGTGGAATACAAGGTGCTGCTCACATGGAGATGGAGATCATCTGAGACTTGATGTCTCTTATTAGCACAGTAGCTCCAGGAAGTCTTAAAAGAAATTACAGCTGCACCATTGTAAGACATTACTGGTCAAATAAACAAGGAAGCAGTCACTAATAACAATAGCAACAATACTGAGTACATAGGTGTCTCTCACGTCTGTTTGTTTCCTTCTCGGCACACAGAGCATGCATACAAGTAGAATATAAGGAAGTAGGATGAAAAGTCGACATGCCCATTAGGATTCCCAAAACTCAACTAAATCTCCAACTCACGCTTGTACAAATGCAGAAATGAATGGAAATGTGGATTTAATGTGGACTTAAATGTCAAAGTCACTGATGCTGCGCAAAACCTACTACGGATGATGTATTTCTCATCCGGGATGAGAGCAGTTGGGGGTTCTTGGGAGGGTTGAACATCGTTTTTTTTTTGGGTGTGCTGCAGAAGAGCGATATGCTATCAGTCTAAAAACAGGGCCAAGTTTATACACACAGGGCTTGGCACCTAAAGACTGACATCTTTGGTTACGTAATGACCCACGTTGGTTTAGGACAGAGGCGACCAGCTAGTCACAGATATTTGTGCCTTATATGGGTTCAGCCATGCAAATTACAAGAAGCAGTTTTTCTTCTAACTAATCTATTCTAATATGTTTCCACAATTGAGCTGTTTAAAAGTAAAAAAACAAACAAAAAACTGCACATGCAAAGCACAATAAAGCCTCCGGCAGAGTTTTATTTCCATGCCATGTTGCACAAAAATTCAAATGAAGTCCTGAAGTACATGCCAGTTGAAACCTGGTGTGCTGCCTTTGCAGCTGGGAGTGAGACAACAGTGACCACAAGTGGACGTTATGAAGAACGACATCAACAGTGAGGTAAAAAAATATTTATTGAACAAACGTGTTAGCCTAACAAACTTTTAGCAGAAGCAAATCTGCTCATTAACATACTACATCACTCACACATACATTCATTCATTCACAGGAACAAACAAACACACATACCTTCACATCTGCAAACAAGTTTGACATTTTTTCTTTTAGTGGCTGGGTCGGAAGGGGAACGGCATCCCCGACATGAAAGGCTGAGTGGGGTACTGAGGGTGAGAGGAGGGATGGGTGGCTAGAGGTGTGTGTGTCGGGTGTGAGGCGATGGGGGAATGAGCAGCATGCGGGCTGAAGGCCAGTGGAGGGGTGTGGATGTTGCTGTAGTACAGCACTGGGCCCGACAACACCAACTGGAGCAAACTGGGAATGCAAGACAAAGAGAATAAATGTTGATTGGAAACAAAAAACTTAAATTGTCATTTTTAGGCACAAGTTATACATCACAACAAAGGAGGGTTAAGAAACATCCAGCATATAAGGACCCCATCACAACTACACTTATTGTACTTAAATTAGTGACTCTTTTCAGTGAGTGCTGCTCAGTTTTGATTTACAGTTTACCCAAAATACATATTTTTCAGTCTAGAAGATTGTCTTGGTGTGAGTTGCCTAGTTTCGGAGATATGTCCCATAGAAATGTCTGCCTTCTCGCAATATAATGGGACTAAATGGCACTATGCTATTTTTCGGAACAATTTTCTTACCTGCCAACCGAATGACAGTGGAGAAGGAAAGATGCATCTACTCATGGACGAGCGGCTCTTAATGGCATCCTCCTTGGACTTTCAAGTATTAACCTTTATTTCCACACTTGTATTACAGGAATTAAATTAGCTTTTTAAATAAAAGTTACTACGTCGTTTAACAAAAAGAAATTGTTTAGCTTTCATCTGTAAATGATCTGGTGAGTTTACTAAACCTCAATTTAAGCCAAGCGCCGTCCACAGTGG
This sequence comes from Taurulus bubalis, assembly GCF_910589615.1. Lineage (NCBI taxonomy): Eukaryota > Metazoa > Chordata > Actinopteri > Perciformes > Cottidae > Taurulus > Taurulus bubalis. The sequence goes on from NC_136589.1 coordinate 28,373,538, forward strand.
GACCTTGAATATAATGTAATAAGGCATAGAAAAGGTCTACTCTTAACATGAAGGTATACTCCACATTGGTAGCTACGCTGTGCTTATTATAGCTCTAGCTGAAACCAGGTAACCATGGAAATGGATCCAAGGTAAAAGGGCAAAGGAAAGTTAATGGTTCTTACTTGTTGTGTGGCAAGCGGGAACAGATGGCTCTCAGGTCCTCTGTAAAGACAAGGCATCATGAAATAAGCACTCGAACTCCACCACAGCATGATGAGAAAAGCCATATGACAACCGATTAAGCCAGTTAGTCCGTTACTAGTTCCGTCTTCGCTTATTCATCACACATTTGTTGAAAGAAAAACACACAAGCTCGGAAACTGTTAGGCTAGTCGGCTTATGTTTCATTTTTAAATCAGAAAAAATACTAACCGGATGTGAAACATGAAGCTTCCAAGTATATAAATTCAGTTTAGAATCAAATTAATCCGTCAACCAGGAGAGGCTCGACCGGACAAGTCCGAACCGATATTACCAGAGCAGGGAATCTCCAACTATGGCTAATGTGCACATTCGCTTTATGATACACCACACAGATAGATATCTTGAGTTCTCTCTTGTATAAAGACCCCAAGATACTTCCTGGATAAATACAAGATAAATAAATTGACAATGTAATTAAAAAAATTACAGATCCCAGCTTTAAAGAGTCAGTTCTCCCCAAATTAAAAACATTTTAACTGTAGGGCTATTTATCAATCTAGATTGTTTCGGTGGGAGATGCCTAGTTTTGAGGTATTGGCTTTAGAGATGTCTGCCTTCTTTCCAATATAATGGGAGTATGATGCCCTCAGCTTGTGGTGCTCAAAGTGTAAACATTTAAACAACTCCACAGGCTCACAGCTCCCACATAAAACTGCTCACAATGTCTGTGGATTATCTTGTAGTGTTGGGTGTTTTGAGCACCACAGGCTGGGTGCCATATAGTCGGATTATATTGGAGAGATCCATCCATCCATCATCCGAACCGCTTATTCTGTTTAGGGTTGCGGGGCGCTGGAGCCGATCCCAGCTGTCATTGGGTGAAGGCAGGGTTCACCCTGGACAAGTCGCCAGTTTATCACAGACAGTCAACCATTCACGCTCACATTCACACCTACAGGCAATTTAGAGTCCAAATAACCTGAGCCGCATGTCTTTGGACTTTGGGAGGAAGCCGGAGGAAACCCACGCTGACACAGGGAGAACATGCAAACACTACACAGAAGGACCTGCCAGACTGGGATTCGAACCCCGCCCAGAACGAGATCAGAACCCCGGCCCCTCTTGCTGTGAGGCGACAGTGCTAGCCACTACACCACCATGCAGCCACATTGTTGAAAATGTGCTTTGTGAGCTATCAGCATTTTATTGTGTTTAGTAGACAGCATTGTAGAAAGAGAAATAGTACATGTACACCAAGCTCCATTTGAATATGTTAAATTCATTTGTAGTCTCTGGCCCAATAATGAAATCACTTTTGTCTTTTAAGGCAATTTATGACAAATCTAATTCCTCTCCATTGTCCACTTTTCTAGTCCACATCTGTACCACTTCTATCTTAATTTCAACAATCTTACCCCTCGAGCAGAGTAGAGCTCCATTGGCCATGGCCACCTGCAGAGCCTGAGCCAGCCGGTCCAAGGCCAGCTGAGACAGTCCATGTGTATCTGCGGATGATGTGTGCGTGTGTTTGTCGGCCTGGTCCAACAGCCTGGAGAGGTCTGAGGTCAGCGCGGCCAGGGACTCCATCTGGAGCAGCGCCAGGCGACCGAAAAGCCCCTTCTCATTTAGTATGTTTGGCAAAAGCATGAGGACCTACATGTGGCATAAGACAGACATGGCTTAATTACCTTCACTTTGTATGTTGGAAGGGTTTTGTACACTTCATAGACATGTATACTGTGGGTAAATGCATATAAAAACACCACATACCTGTAGAACACTTAGATGGAGAGCAGAGAAAAGAGGCCCCACCTCTGGCTCACTCTCAGTGATGCCATTAGTTAACCCCTCCTTCTTGTCTCTCCTGTAAGCCAGTGGGGCTTTGACGCACCAGCGCACCAACCCCCCTAATGGTGTGACATCAAGTGAGCTGATTGGCTGATTGCCAGAGAGAGCCGTGTTTAGGAAGTTGATTAGCACCAGACCTGGGTCATCTTGGATCCACGACACAATCATCTGAAGGAGTTCTAAAGGTGGGGTGAGCTCCTCTGAAAACACACACACACACACACAAAAATGTTGTTAAGGATGCAAAACATTTGACATTTTTCAGCTATTTAACAAAGATATGCTGATGACAAAACGCAGTCCTTTTGCCAAGAAAAATATTTAACAGATGTCGATTCTCTTCCAGTTTTTAGATGTTTTTGTACATTTATGTTGTACAACCTGTGGTGAGGTCATAGAGGGTGGTGACAGCAGTGATGAACTGGCAGCAGAAGCGTGGGCTGGCATTGTGGATGTTCTGCAGGGTGGGCCCCGAGCCTGGCACCATACTACAGTAGTCATCTACTAGAACCTGAGCCAGGCGCACACAGTACACACGGTGAGATCTCTGAAGGAATCAAACATAACCAGAGGCATAGTTTGTTAGTACTTCCATAGTACACAAACATTGCCACACATGGAGGCACTAAATAGTTTAAATATAACACATACAATAGTACTCCATCAGGACTAGCTAACACTAAACGTCTAAAACTCAAATTAAATCGAAGCATAAAAAACACAGACAAACCATAATAAATGTTTAAGTGTGAAAGTTAGTTTGAATATCCACCTGTAACCAGGAAGCAGCACATTCCAATATAGGAACCCTGCCCACAGCGATGGACATGGATACCAGCTTGCCTAACAGTGCCATGCGGCTTTCATCCGCCTGGTTGCGTTGGAGACTAAAGAGGGCGGAGAACATAAGCTGACGGACCGTATCACGACTCTGTTCCTGGAAACAGCTGCACATGATCTCCAAAAGCTGGAGTTCTTGAAGCGCACTCATCCTCTGAAAGAAAAACACGAGACCGTTTATCAGCAGTCCATAGGTTTGTGTTCATGTAATGTATATTGGCACAATAATTTGAGGGTCATGCCTTACCCTAGCTGGGGTGTTTCTGTCCTTAGGTGCATGCAGAATGAACTCCTCCACCAGCTCCTGGGTTTTGGAGTCGACCTGAGGAGGCTGCCTCCCTGACTGCACCAGGTTACAGATGTAGATGTCCAGGTGGTACAGCAGCTCCTTGGCTGCACTGAGCACATCGCGAGGCAGCAACGACTGACGAATGTCACCCATCACCACCTAACAGAGTGATTTTCAACATTCAAGTTATGCAACTTGGGCATGATGTTGTCGGAGATGCGTCTCATGTACTGCAGAGAAAAAACTACAATAAACCAAATCTAGCTATCACACAACAATGCACTGATTCTCTGCCTATGTGTACTTCTCTATACACGAAATATAAGGGGAAAAAAACACTGTACAAGGACACAACAACAGTAGATAGTCACATTTTAACGTTACATGTATCTATATCTGTGTACGTTCACATATGTGAGCCAACGCTTTTCAGGTGGATCAGCACTACCATCAGTCGTTTCCCCTCCAGCCTGCTACAGCTGGTGGTTAGCAAGGTTAGCTAAAGAGACTGTTTGGAATTGCGCAACACATCTCACGTAGGTTAGTTGAAGTTATTGTTGAAGCCTTTTCAAGAAAACACATGTATTTAATTAGTTGATGTCTTACCTCTGCAAAAAGCTCTTAATATACTTAAGAAATTCGCCGACGTCGGGTAAACCGAGTGAATGGTCTCCAAACGTCGACAGTACCACTTCCTGTTACTACGGAAGCCGGTGTGGGATAAAATGTATACCATGGACGTTTTCAGCCGAGTCAGTGCATGCGCTGTTTTATATTTTATTATTAATGTCATCTAAATTCTTTGTTGGAAAGTGTTAGGACACCTGGGCACATAAACATCCTTAAAACACGGAGTGAGAGTTATTTTACTCTACACTGTAAGGTTTCTGAAAATAAAAAAGTAATGGTTGTTTGTTACCACGCACATAATTACACAAAAGGGGGGGAACTATCGTTACATTTATTTATTAGGCTCCACATATATGGATATATTTATACATTTGCTCATTTTAGCTAACAAAGACTCAAGCCCCCCTCAATTTGTTGATATTTTAGTTGTATTTTCATTGAGCTTAAACATATCAGTTACAGAGATACAAATGCGTATAGACAAATAGTTGTTTTCGCTTCTGTACAGGGACTATATATCATATTGGAAATCACTTTGACATACTGTAATCCTGTCTAATCTACACGGGGGCGCGCCTGCCAGGCACCGGACCGCCTGATGGGGAAAAAAAGAGAAGAGTGGTGCACTCTGCCGCGCGCTCCCGGCTGCACTCCGGTCCTGCACTTTACCGTCCCGTCGAGTGATTCCAAGCAGGCTGCAAGATGACCATCAACACCCTGGCTAAAGGAGGCTGGCACCGGGAACAAATGGCATGCTTTCAGAAGGTATTATTCAATGATTGTGTTTGCTTTACTTATTTCATTACATTTGATAAATCATGACCTACTGTGTGAATCCAAAATAGAGCCGGTGCGAATGTGAGAGCAAGTAATGAAAGGGTGGAACATCAATATGTGCATTCTTTTATCAGATTCTGACCTATGCATCTGTTTTTCTATGTTGTCTGTATCTGTATGTGTACATTTCCATTTGTGACTACACGTGTGCGTGTGTGTGTGTGTGTGTGTGTGTGTGTGTGTGTGTGTGTGTGTGTGTGTGTGTGGTTGCATGTGCGTGTGCGTGTGCGTGTGTGTGTGTTCCCTTGACAGATGGAGAAAGTGATTGTGGCCATGCAGGACCCTGACATGGGCATGAAGATGAGAAATCAGAGGCTCCTTATCACTGTCATTCCACACGCCATGACAGGTGTGTGTGTGTGTGTGTGTGTGTGTGTGTGTGTGTGTGTGTGTATATATATATATATATATATATATATATATATATATATATATATATATATGTATATGTGTGTCCCTTTGTGTCAGTGGGCATTAGCATCTGTATGTGGACATGCACGTTGTAGCTTGTGTTTGTCCCAGCGATCATGCATAATGCAGCAGTGAATTTTTTTGGGGGAGAATACTGTGTGCTTTGCAGAGTAGAGGAAGGAAGTTTTTTTTAACTCTTTCTTTTTCTTCAGGCCGTGATATGATTGCCTGGTTGATCCAGAAATACAGTATATGTGAGGAGGGTAAGTGTATTGATCATTTGTTTGTGTTTATGTGATAGAGAGAGATTTGCTGTGATTCTCTGTTTCCGTTTCCTTTGCTTGTTGGGTGTTGTTGCTAGTCTGTTGCCAGGATATGGTGTTTTCTGATGTGGTGAGGTGTGTGTGTGTGTGTGTGTGTGTGTGTGTGTGTGTGTGTGTGTGTGTGTGTGTGTGTGTGTGTGTGGTGTGGGCGTTGCTGCTTCAAGTAAACAGAACCGAGTGAGCCCCAGAGGATCCAAGTTTGATTAACTCACCTGATGATCTGGGTTTGATTACTGTCCCTGTGGTAGTTTTCACCTCAGGAGACTTTATCATCGGTGAAGTAAATTAGAGGTCGGGAAAAATACCCACTGGTCCCTTTGGCCTCAGAGCAGGCTGAAGGAGGAAAGAGAAGAGCCAGTCAGCAAAGGAGAGAGAGAGTGGTAAAAGCTGATTAAAATGCATCGCGTAGCTTTTTTTTGGTAGCTGTCAGTCATGGAAGTAGAGCTCTTTAACAAATGAGGAGAGACTGAAGATTGATGACGTGTTTCATCACTGGAACAAAGCCTTGATTTGAAAGAGATTGCTGACAGGGTGCAGGTGTTTGATAAAAAATAAAACAGAATGATGGATGAAGCCCACAGTATTTTATACAACTGTAGGCATTCCTTGTGGCCAACTGATTGATTGATTATTGATTTTCCACTTTCAGTTTGCTGAAATTGAGATCTTTACCACTAATGAAAACGCTATTTCACGTTCCATCAAATATCATCCAGTGAAAAACTTGCTTTAAGTATAACCTTAAAGGTGTGTCAGCTTAAATTAAAGGTTGGGTGAACTACTTTAAGAATACAACCCTCACAATCACCTAAAGAAACTGAGCTATTATTTGTGTCTTCTGTGGTGTTTAACAGAGGCACTGCACGTTAGTGGGATGCTGGTGAGATACGGGTACATTTACCCTCTCAAAGAGCCGAGATCTCTTCTGTTACGGCCTGACGAGTCGCCCTACCGCTTCCAGGTAAGTCATTCCTCCCTCAGGCAGTATGTTTATTCTGCCTGCTTGTAAAAACCCACCGTCCCTCCTTCTAGTTTAAATGCTTTCCCACATTTGACTAAAGTGATCGCTGGCTATGTTCCTTTCTCTCTCTCACTCCATTATCCCACTTTCTAATCCCCCATCCATCTGCCACTCTCTGCTGCCACTTTTTAATCACCCGCTTCACGATCAAGCTCCATCAGCAATGTACAAAAAATGTCACTTGTTTTTCTTAGACTCCTTACTTCTGGACGAGTACCCGGTGGCCTGCATCAGAGCTGGACTATGGTAAGGCAATGCAAAAATAAACAAACAGAAGGGGCAAGAGGGGCTCTCAGTAAAGTTCCTTTATACATTTACTTGTGAGGGTGAACAATTATTTTCCATCCATCACACCATAGAACATGAATAGAAAGCTTTCACTTATGCTTCCAAAACTAAAAAGAGTTGATATGCATTTACTGGAACTTTGGGCAAAACATACAGGTTACAAATCACTTAACCTCTTTCATTTATTGATTTACTGTTTGTCTTCTTATATCAGCAATCTATTTGGCTAAAAAGAACATAAGAAAACAAGGAGAACTGATGGAGTATGAAAAGGTGAGGAAAGTGTGTGTTTATGTGTATTCTGTATATGTGCAGTAGCCTGGGGTAACATGCCTAAATCATCATTGCTTTTCTAAATTCTCAACCTCTTTTCTCTCTGTGTTTTTTCTTTTCTTATTCATCCCTTGTCCTCTTTCCTCTTCCTTTTTAGGAGAGGTACAGTCTGTTACACAAGAGGATCAACCACACCTGGGACTTTGTGGTGATGCAAGCCAGAGAGCAACTCAGGTACACTCACACACACACAAACACATACTCACACAAACACACACCTACTTTCACACACACACACACACACACACACACACACACACACACACACACACACACACACACACACACACACACACACACACACACACACACAAACTTACAGTGTGATTTACGTTTAGAGCATCCAAACAGAGGCGGAAGGCTGACCGCATTGTTCTAGAATGTCAGGAGCAGGCCTACTGGCTCATCAACAGACCCCCGGTATGTTAACTCTGTTATTGTACTCTACTGTGTTGTTTTACTATGTATCACATTACACTACACTATACTTATTATACTACACATTTCAGTGTTTTCCTCTGTGTTGGATTGGCATAAAAACGGTACAATAATATACTATATACCAACCTATGTACTATAGTATACCATACCAAAATAACCTATACTATACTATGCCATACCATACCAACCTATATTATACTACACCAAAGTGCTGACACACTATATTGCTCTTCATTGTACAATATTATGAAATATTATGCTTTGCTATAGTGTACTATATTGCACTACACTCCACTATACTATACTTCACTACTAAACTATACTGTTATATACTCTCACACTGTACAATGCATTACTATACTATACTTTACCATACTTTGTTATACCTGCACTATACAATACAATACTGTACTATACTATACTTTATAACTTTACTATACATAACTGAACTTTGCTGCACTATGGTATAACTGCACTCTGCTAAACTAAACTATACTATATGATGTTATTTAATCCCACACAACTATATAATCATGTTTTACAGTTTTTAAGACAGTCAGATGTCCCACTAATGTTCACCCACAGTCCCCTTCTGCCTCTACATGAAATATTCAACCCATCTGGTAAAAGCCTCAGCTGAGAACAGGGGAAGAGAGAGAGAGAGAGAGAGAGAGAGAGAGAGAGAGAAAGAGAGAGAGAGAGAGAGAGAGAATGATGTAATGTTTCTAGAGAGAGGAGGAGGAGTAAGAGCAGGAGGAGGAACAAGAAGAGAGAAAAATAATAACCATCATATTCCTCTTTCTTTATGTTGTCTAAACACCACTGGAATGCATTTGATTTTTAGAGGGAGACAGGTGGAGAGAAGGATCCGAGGGAAAGGAACAAAGTGGGGGGCAGGAAGGGAGAGGGTGAACCAGAGGTCAAGGGTTTGGAGGAGGGACTCCATCTTGTCATGCTCTTATGAATTAGGGACGAGGACATGGAGAAAAAGAAAGAGCCAAAAAATCAAAGCCAGTGGAGTGGAAAGCTCAAGGAAGGATAAGTGCTCACTCACACGCATGTTCTCATCAGACACACGCACATACACACACACACACACACACACACACACACACACACACACACACACACACACACACACACACACATACTACTTACTACACTTAGTTATTAATGCACATATGTGTGTGTATTTCTTTCAGCCTGGGGCACATAATGTGTTGGACATGGGTCTGGAGAGACCAAATAACTTCAGCGCACGAGTTACACTGGTCAGTGACATCATCACATTTCTTTATGCCCTGTTCCCCTTGGAAAAATCTGTTGTGATAATATGTCTCCTATGTATCTCTTCCATCTCTGTTTTATTATTTTCCTTCTGTCTTGCTGCTGGGATTGTTTCAAAGTAAGTGTAAAAGTAAGCTTTACTGTAGTATGGACAATTACCGTATATTACAATATCTTTATAATTATAAATAGAGGTTAAACATGACATGATAGCCACCTTCATTGTCCCACATGGAATGATGGCTAGAACCATTAGCAGCAGCAGCACATACAAATACCCACCTATGATGATAATTATATATTTTCTATGTTACCGTGCATTCCTCATTCGTCAGAATACATTCTACTTTAATATTTGAAGCCTTTGTTTTTATGGGTAAAGATACAGGGAGGCTGCCTTCTACTATTTATATGACTGTAGACATGTATAATGCACTCATTGTGTGACCCAAAGTGATGAAAGTGTTTCTTTTTACAGAACTAGAACAGTGACTACTACAAAAGTGAGGTAAACATCATATATTATGTATACACCCTGTTGGAGCCATATATTTTGTTTTGATTATAAATCATGTCATGTAATTGATTTGTATGATCTAAATAAATTCCTTTGCAATATGAATGGATGTTATATTCATATTTGAAATAATGCTTTTTTGGGGGAATTATTTATATTGATCTGATGAGGATCAGCTGCTATAAGAGGAAGGGGCGGGACTGAATCTCAGGTTTTATTTTCTTTATGTAGAACGAGACATAGGCACAGTCTTTGACGTCACATTAGAACTCACGCTAGAACTCAAGTTAGACTTATGATTTTATGAGTTTGATAAAAGGGAAAATAAATTGACAAAATTATGGAAATGGAATCAACATCTCCAGAGTTATTATTCAACCCTTTTAACGTGCGAGTCAGGAAAGGAGTCCCGCAACGTGGCACAGAATAGGACAAGAACAAGGAACAGGCCACCACACACCCTCACTTTAAGTACATTGAGTGTATATTTTAGCTCGCTTTGTGTGCCTTGTTTACAGATTGAAACCAGTCGAAGGGCCCTTGGAAGAAATCGCGTAAAGTCATCCATCTGCCTAGAAGGGTACGTGTCAACAAACAACAAACATGGGCAGACACACATACACATATACACATGCACACAAGAACCAATAGGATTGCAGTCCATGGCTGCCTGAACTGAGCGCTACGTGTACAGCATGCAAGCGCACACACATACACAAAAGACTTAGTTCTCCCACTATAAGAGCCACTAATGGATGCTTCCCGAGGCAAGTTGGAATTAGTGGCCATTAACTCTTTTGATCTGCAGCAATAATCCAATAGAAAATTGTGTGTGTTTTTGTGTATGATGTCCCTCTCTCTGCATTTGTGTCTGTATGTGCAGTTTTGTGAAATACAGCGAGCAGTACCAGAACCACGACCCCATTATGCAAGGCTGCCTTCCCAGTAACCCCTGGATCTCTGACGACACTGCACATTGGACGATGAATTCAGAAATGTGAGAAAATACACACAGATATACAAACAAGTACATCCAAACTACGGCCAGTGGTCCAAAGAATGAAAGTAATTCAGTTACGTTGGTTTCAGCTTTTGTAGCATCTCTTAACATGTCAATGAATTGTGTTACCACAGTAATTCATCGTGTCCGTTGATGCGTTTGTGTGCTTGGTGTGTTTTTATGAGCAGTGTGCCGACGCCGACGCGTCTAAGAGTGGAACGCTGGAGCTTCAGCTTCATGGAGCTTCTCAAAGACATCATGGGGAAGCGGGAGTTCATGATCTACCTGGAGAAAGAGTTTAGTGGTAAGGAAATGCGCCTGAATATATTCAAAATACAAATGTAAAAAAGGTTTAGTGATTAGCTTTGGGACGGAATATGAGCCAACTTAATGTGAGGAATTCAGAAAACAAAACATGCAAGATTTGTGCTTCCACCTTGTTATTTCTATTTTAAACTGTTTTAGAGGTTTAATCCCAACCACCATGTGGTACAAGTTAGCAATGGAATGCTTATGGAGAAAAAATTATGTAATTGTTAACATAGGACAGTCATCTTAAACAAACTCTTATTAGCATTCAGAATTTCATTATTTCCCCGAATGACATGCATTTTCCAATCCCAGACGTGAAAGATGGAAGGGTTAAGGTAGTGGAAAATAAGATTAGTTGATGGAATGGAAAGAATATATAAGGAAGAAGAGTAGAGACATAAAGCAGGAAAGGGATCGGTTCACTCATGCAGACTTATGAAATATTGCCAATGGCTTTGGTTTTCCACAGAGGCTAACCATGGTACAAAAAGTCTCTCATTATTTGTCACATTTTCCTGCACTATTGTTGCGCTATTCACCTCTATACATACCCAACATCTCATCGCCTGTCTCTCTGCCAGCGGAGAACCTGTGTTTCTGGCAGGCCTGTGAGGATATCAGGCATGGAGAAAGCTCCAGGATCATAGAGAAAGTGGAAGAGATCTACAAGTAAGTGTACAAGCACACAAACACGCAGAAATACACCCCTTATATTTACTGTCACATGACTGCAACTCGTTTGTGTGTGGCTCAGAAACTTCCTGGCTCCTGGAGCTGCTCGTTGGGTCAACATCGACAGTAAGACGATGGATAAAACTCTCACGGGGCTCAGACATCCACATCGCTTCGTCATGGACGACGCACAAATGCACATCTACTTTCTCATGAAGAAGGTTTGACCTCTAACACATTGTAGTTTGATGCTTGAGACTTTCACCTTTAGGTAAGGATCTGGAATAACAGATGGAATGCAAACTGAACTTTTTGGGTCGAAATATTAACCTTTTTTTAGATACGGAATTTCTTAATTTTTCATTCAGAAACTAAAAGAAGACACGTCACAATGGTGAAACAGACTTTAAAGCTTAGCTATCAACTATTATAATGTATTTAGGTGGTAATGTTGTATTTGTGTGTGTGTGTGTGTGTGTGTGTGTGTGTGTGTGTGTGTGTGTGTGTGTGTGTGTGAAGGACTCTTTCCCAAGATATCTTAAGTCCGACCTATATAAGAACATGCTGGCCAAAGCTATTGTCCCCCAGGAGACAAAGAAAAGGTAAAACTACACATGAATTCCCATTTTGACTTAATTTTTACATTAAATAGATTGACTCTGCAACTTTACACTTCTTCCTCTCAGTGTGTTCCCCTTCATGAGACGCCAGCGGCACTCCAGCCCCTCCCCTGCTCAGGCTGTCATCCTGGCAACAGAAGGAGACGGGCATGTCAAGGGGGCAGGACAAGCAGGTACCAACTCTGCAGCCGGCTCCCATGCCTGATATCGGGCCAACAAAATAAACATGAGAGGCAATCTCCATTGTCTCTTTTGGTCACCATAGTCACCACCCAAGGACGTTTTCTCTTTCAAGTAAAACTTTCTGTGTGAAAGCAACGCTTTTCTTTCACCGCTGCAACAGAACCAGACCTAGGATATCTAAGCTGCAACTTCCTCCAGTCCCAGAGCACAGGCGTTAACACGTACCTCAGTAGCATCACATCTTATTCCCAGAGCACGAGCAGAGGAAAAAGAGCTTTTAGTGCTGCGTAGTCAATCTGCATCTACATCCCATCTCAGTCCTGATTGATTACTAACTACTACCAACAAGTCTTCCTTTCTGCCTCTATAGCCTTTATATATAATATACTCTGTCGCTCATAAGCAGGTTTATGCAAAAGGGTGGTTTATAGAGCAAAAAAAAAAGAAATATGTATTTTGTCAAAACTTTGCCTCAGCATGTGTGTGATTATCGTACAGTTTGTTGGTTTTGTTCATTCCATGCTGGGAATTCCCATTGTCATGGTTGTTGCTGTTCATTTTGCTTGCGCATGTTTTTATCCCAATAAAATTACACAATTGCATTCAGTGTTGTGTTTTGCTCTCAGCTCTGCAAGCTGTGGTAAACTATGAATGTGTGGATATGCTTTCATTGTTATCCGATGACTTTATCTCGTTCTTATCTTCTCTTTCTTTCATGTGCTCCGTTTCTCTTTTTTTTAGCTCTTGGGTCTATTTTAAGCACACTATGAACTATGGTTTGTTTGAGCATTTCTTAAACTCCAGATGCGAGGTCTTTGTAATAATGAAGTATAGAGCTCCAGTCATTCAGTTTATTTGAAAGCAACTTCCAGAAGCTTAAAAAAACAGTTTCTATTTGCAGAAAACATTGGCTCAGGGCTGTTCCCTACGGTGGCATCTGTCTACACATGCTGTTCTCTTTATCTTCTGCTATTGTGACTGAACGTATTCATTTCTTTTTACACCTCTGCCCTTCATCTAATAACCTTTCAGATTGTGATCCCCTCCATTGATCCAGTGGGAGCTGCAGGTTCCTCTACTGGACTGGTTCCCTCTACTGGCTGTATGTGGTCAGAGTAACTCGCATTATTAACCCAACCTTTTTATCTTATGAGCCCTAAAAATGGACGAATGTCTACCCTTCATCACAAGTTAAGGGCTGAGCATGAGTTGAGAGCATTTCTAAAGGGTGGTTTTCTTTCTTAGACCATAACACATTATTATTTATTTTGTACACCTATTAATCATCTTAAAACCCCTCAGATTTATCTCATCCAAGTTTGTGAATCACCGCAATACAAGGTCCGCATAAATAATTATGGTCTATGTTGATTTATGACAACATATCACCACTACTACTGAGAAAGGTTCCCTTTTAGGTGTCAATGCAGGTTAAAGCGGCACCCCACTGATTTGACAGATGTCAGGTTACTCATCATAAGGAGCACTCAGTCTGTGAAAACAGTTGTATGATATATTCTATTGCTGTGGAAGAGATATCTAAAGTCTTGAGTTAGATAGAAAACCTTTGTTATACACTGTTGACGAGGACTGTTAAAGGGGAGGGCATTTAGATCTTATGAAAGTTTGGATTGCATTTACGAGGGATTAAAAATCAGGATATGTCGGTCTTTGCTGCTTCGATTTAAAAAAAATATGAGCAGTAAGGCTAGATCCTGTGATCTGTGTCAGCAGTGCAGGACATGAGAGCCGACCAGATTTACTAATGGAGGTAAGCCATGTATGGGCACAAAAGCAAATATACTTATATAAGCGCATACACTCACGAGGTAAAATGTGTATTCCAACAAACAAGCACTTGCTATATTTCTGAGGATTATGATAATCCGCTTTCCTCCATTGCCCCATCCACTCTTGTTGCGGGACTGTGTGTGTGAGTGGAAAATAAATAAATCATGAAACCTCTCTCTTTTTACCACAGATTTATTTTTGGTGTGCTAAATGCTATTCTAATTTTTAAATGAATTGAAAAGAAGAAGACCAATAAAGGAAGTAAAATCATGTTTAACATCAAACATCACATTTCTTCATCCTTACACACATAATAGCTACAGTGTGTTGTAGTGGTAGAATGTCTTTTCTTAATTAAATGTGCCTCTCACTCTCATACAAGAGTAAAACACAATATAAAAAAAGGAAGGGAGTGACAAAAGAGTTCAATTTGAACCTGTGCAAAATCATAAGGAGAAAATCATCACAGCATGGGATGCATAGTAAAAGACAACACATATTCAATATGTCTCACATTAAATAAAGTATGGAAAGTGCTCAGTAGCTACACAAGAGCAAGAGACGAAACACACACATTCGTACAGTGCACTCATTCACAGACAGATGCAGACAAGAGGAGGCACCGGACACAGTAATCTGATTATACATTCATAGTGGCCACTCAAAAATATTGGGCTGTGTACATTACATAGTGGAGTTAGCTTTTTAATCATAAAAGTGCTTCAGAATGAGGGTTGGTATAAAGTAAAATCGGATATAAATTTTAGAGCGGGAAACGAAACAGGCAATGATAAGAGAGTGGAGAGTATGCAAGAAAAGAAAGGACACGGTCATTCAGTTTGAATACAGGTCAATCTGTACATGGATATTACCTCCGGTCATCTATCGGCTACAGTACGTAAAGATGTGGATTGTGAGAAGGCATGAAAGCAAACTTCATAGGCTGATGAAGACCATGTCATATTGTTGAAAGAACAAAGCCAAATTATTTCAAAGGTTGTTTAAACTACATGGCAGTTAATAATCAAGCACATCGCAAATGGATCAAAAAGTTGAAATAGTTTTCAAATCTTTGCATTGACCTGTGCAGAAAATAAAAATACAAGAAGAATGTGTGTTTAAATCGACTATGACTATCGTATACTTTATCAGCAGTAGTCTGAATATGAAGATTTAAAAGTAGCTCCACAAAGTGCCATTCCTTATAAATACTTTAAACATTGATTTCATAGCCTACGTACATACACAATATGTATACCAGGGCCCTGTACTATGAAGCCTGAAAAAATAAATAAATTGCAGGCTGCGTGAATGCATAAATCAGCTTTTTAAACCTACACGTTCACATAGTCAGCGATTTCTTTGCCAGCTGTTCTTCCTGCGTTTTGTATCTGCAACTGTGTTGCTTTTAGCCTGGAGTTTATGTTTCACTTCTGCTTATTTGACTAATATTATAGTTTGATCTTTGTTTTTAAAATATGCCGCTTGACTAACAATAGACTGTGATTGGTCATATGCTGAAAACAGCCCTTATATGAGAACGCACTGAGAGACCCCGGTTGATTTACCGAGTTGATGACCACCGTTGAGTAGCGCTTAGCGGGAACGCGGTATGTTGAACTGGCTTCATAGTGCAGGCCTCTGATCATGAGGTCAAAGGTCAGGTGGTTTGTTACTTGGAGGTTTTAATGGTCATACCCAAGCTTGAGGAATAGACCACCTTGAAGGTTACAGCAGATTTGATTTAGGTTAAATAGTGCGTGTGGGTGTGTATTTCAGGATGCACAACTATTTAAGACTGTTTACTATTTAAGACAAGAGTTTCAAATCGTCTATAAATGTGAAAATTATCATGGTAGACCTGTGAGAGTATAGGTCTAAATTTGATTTTTAAATGTTTTATTCAAGATATTAAGACATTTTGAAGAGTCAGAGTCTTAAAAGATTTTGTTTTGTTAAAGTTTGCAGTGCGGTTAAACAATCAATGCCCAGTAACTTTGCTTCCTACTATGTGACAGTGTGGAGTTCCTCCTTGTCGCTCTGACACAGAGTGTACCCACAAACCCGGGGTCTCCAGCTCCAGCTCCAGTTCCAGTTCCAGTTCCAGCCCCTGCTCCAGCCTGACGCCTCCCTGTTTTTCTCCTTTGGCGGCAGCAGGAACACCACGCAGCTGGCCACCAGAATGTGCCACAGCGAGTGTGTGTAGTAGTAGTTGTCCTCCGTCTCAGTGAAAATGTACAAACATACCCCGATGAGGGCACAGATTGCCCCGGGGATCAGGAAGAGGACCCATCGTTTCCATGAAGGCGGGTAACAATGACGCCGCTGCACTCCTCGGTACACCTGTTAACAAAAGTGAACTGGATTCAGCACACCTCAGCTACAGCAAGTTAATTGTTTTAGTAACAATCTTTATTTTCTCCCCAAAACAAGTGTTTTTAACAAGGAAGTCAGCAGCATATTCCCATCAAATAGCGTTTTATAAACTCCCTTTGTCGTACGACTCACCCAGGCAGTGACCATGCACAGTATGGCACAGAGGACGGGACCCAACAGGTTCCACAGGCCTTTGCGGTCCAGCTGCATTGACATGGCTATAAGCAGAGCCCCGAGCATAAACAGAGTCTGCAAACACAAGAAGACACAAGAAGAAGACGATTATAAACAGCACTTAATTATGTGATGATAGTATTAAAAGGAAAATAGGCAATAGTCAGTGTCTTACATATTTGAATGCGTCTCTGATGCGAGCCATGCACAGGATGGTGACCCAGATGGAACAGACGGACCCCAGGAAGTCACAATATTGTAGGGCATCGTAGTCCATGATACACATTACTGCTACACCTGGCTGGTCACATGCGTGGTAAAACTAGAATGTGAAAAGAAAAAGAAAAAAAACCATTACATTATTCAACAAAACTACCTTAATAATAATTAAGGCTCTCCTTCCTCACAGTTACATATAACACGTGTTCATAATGACTAATAAAACTGTGTGTTGTGTGGTCTGGCTTGATCTATATTTTTACCTGAAGGTATCTATCATCACAGGTTATACCCAACAACTGTATTAAGAGCAATACATAGCAAATAGACACGTTCTGTCAGCATTTCAACGACCACTTCTGGAAGTAAGAAGCGTCCTGGAATCAATTAAGTGAGAAAGTTAACTAAATCCTTAAACTGCAAGCGCAGTTGTAATGTCAATGTAACGTTACGTTCACTAAAAGTGCTTGATTTTGCCACTGGCATAATTCACTCTGAGTCTAAGTGTCTGTCAACATTGTGGAATGGAACCTTCAGAAAAACTTACAAAGAGAGCTTTGCTGTGAAATCTGAATACCGGGCAGCAACACTCTCACCAGGTGTAGAATGACCAAAAATAGCCTTTAACTCTACATGCTCAGCATTAAAAACTGTGCATGGCAGTTTTCACAGTCTTGTGAGGAGGAATGATTTCTTTATAAGTCCTGGTCTTATTGATAGTGTGCTGACCAAAGCAAACACTTGCTACGTTTGAGCTAACAAGTGTTCACACAATGTCAATTCCGAAGAGATCCTTCCCTCTTACATAACATTATCCACTTTAAAAGATGAACAGTACTCCAGAAACATGGCTAAAATGCAATTGTCCTACATGCGTGTGTGTGTTACCGTGGAGAAGAACATTGTGAAAAGGTAGACGGAGGCCTCAGTGATGTAGCAGCGTTTGATGGCCACCACGATGGCAGGCAGGAAAGACAGGTTACTGAGCGTGAGCAGAAGAGTTGCCGTCAACTGGCGACGGTACGACTGAGCTGTTGAATTGTCAGTGCAGCCCCAACCGCTCCAGCCTGCAAAGACACACACACTCGGTGAAATAAAAATAAATACATAGCACAATTAATCAGAACATTACAAGAAAAGATACAGTGTGGACAGTTCTTATTTTAGTTTAAGAAAAGATGGACTAGTTACTTCAGTTATTAAAGAAAGAGAAAAGTCTCTTTCTCTCTCTGTGTGCGTGTGCGTTTGTGCGTGTCTCTTACCAGCCTTGCAGACGCAGGCAGCATACAGGTAGCTGTAGGATCTCAGTAGTCTACATTCCCCGTATATCCCACAGTCCTCTACACAGGCACTGATAAAGACCTCTGGGACCACAGACACCAATGATGTATTACCACAATCACTGTTGCAAGAAAAACACACATTTCATATATTAAAAACACATGGCCAACCATAAATACCTTCGCTGCACAATCAAAGTGTATGCACTTTAATTCCCAACGTTTAGCAAGTCTTTTAATAAAGAATTAAATATGAAGAACGCTATACTGTTGCATTTCATAAAACATGGTGTAGTGTGTCAGTCCAAAGTAAAACAATGAAGAAAGTATTCATGTGCAAGCAGAATTTAACAATGAACTGGAATGAGGAAAACTCAAGAGCACAGATATGGGAATTTATAACGATGTAAACGTGTGTATAATGTTAACATGAACACATCTACAAAGGCATTACATAGACTATATGTGTTAATTAAAATCATCTATTGTCTGTTGAGAGTAGTGTTGTCCCAATCTGAGGGAGAATACTCGAGGAAAACATGTCATAGGTGCAGAAATAATGTAGAAATAGTTAACACACATTTTTAGATAGAGATAGAAATGCATCAGTTGCATGTGTGTGTTACCTGTTGCATGTAAGCTGCAGGGTGAGGTACCATGTTGCGGACTGAGGAAAAGGCAACCGGACCACAGCTTTGGGATCACTGGTATTCACACGAACACTGTACCCTCCAAACAAAGCTGCAGATACACACACAAATTCTATTTTCAAAATGCAAACCTTGACACACACACACACACACACACACACATATATATATATATATATATATATACACACATATATATATATATATATATATATATATATATATATATATATATATATATATATATACACACACACACATATACATATATATATATATATATATATATATATATATATATATATATATATATATATATATATATATATATATACATATACATATATATATATATATATATACATATACATATACACATATACATATATATATATATATATATATACATATATACACATATATATATACACATATATACATATACACATATATATATACATATATATATATATATATACATATATACATATATACATATATATATATATATATATATATATATATATATATATATATATATATATATATATATATATATATATATATATATATTTCTGTCTACAGGGCACAATGAGACCCTGCTAATTTTTTTAATTAGACATTTACACATGTTTTTCAGACAATTGACATTGCATGTGCACATTTTTAGATGATGCTCATTTTAGTTATACACATAGAACAAAAAACAGAATAAACAACAACAAGAAACAGAATAAAACGAAGAACAAAAAGAAAAACAATGTATAACTAGGGAGTGATCTATTCTCTATTGTACATTCATTGATTTCTGAAAATAAAATCAGGTCTATGGGGTGTTATGTATGTAACCCATTTTTCCCAATGTCCCAATTTTTTTTTTTCCAGTTTGTAGTCGACAGATGCGATTAGCTTCTTTATGTTGTAGTGTCCATCCATGTATTCAGAGTGGGATAACCATGATAACCATTTGTGATTCATTTGTGAGTCTTTTTGCCGGCTACCAGAAGTACATTTATTAAATATTTGTCTCTTTTTAGCAATGTTTTAGGTAAACATTCCAGATACATGGTCTTACTTTCCAGAGGTATTTCACCTTCAAAAATGTTCTGTAGGGCGGTGTGTATCCCTCTCAAATAGTCTGTGATAGCAGGGAAATCCCAGAAAATATGATATTAAAATTCAACGGACATTTATATATACATGAGATGATTTTACTGCCTATATCTGAGTTATATGCTTTTCTAAACAGTTCTATCAGATATGTACTCTGTCATATTTTTCATCTTCGTATTCACAAAGTATCTGCAAGTATCGATAGAAGACCTGTTTTTCTAGTGATTAAGTGCTTCTCTTTAAGAGTTTCAAAACTTAGCAGTGTGCCTCCTTTCCTGATTGCATATGGCTGTTATTCCTGTAGCTATCCAATCCCTAAATCTAGTATCCAATTTATTTGGTGTGAAGTCAGAATCATATGCATACCATTTAAGTGTTACAATATCTCCCTCTAATTTGTGTTGTCTTATAATGGTTTTCCATACTTCAAGAGTCCACTTCAACCATGGGTTATCAGTAGTATTTATGTGACTTTGTAGGTTACCGTGACCTATATTTCTAAATTATAGCGGAGCTGGCACCTGCTCTTGGCAGAAGGCAGAAATAACACCTTTGAAAAAGGTTAACATTCCTATTTCATAAATGTATATTTTAACTTGTTTGGTACTTTTTAAACAGCTGGACTACCTTGTCCATTCCTAGTGTGTTATTTAAGCAATAAGGTACGAGAGGCAGTACTGTGTCGTGCAATAATGTACTGTTCAAGGGAGTTGTTAGGCCCGACGCGCAGCGGAGGGCCGGCAAACCCTTGAACTGTACACTATTGTAGACACAGTACTGCCTCGAGTACCTTATTGCTTTTATAATACGGGTACCTGCGACTTTATAAATAGTAATAGTAAGCTCCCTTTCAGCACAAAATAGTTGTAGCCACCAAACGTTGTGTATCGCATTTCAGCGACAGAGAAAATAGTCCTGGGACGCACATACGGGACTATAAAACGGACTGCCTGGTCAGTATATCTGCGATTTACTGACCAGGCCGGTTGGAAGCAGGGTGGAGGATGACACGCAGCCACCGATGTAAAGAAGTGCTCTCGCTGCTTCTGTCCGTCTTTTCTCCGTCATTTTTCTCCTCCATGATGTTTAGAGAACTCGCGTCGGGAAATTACCGACGTAATTATCTCTCACTAGAAATTATCATGATTTTGTGGTCAAACCCTTTTCATTCCTCATCTCATTTTAAGGAGGAGGTGACGTGTGTGTTGTCGTTCGTTATGCTAGTGTGGGGGATGCTACGTGAGCTTGTTAGCTGTTCCGTTTGAGCTACCGTTACTGTTAGCGAAAAGCCCCGTTGCAATACTGTGAACACTCAAGCAATACACTTGCAAGTTAAGGAAACCAACGTATGCGAGTCGTTACTGCGGACGTTACAATATCAAAGTTTACACGAACATGGTTGGCAACTGTCAAGCTTGAAATGACAACTAACGGTCGCGCAATTTAAATCTACCTGTTATTTTTAAGTGCGCACTGATATGGAACGCTCTAAATGTAAACAGGCTGGACAGTACTTTATGGCTGAATAAACTACACCTCGTGACTCACTCTCAACCAATCAGAATGCTTGATTTGATCTACCCGCATTATAATCATCATTAATCCTACAACCCCATTTACTTATATTCTATCTTAATACTACCTGATTATTTAAGCTACTGCAGGTATTTCCAGGTGTTTAATGCATCAATTCCATCAAGTATGTGAAAAGAATCATTCTGTGAAAAGAATCATTCTGGTTATCTGTGCTACCTGTGCGACAGGGTTGAGAGTGGTTGAGTTCGAGGACTGGAGCCCACGGAGAGAGACAGGCGACCACACTGCTGCCGTTTCCCAGGGTTGCATTAGTCTACACACACACACACAAGTAAAACAGCAAGGAATCATAACTCTGACACTCTCAAATCTAACACGCTTTTATCAGAATAGTGAATGAGTGAATGTGTAGTATTTCAGTAGTACTCACAGTGTTGAGTGTGAGCTGTAGGTTGAGTGTACCACCAGTGGCTTGTGTGTACAGGGGGTAGGTGAGCAGGGTGGGGTGTGCATCTGTAACGCTGACGTTGGGTCCACTGGCCGGAGTGAATCGAAGCGACAGAACGTCTACCTCCTCGTAGAGCACGGGGATGCTCCACACACATGCTGACAACGGGGTGAACAGGGACGCTGATTCGTTGTTTAAGGTGACTGTGTCTGTAATCATGGAGTTGTTGCCTGCTGATGTTGAGTTGGTATCGCTGCTGTTGCCACGGAGCTTATCGATGTTATCGTCTGCTTTAAGGCCGACACTTTTTGGCTTGCACCCCACTGAGGGAGACACACACACAGAATAAATTACACATAATGAGACATAATGTGTGAGTTGCGTTTACGGAAGTGCGTTTCTGTGTTCACCTGTGCAGTTTGAGACGATACTAAATGTCACAGTACGGTTGTCTAGGCTGTTCTCCACGACAACTCGTAACCAGGTATCCCAAGGTGGGTTAGAAAGAGTTGCAAAGCAGCCAATCCCTGAGCAGTTCACAGTTACTGGGCGGTGCTGCAGAGAAGTAGAGCCGAGGCTGAGGACGAGTGAACAGTTTCCACCGTCGGCTCCCTCCTCTGACGAACAGTCAGCCACAGAGACGGACAAAGAGGAGGCAAACTCTGGAACATACAACCTAAGACAGACACAATAAATGAACTAGTCTTTTATAGACTGATAAGAGAATTATAAAATGGCATAAAGGATGGGACGACGGGAAAAGAAATGTATTCAGATGCACACACAGACAGTTCTTACTTAAGGCGTGCCGGTCTGTCAGGTGCTGCGGTCTGCTGGAGGAATGTGCCCTGCTGTAAAGTGGGCGTGTCCACCGCTCTCCTGATTGATAGCTGAGGCTGGAAGAAGTACGAGCAAGACGGAAAGCCCTGATAGAAAAATACAAAAAAACAACGAAGAACAATGGGGGACCAAAATACAATTACAGAGAGTATAAGACAAAATGTAAATAAAAAAATGTCTTTCAAGGCCAGCCATTGGTAAATAAGACTGCACTACCAGCTGCAAATATGAAATATGAACAGAGGCCAAAAAGAGAAGAAGCAGAAGAATGTGGTTCAGCCACTTTACTGCTCCGGTGGAACCGGTTGGGTTAGAAGCATCATTTTCAAGTAGAGCATTATAGGAATACTGCCACTTTAGCTTGATCTATCAACGCAAAACTAAAATCTTTTTCAGACCAATATGATGGACAGAGATGTAGTTGAAGTGAAAAATCACACATTCAGGCCACAAAGAACTCAAATAAGTGGCGTCATATCTTTCTTCCAAACGGTCCTCAGCTCTATACAAACCTTCTGCTCAATGCGCCCATCATCTTCAGGCAAGTGGGCACCAATGTACCAATCACCGGGAGCAGGATTGGAGAGGTTAAAGGTTGTGGAGCCGTGTGAAGTCACCGGTAGGATCAGAGACAGACAGGGGCTCCATAGTGTTGCATTGGGAAACACCGTCCCTGTTGGGTTTATAACTGGAGGGGCACCATACTGAATATGGCTACAGAGAGAGAGAGAGAGAGAGAGAGAGAGAGAGAGAGAGAGAGAGAGAAATTCAAAGTTTCAAGGAACAAAAAAAAAGTGTTCGCAGAAAATCCAGAAAAGGATAAAAAGGGATAAAGAAGAGTCACAACAATAGAGAACACTAAAATAAATCACAGAGAAAATGGAGAGACATTTTCTTGATCTTACATGGAGACATTGTGCTGTCCACAGTTGAAGGAGTGGCCCTTGGTGACTGAGAACAGCCAGCGAGCGACAGCCGTCTCCTCTGGTACGTGAAACCTGTGCAGCCTCACGTTGCCGTACCAGCCATACTTGGACAACTTCTGAGCCGGTTTGGACGAGAGCTCTGAGACGAATGTCACCGGTCCATCTTTAGGGCGCAAGAGTTCAAACAGAAAGAGCGCAAACACAGTTTTACCGCTGAGTGTAGTAAAGTAATACAGTAAGTTAGTAGTTTGTAAATAAAAATGGAAGAATATGAATGAAATGCATGTTTGTCCACAAGATGGTACAAGTATACATGCTGATCTATGTATGTGATAAAAGATGATTAATGATACAAAATATTATTTTAATTAAAAAAATAACACACTGGTGAAATTTAGCCAGAGAGATGAAAAAGATGCACAGCGGATAGAGCAAGTATGACATAATGAGACAATAAATAAAAGAATAAATACAAAATAAATGCTGTCACACAAACTTTGTTGAACGTCAATAAGAAACAGTCGACTTACTGACAAATGTTATTAAGCTAGCTAGATGATACATACTGTAAATATATACGCTGTCACATTACCGTCATAGAGCGGACACAACATGTGTCTTTAACAATGTGAACGTGAGTGCATGAGTCGAGTGAGACAAGTTCACGGAGCGGAAGACAAAAACGTGTCTGTCGTTCAGGTAAAGTCGCACGTCGCGGTAGTTAACGCCAGTTAGCCAACATGCTAAGTCCTGTCCTCGTCTCTGAAAACACTGACCGTCTGCTGAGGTCCAAGTCGTCAGGACGACGAAAAGGAGACCACGTAGAAAACTAAACGCCATGTTTCCTGCGCGAGCGTCTGGACCATCACATCGTCCGTTAACCACCTATAATGTCACACACACAGCTGTCGCTCAAGAGAAGTCGTTCTGCAGGCACAGCACTTCCTGGATTTCCATGTAAATACACGACGTCACGAAAGTCATCGGGTGCTGCCTTTGTGGCTGTCGGACAAATAATCATCATCCACATTAACGATCCAGAACAAAATGCAATGTTATTGATCATTTGTTGTAATTTTAAAATCGATATTGTTCAAATATTGCTGATTGACATAAACGACAACTTTTTGTTGATGACGCAAAACATAATGCACAGCAGTGAATATGGTACAACCTGGTCCATGAATGAAGCGTGTGTGTTTATTCTAATGGTAATGTTAAAAGTACAAGCTGAAGAGTACCATGGAAGGCAACGCTGTTCTATAGAAACAGCTCTGAAATGCCTTCATTTTAATATTAGTATAGCTGTCATGATTAGGGCTTATTTCACCATCACTAATGTCCATTTGTCTTATTTGTTTACTACTACGTCATAATGAATTCCATGTTTACACGTAACACACAATTCTTCAGCATTCATACTTCTCTGCTGTTTGGGTTGCTAGACAAGCAAGAGTATAAATAAAGACTTTTTTTTGTCTTGCTTATTACCAACCAACATATTAGGCTCATCATTGCAGCAGAACAATGGTCCATCTTTAAAATGTGCAAAGGTGCATTGTTTTATATCCACAATTGGGAACGATTTAAAAAAGACTGGACAATATATGAGATAGAAGCTATTAGGAATAAGATAAGACAATCAAATGAAATTCACTGAAAATAAAAAACATGGAGTTCATGATCAGTATATCTGCAATTAAAGTCACCAGTGTGTAAAACATTTATTATGCAAGGACATTATATTTCTAGATATCTTCTAATAGAGCTTCATCATATTTGAAATTTCCATAATTGTATGTAAATAAACAGTTTTTTTTGTGTGTCTCTTGGAACACCTAAAATACACACATCAAACAGTGTACATCCTAATCAAAAGCAAATGAGTAGCGAGAAAGAGAAAAGGGCAGTTAACTGTTGAGGGGAATAGCTTCAAACCAAATATCATACATTTAAAGGTAGCTTTATAGAAGATCATAAAAACGTAACATCATCCGGTGACTCCACCCAGCACCACTGAGCATCATACCCCAGCAAAGCTGTGTCTCTATTAGGTGCACTCTCTTCCTCTTCCATCGTATTGTGCTCAGAGGCACTGAAACCCTCCCGACTTTGGTGCTCCGTCTGTGTCTCTCCTGACTGTTTAGTGAGGGGAAAAATATTATTCATGTTTCTTCTTGCCCTGTTAGATCTGAGAAGAGCTCTTCTGATGGTGCCAGCCTTGTCTTTGATGTCTTGTAACGGAGCTACATCAGAGTCCTGTGGTTGTGACTTTTCAAATTTGGCACCAACCAAACAATTGGCAGGACCAGATGATGACCGACCACGGCTGCCATGTGTGGAACGACTGACTCCAAACTTGAAGGTGGAAGGACTAGGAAGTCTTTCCTCAGTAAACTCAGGGATCCGAATGTCAAAGTAGCTCTTGTGGTTTGATTCACCATCATCAGCGTGTGGTGGGTGATCTGCTGATTCATCGCCAGAGTTTTCAGTCAAATCCTGAGTTGGACTCTGTCGTTCTCTGCAGGAGCAATTATATATATATATATATATAAACCACATATGAAGCCTGACCCCCAAACTGAAAATGCTTTAAATATACATCCTGCACGATTAGGTTATCATACGCTGCCTCAAGGTTTCGTTGAAAGTCTGAATCTGACCAAAATGGAGCAGTGAATTCAATTTTGTATTTTTTTGTTTTAGGTTTCAGAAGTTTGTAACAGCAGTTTGTAGGATATCCAATGAAAGGTACATGATTGTTATGACAATTCACTGTCATACTCTCTTTTGAACACTGAATATGCCAAATATGCTAACTTTACAATACAATTTATGTTTATATTCAAATGGACATATATTGTCGTATTGCATACTTTCTACAATACAAATGCCCCATGCAACATTAAAGGCATGCCTACAGTACACCAATAGTTTGGTAAGATTTTGGCCATGTATGACTTTGTTTAATGCACTTTTCTTACATCTGCACTAGCTTAAAAAATGCTTACTTTTTCTTTTAAGGCTACATACTATACATTCATCTGGTATCTTTGATCTTTGACCATCTTGCTCATATATATTCTGCTCCAAGGATTGTAAGCCAGAAAAGCATGTTGGCTTGCATGCTGAATGTGACCTGATGAAGTTGGACATCCTGGTATGTTAGGCATACTGCATTTGATATAATATGTATTGGGACATATTACATGTTTTTCTAGCATACTAAATAGTATGGTATGGGTATTAGAACACACAGATAATCTATTATTTTTTTAAATAGTGCCCAATGTTCAATGAGAACAGGTTCTGTACACATGCCAAACAAAACTGTACTGTACCTGCAGGGGGACACTGAGAGCCCGTGCTCCTCCACAGTCACCAGGCTGCTCAGGCTGCCTGTCAAGCTGCTGCCATGGCTGGCTGAGGCACCCCGCTCCTCCATCAGCCAACGCATAGCCTCAATACCCTCGTGAACGGCCACCAGCTGGCGCAGAATCTTCACATCGGCAGAACGCAGCCACCTCTGCAAAAATAGAGAGGAGTTAAATAAGTGTGATGCAGGTATATATTAGGGCACCGTGTGTGTGTGTGTGTGTGTGTGTGGCTGGCACACACACACACACACACACACACACACACACACACACACACACACACACACACACACACATGCACAGTGCGAGGCCCCTGCTTGTGTACTCATTTGCCAACAAAGCATGAATCATAACAAAAGAGCTAAATAAATTAGAAGAATGCTGGAGGAACTAAGGTAAGGTGAAAGGTGTTCAGAGAATGATGAGCAGCGCAACATAATGTGAGAAGTGAATTAAGATGAATGAGGGAGACACCAGGTGATGGGTGTGGTGGAGAGACACGTGACACTATCTGTCATCAGAAATAAAAAATAAGCAGGCGAAGTGGTTTAGAACTGAAAGCAGTGGTTTGTTATCAGAACAAACAAAGGAGTTGTTGCTGAAACAAGTTGTGCAAGTTGTTGCCAAATATGGACGCAGGTGCGCATGCAGGCGCACTCAGACAGTACAAACAGTACAGTAAATGATTTTGTCCATTTAGGAAAATGCATAATTACATATTCTCTATGATAGATTCAATGCTGAGAACAGAATAGGAGTCTTTACCATCTCTTGTTTCAGGCTGCTTATTTTGTCAGAAAAGCTATCGCTGAAGGCAGAGCTGCGGTCTCCCCTGTCGACCACATCAGACCTCCAACCATCTCCGCAGTCCGCAGAATCCCTCATCCAAATCAGAAGACTTTCCGGTGTTTTCCGGCCAACCTTATTTTCCACTTCTCTCAGATCTGGGAAGGAATCGTTGAAGATTTCCTCTGCCATCCCCCCGCGCAGTTACTCCCAAAGTCCTCCGGTGGCTTTGGATAGAGAAGAGCTTGTGCGTAAAGTCACTTTCCAAATTCCGCTGTGAGAACTTAGGACTCAACAGCGAGAAAACCGCACACCTATAAATCTACTCCCACACTTACAGCAAAGTCCCACACGTTATATTCCGGAACAATCAACAACAAACCATGATCACGAATGACAAACCTGCCACAGAGGCGCAGAACAAGCCATGAACACGCTGGAACGACATGTCACCTGTACCTGCTGACATGCTGTCGCCATTCATGCTACTGAGGTATTGATGGTATGCAGCATAGAATGCGATGCTGGAAAGTGGAAATGCTCTTTGTGTAGTCCCCAAACAACGGCGCAGTTTCATACCAGCAGTCACATGGAGAGGCAACACCTGTGCGCACCGAGCTGGCACGTTAAATCCGTGAAATCTCTTGGTCAGCCTACTGTCTTTATATGTTTAACCTTGATCACAGACAGAGTAAGCCTATATGTGTTACTTCCTAATGATTAAGTGGGTCACGCATATTTATTCCCTCAGAATGTAACTAAAGGCAATAAACCTGTACAGTTGTTTAAACGGCAATTTAGGCATATGTTATCAAATATCAAATTTAAATGTCCTCATGACAGCCTCTGTTTGTTCATTCATTTTGGAATAGTATGGTGTTACAGGTGTTTTTGTTTAAAATGTAGATAGCTGTACTTGATCAAATATGTTTAATTGATAAATAAATAAATAAAAGTGGTATGTATATTTAACAACCCAGATAGTTTGTCTCTATATCTTTCCTCTTGCTATTTATCAATCACAATTGTTTTGGTGTAAGTTGCCTGTTTTGCAGATACCGGCTCTCTCCAATTGAATGGGACTATATGGCTCTTGGTCTCAAAGCACCAAATAACATTTCCAGAAATCCTGACCCAGTTAGTCAAGATAATCCACAGACCTTGTTGTGAGCAGTTTCATCTCTGGTATTTTGGTGTGACTGTCCCTCATAGATACTCTGTAGAAGAAACAGGTCTGCGCTGTTGCACAGTCCACTTTTAGACACAGAGAGAGGCCAAATAAGCAGAGAGCAAGCTAACATCTGCCACAGTCAAATAGATGAATTATTTGTATTCATCCGTCATCTTGCCCCATATTGATGCCTTTCAAAATCAGGGCAACGGTTATGGGAGGTTCCTGCTTCCTTATGAATGAGGACATGACCAGTTGTGCATTATTGTCAAAGCAGTATGAAATACAAATGACAGTGCAGTCTGTGAGAAAGGTAAAGCCACGAGCATAATGCACGACTGAAAATATGTTTATGATGCTTCATCAGTTTACAGAAAACTAAGCTGAGCCCTCAGAGGGTAAAGTTAGTTTTATGTGGGAAAAAGTCAGAGAGTGGGAGGCATCTTTGAGACTGTGGCAGAAAACTTTGAGGGTTTTACCACTGGCCACTGTTAGAGGGAGACAAACACCGCTGCATCCAACACAGACTGGTGGAGAAGTTTGTTCAAGGTGTTATCAGCCAAGTGGCTTGAACTGAGAATTAGCAAGCTCCAACATTGCCAACTGTTTTAAAGATAATGCAATGAACACCATTAGCATGATAAGCACAAGGCTTACACAACATACACACTGCAGTTGGGAGGATGTTCAGGAAAACACAAAATAGCTTCATTTCAAAACAATTTACATCAAACACAAAAAAAATTGCACACAGAAGTAACTGTTCCCCAACATAAATATTAACGCAACAAATAAGAGACAGCAACTGATTGCGACAAAAATATAAAAGAGGGTAGAACCATGTTTCAATGAATGAATCTCGATTTCCTGTTGTGATTTAAAGGATTAAATATGACTAGCCTATCGCCTGAGTCTGACCTCCCTTACTCCAGTTTAGAGGCTAAAGTTCAGTCACCGTTAAAAAATGATCCACCTAGTTAATTTGACTGGCGCTGCTATGTGGAGACTATAACACTTCAGCAGTCCTAGGTGAATCAAAGAATATGTAAAATATGTATTACTGCTTAAATATGCTTTTGTGTAGAGTCATGTAAAAATAAGAAATCATCACCAAATATGTAGACAAATGATGAATAAACCATGGCACACAAACTTATTTGACATGCTAAGACGACTCAAGCCGCACAATAAAGCACACATGCAAGATGGCTACTCAAATACCAATCCCCCGCTCCCCCCTTTAACACAACTAAAAACCCCTCAAGAACAAATCAAACAAAAAATGACTCCTCCATTTGATCATTTAACGGCACACTAAAATGGAACAGGTCTGAAGAAAATTGTTTGCTGCTCTCGTAGTGTCCATGTTAAGGCTCCACTATGTTCATCAGCTTGTAGCTAATGTTGTCTGCTTGCTGTTTGGTACCGAGCAGGAAGTGTGCAGTCGGTTTTTATAACTTTTTTCACTGAAAACAGCTGCCCGTAGCAGCCGGTGTTTTTGCTGTTGCCAAATATGTCTATTCTTCAGCCTTACGTCAACTGGGTTTTTCAAATTCTGATTGTTTTCTCTGTTAATATTGGATTAACAGGACAAAACAACACTATGTTAAACCATCTCTGATCTGCTTGAGCATGCCTTTCTTATATGATGTCCATTAGCAATCCCTCCATGTTTGACTCCTCCACTGAACATGAAGAATCTAAAAAATAACACCATATTTAACCAAGCAATCTTTAATTTAATACTATGAGCTAAGATTTCTTGGTTCTAAAATGTCCATGAAACAGGGATTTTAAACATATTTCTTAAATAAGGAACCTACAAAAACAAACAAACACTGGCCTCAGCTGCTCTCTTGGGTGAGTCTAAGTGCTGGAAGAAGCTCAGGTAAGCTTCCCTTTTCATAGACTCTGTCCCTTCCTTGGTCCTAGTGCTAGACCTGCTATTACCTTCCCTTCCTCTAAAATGATAAATGTTTGTACACACATAAATAGATCTGAAATGTTAGCTCTTGTATTGTTGCAGCTGTTGCTATTGTTCATGTTTAAAAAAGCTTTAAATTGATTTCCCTTTACTTCTAATGAACATATGATGAAGCATTAATATTCCCTCCACACTCGCTGTCTGCTGCAGCATAACAAGTCTTTGTAAGAGACGAGACATCTGCTGAACACACTCTCTTTTGATCATAAGTACAGCTTCTCTTGATATGTTGGAGAATCAGCTAACTCGAATCAAATAGCTTTTTTCCCCTCTGAAAAGACCTGTAGATGGCAGCAGACATTCAACTTATCTCAGCATTCAGACATTTGATGACATTCTCAGAGGTTCAACAATCAAGCCTGAATTTTCGCTCCACTGGGATTTCATTCATTAGCTCTGTTTACTTAAGAGCACAGATTAGGTTTCAAACCCTGAAAACTGAGCCCAAGTCAACACTC
Source organism: Taurulus bubalis (assembly GCF_910589615.1). NCBI lineage: Eukaryota > Metazoa > Chordata > Actinopteri > Perciformes > Cottidae > Taurulus > Taurulus bubalis. The sequence continues at coordinate 28,404,705 of NC_136589.1, forward strand.
TGAGGTCATCTCATCTTATGAATCATAATGTTTTCTGTAATTTTATAGCTACGTTTCCACCATCAATTCTCAGTTTCTTAACAAACACGCTAAACTGCTGCGAGCACATTCCATGATTTCATCAGAGGCATAATATTGACAGCAAATATGTCATACTTAACACAACATGCTTGTAATGCCCTTGGAATGAAAAAGCAAGTGGGAAATTGGAATGACGAGTGGATAAAACAATCTGGGCACTGCAACCCCAGGGGAGTGGCTGTAAAACATTACCCACATATGAGCAAGTTTTCTCAGGGTAGCTCAGACTAACCCTGGGGTCAGCATTACATGAGGTGAATGTTACAAAAAAAAAAGTTACACACAGAGGAGAATTATGATCTTTACGAGTCAGGGCCTCTTACTTCCAGTTTTAGGGAAATCATAAACTTACACAAACATTAAAAAAATGGTCAAATAGTGGATGTCATTTAAAGGCCAGCATTATGAGCAGATAGGATTTTACAGCATCTGTCAGTGCAGTGAAGTGTGATTTACTAAGAATCATAAAGAGGATGTGGGGGTTTATTAGAGTTGCCCTACTTTTTCTTTTTTTGCCAAACCACCTGAAACGTGAAAAGCAGAGACGTGAACGTCAATCCACATTCACTCATGTGGATTGAATTCAAGGAATTCATCCTGAAGTCTCTTACGAATGGAGAACACGTATATGAGAACAGGGGAATATATATTTTACTATTCTCGTAGCCTAATTCCCCAGTGAATAAGCCTGAAGCGTGGCGTGTGTGCGTTTGCATGCATCGCGTCAAGGGTCAGAAAAACAGCATAACAACTGAGGCCACTGGGCCAGGAAATCCTCCAGGTTCACATAGTCTGTGAAAAGACCCTCACGTACAAACAAAGCCAATCAGGAAGGGGACCTCTGGACTGCACTGCAAAATTAGGCCAGAAATCACTCAATGGTTCGTAGAAGTCCCCCCCCCCCCAAAAAAAGTCTCTCAGGTGTGGAAATCTTCACAGAACCAGGCTCGTGGTTTCCCTTTGTTTCCAGTCTTTATGCTAAGCTAAGCTAGCCATCTTCTGGCTGTGTAGCTTCATATTTACTGTACAAATAAAAGAATGGTATCAATCTAGTCGTAAAGCATTTTTACCGAAAATGTTAAACTGTTCCTTTCAAGGATCTAACTGACATATTTAAAAATTATGCAAAAAAGTCCCAAGATTAAAAGAGAAGCGGTTAGTTAATAACTCCCGCTGCTCATGAATTTTTAGTTAGGTGATCACGCTGCTCTGTGCATCTGTTTCTATTTAGGAACCTACAGAGAGATTAAATGAGTGTGGAAAAGTAATGGATCGCATATGTATGGAGAGGCCCATTTACATCCTGTAATTGTGTTGGGTTTATTCAAACCATGACATAAAGCAAAGATCCCAGAGCTGAGAAGACACATAAATACAGAGTTTAAAGTGTGTGAGAGGCATACCAAGGAGTCCATTAGTTTTTACTGGAAAGCTGACAATTTCGAAGTGCAATTTGCAATGTCAATTGGGGCAAAACAAAAACAGAGATGCACATTGTGCGCAAGCACAAACAGTTAGCCGATGCTGTCTGACTGTAGGGCCATCCATAGATTCCTGCTGCATCAATCTTTGTTGTTTAAACAGATGTCAGCGGCACCAAAGAGCTTGTGCTGTGCCTGATCGAATGCTTGATAGGAAAGCTCGGAGGAGCCTGTGTCAGAGGCCACAGGGGCCAGTAGCTTCCAAGCACATTAACATTCCTGAATAAATAACCCCAGGGAATGTTATTGTGGAGACGTTAAACAGGATTTTCCTCCCAGAGCGCAGGAGAACGGCCAGGCATCACTCTGGCGTCTCCATCGCCTCGGGTTAGAAGGAGCTAAAGCAGCCAGTGCCAAAATGAAGAGCTTTTTAAACCCTTTATATCCTTTCCTTCCTTAGAAAAAAATGCAGCAAATTGCACCACATGAAATCATTCTGGTGTTGTGGTTTAATTCATTTAGATATTCTTCATCAGAATCAGATTTAGTGCGTGTGCACATACACAGAATTTGTCTCAGTTTTTTTTATCACCTCTGTGAATGTTCTTGTACATGAATTGTAATAACAGGGACAAGGACAACAAAGCTGAACAAATAAAAGTAAACAACAGGACTGTTATGTACACAAGAAAAAAATAGATGTTTATATAATGTTCCCGTCAGTGTGCATACAAACACATCTAACTCATAGTGACATAATCAAGCACGAAAATATTTAATATAATTTTTATACCTTTCCAAAAAAAGGCATAGTACTGAATATTTTACATATTTCTGAATTCTGCTATGTTGACTACACCAGTGGTTACAAAAATATAATAATTAAATCAGACACTGATGTCATCAGTGTCTAAATCAGACACTGATGGCACAGCGCTATGTATTACATCTTTTTTTCAACCAAAAATGCTTTGCGCTGGTTAGGGGGTACTTGGCTGAAAAATGATTTCCCATCACTGAAACAACGTTGAGAACCACTGGACTACATTATGGGTTTCTCATTGTTTTCCATGCAACATGTGTTTGCAATAATGGACTTTCAGCGGGACCAGTGCGGTAGGAGAGGTTAAGTATAGTCAAGTAAGTCAATCTTATTTATATAGGCTGGTATCACAAATTAGCATTTATGACATTGTGTAATCTTGAGTTTCCCTGAATTCTGTTTTGGATTGGATACATCCCTAACTGCCCCAGCAGACCTCTCAAATGTGCTACAATTAATCAGTTTGCATTGTTATTTTTAAGAACACAATTCCATTTAGGCATTTATATAGCAATCAATAGTGATGCCACTGAGGGAAGTGAGTGTTTCAATCAATGCTGCATCTCATTTTAAGAGTGACAATCGATGTTGCCTCTTCTGCTTCTTCTTTAAACCTGCATTGATTGATTTTTTTTGGCCTCTCGGGGGTAGTGCAACAAGCTGAAAACACTATTCTGAAGTTGTAATTGCAGTTATGTCAGCCAGCAGTTTACTACTAAAACATGGAGAAACATTAGCATTCATTTAGAGTAAGCTGTGTGTCCATCTGACAATTATAAGTAAAATATTCACTCTCTAGTTAGCTCTGCTTTGCTTTCCTTCAGCTGCTGTTGTCTGCTTGCTGTTTGGTGCTGAGCATGAAGTGTGCAGTCGTTTTTTAGAACTTCTTTCACCGAAAACAGCTGCCTGCAGCAGCCGGTGTTTTTGCTGTTGCCAAATATGTCTATCCTTCAGCCTTACGTCAACTGGGTTTTTGGAATTCCGACTGTTTTCTCTACAGCTCACTCGTAGCTCCAAATTGAATGCTACACAACGAAACCCCTTGCAGTTTCATAACTCCCCTTCTACTCAGAAAGGCAGTTATTGCCAAATCCTTGACGATGTCTCCCCCTCGCTCGCTCCGTGCATGTTGTGGTGTTAGACGCCCGGGGAGGAGGATTCCTCTGATCGACCTGTTGCTCTGTTACAGTGCAGCTTGGAGTTAGCTAGATAGCCCCAGAGTCCACCCTTCTCCTCCCCTGGTGAATCACACATTCCTAATGCTGGAGGTCAGCATGGAGGAAGGACTACAGCTCCAGACACATTGATGATTGCGTGACATATAACTGTTGTTGATTGGGTGATTTTTCTCTGGAAGGCCTGTGAAGGCTTTCTGTAAGTGATCTTTCTCCAGAGACATGTATTCATTGTGTTAAAGGTCACAATCGAGTGCCAGCCGAGTGACACGAGAAAGAAAAGTGAGCAAGGTCAAAAGCCTCTGGCCAGGTGCCAAAGGAAATACAGGTTTCAGCGAGAATGAGTGTGGTACCTGAGATTTAAAGTTAATCACACAGGGAAAGTTATACCCTATGTTCCTACTCTGCTCCCTTTTTTTTCTTTCCCCAATATTTCTGTCCTGTCTCATTCTTCCCCCTGTGCCGTTTCTCTGGTTACTAAATGAAAACACATGAGACCCTATAGAGGGGTTCTGGGATTTCGTTCACCTTCGTTGTACGCACGCAACATTTACATTTGATTGACACATAAATGTTTATTATCACTCGATTACCTTACAAACCCTCTGCTATATGGTGGCATGCAATGGGGCTGGCACGCTGCATGACCAACCTACATCCACCTTATCTCTGGTATTAGACAACATGTGGCATAAAAGGATAAAGAGTCTCGCTGGGGAGATGTTGCTGTGCTGTCAGCAAATGGCTGCCAGTGCCAGGTGCGCATATGGAGAGCATCAGAGCCCGCTGCTCACGATGTTTGATGAAGTCAATGTTTGTGTTCCGTCAGCAGTATATTCTTCTTGGCTCAGTCCCCAGGGGCTCCTTCAGACACATATGGAGGTAATTTGTTCAAATTCTTCAGCAGAGAAATAAATAAAGGGGGGGGCCGGGGGGGGGGGGGGGGGGGGGGGGGGGGGGGGGGGGGTTGGGGTTGGGAATCAGTTTTGAGATGTTGGTAAGGAGTGGGGGTGGTATACATCTTTAAGGGGTAAAGGGAATGGAGGTTTCTGTGAGAAATGGCTTTTAAAGAGCTTCACATGCAAATGTGCGTTTAGAGATTTTATAGAAGCCGCTGCATGATTATGACATTAAGCAGAAAACAATACATAAAGTCTAAAACCCCACCAGTAGAGCTGTCATTGTCCAATAGTCCCCACAATAATTGTTTTTGTCACTTTTGCTATTCTCACTGCCTTGCTGTTAGGGGAGCTAAAACTCTAAAATTTGACCTCAGGATGTCACGGGGATAAACGTTAGTTGTGGAATAACCACATTTACAAAGGATCCTTCCCCGGTGAGCATGATTGTATTCATTAAATCTCACAAGTCTTCTGGTTATCATGAATAGTCACAATACAATCAAATGATGGAAATGAATTTGGGTATATTGTGATTCACCTGGGTCTAAAATCATCCATGAATTATAAATGACTTGCCAATTTTCCAAGTAAATGTCCTGTAATTCGGATTTATTGATCATCGTCTATCCTCTGGGATTCACAGATACCCAGAGAATCCTTTTGGAAATCTGGCCATTATATTTCTGAAAACCGTGTCACATAAAATTATAAGTTTTATGGAAAGGTTTGAGGAGAATGATGAGGGAGCTAATCACGTTTGACCACAGGATGTCATCACAAAAAAAGTTTTGCAACGGCAATGTTGACGTAGAGCTGGAAAAACTCCAGGATAGAGTTCAACTATCAACAAAATGTTTCAACATCACAAGCCAACCACTAATCTCATTGAACCCTTTGTGTACATTCGACTGTATCTCAGTCTCAGACTCCCGGTCAGTGTAGCCATGTCTCCAGATCTGCTGTAAAGGTAGTGAGTGCAGAGATTTTGCCTTCCTCTTGATGTTTACATTATCCAGACACAGGGGGAGGATGAGGAGAGAAAGAATGAAAGAGATAAACAGAGAGAGAGAATTACTTACAGCTGCAGCACTGCAAAGGTCTGAGGGCTTCTGGGCACGGACACAACATATTATAGCTAACATTAGGATTAAGAGTAGTTTTTATGAGGGCCCTTTGCAAGTATTGTGTTTGTGGTTGAGTGAGGAGCAGATAAAGGAGGCTGACACAACATGTTTAAAGCCTGCTGTCTTCGCCTCACTTTAGTTCCAGTTCACTCAAACAGAACATTTACAAGCGATGAATGAGCTTGTAAACAACTAGTGTAGAGGGAAGAAACATTTGGTGAATTTCCATGTCTAAGTAAATGTTTAAGTCTGATAGTGATAGCCCTGGAAACTGATTGTGTGCCATGAGCCACAATGAAAAAAAGAAAAGAAAACTCTCCGAGAGTCCAAAAGCTTGGCTCAGCTCAAAAGCCAAGGTCTCCTGGGGAGCCAGACATCATCATGGTGTTCTGTGAATAAGAAAAACATGCCCAGTGGAGCTGTAATGAGGTCACTTATCAGCCAGGGCATTCGGAGGGTGTGCCTCGCTTCCTCTCAGCATCCCTCCATCTGTCAGGGAGAGGACAAATGACCTTAGCGACTACCGCCAATAATGTTGTTTGTTGTGTCAGACTCTATGACAGGCTTCAAGTTGACTGAAGGAGCAGACGGGCCAAACTCTCTGAAGAAGAATGAACCAGGTTAGATTTTTGTTTCCTTTGCTTCTTACTCCTTTTAACTCAAGTTACTTTTTTTACAAAAACTACAAATTGGTTATAGCAAGACCAAACCACGATAGTAACAGCCCAAAACAGCTTTCACACTGTAAAAAGACAGCTTATAGATGCATCTGAAGAGTGTGTGAGCAGTGGAATGTGTTTGTGTGATGTAAAAATGCATTAGTTTAGTCATTAAAGTGAAAACAGTTGCAACAATCTCAGTGGTGGTTTAATTGTGTGTGTGTGTGTGTGTGTGTGTGTGTGTGTGTGTGTGTGTGTGTGTGTGTGTGTGTGTGTGTGTGTGTGTATGTGAGAGTGCGTGTGTGTGTGTGAGAGTGTATGTGTGTGTGTATATGAGAGGGTGTGTGTGTGTGTGTGTGTGTGTGTGTGTGTGTGTGTGTATGTGAGAGTGTGTGTGTGTGTGTGTGAGTGTGTGTGTGTATGTGAGAGGGTGTGTGTGTGTATGTGAGAGTGTGTGTGTGTGTGTGTGTGTGTGTGTGTGTGTGTGTGTGTGTGTGTGTGTGTAGGGGATACACTAGAAAGAGAAGAAACCACAAAGCGTTCGTGAGAAGACTTTGTTAATCACACAGGGTAATTACTTCACAAGTAATCGGGGTTAAACTGCACTGGAAAAACACAACAGTTTTTTTCCTCCGGACCACATGATGAGATTTCCATTATTAGAATATTAAGAGCTGCTGATCAAAAAAGGCTCTTTGAATCCCAACAAGAAAAATGGCTCTGGCAAAACCTAATGCTGTGCCATTTGTTGGTCTGGTGAGAACTAAAAATATACTCAGCCTCTCTCACTTTCAATTACGACCAAAGACATCTCTGAGAAAATCTTGCAACCTTGATGGCTTAATGGAGCGAGTCAAGACTGGTTCACAAAGATAAACATTGTCATGCTTTTGGCTCTGGATGTTGATATTTGTTGAACAGAGAGAGCAACACTCGTGGACTTATAGGCACGGCCATGTTTGGTAGCAAAGAACTTGATTAAATCACTTCGATCAAACTTTCTCCATGTTTGGTAACAAGTGTAAACAACAATAGAACAACTAATATATAGGGTGTAGTCTTGTACAGGGAAAACTAATTTAGTAGTAGTCATAACAAAATTAAATGGCACAACACTGTCGCTCCTGAGACGATCATAACAAGTCAAGTTAGAGACTTCTTGGAGGAGGACTTTGAGCTGTTTTTCAAAGAATCTTCAGGTGGACATCCAATAGTTGCCAAGACATTTCACTTATATTCTAACTATAAATGTGAACCTTTAGTGCTATAGAGGGAAAGTCAGGGATCACGAATATGTTGACAAAAAGCTGTGCAAACGCTATTTAGTAGACGTTCAATTAGTTCCCAAGATAGGTGAAAGCTTTGGCTGCTGCTGCTGGCGTACAATGAGAAATCAGAGGATCACCTAAGTCATTAGGTTTCATTCACTGGGCACTATGCACTGGGGCACCAAATTTCATGCAATTCATTTAACAATTTCAGTGAAAACCTTATTCTGTGCAAGAGAAAAAGGCTGACCAAAGTCACCGTTGACCTCGAGGGATGGCAATAGTTGTTGAGATGTTTCAGTTTGGACCAAAGTGGTGAAAAAATTGAATTGGACCACAAAGCATACACTCATGCTGCAGTCTCGAGGCCAAATTAAGACATTGGAAACAGTCATTTCCTTGTAGTAATAACACAAGACAGCTGCTGCACAAAAGTATCACCCTTGGCGTGGCCATAAAAACCAAACACATTTTGCAGCTTATTAAACTAATCAAGTCCAATCTCCTTCTGGGAACTGCACCTGATCCACAGTGAAATCAATCGGCTTAAGATACCATGTGACCACCACAGCCCAAAGCCCAGCTCGTGATATGCTGACACATGCAGTAAATTGACATGTACGACCTGTCGATGGTCTGTGCTTTATTCAGGTTTTATGTGGAGGCAAAGTGGTCTATAAGGATAATACAAGACACTGAGGGCAAATTACATTGCTTCTAAGCAATCTCATATGTGAATGTACTTTGCCACTCTGGCATACTTTCTGTGTGGAGTCTATATTATTCCAGAGAGCCATTGGGGAGAGGGTTTAAAGCCTGGAATGTACACTATTTCCCCACAGGAAGCCGAGCATGGAAGTCTACCATTGCCCCACGCCCAGATCTTTCCATCACACGCACAGTTGGCCGGCTTCTGAATTAGTACAAAAGTCAGAGATTCTCACACACGCCATGTATGACACAGAGTGAAACAAACTGCTCTTGATCTTTCTTTCTTTTTTATTAAAAGACATTTTATCTTTTATACGTCTTCCAGTTTCATTGTACAACATTTCACATGACATTATACAAAAATATTGAAAGGCAATTTTTAATAAATGCACTGAAGCAGTCTGTCTTGAGAGCTTTGTTGTTCATAAAACTTAATATTCACAAGTTGTCAAACTCACTGGATGACATCTGCCAAGTTTTGCCTCTTGAGAGCAGCATGTTTTACATTTACACAGGTCTAGACACACAGGTCATAGTGGGCGTTTCTTCAAAAGATATAATGGAAGTATACACATGATATACAATATTGTACAATGTATGGCAGCACGCAGAATCTTCTGATGCTGTAAAAAATAGTTCCCTATAAGTGTCATGTCAACTTGTCTCAGCTACTTAAAACTGAGTGAGGATGATGCTTCTAGTCAGTGGTTTTAAATGTCATGCAAACCTATGTCATGCAAACATATTAGCCTCATTATTACTTTAACAATTCAATGTAATGAATTTTGTCCATTTTAATGCAGAGCCTCATTGCCAGCGCTACTGTGTTCCTTTACAAGACTATGAGCTATTAAGAGGTTACAATGTCCCAAAATAAAGATTTTTGTTTATTGCTGTTTTGCCAAATAGTGCTTCGATACTGCTCGAGGAATGTCCTTTTCTTTATTTTAAGTGTAAATATGCCTGTGTAGCACACATTTCTCGGTGATGTGAATCATTGCTACGATTAGTAGTAACAGTAAATGTACATGTACTGCATGTGATGCTTTTTTCCACAGTGTTTCCGTCTCCGAGCTATGAGTCTGTTGGTGCAGGTGCCCGTTCTCTGTATGAAGAGGGGCACGAATGTAGGCTATAAACACTGACATATATAGACATGACATACTGGCACGCTCAAAGGAAGACCTCACCCAAACACACAGGCAGACATACACACGGGCATACGCAAAGGACACACACACACACACACACACACACACACACAATCTCTGACCTAACACTTGTGAGCACCCGTCTGGTACATATAACAGACAGTCATTTCATTAAATGGCTCAGTGGGGGCTCGTCCTAGCCAGCAGAAAGAGGCCCACATCCAACACACACACTCGTTCACTGTACTTTACACCTACTGTAACTTATGTGCACTTTCTAAGGAGCGAAACTACATCAAGGACATAACACACGTTTACAAAATCTTACAAAGCTTTCCAAAAGCTTCACTTCAGGTCATTCAAGTGGTGATACACAGTACTGAGTTTAGCTAAAATGGTGCTATAAATCACACATACAATGCTTATGTTTGTAATAAAACCAAACAAAAACAACATCCTTCATGAAATCAAGGAATTAGTTTTTTTGTCGTGATTTGTTAGTCACACAGTGAGTGAGTGGCTGGAATATAAAGTGTAGCTCCTATGCTGGATGCAGCCGATGGGAGAAGGCACAAAACGCACACAGCTTGGTTACGTACAGCTGCCATTTCTCAGCTTTTTTTCATGTCAGACCTTTGTCCATGGAAAGGCCTCGACAGAGGAGTCTCCAATGATCTTCATAACAGAAGAAGAGGTAGGAATATCCTTGCTCCTCTCTCTTTTCCACATTAAAATGTCTGGCGAGACTGAGGAAAAAGATTTCCGTTGAGAAAGCAAAACTTGCTTGGCTGTTTCCGTAACCTCTTCTCATCCACTGAGTTTGTCTGCATTATCCAGATTGTTGGGAGTTTATTCTATCCATGTATTGGTTGTAGCAGGGATTTAAATGGCACAGGTCAGGTTATGTCAGTTTACGGTCTTCTCTACGCCATGATGAGATGGTTGCTCCGCTCTCTGATGTCTGCTGGAGGAACGAGGTCTTTCTTTACTGGGGTTGGCGAAAGGGTAGAACGTCTCCCTTTGAACGTGAACAAATCGGACACAAAGAATACCTGCGGAGTGAAAAGAAAACAATAACTTGAGCATGCCAATCATTGCAAAGTGGCAGATTCAAAATCAGGATCTGTAATCAAGAACTACAACAATGCAGAAATGGTCAACTGTATCAATCTCTCACATATGATGCACTCATAATGCATGCATATGCCCGCCAACATGCACACAGAGAGCAAAAGAGTGCGAGAGAACCTCCTTCTCTTTACAAGCACCAGCTGCTTCCCACCCTTCACTCAGCCAGTCAGAGAATCACATCTCAGTCAGGTATACTGCTGCTAGAATTTTATTTGATCTATTCCTTTTTATGGAAACGAAATTGGCTACAACAGGTGCATTACTCACGTCAAGTAAATTACAGCAATAGCCCATACAATTAATTTGGTCATGTGTAGGCCTATATGAAAATGAATTAAGTCTGTAGCCTATGGCAACACATAAAATAGAGGACCTGGCTTTGTTGAGACTGTCTGTCTAATGATCTCCTCCGCTATGTTTAATTAACTAGGACAACACACAACAAATGGCACTATTCATCTGAGAATAACTTAATATTTAATGTTAATGCATAAAGAATGATGTGGTTTGATTACAATTATTTATTTCATGAGTTATGTGGTATTTATGGGGTAATGCATATAAAAACATTTTTTGTTAATAAAGAAGTCTCTATGTATTTGAATACCGATTGGGACGTTAATTACCCTGATCGAAGCTTTGAAGCATTCAGGTCAGCCTTAGACTACACATGTAATATAAATTACAGAGATGTATTTTTTTGTTGGATTGTATTGCCTTGAATGTAGAAGTGTCTCATGAACTATATCTACAAATAATTGTCCCATTTTCATCCTGACCTGATCCTGCTTTCTGTTGACCAGGGAATCGTAACTTCCCTTCCCTTCACAGATACATTAATTCTGAGTTAAGGACACTCACATTCTTAATGATTTCCAATCTAATCGGATTACAATATTACAACATAATAGAACCACTCACTATGCAGTAGGCCACCAGGGCTCCTTGCACAAAACCCGCCAGCACATCAGTGGGGTGGTGCTTGTGATCGGAGACACGGGACAGGCCCGTGTAGAACGACATCATGACAAGGGTGAACTGGGTCAGAGGGCGCAGCAGGCGAGCTCCATTCCAAGTGAAACGAGACTGCATGTAGAACTGTACAAGAGACAGAATTGTGAGATGATATAGATAGAAACGTTTTTGTACCTAGGGAGGGCAATTTCCTCCTAATACTTTGTATATTTATACACGATACAACAGAATGTGTGTGTTGAAAACAACTCAGTTACTCACCACAAGGTAAAGCATGGTGTACATGGAGAATGATGCATGTCCGGAGAAGAAAGACTTCCTGAGAAGAATAGAGGACAATCAACATTCCACCACAGCTCACAGTTTGTACAAATACATAAACTTAGAAGAAACAGACATTTTAAATGATGTGTTTTTAAACTTTTTGTTACTGCAAAACATTTCAAAAGATGTTTCTGTACGTTTTCTTCAATTAGTCACAGTACCTGGCCTCCTGAACCTTGCTCTCTGGCCCTTGACACTGGTAGTCAGTGATGTAGCCCAGGGAGCAGTTGATAGTAGAGAAGTCTGGCTTGCACACGTCGAGGAAGTGAGGGCGCATGCGGCCCACCGACACTTTGGCAATGTCAGTGAAGGACTGGCTGATGGCGCAGCCGAAGATGAACACGCCCACTTGCTTGTACAGCGCAGATATATAGGGGTTCCCTACAAAGGACTTGGATCCCTCGTTCAGAAAGTAGATCCTGTAGCTCTCCCCAATGATGATCTGAAGGGATGGAAGTGATGACAACATTGAACGTGAATATCATGAATTAAACACAGTCCAAGTCCCGGTGCCTAATTCCTAAGCACTTAATTCACATCTCCTGAGGGCTACGTGAAAATGTGTGAGTGCAGAAGAGCCAAAATATTTGATAGAAATAGGACAGCACTTTGAAAAAGTGTGTTTGGCTTGCCATGTGTGACACTCATATTTCACATGTAATTTAGGACTCAACTAAGTGTTTTTTGCTCATCATCTGAACATAATAAAAACCTAATAAAGTTATTCTTCTGAGTTAAAGCTCTTTTCATGCTTTTAGACGTCTTCCGTGCTTGCAAGTGCACCAGCACTAAGCCCTTGTGGAAATATACATGAAAGTGTGTAATTTGGTGAGGGTGGACATTTGGGCTTGGGATTTAGAGAACTGGGATGGTCAGAGTGGAGAATTTAAGTGATGTATGTGACTAAATTAACTTTTAAAGATGTCATTTTGATATCTAAAACAGAATTCAGTGATTTCCTCTGAAGTGGTTTGCAAAGGGCTACTTTAGAGTTGAATGTGTTTACCTGTGCCATTCTACTTCTGAGAGAAAACAGTGAGGTGACGTGGGAGGTAACTCAAACTGTATAAAGTTTTGCGCAAGTGTGTAAATAAACCACCGTCTAAAACCGACAATTGACGTGTAAGACGCACTTAGGGGGAGGCGGACAGCCATAACTCAGAACAGCTGTTCCAGCTCAACACGGCCTTCCCAATGCCCTCATCCTCTGTTGTCTTCCAGCAGCTCACAAATGAAAGTGCGGAAGAGGAGTCAGAATGAGAGTGAGGGGGAGTATCAGGGAGAAAGTGGTGCTACGGAGTTCAGAGTAACAGGAGGGGAGGATAGAAAGCTAAAAGAGTTGAGGAGGAGAAAAAGAAAGGTGAGAGGAGGAATGAGGAGTGGAGTGGAGCGGGAAGGAGCGGGGGGAGGCACCGCTGGTTCTAATCATCAGAAACGCTGAGCTAGGCGACGTGTCTGATTTTGGTGGCCAGACTCCACCAGGCATGTCGGGGGCACGTTTGTTTTTCACCGCTCCGGCTGCCTCTCTGAAACGGCTCCGGTTTCACACGGGGGTTTCTGGCTGTTTTCATGTTAGTATCTCGGCTTCATCAGACATTCTTTTGTGGGGCGCAGGAATAAGTCTCACTCTGGGAACCACTCGATGCAGAGGGGGAGCCCTCGAGGAGATTTAACTCGCTGATACAGTGTGTTGTTTTCCACCATCCAGCCCTTTGGAGCCAGCTCAATAAACCCCAGCTGCTTTCATGGGAAAGAGGGAATGAGGAGAAAACACATCTGGTTCCCCTTGTGTGAAAGATTTAACTATGTGAATGAATAAATTAACTGGCATTGTAGGATATGGAGCTGTTACACCGAGACCTCAAGAGAGAATCATGGGTGCATAGATGATTTGAGGATCATGTCAAACGTCTTGTATTTCCACTATCACACCATGGGGGTTTTGTTTCTTCTAAAATAAATCTGCATACATTATAATGGATGTGGCCTCTTTTAAGCTCTGTTCAGTGGGAAACAAAGCACTAAATGACCTAATGTTGGCGTTTTCTGGCTCAGAAAACATAAATTCTGTCCAGAACGCCCCCGCATGGAGATGGATTGTTAAGTAACGTTTTGTAAGGGGAAAACGAGATATCTGGCAAAGTCTTTTTGTTTTGGGCCTTGACCACAATTCTACCCCACCAATTACAGTATTTAGCCGAACAACCATTGCATCAACCATAATTACACAGGGCCAAAAGTCCTCATCACCATGAAAACCCCTGTGGCTCCAAGCCCACATAGTACTCGGCCCTCCAGGAGGAGGGCACTGTTGTCTTGTGTTTTTTTTGCGATACAGTCCAATGGTCAATTCAATTTACAAATTAGATTAAGTCAAGACGGATAGAAACGGAGTGATGGGAAATAATAAAATGAAGGGAATAATTAAGACTGCCGCAGTAATGTGTTTTACTCCTCCTTTTTGTTTGTGTATTAGTTTTTTCTTCCATTTGTGTGGAGATGTGTGGGTTTGGGTGTTGTGTTTTTTGAGTTTTGTTTGACTCATTTAATTGGAATGCAGAGTGGACTTCTAGAAAGGCTATATGCTATTACACCTCTTCACTGGCCACAGCAGCACATGGGAAGCACAACAGAATATGTGCGCCAGTATCTACACTATTCTATTTGAGCCGCAGTACTCTGAATTCTGATGCGTTTTAAGAGGGCTCATTAGTACACAGTCATTTACTTCGATGAACAAGTGGGGGAACAAAATGATTTGTGTCCTAGTTATTTGTGTAAAGTTGAACTAAAATGCGTAGTTCTGGGTTCTTTAATAACCTGCTGGTGGTGCGCCACCACACAGCTGCTCTGAGACATTTTTCTGTTGTTTGCTTGTGACATGGTGTCACCTTCACAAAATAAAAAGTCAATGGAGAGCGATGAATTGTTTACCCCTACGGTGGAGGCGGAACTTAATTTTGCTGTGGTCGGAAAAATGTACGGAGCGGTTTTAAGCTTCAACCTCTGAACAGCGGCAAAGGGATAAAAAAATGTAATTGATAACCGGATGTGTGGATGACGGTTTAGTGGGCAGATCTTAGATGCTTCCTCACTGTTTTCTCCAAAGGGATGGCAACAAACTACAGAACACTTTACTTGCTAAAGTGCCTTAATCAACCGAGTCATCTTAAGCCCCCGAGAAGAAAAGCCTTGAACAAATGTTGCTTTTTATCTGGAATGTGCTGAAGCCAAAGAGAGGGACAGATAGCACAGGTATGGGAAGGTGTTTTTTCAGTAATCATGAAGGATAATCTCAGTTTATACCGGCAATGAGTCAACAGTCAGAGAAAGCCCTATAATGTAGGTTGCAGTGGCAGTGGGAAAGCATGTCCTTTAAATATTATAATATATTGTTGGAAATGTTATAATAAACAAATAAGAGCGCCAACTGGGCTTTCTGACAAATATTACAATGCACTGAGGATAAGAAAATGATGTGGTCAATGTGTGGTATAAGGCATCAGTGGGTGCTGCTAGTAATGGTGAAGGTGCTGAAAAACAAAGAGTGATGATGACATTAGTGATCAGAGTGAGGTGACTTACAGAGAGGATGGTGATTAGAATGCCAGCAGCGCTAAGCACACCGTCGCTAATGGTGTCTCCATGTTTGGCCGGGTACATGATGGACTCATCATCGCAGTAAAACCCTCTATGGTAAGGCTGAACAGCACTGGTCTCAATGACCAAGAAAGGCAGGCCGGCTAGTGTGAAGAAGCAGTGAGCGGGTACAGAGAGAAAGAAGGGGGTGGGGGTGGGTGAGGGGGAGAGAGAGAGAGATGGAGGTGCTGGGTTAATGATACGCAAATTACAGAGGTTGCAGGTACAAGCAAGCTGCAACAAGGGAACATCTGGGACAGGCTCAATCCATTCTGTGGTTATGTGACTAATTCAAAAATAATGACTCCAGCTTTGTTCAATATTAAGTATTAGAGGGAACTTTTGAGCAGACCTGTGTAAGTCTTAAAGGGTCATACATGTTTTTTTCATGCCATTTTCCAAAGCACACCGGACATTTTTGGACTCTCTTATGGCTGCCATTGGTTTCTATTAATTTCACTACAGAATGACAATGAGCAGAAGACATTTGGAAATAAAAAGGAACCTAAATGCTACTTTACAGAAAATGATGGCAACCATTTTAAAAGTTGATTTTGTACCGTATGATTGTATTATTTCTTAGCAAAAATGACAACAATTCACTGGTTCCATCTTCTCAAACGAACATGTCACAGGCATTTTCTCTATTTTCGGACATCATGAAGAAAACAATTATTCAATCATTTAAGAAAGATCAAGCATTAACAATCAAGAATAGCAAGTTTTGGGTATTTTATTTTATAAATTACTTTAACAGTTAATCTATTTGCTTGCAGTAGTTAAATAAATGGAAAGCAATGGCTGGCCCAAGGATATCAATTTGAAAGCTTATGATTATACACAGTAACTTTGGAAAATAGATGACAGTATTATACATGATTTGCAGCTAATGAGGTACAACACAAAACCACTGAGTGTTTTGTCAGAGCCTGTCGAACCAATCATGTCTTTTGAGGTGTCACAAGCAAACCATTGGATGAACTGAGTGTGTCCCGACATATGTTCTCTAGTTATCTTGCAGTACCACAGCAGCACTTACGGAGACCACAGGCATAGTGACACCCACGGCTGTGAGCATGGTGGTGGACACCGTGCTGCCCTTATGGGTCAGCCCGATGCTGTTGTCATTGCAGAAGAATCCTCTCTGGTAAGGCGGGAAGGGAAATTTGTGCAAAAATACGGCAACAAGCAACACTGTATGGTTGGACACACAGGATCAAAGGTCAGACAGCTCTTTAACCCACAACAGTGGACAGCTACTTTAATAGACATTATCAACAGGAAGAAGAAAGAAAAAAATGCACACAAGACAGGAAATCTCAGAAATTCATACAAACATTTGAAAAGAACTCCCAATATACATGTATTATGTATATCATCCTGTAAAACACTGATGCTGTCATGAGAAAATGAGCCAAAATAAACAAAATAAAATGTGTTGGAATTAAAGCCAAAATCAAAGCTACATCATTGTTTTAGACTTAAGTGAACCTTTTATGGTTAGAATAGCATCAAGTGATCTCAAACAGGCAGAGTTAGTGCTAAAAGGATTGGATGTGTCATGTTCTTAAGAAAGAGGCTGTTGCTGCTAGCTGACAAGAAAAAACAAAAACAGTATCAGAGCCATCCTTCCTTTCCAGCAGAGGCTTTCAAGTGCTTTTAAAAATGCCCACTTTAAGATGCCCTGGGGGGTGTCTGTGTCTGATCAATTTAGTGTCTTTCACCACTTAAAGTGGCAAAAAGATCTTATTTATCTCTTGACAACAAACAAGAGTGGGTGTTACTGAGATGCAAGCCAAAAAGGATAGCTTATTTTCTCCATTTACCAAAGGCTTCAATGAAGGACTTTGAAATTTGAGTGTGGATGTGGTACCCAGGAGAGGCCTCAAATCTGACAGAATTTGGAAAACACTTTCAAATCACTTCAAAGTGGCATTTAACTGATGGCGGAGCTTTCAAGTCACTCTTTGAATAATTCTGTGATCTGCTGATACAAAGGAAAACAAACATCAGCGTTCACTTTCTCACACACTCTCTTCCCCTGACTCAGTCTCAAAAGCTAAAAAGTGGCAGGGTGCAGAGGTCAGTGCTGCGAGCTGCTGACGGCGGGATGGTTGTGGTGAGGGGGGCATGATTTCTCAAGCCAAATGTCAACAAACGCTTTAGTTGCTGAGCCCCTCAGCCCTTTACATCCACACAGCTGACTTTGGCCTCTGAAGGGGCAGCTGGGTCGAGCTCAGGTTACAGACAGAGTTCTGCCTCCTGATGGGAACTCCAGAAAGCTGGCCTTCCCTCCACATTCAGCAGGATTCACATTATTAACTTTCAGTTTTCATTCTCCCTCTTCAAACAAACACTTGGACGGAGCTACAATCAGCTCCAGAGCAAGTCTGGTGCCGAAAGAAAGAGCAGGGTGGTATGTAACTGTAAACATATACAGTACTTTACAGTACCCTAAATCCCTTCAGTTTGCTTAGCCTGGCCATGAACAGAACCACACAGGACTTCCCAAAACAAAGGAATTAAAAAAGTATCCACGTCAGACAGTGCTGGATGTGAAACACATCAACTCTGACCCCAGTAAATGCCTCTTCACATATTCTCAGACTTGATACAAAGCACAAGGCCAGAGGCAGAGATTGATATCAAGAGACAGCGAGGTGGCAAATGGGTTGATGAAATAAAGTGGCTACAGCTTTAAAAAGGAACCTGCACAGGGAAAGTGCTTCAAACAGCTGGTTAGAAAGAAGAAGAATAACACAATAAGACACCGTCAGGTCCTGTTTTCCATACACTCAGAGGGGATTTCTTCTCCGCTCAGTCCTCCGACCCCTTCAATCCATCTGAACAGCGCAGCATCAGCACTGAGTGCAGCATGTCAGGGTTTTCCCCTCCTTACCCCTTCCTCCTTTCCCGCTTCTAACAGCCAGTGGGCGAGAAGGAGGAGGGTGTCCTTGTTCGGCTAACAACAACAACACCAGTCAGCAGGCGTGAGTAGGTCTTTTGCAATAGCTCAACATCAACCCAAAGACAACAAAAACAAACAAGATGGAAGTTTTCAGTTGCTAATGTCAACATCTGGCGTCTTCTATTCAATTTGGCTCTTGATTGATTAACAATCAACTGAGGGATTCTAACTGAAAATAAGCAAATCCTGTGACTGACTTTTTCAGCACATAACCAAAGTAGCCCTTATATCAAAATATGGGAGAAAACATATCATTATGACACAGTTTTCAACGCTTGCCCATTTGCCTTTCCCCCAGTTCAGCACTGGCAGTTCCATGTAGCTGCAGTTTGTGGAAACTAGAATTAATGTATAACTCTCACGCTAAATTAAATCCCCACCATATTTTGGAGGCATTCGCCAAAACACCAAGTGTGACTTATTAAAATAAACAGACGCACATTTTCCACTTGCAGGGATTTCTTACTGTCTGGCGTAGAAATGCATACATGTCTGAGGTAGTTGTGGTGTATACACAGATGCAGTTGTTTTTACTTTACCCCACACAAACTGCCCTCTGTCTGTCTGTCTGTCTGGCCTACTGCTAAATTGCAGAAGGGAAACCGGGTCTGTCTGCCTCTGTCTATTATTCACATTTCTAAAGAAAAGTAGATATTACACACAATGCAGTTTACATATCTGTTCCCGCTTTACTCCCACACAAAACAAGAAAAAGGTAATGCTGACAATACATCGGCGAAAAACAATACATTTTCCTAAAAACATAAATCATACATATCAATGTCACACGTAAAGTACAAGCATACACAACAATTATCTTGTGTGCAATATTTCAAACTGCAGATATCATTGTGTACCTCTATCTTCTAATATCACAATGTGTCCCATATAAGTATTCTGTCTTTGTTAAGGTTAGTTGTAAAGTGTGACAAATTCAAATGTCTATACGGTTATATTTAAACATTCCTTAAATTGAGACCAATGTCACAGTACCATTTGTATCTGTCTGTGATTGAACTTCTTGACTTGAGACTGAAAAACAATCTAAGGGCCCATAATGGCTGTTCTAATTGGGCATCACTTGTTTATTTCAGAACTCCAAATAAAACGCTTCCAGCTCAATTTACCACTTTAACTCCTCTCCATGCTCAAAGTTGAACTGAAACGTCAACTCTTGTAAGTACTTGCACTTAATATACTGAACATGAAAAATAGACAATTGTAGCTGATTAACCAGCGTCTTAATACCTCGTGCTGAATCAGAGCAAAGCACACACAAACATTATAATGTAAGACGATTAATTAGAAAACATGAAAGCCACCTGCTACGGCTTGATGTAAACTGAACTTGATCACCTCTTCAAGATTAAAGCAAAATACTAAATAGTGGCCTTCTGCTTTCCTCAGCAATATTTGTCAGGATTTAGCTTTAATCACCACTGAATCAGGGTGAATGTCTCCTCGAGTCTAGTGGACTGACTACTGGAGAGCAGGAGTGATATTTCCCTGAATGCAGTTACACTAAACTGCAATCAGCGTGTGAGAATGGAGGAATGGTGATTACCAGTACGAGCCCTCCATTTCCTCCTTGAGGTTGGTCTCTGTAAACCACATCTTCATCCAGAAAAACACTGCTAGTTCGTTGACACCCTTCACTGTGGGAAGGTACATACATACATACAGAGCAAATCATGGGGATTTAGCCTAGAGACCAAACTAGACTTACACTAAATATAGTTGGTAGGAAAAAGCTATATGTGGTGCTAACCTTTCATGGGATTGTTTTAACAATAGCTGGCCTGGTGCTTTCCCCATGCACTTTAGTTTTATATTTGGAACACTGCTTTGCTGTTTGCAATCATGTTCTTACACCAACGCTCGAACACATTGGAAATGCATGGTTATATCAGAGAAGGAAAACAATGAGTGGAAATAGTGAATGGTCAAAGGTTTTATCCGAAGAACAGGCAAACCTTTTGGGTTCAAACTTTAGTGTACAAATAATAATTGACAACCTTAACCCAGTGTCTGCAGCTGATAAACAATCAGAGGACCTGTGCTGAAGAACATACACACACACACACACACACACACACACAAAAAGGTCTGACCGCTTCGCCACTTCCCTTAATTACTGCAGAGATATAGATATATATATATATATTTATTTATTTATATTGTGCCAGATGTTGAGATCAAGGGAATTCCTGCTGGTTTGGAATGTGAGCTATTCTGGAAAATATGAGCCAAAGCAGAGGTGCAGTACAGGTGTGGCAGGAGAGACCAAAGACATATTATTGTATTCGTTTTCCCTGCCAGCACTATTTATTTGAGGGGTGGAGGCTGAAACATCATACTTTCACGAGCTAAGCTAGTGAATCTTAAATATGTCACTTAGCAGTTACAGCTAAACGTGAGGGAGACAGTTGCTAACGGGGCATCACTTGTTACTAAGGTAACACAGCTGGTCGTGCTGAAACATGTTGGCCAACAAAAGGGATTGAATGTGATCATGAGCTTTAAATCTGTTTTAAATTAGTTTCACTTACATTTAGCTAATTAATGTAGCTGCCGTTTAGCTAGCTTAACCTACCTAAGGACAGGATCCGTAGAAACGTTTCCTCTGACGTAGAATGATCTTCATCCGATACACCGGTTAACCATCTCACGTTATGGGGAATATCATATTATTAAGGAAACACACTCATACGGTAGATAAAGACAATTTGAGTTAAGCAAAAAAAGTTGACTGCCACATTTTGAACACGAGTCCTGCAACTTTCAACGTACACAATAAAGTGTTAAAGTACAACGAACCAATATTGAGCGTCAAAAGGCCCAAAGTCCTCTTCGTAACACCCGTACATATCATTTAGTTACATAAACATGGCATCATACGTCGCATCCAGTGGGTCTCTTACCGAGAAACAGGCAGAAGAGGTCCACTCCGACCAGCAGCTTCCTCCGGCTGTGGTCTTTGCCGCTGTTCTGTGAACTCCCGCCGTTCCTCGTCTGCGCTGCCATAGTTTTCTCATATATCAAACAGCGTTGCATTTAAAACGTGTTAGGTGGTTCAAACAAAAAAAGGGAATACAAGTCTTCCTACAAGTTACTGCAGTGCGTTTACTGTATGCTATACTATCTACAAGTGGCTGGCGAGTCTACTTGAGTCCTAAGGAGGAGTCGTCATGAGAGTCTAAACGAATGCTTTTCAGAAAACGCGCTCTCGAAATGTAATCACTAGTTTCTGTCTTCTAACAATCGCAGCCCGCTTTCTTCTAACTTCTCCTCATCCCTAACTCCCCTCTTTAGAGCAGCGAGTCCTGTGACAGCCTTCCAAGAAGACCACTCCTCCCGCTCCTCCCCTTTCAATTAATGCCATATGCTCCTTCACACGCTCACCTCTGGGTGCAACTCAGCAGGACCGAGGGGGATTTACAAAGTCAAGTCAGCCGGAGAATGACACATCCAGTAAAAGGAGCTCAAAGTGTACATATACGTGATTAAGTCTAGCCCCAGTCACTCTTTTTTTTGTATTAGCGTACTAATGTTATAATGGTAAATACTGAGTGGAAAACCAACACACGATGTAATACAGACTTTAAGTGTAACATACTGTGCCCCATGAAATGAAAACACTACAAAATGGAATGACAGTTCAAGCAACAAAATGAAGATGGAGCATGGCTCACATGTGCCAGCTTGACAAAGTATCAGGTGAGAGTAGAGTACTGATAGGATGAGTGAGGAAGGATTGCACTTACATCGGGAGTGAATGTAGGGCTACAGGAACTACACTTTAGACATTATGATTATTCCAGTAGTCTGTTATAATCAGGGACAAACTGTCATGAAAATCAAAAATCATAAACAAATATTTATTAGATGTAACACAGAAGCAAAGGAAAAAAACACATTTACAAACAAATCCTTAATTGTAAGCTTTACAAGTGGCTAGTGGCTACTTTATGTCATTGCTCTTTGGATTAAGAGCAATGATTACATGTGTGCTTCATTAACAGTAACATCAGAGAAAAGATAAGTGTAGAACACAATGTGACACATGCACAACAAACTAAACAAAAAAAGAAAGTGATATAAGAATTAAAGTGGTCACATCAGCAGCTTAAATTCACAATCGTTTCTTTTCTCCTCTGTACAGGATCAAAAGACATGTTCAACATCATGGCAGATATTCTTAATGGTGACGTTACTTGCTTCAGCCAATGTGGTAATCAGAAGGTGTCAGCATATAGCGGCGGGGGAGGAAGGAATCCCAGCTCAGTGAAGTCAGCCTCCTGTTCACTGTCACAAAACATAATGGGACACCATAGTTCAGGGAGGAGGATGCTAAACAACCTGAAGTTACTGCGTGTTCAGTCTACGAGTACTAATATGAATAAAGATCCAACGGAGGCAAGCTTCCCTTGCTGATTAGAAGGAAACATGTCAACACTTACGGGTATGCAGGCTCCTCAACACCACACAAGAAGTCTGGGAAAAGACGAGCAGATACAACCGTCACGTTAACTTTGAACTGCAATCTGTTCTGCGCCATGTCCCCGGGGGTAAAAGAGCCAGATAGATGGCGATAGAAGTAATTTTCCATTACAGGCAAGACGCCAACCTGACTGTCGAGTCTAAAGAGATTTGTAAGTGTCCTCCTCTTAGCTTCACCATTATCAGTGAAAGTGACACAAGTGGTGACAACAGTGGAGTCATGGAAAAAAAGAAAAATCAACTCCGTAAACTTACTTGATGGCTCAGCACTTTACACGACGGTGGATAAGATGAAGAAAAACACATGTTATAATCATTAAAGTGGTCGTTGATTACAGAGTTTGAGTAGGACAGCATCAGTAGACGCAAGATAAAAAAGCGTAGTAATGGTTGAGGTCCTGGATAAGAGAATACTGTACTTTGTAGGAGTTTCTCCGTCGCTATCAGGCATGACATCAAATTCATGTTTGCGGTTTTGAAAGAAGATGGCTAGTTTCTGCAGGGCCTCGTGTCTGGTCCTAAATATTGAAGACAAGACATTGTTAGGACTTGTTTTGAACCATTTTCATACTTATTAGTGGCCTACATGGGGCGAGGAGCACCTATACAATTATAATCCAATACAGTAATCATGAAATAAATACAACCTTAACCAAGTGAAACAAGGCCCATCCTGTGCCTGCAGAACAGGGGACTCTTTAACAAGCAATATTTTAGAAATTTGGGGCTAAACTATATGGAGCAAACAGATTTAAGGCAACACACTTTAGAGTACTAATGTGTCGACGCCAAGTCACTCTGATGAAGATGCACTTGCCGTTGAAATGTTAGTCCATTTACCATTCAATCAAAAATAATTTTTCCACGCAAAAATGCTAAATATTTGCTTGTTTCAGTTTCTTAAATGTGCTGAAGTAAACTGAATATGTTTGGGATTCAGACTGCTGGTCGAACAAAATAACCCATTTGAATACCTCATCATAGATTCTGGGAAATAATATTTTTTAATAATCTTTTCAATATTTTACATTTTATGAAAGATCAATTGAGAAAATAATCTGCTGCTCTAGTTTCCCCTACTTAGTGTCATCCAATGCATAATCTGGTTTTTGGTCTCTAGTGTAATCACATAGTAGAGGACACCAGGACGAATCCCTAAAATGTCAGGGCTGGTGTAAAATGTCTTTAGCGCTCCACTTTATTTTTCTTCTTTCCAATATTTAATATTCAGTTAGTCGTGAAGAAGTATATGCATATACATCACATGTTGCACTAGGATTGCAAAGGGGCAGACATTTTCCGGAAAGTTTCCACGTGAATAAAATAAATTGCCTACGTTTTTTTGCAAAAGCATATAACAGGGAACTTAAATGTAGTTGAGAACAAGACTATGCACGCCTAGCTCAGCTGGACCCTGAATGCAGCTGGTTGGGAACATTGTCTGCCAGAAACAGAAACATAAAACGTTCTGTTGTTTTTGAACGTCTTTGTCATCAGTGTTGCGTCTGAACCGTTCAGCCCTATGCCTGGCAAGTGTGAGAGCGCCAAGTTGCGTAGAGGCCAAGAGCGGTATTGCAGACAGATAGAGATTTCAATTATAGCTCGCAACAAAAAAATTTGGGTTGGGGGTTGTGATCATAGGGAATACACCTTTCAACATTCATGTTTTTGTTGTTCCATGAAATAATAAAGTTCTACTCACAAAATGTCAAAAATGTCATTTTAAAAAGTTGTATTATAAATGTTTGCACGCATGTCTGCTTATGACAAGGTAAATCAAGTTAAATTACCCCAAAATGTCCAGTTTATTCCCGTATATTCCCGTGGAAAGTTTCCAACTTTGAATATTCCCGGAATTTTGCAACCCTATTTTGCACGCGCACCACCTTAAGAAAGATTTATGTACAAGGGAAACGAGCCAAGGCATCCGTGTTGAAACTCACTGCGTGTGTAGGTTTTCCAGGTTGGCGTCGCTCAGAGTGTGCTGGGCGCTGACATAGCCACATGCTGTCAAAGAAGTAGGTGAGGGAGGGATGTGGACAGTAAGACAAGAGTAAGGAAGCAGCATGGTAGAAGTACACATCAAAAGGCCTTTTACAGTCTGCCATATGGCAAAGCATAAAACAACCACAGGCAAAGCTGGCATTTCCCTTTAAGCCAAAAGGCTGAGAGGAGGAGTAGGGGGCACCATGTTCTGTTCTTATGTTTTCACTTCAAAAAGGACCGGCTGTAAAATGTACTCACACATCTCGGGCAGTGAGGCCGTCGGACAGCTACTACACAGAATGAAGAGAAAGAATAACAATGTTTTACGACACGCCGTGTACCACATAAATTCAATCACATCTTTTAGAAGAGATGCCTTGTATGTACTCGTATGTAGTCAATGGTTTCCATCATTCTTCCTAGAAACAACACTGATTTGAAAGCAACTTTAAGCCACAGTAAAAACGGACAGTACTTACTGGCTCTCACTGGAGGGCGAGAGGGTCTCATCTTCACAGGCCCACTCTTCACTGTCATCTGTGACTGTGGAAAAACACATTAGTTTGATTAATCACAGTGTGCTTGCTGATGATAGATGTTTGGCACGGGAGAGACTCAAACCACCAGCGCACATGGAATACTTTTAATCATAAAACAACACACTGCTGTCAAGCAGATGAAAACTACTTAAGTTATTCAGGCCAAGCATTGCGTCGTGTGAGTCTTTGGGTTCGTCTTCAACCTCTGCAACTGTTCTCTGTCCTACAGTATATTAACCAGTTAACTATAACGCTGCAGTGCTTTTTGAGATGTTCAAGTAGCTGAGTTAGGGTAAGAGGTGACAGTGACACCAGTCTAACAATAGCAAGTAACCATAGAGCTCAATGTATTTGTGGAGAGGCTACTGGCACTTACAGCTGCTCGTTAGTACAGGGTGGCTGGAGGATCTGCAAAACAAAGAAAACCGCTATGAACGAGTGACCATGACGCGCGCACACACAGGATACAATAAAAAAAAAAAATCTGTTAATGAGAAAACAAAACATTTCGTCAGTGAGCTACCCAGTACCTGCTCCCAATGCTGATGGTATCGCCCTCCAGGTTGCCTCCTCTTCCAGCTGCTTGGGCCTTCTTGCCAAGTTCCAGCATCTCTTTGATATTTAGTTCTACATTCATCACTGAAATATAGCCATCTGCAATACCCAAGACAGAAGAACAGTTACTGAAAATACTGATAAACTGTTGCGTAAATGTGAAAAAAACAAACGACTTCTGTTAACAAGTCCCATTACTTCTATGTGAGGAGATGTTGTTCTTGAGCCTGTTTGTAGTTCAACATGGATATAGTTCAGACTTTTGTAAGTCCACAAATGCTTTGGTTCTTAAAGTTTAGGTCAACTCTTGTGACACAACCTGGCATCAACACCAATAAAACTAAACTCACACTTGTGGTTGGCATCTCGGGCCAACCATTTGCCTTTGGGGCAGCTGGTGGTGCGAATGATGCCGACCGTGTCCCCGCTCGTCACTGGCAGGTCATTCTTGCGAACCTTGCTAGCCACTGTCACCTTAGCGTGGTACATGGCCTCCTCTTCGCCCGTCACCTAGAGTCAGATTGCAGTAATGAGAGGCCGATTGATTTCGGCGCAGCGAAGCAAGGCGATTCAAAGTGCTTCACATAAAACCATTAAAAGCATCAAAACATAATGCAGAGAAAAACAGGATTTAAAAACAGTTCAGAAAACATTAAAAACAGTCAAAAAGCAAAATAAAAATGTAATAAAAGTTGCAGTGCATTTGTTTGCTGCTTTTCACTGACCATCTTTGTGTCACCAATATATTCATCAAAAGGTAGGATGTAATACTTTCAAATT
Source organism: Taurulus bubalis (assembly GCF_910589615.1). Taxonomy (NCBI): domain Eukaryota; kingdom Metazoa; phylum Chordata; class Actinopteri; order Perciformes; family Cottidae; genus Taurulus; species Taurulus bubalis. Next base: position 28,431,417 of record NC_136589.1, read on the forward strand.
CAATCAATAAAACTAAAAGATAAATGAGAATTAGAGGCCTTTCAAAAGCAGACCAACTTACTTTGAACTTCTTTTTCATTTCATTTTCTTTTTTCTCCCTTTCTTTTTGCTCTTTTTTCTCCTTCTCCAGTCGGTGTTTTTCCCTCTTCTTGTGTTCTTTAAGGTCAGCATTGTATGGGCTTTGGCGTTCTTTACTAAAAACAAGTCAGACTGTTAAGTGGCAAAAAAATTCCAACTCATTATTTTCCATAAAGATTACATGAACCACTTGAAATATAAATGGAACCATATGTTAGTCAAAATAAAAAGAACTGAATAAGAAATAACAAAAGCTATTTTCAATGTGAAAACAAAACAAGCATTTCTGTCAGCTGCGGGAGAAGTCTAACATACCTGTGGACGTGATTATGGGCCCAATGACCGTGTTCTCCTGATACACTGCCCCTGCAGTTGGATTACCACAGTAAAAGAAAATCAATGGCTGCTTTCCATCTGACAAAGACCAAAGTCATTAATAAAAACAGATTACTCGTATGTTTGAAAAAAAGAAAGACATACCACGGATTCCGTGGCCATATGTGAAGAGACACCTCCTCCTTCAAATAAACAGATGATTTGTAATGGACCAAAGATGATTATTAGACAGAACAAAGCACGTTACATTGTTTCAACATTCCATACCATAAACCTAATTGTTCTCTTATAGCGTACTCACTAAGATGATTATACGCAATTAAAAGAAAAAAGATTTACCATAGGTTTGTTTTCAGCATATGGATCTGTAAAGACGGTAATCGAGGAAGTTAAACAGGGAAAACAAAACTCTTAAAGATATGTCAAGAAGATCAATGTATTGAGTAAACATTCTTACTCTTCAGACCACCTCTTAGCTGACGCGAGTTCTGGCCAAAGATTAATTTGTTGATATTTTCAACATCCTCATACACATTGTCGCACGCTTCGTAGTAACTATCCTGTTCAGATACACTAGAGGGGAGCAGACAATCAAATTGTACAAACAGTGAACACACTGAAAAGTGCAAAAATATTGATCAAAGTGCGATTGCACTTACTCCAAACCTCACCTTGGATGTGATTGAATCCCATCATTCAATGCTGCGTGACTAACACTGCCCGTTTCCTGTGCAGCAGAGTGAGACTCAGCATCTCCCAGATCAGTCTCATCAGCTTGAGTGCTAGAGAGAGGATCTGTGATCACCGCCTCACTCGGAGACCATTGCTCTAAAACAACAGGCTCTGGGAAAGCTGAGAAGTTTATTGGTTCAGGGAAGCTGGCTGGATCGAGGGGTATTATGTTTTGACTGCCAAGATTCAGATCTTGGATGCCGGTTCTCATAAGGGGCTCTAAAGGATCACACACCAAGAAGTCAGGGTGTGGATCCTCGAAACCGATGAGCCCGCAGTCATCTCGTACAGGAAAGTCAGTGCTGACTAAGTCAAAGGTCTCCAGTGCTAGCGGACCAATGTCAACAGCTTCTCCCTCGGCTGTTTCCATCTCTGAAATCTCAAAGTCTGGAAACTCTGGATCGTCTAGTCCTGAGTGGGAGACGGATGGATGCTCAGCCTCTGGCTCTTCGCTTGGTGCTTGGCTAAGACCTGGTGACACCTCTAAAATAAGAAACCAACATCAACACTTGAACAGGTGTTCAACCTAACCACAAATAAGTATAATGAAAACTGCAGTACGTGTAAAACACGTCGAGGCGGGGTAAATGGAAAACCAAAAGTAGTAAGTTAATATACCGTTAAGTGTGGGTTGGAGGTAACAGCCAAGATCTACTGATGGAGGTCTGTGGGGCTTTGGTGGCAATGGCCCCAGTGACCTCAAGTCAGGTAGAGGCCTCTTTCGAGGAGCAGAGGATGAATGAGGTTCACCAGTCCTGACAGAGGGAAGAGATTTATCCCAGCTAAACTGCTTGTCCAACACAGCCCCTAGTCATTGGAAAACACAATAAAGCAAATGCATTAGATATCTGCATTAGAAGAATAAAGTCTGATGTGAAGAAACAGTTTATCACTGAATATGACTTACTGCGTGCAGAGTGGTTTACTTTGCAGAAAGGCCGTGCCGATAGACAAGCCATGTGCGGAAGACAGACTGCTGAGGGTCTGGGTAGCTTGGGTTCAACAATGTTCTTTTGCGGCAAAGGGAACCCCTTGTCTCTTGAGACGTAGTCAGGAGAACGCAAGCTCTTAGGTTTGGCAGAGATCAACATCTGCCTGCGTGAAAACTTCTTCTTGGCTCTCTCCAAGGTGCTTATAAATTTGTTGTTGAAATCAACATTTGTCTCAAGAGGAGGGGTGATTGGGATATTATGGCTGTAGAGGGAGACCTCAGAAGTTGATTGGTCACTTTGAAATGAAACCCCATCTTCTGTGGTTTGTTTTTCCCCCAAGAGTAACGCACCAGGAGCACTGGAAGGTCTGGTGGTCAAATCAGCATACGTAGGCTCCTCTCCATTTTCTGCACTGCCCTTTGATGCTTTGGCTGACTTGAAAGGAAGCAGCAAACCTTTCTTCTTGATTTTAGTGTGTGGCAGGACTTCTTTCCCTGGCTCTGGATCCAGTTTTTGCTCCTTGTTGGCTGGCGGTGGCGACTTTTTCTCTTTTACAGGAAGGACAGGAAGCACCAGAGGCATGTGTCTGTCTTTGAGGGACTGCCTTGTTGTGCTGTATCCATTAGCCGGCTGAGATGGGGGGGAGGTCTGCTGAGGTTGTGGTGGAAAGGAAATTGGTCGCTTACCTCCAGATGCCCGCAGCCCATCACTGAAGATGACCCGGGGAACCACTGGTGTCTCGTTTTCTACAGCACTATTAATACCGCTGACCACAGAGCTGCTGTGACCGCCAGGAGGAAGAAGGTGTTTCGGTTTCTCGGAAACAGCTGGTCGACTGGTTTTGGATCGAACTAAGAGGGCCTCTTCCTGAAACTTGGCCCTCAGAGCTTTGAAGTTGCTCTGTTCCTCAATTAAAGAAAAAAATAATAAATCAGGAATCATTAGATTAATAAAAATTTGATTACTTTCATAGACAATTTACTTGATGGTTGAGTTCAGGAGACAGACCCCAATGCTGACAACATAATTTAGGGAGTTGGTTTACCAAAATTACAAAAAGTATTTTCTTACTCATGCCGTGTCTCCAGTGGTAACCAGTTATGCTGATTGTTTTGGTGGAGGTTTGAAATGCATTTTAATATTTCTGACTTCACCCCAATGCATTGGAGGTGAAGGGAATTTGTCTTCAGAGAACAGCTTCAACAATAAATTGTTCTATTGATCTTGGTTATCAATTTGAGCCATTTTATGTTCCAGTATATTTGCTGGTTTCCTTCGTCTTCTATGATTGTAAACTGAATATGTTTGGAGTTTAAACTGTTGGGTGGCAGTGGTGTATAGTAACGAAGTAGAAATACTTCGTTACTGCACTTAAGAAGTTTTTTGGGATATCTGTACTCTACTTCACTATTTATATTTCTGTTTACTTCACTACATTTTGCAAAGAAAACTGATACTTTTACTCCGATACATTTCCCCTGAAACCTTCGTTACTCGCTACAAAATCGAATCTATTTTTAGAAAAAAAAATACATCCGGGACTGTGGTGGAACACAGACTCCACCAAGCAGGTTTTGCGAATCACAATATTATGCATTCCTCTACATCCTCTAGCCCAGCGCTCCCAAACCTTTATGCGTCACAAACCGGTTACGTGAAGACAATATTTTCTAGGACCGGGTCCGACCTCGGGGAGACGGGAGACAACGACACCTGACGTGTGTTCGTTATGTCCAGTCTACTGACTCTACTCCTAACTAAACCTTTAGTCCAGTCTACTGCTTAACTTATAACCCGCTGCACAAAGACAGGATGTTGAAATGGGCGCATGTATTCGTGCTTTGTTGGCGATCTCAGGATGCTCTGCCTTGGTTTTAATCCAGAACACCGACAGAGTTGAAACAGACTTAAGTTTCATTTTTAGAGTAACGTAACATCTTGACATGTGTCACTAGGTTCCGTCTGAGGTTACCACAGTCCTTTTTCACAATAAAACATCTTTCCGGCCTTGATTTTTTTAAATGTAATTGTAATCTTTCATTCATTCTTTCTGTGCGGCCCGGTACTAAGGGCCCCACGGCCGGTACCGGGCGGAATGAGCATACTTAAAACCACACTGTTACAACTCCTTCATAGTGTCATATTGCTTTTGGAGAATTATGATGATAAGTTCATAGTAGATGCAAAAATATACTTAGGTACAATATATTATGTTGAACATAATATATGTGGATGGATCACAGCCAACCCAGTTATTTTCAACATGACCCCTTGGTCATGGTGGCCACAGCACTTAAAAGAATAAACTTCATAATTCTCAAAATTCAGACCCTTTGCTTTTTTTTATTAAAATCATGTACTTGTACTTTCAATACTTAAGTACAGCAAATATCAGATACTTTAAGACTTTTACTCAGGTAGTATTTTAATAGGTGACTTTTACTGGAGTAATTTTCCAGTAAGGTATCTTTACTTTTACTCAAGTACGGCTTTTGGGTACTTTATACACCACTGTTGGGTGGACAAAACAAGACATGAAAATACAGCTTGGGCTTTTGGGAAATATAATTGGTATTTTTTCAGTTTTCTGCATTTTATAAACAAAATGATTAACTTATTAAACAAGAAAATATGCAGATTAATAAACTATGAGAATAAGTGTTAGTCCACAGCACACACAGTTGACTTAATATTTAGGTCTAAGGGTTATCCAGAATAACGGTTAGTGTTTTTCACAACATTTGATGCAACTGAATTTGTTTATGATATGTAATGTTTCAATGCTGTGCCACACACAATAAATTAAATTGGCAGATACCCCAGAGATGTCTAAACTATTCGCATGACTAGCATGATAAGTAACTAGATGAGAACGTGTTTTGTAGTTTGCATGAAGTGTACCTGCAATGTAGCTGCTATAGTATATTACACATGGGGTAACAGCTAGCAAAAGGCACGGTCATAAGGCTAACATTACCTCCACGTAGCTATCGGTACGCGAGCTAAAGTTATTCACAACAAAGTCTTTAAAAGTTACCTCTTCCATTGTCGCTCGTTTTGTTCATCACTGTTCAGCTTTGTACATTTGGGAAGCGGCTTTAACTGTGTGGACGCTGCTGGCTGCGTTGATACATTTGGACTGTTAATGCTAAAACAAACAATTTGAATGCTCCGCCGTGAGACGCAAAAAAAACCGCACCTGCGTGTTCCGCGTGACCTCATGACGTGCATGTTCATGACGCGTAATTGTCAAATCAGAAGCGCCGGAAGCCAGTTGTGTATGTGGATAGATATTCTTGTTATTGCTATAATAATAATAATAATAATAATAATAATAATAATAATAAGGGTAACGATAATAATAATAGGGATAATAAAATGGATCACCTCAGTGTAGATATTGTAAGTAGGGAATGTTTGTGTTTCAGTTTAGTTTGAGGTGTTTGATGTACTTTTACTGCTGGAGTGTTTGCAGGGAGAAGAAGATAAATGGGGGTTATAGATCATTAGAAAACTTTCCGAACTGTTGTAAGAGCATATGTTTACTCTTGATCAATCATTCACAGTCGTTGGTCAAGACTGCAGTGGTAGAAGTCACAACACAACGGTTGTTTTGTGATGTGGCATTTTAATCTTAAGGACTAGCTACTCATTTGTCATTATGGAGACGTTTATTAATTTACTTCTGACTTTATGCACACTGCTTCTGTCTGTGAACTTTAACCCACTTGTGGATGCTTACAGGAGCCCATGGATAACTGATTACCGGTGCAGTACTCCTCGCTTCAATATCTCTTAGATACACTTGATAACATTTAATGATAATGATAATGATGATAATGTACATTTCCGGGTGCCAGTTGGGCTGGGATGAGGAGGGCCAGAGCTGTAAACAGGCCGATGCCCATCAACTGTAAGCTGGGGACATGGTCATCTTGGACACCCTGTAACTCCTGCACAGACCAAAAGGTAATATTGTTTTTTCTCAAGAAATTCCATGAGTTGAAAGATGTCGAAGGAAAACTATGATTACGACTTCTAGAACTAGAACTCTCTCCAAAATCTTAACAATTGTATAAGGGAATGGACTTATTGGTTGATATAAAGAGCTAACTCATTATTAACTCTGTCTTAGGTCCGTTTCCGATACATAGAGAAGCCGTCACAGTTCGGTGGCACCGAGTGCATTGAGTTGCTGTGGGAGAAGCTGGCATGTCCGACAGTAACAACACAGTGTCTGGTGACAGATTTCTGTGGAGAGAGCTTCACCTGCAAAGAAACAGGCAAGTCCCACCAACGACCGTTCACACAGCACATTCTCTTAAAGCTGAGGTTGTTTTGTCTGTGCATCTGCAGTATACAATCTGTCTCTCTGTCTACAGGGCGCTGCATCAGCCAGTCTCTTCGCTGTAATGGAGAGTCAGAATGTGAAGATTCTTCTGACGAAGAGGGCTGTGAAGACGTCGCCCAGAGAGATGACAAGTGTTTCACCTTACTGACGATCCCTGGTGCTGAACGTGGTACTCAGGGGTAAATACAGACTTTAAAAGCAATGCAATTTATTTACCAGGACAGTTGTAACTAAATATTTCCATTAGGATATATGTCATCAACACACCAAAATCACTATTCTTTGAAACATCAGAAATGTATACAAATCACACCATTATTATTTTGCTTTACATTTAATCTTAATACCTTTGCTTAATTTGAATTGTTTTACTTTACCTAGCTACAACTTCTTGACTGGAGACTTTGTGGATCAAGTGCTTGACCCAAATTATTTTGGAGGAAAATGTGAATATGTTTACAATGGTGAATGGAGGAAATTCATCTATGACGCATTCTGTGAGAATCTGCACTACAATGACGATGAGAAGAACTACAGGAAACCGCACAACTACCATACCTACCAATTTGTGGTATTGTCATGCTATTACTTATTTATTTGTGTAATTTAATAAATGGGCTGTTCATTTTTGACATTTTGACCTGACTAAAACCTGTTACAGGCTCAAGCTACGTCAGAGGGCTCGCAGGAATACTATGAAGATATTGTGGGCCTGCTGAAAGCTAGGAAAACGATGAGATCCTCCAACCGCGGTGTCACAGTGGGGATCTATCATGTGGAAGTGGGACTGAGTGCAAGTGATGAATCAGAGTTTCTCAAGAACATAACGCAATATAACAGCCAGGTATAAATTATTGATCCAAAGAACAAAACTCTCTTACTACATGATAACAAGTGCAATTTGTTTTAAATATATAATTATTAATTGTTTGAGGTCAGGGTTTTTTTCTTCTTTTTTCTAAAGCAATAGTTTGGCATTTTGGAAAATATGCTAGTTTGCCTCCTTGCCAATAGTTAGACAAGTCATGACGATTACTGTATTTATGAAGCTACAGCCAGCAGCCGGTCGGCTTAGCGTATACCAGAAAGACTAAACAAAGGGAAAGAGCAAGCCTGGCTCGGCCCAAAGGTAAAGTCTGCCTACCAGCATCTTTTTTGTACAGACTGAACCAACCAGATATATTTTACTAGGTTATTAGGAAACCAGGTATTTTTTTTTCCTCTGGACAGAGCCAGAAGCCAATTTTCGTAGAGGCCAAACCGTGTAATAAAAACTCCTGAGTCCGTCACATAATGCCATGGGACCCAAAACAACTTTTTACCCATAGGCTTACATTGGGAAAGAAACATCTGTAAATCAGACAATCTATTTTTTTTTTACTTCCTAGTATGAACGCATAAATAACCCTTATTCAAATAACTGGCGGGCCCCGCCATCAACACAATATCTTCTAATTTAGATTATGGTTAAACAGTAAAATGAGGGTGAGCAAATATGAGTATTACCCCCAATTATGAACTCCTTGAAATAATGTTTATGTTTGGGTGTCTGTGGCCAAAAGAAAGGGCATTCTTTCGGGCAAATTACATTTTTATTCAAGTTTTATATAACTATTTTTATTATTATTATTTCTACTTCTGATTAAAAAAAACCCCTGTCTTTTTACCCTCAGGAACTGGGGTTCGTCAGGCTGTGGTCAAAAGTGCAGACAGCCCACTTCAAAATGAGAAGTAATGAGTTGATGCTACATGAAGATTTCTACATTTCACTCATGGATCTGCCAGAGCAGTATGATTTTGGGATGTACTCCCTCTTCCTCAACACATTTGGCACCCACTATGTCACAGAGGGAACAATGGGAGGAACCCTTGAATATATTGTGGTTGTCAACAAAACGGCCATGACAGAGTCAAGTATGTGGGATTTCCAGTTTGTTGATTAATGTCATCTGATAGGAAATGTAATGTAAAGTACCCCTTGTTCACTTCTCTTCCATAACTCTCATAGAGATTGACGGTAAACAAGCTGGTAGATGCTTTGGTGCTTCTATTGGTTTGAGCTATCCCGTCACCAGCGAAGTAACAGCACAGCTCAAAGTGGGTGTGAGTCCGTGCAAAAAAAAAGGATCATTTAGTCAAGGTGAGACATTGACTTTGAGCTGATTAGCTTTATTTGAACTATTTCTTATTTCCATTCACCTGACAAGTGATTTGTAGGAATGTGTTATCAGAGTTTGTAATATGTTTTTTCATTTTAAATGTAGCCAAGGACTCTAATTCATCTGTGATTGAGGACATTGTTACTCTAGTGAAGGGTGGAGTCACACACAGTAGCAGTGGCCTGTTGGTTATCAGGGACCCTGAGACCTATAGGAACTGGGGAGCGTCCCTCAAATACAACCCGACACTCATCGAATATGAGGTGACTTATTGTAGAATTGTTTGACACAACATCCTTTTAAACAGATTAATAAAAAAAACACAAGTTGATAGTTAATTTCTTGATTTTTTTACCTGAATTTGCTGGTGTGGCCGTTTGCTTTTTATCAATTTTTTTCCTCTTCCTGTCTCTGTCCTACCTTCCTCGTGACAGACCATGCCAATTTATGAGCTAGTGCGCCTCAGCTCAGCTGCTGACCATGTAGGTGCAAGACTGGCCAACTTGGAGAGGGCCTGGGAAGAGTATCAGAAGCAGTTTGACTCCTGTCGCTGCGCCCCCTGCAGGCACAACGGCATCCCTGTCCTAACGGGGACTTCCTGTAAATGCATCTGCAAGTCAAACGGCTACTATGGAGAGGCCTGTGAAGAGACTCTCAGAGGAGGTGAGACTTTTGTCATGAGTAAAGGCAGCGTAGGTAAACACATTATATACATAAAATACTGCTCTTTCTTCCTGTTTCAAGCCTTTATGTTAAATTAAGCTAACCATCTCCTGTCTAAAGCCTCAAATCTTTTTTTTCAAGAATGGTCTCTTTGTAGTAATTCATAATGTTGCAGGCGATCTAATGCATACAGCTGTGTGAGAAATGTTAAAACCCCCTTGTTTTTTCCTGGACAGATACCAGGACAGATGGGTCATGGTCATGCTGGGGGGCTTGGTCACTCTGTGCATCAAGTAGGAAGACTCGGACAAGAACCTGTGATAATCCGGCTCCTGATGGCGGTGGAACAACCTGCTTGGGCTCCACCTCTCAGACTCAACACTGTTAAAGTCACTTCGGTTCCAGGGTGAAAATGCTGTCGAGCACTAAGTGAACACAACTGAGAAACTGCTCTTCCACTATCCTTTACTGTCCAAGCTCAAAATAAAATGTATGCCTTCTTCAGGACACACAATATGTATATCAAGGTAGTAATACATGTGTGATGCAGACTTTACTAACTGTGTTTTTCTGTCTGGAGAGTAAAACTGTAGATGCTTTGTATGAGATTTCTTAAATCAGCTTGAATGTGAAGATTCCATTTGGGTAACAGAAGCTGAATCCAGGTCAGTGCTTCAGGCAGGTCTAGTTAGCAGAGCTAGTCAGTTCAAGTCCGTTTTTGCTTCATTATGTCACACTAGAAGTCTAAAGACAAACAAAGACACCACAGACCAAACTTCTAGTTTCTAAGAGGGTTTTATGAATCTTCATGTCAAGACTGACAATGATTTAGCAGATATTAAAAGCATTCAGTAGGCTCTTGCTGCAGTCCTCTGCATGCCAGGCCTCCTTTGCTGGGTGCTGGGTTGTTACACTGTCGACTCCTCGTCTTTGTTCTTCCACTGCAGGATGACCATGCACCCCAGCAGCTCCAGCTGCCGTCAATGGTTATGTCTGTCAGAAGTGGCAGAGTCAGTTCTCATATTATTGTCAATATCTCTGTATGTGTTTGTGCAATGAAAGAAAAAACATGTTAAGTTGTATGCACTTTTTTTTGTTTTGGGATTTTTAGAGCTTACCTTTCCGTCTATTAGTGATCTCACAGCCCCGTCCAGTGTAGCCAATAGGACACACACAGTCACACCTGGTGCCTGTTAAGGGAGATGAAGATATTTCATTATCACTATCATAACCACCACCGTAAACATCATCAAAGTCACTTTGTGCACTATTACATTGTGTTTGGGACCAAATCTAAAAAGAAAATGCCAGAGGCAAGCTCTGTTGGCGTTACTGGCTTCCTTGCCATCCGTTTAGGGGCTGATGATGGGCACTAAACCTTAAGCTTTGGCACAAAGGGTAAGTGAAAACAAAACAAAAGCTCAGAAAGGAAGGAATGAATGATATAAAGACATTCAATTTTTCAGTCAATAACTAAATGAAATAGATAAAATAAATAAAATGCATTTGTCATGAACACCAAAAAATGATTTCCTTTGAGGTACCTTTCAAAACGGCCACTCCATTGTTGAGGCATGGAGCACATCGACACGCACTAGCCTCTGCCAGGTACTCTGACAGCGCTCTCTTTAGGTTTCTTTTCAAGGTAGCAACATGGGAGAAGTCTCTGGAGATCACAAGCTCATACAGCGGCCGTGTCTAATGAGAAACAAATGACACTGCTAAACCATCTTTGTACTGTTAAAATCAAATTCTCTTTTGATAGAGACAACTGAAACTTGAGCCTATTTGTATTTGGCACAGTTGCTGTTTGTTCTCCAATTTGCTATTAATCAGCCAAGCTGTATTGGCATGTTTGTAATTGTACCAACACTGTCCAACTCTTGTAAATGTTTCTGCATCAATAAGTCAGATCATATTCCAGTAGTATTACTGCTACAAATTAAGATAATAAATATAATAAAGATGAAACAGAGGTATGCATTATGTCAATGTAACAAGATATTGAGGGAGACAGGAAACACACAGATAAGAGAGAATTGTGAATGGGATTATGGCAGGTATTATGAATGAAAGCAGAAATAGACCAGAAAAGTGAGAAAAAAGAGAGAAGCAAAGCATGGGATTATGCAAAAGATGGAGGAACTCACTGTTGTGCGAATGAAGTCAGGGTTAAAACGCACGCCTTCACCCCAGAGCCCCATCAGCTGCGGGGTGGGGAGCTTTTTAGACACCAAAGCAGTGATGGACTCGCTACTCCCGCCCCTTACTACAGTCACAAAGTCCTCCACTATGCTGCCAGTCACTGTGTCCTCTGGGGAGGAACCAAATTACATCAGAGTTTTAGCATCAGTGTCTGATGTTAAACAGAACATATTCGGCAGCCAATTTGGTAAAACGTGTAACCTCACCTCCCATCTCATTCAGCATGCCATTACAGGATCCACCCTGAAACCCAGCCGACACATACACACCATATATGTTGGCCCCGACCTTAAGGCCTGACTGCGTACAGCGTTTAACATCGTCCAAAGAATAAACTAGAATCAAAAAGCCAGGGAGTCAGGGAGTGGTTACTGCCTTTCAAAATCATATTATAATTCAAGAAATTGAGCCACGAGGGTCAATATTTCACTGTAATGGTTAATTATCAGTTCTTTATCACTATGCGTCTGTGTTAAAGATGACGGAATATAGATGACGTCACTGCCATTGCCAAACCCCATTATCTGATCATAGTAATTAGCTTTATGCATTCTTGCAATGTGCAGTAAATTAAGAAACTGAGCAATTAAACCAAACTTGATTAGACTTGAGACCCCCGTGACTCCGGTTCGGCAGCCGCTAATATGTATACCTGTCTTCTCGAGCTTCTCCTTGTTCAGGATGATGGTGTAATCATAGTCTCCTCCGAGGGTTGCCTCTGTGATGTAGTGGGTGCCGTAGTCCCTGAAGATCTGTCTGTATTCCCCATAAACATAAGACTGTGGCAAAGAGCGCAAGCGCTGCAGGAACTCAGGGTGAAGCATCAACTCATCGGACTTCAACATGTACTGGGCCAACTCCAGTTCTGCTTTGGCCCTCACAAAGATGTCAGTCTGAGAGGAGAATCGGTAGGAGGCAGGTGATGAATAATTCACTGTTTTCAGGTTAAGATTGCAGGTATTTTGAATAATTATGGGGTTGTATAAATCATGAATCCATCTATTTTGTTTTTGAGAAATCAGTAGGTTGTAAAGAGGTCAGGAGAAAAGATATCTCACCTTACTAGAAGCACGGCGAATCTTCTGTTCGGCTTTGGTTTGTTTGGCATTATTGTAGTTATAGCCAAATTCAACTATGCCTGGAATGGTAAAGCCAAAGGAAACAGTGGTTTGGATTGAGCGCTCCTTTATGGTGTGTTCCTTGTAGTCAGAGTATGACTCAAAAGACTGTAGGGTGAAATCATACGAGCCTTTTGTCTGTAAATACACGAGAAGCAGAATTTCCTTTTTAATATGTAATAAGCAGGACCGTATTAATAAGCAATTAATTTACTGTAAACATGGAATAACAGATAAAAGAATGAGATGAAAGATGACAAAGAAAAAAAATCCTAATCTTGTTTATCAACTCCAACTCAATGCTCATTATAGACCTGCAGAGTGTACTGTTGCAAATTGTAAGGTTTCCTGAATCTGACATCCTCAATGTAGTGTGGCAAGCAGCTGCCAGCATAGTATCTGTTATCAAGCACCACTCCCTCCAGGTTACTGTTCAAAATGTTGATTCTGAAAGGTAAGCAACAACAACAGCATTAACAGCAAGCAGATTGATTTGAAAAGAGCAACATGTTCATGTATCTAAGTCCTCAACAACAACTGGGACTCACATTACGGCCTAATTGGAATGTGACTGACCCTTTGGCAAGGTTTTCAATTCCCCAATACTCTTCAGCCGCCTGCCTGCAGGGCTTGGGAACATTCTTACAGCCGGCTTCATCCGACATGTCCCCACAGTCATCCTCCCCATTACACTGCAAAGGTCCGGGAATACAGCGTCCTGAAGGAGAGGAAAGAGGTGGATGGCATTTAGTAATGGTTTCCGAAACAGGATACAATCAATAGTTTGACATTTTGGAAATATGCTATGAAGAGGTCAAGCTTGGCAAGCAGCCAATTGGCTTGGCTTAGCAAAACTTCTAAAGGCAGTGGGGTGAAATGGAGCGAGTATAAGGGCCTGGATGTAGGAGATACCTGTTTGGGTGCAGAGGAATCCCTCACACAAAGGAACATTGTCACATGTGTAGCGAGCTGAAACATCACAGGCCTCCATCTCCCTGCCATGAAAATTGCACGGCTGCCCTCCAAACTGGGATGGCTGGTCCAGTTTAGCATAGCGATACTGGGTGGTTGAGCGAGAGAAACACATAAACGGTCAGAGAAGAGGATGCTCGCCACTACCCAATAAAGGTGGTGGAAACTGCTCCAGGGAACTATAACAGCTGAAATCCCATTAGACGGCTGTTTTCACTTTGTCATGTCAAGGTTATTAATCCCCCCTCCTTGTAAAGTGGATGAGATAGAGCACTGAAGTACATCAGCTGAAACCTTTGCCAGCAGAGGAGATGACAGAAAAACAGCACTCAAGGGTCAACATGTCTAACGCCTCAGTCTTTCAATCCTAACACTGAATCTAATCCTACTGTATCAAAATATTATCTAATTCATGATAACATAAATTAATTACAATGGGCTGGATCAATTTATCTGGCCAGAAGTGCATGGGGATATTAGACATCTATGTAGGCTATAGTTCACTGTAGTACATAAAGCCGGTACTTTTCTTCTTTATATTTATTTGATTCATTTAACAGTGAAAGGAAAAGTCGGACATTTTGGGAGCTACACTTATTTGCCTTAATGCCAAGAGTGAGAGGAGAAGATTGCTAACACTCAGCTGCACTAAAGCTAGCTAATCAGCTGGCTAACTAGTTTAGCACTAAGAATTGGAAATAGGGGAAACAGCTAGTGTGGCTCTGTAAGGTAACACAACACCAACTGATTCTTGGTCAGGATCAGCTGGGTGGAAACCAACGGAGACTCAAGGAAGTTACTTGATTCCAACATTAAATACGGTGTTCAAATACACTTTGGGATTGAATTGATTAAAACAATCAACATACAACGTGTTAATAAATGTGTTGGTAGACGCATGTTACTTTTGGGCAGAGCCAGGCCAGCTTTCCCCCTCTGTATCTAGTCTCTATGCTAAGCTAAATTAGCTAGCCGCAGCTTTACATTCACCGAAATGGGAGCGTGGTACCAATCTCCTCCAAATGCTCAGCAAGAAAGCGTACTTCCGAAAATGTTTTTCTAGCAATCACTGGCTAAGCTGTGTTGCGATCAGCTGACTAGTGATATCCAATCATAATCATGCAGGTGTACACTTCTCGCTATGATTCAGCTGATACGCCATGCTCACATCATTTGCTTGATGGCATTTTTGGTATTACTAAATTAAAGCTGGAGTCGGCAACTTTAGAGGTACCATCCAAAGTAAGCAACATTTTATTTTACAAGTATCCACCAGAAAGATTTGCTCTATCTGTTGGAGTACACATTGATGAGGAGAGGAGCACAGTGCCAGCGGTATCTGACTTCCTCATGTTTCATTCACATGTAAGAAAACACCTAACATGAGCAGTGACGTGCGAGCAGACAAGGTGTGTAGGGAGGTGAGATTATTGGACAGGCTTATTACAGTCCTGTGACAACAACAGATACAGTTTTTTCTTTCTTTCAGTTTTTTAATGTCAGAGCATTTGATTTATTGATTGCTTTCGGGATGTAATAATAAATTGCCTACCTCAGCTTTAACTTAAATTAGCCTATGTCTTAAAGACAGAGCTAAACCTTTTCTGAGAAATTTAGCTGTTTCACAATATTATTTTTATTATTATTATTATTTTTCCAGATTATTGTGGCCACTTGATGGGCCAACAAACACATGTATTGCAGCTGTAATGTTCCCCAGGGCCCACGATCACCTGTCTGGTATCATCATACTTACTCTTTTTTTCTGACAGGTGTCACAGCGTGACCACGAGCTCCACTCTGATAAAACACAGTCCACTGGATGAGTTACCACCTGATCGCCCACTGAGCGAGCTTCACGAACACGAGGCTCTTCATTATTCGCTGTTGTGACAGGAACTTTACTGTGACACGTAGATGAAAATCAAAGAAAAACAAAGTGACATTTATTTACTGACAGATATTTTTAAAGGCCGTTTTAGTTTCTCAAAAACAAATGGCTGGAAGATTGGCTTCTGATAGAACTACATATAATCAGAGGTAAGACAGGATTTAGTGCGAACTTGAAAAAGTGAAATAAATCCCTTTTAATCTCACACTGAAAAACATTATTAATATTATGTTGGAGGATAGGATCAGTAAATCATTGACAGCAATTAGGTGATATGAACTGCAATGGAAATAGACGGTCTATTACTAAAAAGACAAATAAAACTCCTACCTTAGCAGTATCAAAGAAACATAGAGTAGGCCGCGCTGCACACTGACTGCACTCATCCGCATCACCACAGGAAGCATAGTTGTGTGTTATGCCTGACTGTGAACGAGGAGACGGCACTGCTCAGCTCTCTATGTAAACACAAACTGATCAATACTGGCCTGCACATGAACTCAGTGCTGCTATAGACTCAGAGGTGGAGCTGAATACACAAGACTGCGGGCCTCGGTGCCACTAAACAAGGTGTCGTGGGATTAGGTCTTGTGTCAGTGTGTAATGAACACACATGTATGACATCAGGTTTCTAGTGAAGCAGGTGTGAATCTATAGACACGCTTAATCCAGGAGCTCTGGACGTATTCGCAGCTATCTTAAACTTCATTGGTTTTAATCCAGAGGAGTGGGATGAAACAGAAAACATATCTTTGTATAAATATATATGAAAGTAGAGGAAAATGACGGCTTTTTAATTAAGTAAATTCCTGTTATAGGGTTAAATCAATCGAGTCATGTTTGTGTACTTTTGACCTTTAAACTTGGTTCACCTTCACTGATTTTGGATTTCACAGAATGACGCAATCAATGGACTCCACTGACGTTTACTGACTCTGTGAAAAGCAACATAAATACTAACCAAGTAACTGGTACACATACTGATACTACTGAAATTACTCATAAAAAAACACAATAATAAGATATGTTGTCCTTGCAGTACGTGCAGTGTGATATGATTAGTAGATCCATGATTGTAAGGACAGCAGTGGTGAAAAGTAAGTGTAATTACTAAACTACTCGTACTTGTAGTTTCTTCTACATTACTTTTATTTGACAGCTGGATGATGTCATTAAAATACCCGTTGGAGGCTAAAATAGGTCAAATGTTCCAATATTTCCCAACAAAAGCAACTAGCTACAAATATGTGAAGCAACTCTTTTTTTAAACTTTCCGTTACATGAATCATCTAATGACCCCTCAGATTAATCTTGTGACTCTTTGGAGGGTGCTAAACCCCGAGGTTGGGAACCACTGAAAAACACCACCTCACTGTATTTATTCATATTGAAATCTATAGCTCCACTTTGACCTACAGTAGAATACTGCTTACACACTGATTAGCATTAGTATAGTAAAATATTAGAAACACAGGCCAGTCTAATGAGCACATATACCTCTGATACTTTAAGTGCATTTGGCTTTGAATACTTTCTGTAATTGTACTTAATGACAATGTTGAATGACATTGTGTGATTAAGCAATTTAATCATTACAAAAAGAGAAATTCATTATCATACTAATCCATCACATTCACCTGAAGGCATGGAGGGTTACTGCAGAATTAGTTTGAGAAGAGCAACCTCTGTTGGCTGCTGTTGTGACCTTTACATAAGGTACATTATTAGAATGATAGTATTGGTCTAAAGAAAAATAACACAAGGAGAAAAGTGGGAATCACATGATATTTTATTTGTGACTGAACAGTGGCATGGGTACAGTGAATGGGGAAGTCATAGACGTACAAAAGTCCTTTTTTCTCTTTTTCATGACAACTCTTAATTCCATAAATAAAATTTACAAAATATTTTGGACTATATCTCATTTTTCTCACACAAGCAGGGATACAGTTACCATTTGTTATTGTAAGACTAGCAGATAATAGGGATATCTCTATTGTTCATATTATATAAAGTTGCCTTTCTTTTTGACCATTTTGATTCAGTGGAGCAGACCTACAATATGCCCAAGTGCTTAGTTACAACAATGACCCGTTTACTGTATACAAATGACCTGACAAGAACAGTGACTGGACAACAAAAATAAACCTGATAAGGCATAGAAATGCACTCTACTGTCTCCGAGCTCAAGGTTATTAAGCCATTGTGGGTTTATTCTGCTTATTTATTGAAGAAACAAAACGGAGATATGATTTAAAGAGGCAAATTGTAAACAATGCGACCTCATCTGGAAATGTAGAATATCTAAAAACAAAGAGATGCAGTAAAATCTGCCTTCTTTTTACTAAATAGAAAAACCTGAAACCTTGAAGGAGTAGTAAGATTTTTTGCTATCTTTCAACCCCTTCATTACTTTCAAGCTCAAAATGAGTGAGACAGGTACAACAGGCTTTATTTTGAATGACCATGTAACACAGATTCACAGTTCATATCTCAACAACCCAAACAGAAACAAAGATATGTTCGGAAATGAAAAATAAATGGCTGCAGAAGCGAAACAAACATCCAGACGTCAACAATGGAGGTGCTGGTAGGGCATTGTTTAAGAAAACCACAGGTAGTTGGCATCCAAGAGGCAGAGAGCTATCTTATGGCACAGAGGCTCAGGTATAGGGGACTGGGCAGATTCTTATTTACAAAATAGATGTTTGGCAAAGTTAACACATTGAGTCATATGATACCTCTAATGACTCAGCGTCATCAACTCAGAATTCACAGCTTATAAAATAAGAAAAAAGAAATACAAACTTTTTTAAAATTTGTTTCAGTTCTCGAAGGAAGCTGCAGAGAACAGTTTGGCTCACAGCTGAGTCCGCTGAATCCACATTAAGTCTGTTCATGCAAATGGGCGAATCGGTGGAGCAACACTATGAGAACATTTGGCAAATCCATCTGCTGTGCACAGTCTTTGCTGGTGGCGGTTGACAAACAAAGGTCAACCACATACAGTAGCACGCTGCTCCTCTTAAAAGGTTCCAAAAAAGAATTAGCATCATCAGTGTCACCGCGGCCGTTTAATGCATCCTCACAGGTATAAACTCATTAATCCGTAACAGGAGGAAGCAGTCGCCTCCTGCCGTAGGTTTCGGTCAAAGATCAAAGGTCACTTCCTGGTTGAAAGG
This sequence comes from Taurulus bubalis, assembly GCF_910589615.1. Classification (NCBI taxonomy): domain Eukaryota; kingdom Metazoa; phylum Chordata; class Actinopteri; order Perciformes; family Cottidae; genus Taurulus; species Taurulus bubalis. The sequence goes on from NC_136589.1 coordinate 28,450,036, forward strand.
TTTTTGATTGGACGGTAAAGCCGAAGTCTGGTTGTCATGCTTTGGAGTACATGTAGAGTATGTGGCCTCTAGAGGAAAGCAGATCCGAGGATAGCCAGCTTTTTACAGAACTGCCAAAATATCCTTTAAAGGTTGAAAAAACAGAACAAATCTGTGTAATCCAGCTGTGTGAGATGCTGCTGTTCACAGTCAGTCATCCTTCTCTTCTTCTCTTTCTCGTGAGCTTCTGTCTTGGCCTTAAGAGCTTCCATCCCCTAGAAGACAAACCAATTGACCAAATCATAAAGCTGCATTCCTGCAGTTACAAATCTCACCACCAGGTGGCAACTTTGTGCCTTCCCTGTCTTTCATTTGGTTGATACTGACAGGTATAATGACAGGAACATTGAACTAAACCAAGGCTCTTTCCCAAGCGGAAGCAAACCACTCATCGGCGAGGGGAAATAAGACAAATGGAAACATAAAGCAAATGAAATAACACGGAGCCGGGTTATGAAAAAAATCAAGGGGATGCGGGGGTGTGTGTTGTTGTACATTAGAGATGAAAAGACGCGTGGCGAAAATGCATGAAAGTTAAGGTAGGTCAGATGTATCAAACCCAGACATTAAAGAGAGTAGGGGACTGTGCACTCACTTGGTTTCGTGGTTCCCTAGCTGTCTTCCTGTGGACAGGTCTGATCCTGCGAAGGATCAGAAGCTCCACTCGGCACCGGAGAGATCGACCTTGCAACACCAGAGCCCTGAGAGAAAGAAAGGGAGAAAGCTGTACCATTTCTATTTTGCACATGACATGCTTTGGCAGAATCAGTTATCCTCCAGCATGTGAAGAGTGCATCTTTTTTCCTCTCACATTTTCCAGAAATACATCAGCAAAAGATTTAGGATAATTACTGAGACACATCATTTTACCTTGTTACATATGATCTAATCAAGACACTTAAATCATCTTTGACCTTTCGTGTTTAATTGGCTTGACATTTTGCTTTATAAAATGGGTAAAATCAATCTCATTTGGCCATATTAATTACGTGACATCCACTGTGTGTGTGATTACATGCAATGCACTTGTGAACAGATCATCTATGAGACAATAATAGATTATAGCATCGTGTCAGTCAGTTATTGACCCACAGGGGCGGAGCTCACCGATTGTTCCTCCTTGGAGTTGCTGCAGTTATCCTCTATGTCTACAGGGGAGGGATCTGTGGGGGGGTCACTGGCCTGGGAAGGGGGGCAGTCTGAAGACGAGCTCTGCTGAGGGGCTGGAGTAGATGCTGCGGAGAGAGGAAATAAGAAATGTTCAGTAAATACAACGAGAGGACATATAATGGGATTTTACTTTGTTTACTGAGTTTTGTTTAACGATAGTCTGCTCTGTGAATACATTTTAGCATCAAGCTGGTAATGTGCATAACCTGTACTGAGAAGCAATGGATTCAAATCCAGATCATGACCTTTATTGCATGTCATCCCTTTTACTTTCTTTTCTAAAATACCTGACATTGTGTATTCTGCACATTATCAAACAAAGCACAACTGTATTAACATGCACCCCTTCATACCTGTCTGATCTCCTTAAACCTTATATTCCATCCCGTGCTCTCCCCTCTCACAATACAGAGCTCCTTTCTGTTCCCAGAGTTAAAAAGAAGACAGCAGGCTGCAGGGCCTTTTCCTATCATACTCCCTGCAATAATATTCGTACGGACATCAGACAGTCTGGCTCTGTTGTGGCCTTTAAATCCAAACCTAAAACACATCTTTTCAGTTAGTTGCTTATTCTTATATACGTATGTTTGTCCTGAATATTGCAAACTTTCTGAAAACCACTGCATCTCTCTAACCCTCTGTGTGTTTGTTGGCACACAAGCACACAAGCCTCCAAGCTGTAGCTGTTGGTGCCTCATTCCAGATGTTTGGATCTGGATCTCCATAGATTTATCCTCATGTCTCTTTCTCCCTCGTGTGCATGTTGTCCTTGTCGCTCTCTCCATCTGAGAATGGTGTTCTTGAGCTTTGCTCTGTCCTGTTTCGGGGTCTCCATGGTTGAGAGGAGGTTGTGTGACTCAGGTCTGTTAGGTTAGGCAACACCTGCAGTTGTTCAGGGATCTTTATTCTTTCTATATGTTTACATGTTTAATGTTGTCATTGTGATTGTCCTTAGTGCATTTTCACTCTGTTGGTGTAATCTGTACACACAGCATGTATTGCAGTTTGTCTGCTCTTGGAGAGAGATCCTTCCTCAGATGCTCCTACTGTGGTTTCTTTCATTCACTGTTACTTTTTTTAATTTTTTTTTACTGCATTTCAAAGCAATCCATCCAATACTTTTGGAGAAATCTCACTCAAAACCGCAAATGTCAATATCATGGTGGCACTAGAGGAAAAGTCAAGGGATCATCAAAGTCAGGGGGATGTATCATCTGGGAACAATGAATTGGATATTGGATAGATGTTGAAATAGTCCAGCCTGTGACACTGCTATGAATAGGGACATCCAGCTAGAAAGGCTAATCATGTTTTTAGAAATGCTTTTCTAATAAAGTGGAACAGATGGAGGTTTAGTATGATGTATTCATGTAGGAAGACAGCAATTAAGAACACTTACGTGATTCAGTAGACGGTGATGTGGATGTCCCTGGGCTCAAGGTCATCCTAGAGAGATCAAGGTCACTACAGCTTCCTTCCTCTTCCTGGGTCGCAGCTGCTGAAGGTGGCAGCAGCTGACTGCAGACCAGTGTGTCCGGTACACTCATGAGGCCTGGGGTCCCACACCTGCTCACCCCTGCAGACGCAATGCCAGATCCCACACATGCTGCTCCGGCTCCTGACGTAGAGGGGCCCTCGCCTGCATCCGAGTCAAGGCAGAGGCCTTCCTTCCCCAGGCTCAGCTGCCTCAGAAGCAGGGCTGGGTCGGTCGTATGCTGGGGGCTGGTGATGGCAGAGGAGGGGGCCGACATGTCGCAGCCTTGGGGGCACATGGTGGTAATGGGTACTAGGCCTTGGAGCATGGCAGCTGGTATGGCGTGCCCTCCCACGCCCACGGTCTGGGCAGGCATGTAGGCTGCCATGGCCGCCCACTGCTGCTGAGTGGCTGGGAAAATGTTGGCCTGGCTCCAGATGAGAGGCTGACCACCAGGGAGGACCTGAGCCACTTGGAGGGGCCCCTGCACGGGGAAGGCCAGAGTCTGAGCCTGGGCAGGAAACGGCTGCTGCGCCCACTGAGCGGCCTGCACTGGACCCATGGTCATATAACCTGGAGCAGAAACAAGAGGAGGAGAACGAATGATGAAAGGATATTAATTGTTATCGTGGACAGGCACATTGTGAATGTTCTTGAATGTTCCTGAAAGACCAAAATGTCAATGGCTTTGCTAAAATATGCAAAATCACCAATATCTGTCCTTGAAGAAATATCGCTTGACAGTATCTCTGTGATACAGTCAATCTAGGCTTTTCACAAACTACACACCAAAGGAAGACATCCCCACCAGCACTTTATTCTCTTTTATGTTTCATATTGTGGGGAAAATGCAGCGTTTCAGTGCGGGCAGCTACCTGACGGCATAGAGGTGGGGCTGAAAGGGGCGTACAACTCAGCAGTGTGTTGCTGCTGCCGGCTGCTCCTGCTAGGGTCCAGTGTGTTGGCGGGGGATGGGGGCATCTGGTAGGCAAAGCACACGCACGCACATACAGATGTCACTACTATCAAAGTCACCTAAAAGTCACCATGCTGCACATTTATCTTAAATCCGCAGTACTGCCGGGTATTCGGGTAATTTAGATCTCTGCGACTGTCCGAATGCAATGATCTAACATGACAGATAAAATAATGTAAAATCACCATGCAGTTCTATCAACTTGTACCAATTGCACAAAGTTAATCATTGCTGGGTTTTGGGTTGCAGTACTCACCGAGGGTGGAGTGGACATGTCGCCGAAAAGATCAAAGTGGTTGATGTTCTGTGAGTCAAACCAAGGGGTAAAAGGAGAAAGAGAGACAAAATCCAGTGATACATCACGACAATGAGATTTGCACACTCATGAAACCTTGAATTCATCTCCAGATAGGATATGGGTGGGTAGGTGCGGGGAGTGAAATCTATTCATAAAGGCAGTTTGTGCTGTGGATGGCAAGAAACAACTATCCCCTCGTTTCATTATCAGAAAATGGATCTAAAATGAATCTTTCATGGTTCGCTATAATTGAATGGGTAAAAGGCTATTCAGTCCTATAAAACAGACTCTGATTAGATATTCTTATGTCTGCCAATCAGGAGGGGCCCCCATGAGAGCCCGGGCCACTTTATCATGCTGATTCTACTCCCGAGAGCAGATAAATACACAGAGGAGCGTGTTTATTTCATCAAATATATGAAAGGAAGAAGCTCCTGGAACCATCCAACCGAGACAATGAGGCCATCTCACCCTATAGGCAGACGTGACCCCTGCTCTAGTCCCCTCTGTTGTCTACTCAAACTACTTATTAAAGGAGAGGGGGACGCAGCTATGGAAGTCACTATGGAATGACTAAGTTGCATGAAATGTCTCTGGGGCCATGCACAAGCAGACAATGAATCACTGTAAAAAGCACAAAAACACACAGAACAAACAGGATTTGCATAAACATAACACATACATGAACAAACACACATATACAAAATAAAGAAAAAGAAAGAAAAAGGAGGAATCGCAGCAATCAGTGTCGCTGCTAACAGGGTGTTATGTCCTCCTTGAATAAGCCGGGACATGGCGGATTGCAGTTTGCACGGCACTTTGGAACCATTGAGGGTCACAGAATGAGTTTGAATTTGGAAAAAGGTAAACATTGTACACAGAGGTCTCTCCCTGCAGGCACTGACACACATCAGGGGAGCTCAAGGCTCTCAAAAAGCTCCAACTGAATGAACAGACAAGCAGTAACACTTAGAGATATGGAAGCGCTGCTACTTATACGGGCATGGGCTGTTTGGGTGAGATAGCGAGGGGGCCGGGAAAGTTTATCTGTTTGATATGCTGAGCAACAAGCACACAAACAGCGGAGAGCAGAGAAGCACGCTTGGGCTGTTTTCAGAAGTTGCATGGAAATTGTCTCTGGGTGAATGTTTGGCAAAACAGGCTTGAATGAATATTTGTATAGGCGATTTGAGAGATGTAACAGCGTTGTCACTGCATGGTGGTGAAGAACTCATGAAATCTATCAGGATGAGGTCAAATATATTTTCAGTTTAATGAAAGGGAGCAAAATCAGAAATACTTTTTGTGCCATTTTCTGAACAAAATACATTGCTATTCATTAAGATCCGGCTTTTATGAGTGTTTGGTGGATTTGATTGTATGTAGCCGCGACTACACTGCATGCAGCTCAACCCAAAACCCCACCTACAAACCTCTCATCTTCATCCTCTGAGGAAGATGGAACAGCCCCCCTTCATTTATCTAGTCAATCCGCCACCAGTCAGTTGGGACGGGCAAACAGACTCCAAGCTGATTTTGTCTCCATCTGGTCACGACATGCGTCAGATTCTGCACAAGATTGGATTTTGGATACAAAGCCTGCCCCTCTAATGTCCTGTGAAATTGCTGACATGTCTGACTTTGGTTGACCAATCAATTAGTCTTATCTCTTCAAGCATGCTCGGCATGACCAATGTAGCTTTGTTTCATAATCATCATCATCACCAAAAAGCGGATGCAGACATAGAACCCTGTCTGAGTCGTTCTGGGATTAGGAAATCCATTTCAGAGCCTGTAGGCTGTAATACATAACTAAAACTATGAAATATCGTAGAGCAAAATAATATGAATGGAGACTGCCAAAGGAGGCTTAAGGTACTTCCTTCAAGAGGATGTTAAAGAGAGGTTTGCAAGGGTAAGGGAACAAATGATAAAAAATAAAAACACCTACAGTCATGAAATGGCGTTTTGGGACATCATAGATCCCTTCCTTCTGCTGACCGGTTGGGACCTGCATTGGATTGGAGGTCGATTCAAACGTAAGTAACAGAGCAACACCTTTTTATGTTTTATTTTTAACAGGCTGGGGTTATTTTAAAAAAAACAGGAGTTTACAAAATCTGAAACATGTGTATAGAAAATACATCAATTTCGATTTAGTAATTTTTTTTAAAATGTCATTGTATCTTTTAGAGCAATGGGATTATGCAAATTCTACTGCTTTTTTTGTTGAATCAATTCTACTTAAATCAATATTGATTGCAAACAATGCTTGACTATGGTGCGTGCTGGTTCTGTGAGTATTAAGAAAGCCTATTGTTATGCTGCAACAGTATGTCTCAACTGGTTCATCTGACAAAACGAAAATTCCTCGGCTCTGGCCTCCTTTGTACATTTCTCTCACATTTATTCAAACTATCTGTTGCGCTTAACCTCGCTGCCTGTCTCCCTATCGCTCCCTCGACTAGTTAACTCTCCCCTACGCTTTCCTCAAGTCTATTGATCTTGTTTCATTCTGAGATCAAATGGCATGGCAAGTGATTAATCTCTCTCTCTGCATCTTTCATCTTCAGAGGAACGCAAGATACAGAGAGGCATAAAGAGGAGGAGGACGAAGAGGAGGAGGAGGAGGAGGGAGAGAAAGGGAGGGAGGGGGGGGGATAGGATTAAACCAAACGACAGGTCCCTGGAGTCCTAGCTGGTCCTTCAAATGGTCTAAATTCAAAAGGTTAAAGTGTTGGATATATAAAAAGAGCCTGGTATGCAGGCTTTGGGTGAACAACTGACCTTGACTCTTCTGCTGTTGTTTGTCATATTAAACATAAAGCTGCTGCTTTCTTTACTTTCATCTTTTTCAGCAATAATTCAAAGACGGATTCAACGATTGTTATGCTTAATATTTGCATTCTGTAATTACCTCCCTATATAGATGTGTTGTTCTTAGTGGGGAGTCTACCATTCCCATGCTGGATTCACAGAGGAACCGCAGCATGCATGTAATCAAGTAATTTTATCTCATTGATTGCCTAATTGTTTATTGTGCTCTCTCATCACACTGTATCGGAGCTGTATTTAGTTACTGCTAATGCAAATTAAACAGCTGATGCCGCTGCTTCAAATAAAAGTGGGCAACTGGCAAAACACGGGTTGCTTTTATTGCAAAGAAGGCACGGGAAAGGCAACATATTTGTCATTGCGGTGAGCGCTGATGTATTACAGAAAAATACATTTTCCCATTTTTCAACAGGGGATCAGTTTTAGTTATTGCAGGGAGTAATGGATTAAAATCTCATGGATTCTAACTATAATTTGAACATCCTAATATAACTCACAGCTTGATTTGGTTCTTTCCTACATGGCTTTTCATCTTCTGCCAAGTTAAAAGAGAAACCTTGGTTTGATCTATCTTTGAATCCCCAGAAAATCCTTTTTCCAAAAACCACTTTGCAACGTCTTACATGAATCTTGAAAGGTGCTATAAAGTCATGTTGTTAGTACTTTTACTATTATAATCTATCACAGGGTATGAAGAGGGAGAAAAAGGGGGCAATGCTTGTCTTTGTACCTGATAAACGCTCTCCTCTGACTGGGGGCCACGGAGGGGTTCGTGTCCAGCCTCAAACACTATGTACTACAGAACAGAAGTAGTGGGCAAGGCGTAGAGGTGCAGATAATAATGAGATGTGAAGACAAAGAGAAAGATTGGCATATACAACAGAGAGATACAACGAGGGAGTGATACATGACGAGAATAAATGAAAGCACAGGGGAGCGAGGATGGCGTCGAGTGGGGAGAGAAATGAGATCACGCATATGAAGGGTGTATCAAAAATGGGGCATGGGAAAGAGGAATGGGGAGATGTGGAAAGAAAGAAGAAAAAAAAGAGCGAGGTGGGAAGAGGAGAGAGCACAAGTATAATAGGTCAGGCAGTAGTTCAAAGCAATGTGGAGGTCTTAGCTGGAGGTCTCCCTTCAACATCAGCAATATGATGCTCCACCTCTTTGAGAGGAAATAGACCCAGACGTCAGGTTATTCGCTTGAGATCTATAAGTGATGTCTCGGATCAGTCAGTATCTCCTCTTAAGATTGATGGTAATAAATGCCTTTATGGATCTCGATGTAAAACAATAGTTTGACAGCTTTGGAAATACATGTATTCACTTTTTTGAGAGTAAGATAAATTCCCTTTCTCATATTTGTATGGTAAATATGGAGCTGGAGCCAGCAGCTGATTGGCTTAGTTTAGCATTCAGACTGGAAACGGGGAAAAGCTAGCCTACTCTGTCCGATTGTAATACAAGTAGGCAGTGTTAAGTTTGTCAACAACCTATTTTTCTTGACATGAACACAGACAAATTCTCCACTGAAAACAATAATTATGACAAATAACTTCATTTTTCGTCAATAAATAAATACTAAACGACAAAGTGAAGGACGGAAGAAGGAAGTCTTATTAAACAACTTGCATTCATCTGCGGAATCACACACCGTCATCGACACCCAAAACTATGTCTGGTTCAGAAGTTGAGCTGTTTGACCTGATGCACTCCCATCAGTAATGTTATGTCTCTGTCAGAAATGCTATCTGACATTACCAGTTCTTGGAAGAACCAGATTTATGCACTAAAATATTCTACAATCCACTCAGAATCAAGAACAAAAAAGTTGTCATAGACTACAAAAACATGCAGGCAGCAAACTGACATTTATTAAAAGGTAAGTAAACGTAACGTCACAAGGGGCTGTGGATGTAATGTTAACATTAGGGCCAGTCTTCAATAAAAGTAATGAGTAATTTGTAGGATTAATGTCACAGTCAACCTTCTAAATCTTCCCGAAATAAATAACGCTGCGTTAACCAAAGTTTTAGCTTCTCTTCTCAATCTTAACCCAAAAAACAAACAGAACTTTAATGACCAAGTGAGTAAATTATCTTCTGAACGATCAGCTGCTCTAAGGGACGAGAACAGGCAGAAGTTAAAGTGAATGCTCGGCGAGCAGGAACGACAGAAAGTGAGTGGTTTTAAAATGACAACTGGATTCACAGAGTAAAAGCAACATGGGCGGTTTGTGTGTGTGTGTGTAAACGGGGCATTTACCATTAACCTTGTGACGAATGAGAACGTCACCTGTCACCCATAGGTAACAGTACACAACAAAAAATGCTCAAAATGCTTTGAAGACAAAATAAATATTCCAATTTTAGTCAAAAGACTAATACAAAATAAAAATCAATTGCCAACGTTAACACTGCAGATCGGATTAGGTGCTGGTAGGTGAATTTTGTTATCTTTGGACAGACAAAGCTAACTGTTTCCCCCTGTTTCCAGCTTTTGTGCTAAGTTAGGCTAATTAGCTGCTGGCTCCAGATACACATTCACTGCGCAGACACGAGAGTGGTATTGACCTTATCAGCGAGAAAGTGTCAAGAACAAGTGTATTTCCCAAAATGTCAAAGTACTCCTTCAAGATTCTGGTCACAGTCTGGAGTTTTGTCAACCAACATCAACATAATCGGAAGCTGCAAATGGAATGACTTTATGCAAGACACACTTTAAGAGCAAAGAACAGAGGTGATCTGAGAGGTGGTTGGACGTACCACTGAACATAGCATTCAGAGTAAGAGTTAGTGTTGTCTGTATTCAGTGTGAGCAAACACAGAGAAAAAAACAAACATGTACAGCCAAATAAATGCACGGGGCAGAAAGGAGGGAGGGGTAACAATCAGTCAGGGGGGCATGTCTTTGGGAGAAATCAGAACATTGACACAGATCAACTTAAAAAATATGGTTTTACAACACTGCACTGGCAAATGGGAGTTGAATGGTTGAACAAAACTGTCCACTAGGATGGTCTACTGTGTATTACCGGAATGGTGGAATATAATGAATCATTAATTCAAGCAAATCAGTGACTGGAGGAGATATTAAAATGTATGCTTACTATTTTTTACTTTTTATTCCAAGCTTTAAGAGTGAAAACAGCACCAGTGAAGCTAGAAAAGCATCAAGATCTGCAGTGTTTCTTTCCTGCTTGTGTGCCTCCGGACCTACCTGGTAAACTGGATCGTCCACTTCGTCCTCCAAGATGGTCTGTGTAGTGGTGGGACAGAAGGCAGATGACACATTTTGTTTTTCATCAGTAAGACAGTGCCACCCAATTTAGAGTCTCATTAGAAAGTAAATGGAAGGACGGAAAACAACGCAAAAAAAAAAATACATTCATCTCAGTTCGTCGTTACCTGCCAGGGAACATAATTACACACTCACAGCTTGTTTTAATGAAACAGCGATTTGGGACACACACCAACGCGTGCGTTTCCTGTCACACATACCTGAGTCCATATTTAAAAAAGCATCTAAACCTGTTGCATTTCATTATATTTTGATATTAGAACATAGAAATCATTGATGCAGACAATCACATTTCAGTAGAAGCTCGAGAGTGTTAAGATTTTTGTCGTGTGAATGAATTGCAGGCTGAGTTATAACGTGTGATCTCGCCTCCGAATGTGAAACAAAACTGAGGAAAAAGCGGAAATGTGCCGTCCTACCTGGTAGACCGCCTGCTCACACTGTTTGTCCTTCTGGGCCTTCTTCTCCATCTCCTCCCGCTGTTTAATGTCGTAGATGAGCGTGAAAAGGTCGCGCAGGTCAATAATGAGTGGCTCCGCCTGCATGAGAGGAAGAGGAAGAAGATAATGTGGAAAATCAAGTAGTGGGAATTAAGAAATGTGAGGAAATGGACAAATAAAAAGAGTGATGCAGGGAAAGAAGGGCACAGTAAGATGAAGAACAATGTTTGGGAAGATGAACATGTGTCGTCAAGCAGGCAGAAACAGAGATGTAAGAGGGAAATAAGGCAGGAAATTATCTTAAAATCTTCAGGAGTAACGTTAGAAAACAAATAGTAAACAGAATTCTGAGGTGACTAAGACTTGATTCAACTGTGTTACCCTCAACAACTTCATGAATATGTTATATTATGAGGAGTGACCTTTATAAATTGTTTATTATTTTATTATGTATTTATTCAAATATTCATGTTATTTTTAGTCAGCCAACTCACGGAGAATATATTATGTGAATGCAGAATATGAAGATGTTTGGTTCTGACCTCGTCACAAGGAAACAAGCTCAGGACAGTGATGACAACAGTTAACCCTCAATCAAACAACTCAATTTCTACTTGTTTACTGAGTATCTATCTGGTCAACTGGTGCCTTGTAAACAAACCTGACCTGAAAATAAGAAGTAGAGTCTCCCATTAACGATGTGCATTTTAATATTGGCAGCGGTGTCTTAGATTAGACAACAAGGTGGTGTTAAAATGACAGTTTCCTGTTACTGAAGTTACTGAACTGACCTACACATCACAGCAGTCCTCCTCCAGCAGCAGCTGAAGATGTAGATTAAACAAAAGTGTGCACATCTGTAGGCGTGAGACTTGGACTTGAGTCAACCTTGACAGAAAGGAGGACTTGACTGCCTATAAACTTGATTTGAGACTTGAATGCAAAGTGACGTCTCCAATTTTAATCAAAGCGTTTTTGAGAGTGCAGGGAATGCCTTGCACAGCTGCACAAGCACACAGCTTGAATATGTAATTGTTATGCCTACTGTATGCATTGCATGGTCTTGGTCTCAGCTATGTAAACACGCTCTTTAGTTAACTCAGCTTCGCTTGAAAACGTTCAAGTTCAAGTATCAAGTCCTTGAACTGCCCTTAAGGACTTGAGACTTGACTAGGACTTGCATAAAATAACTTTTCGACAGCTCTACTGTGGAAAGGTACCTACCGACTGTGCATTCTTGATGGCCACAAACTTATGGTGGCCCTCCTTCCCGCAGACGTAGCCAAAGGCCCGATTGTCCCTAGTGTCCTTGGCGATGTAGCTGATCTCGTGGACTGAGTGGTGATGCATGAGCACCTATATAGCAGAGATGTTAAATGTTACAGCAAAGACCATGTGGGCCTGGTGAAATAGGGTTTTCACACAATCAACTCTTTGTCTTCCACCCTTGAAATATGAAAAAAAGCCTATGCCTTGTTTCATTCCTGCGTACAATAACTGTAAACTGTAACTGAAAAGTGGGCCAAACCTATTTAAACATCTTTGCATATTGTTGAGCCAAATGCAATTAACCAACACAGAGGGAGGAGAGATTCAAGGTAGTTAAAATCACTACACAGTACTGTATAGATACTATAGTTACTACAGCACTTGTAATCCAGCGGCATGATGTTTGTTTTGTGCTGTTCTATCGGATTGGGTTACATCTCGTTATTTATGCCAATCTTTGATATCGGCAGGATTTGAGATGCTGGGAAATTTAGTGGTTGAGAAAAACTTAATTCCATCCCATTTCCAAAAACTACTGTATGATGCATTCACAACATTTCTGACTTAAAGATAACTAATTGACAAAAAGAAGACACCCCAAAAAGCTCACAAAACATAAATACGCACCCGTAGATACATACTGGGAGTAATTCGGCTGCCACTCCACTATTAGCAGAGATACGCTTAAGCACTGAGGAGGAACTTTCGTTTTAACATTAGCCAAAATTCAGCGGGGAGCGTCGCTAGCAATGCCTCAGATTAATGTATAATACAAAACTAATATGACTAGTCTTCGATTCAGCAGAGAATCATGTCAGCTTCACATAAAGTATTTCCATCTGAAAGCTTGCTGATGCTGCCTGCCTAACTCAAGAGGGATATTAAGTGTGGATGGTTATTTACTACCAGTAATCAGTAAATAAAATGGGAAGCATTAGGGGGCATGATTTCCAAAACAACAAATGAGCTTGTCAAAAGCTGGTGAGCTGACTGGTGGTGGCTGGAGGCTTAATGTTCTTTTTCATTACCGGCTAAAGACACACCACCATTACCACCAGTCATATTGAGAAGAGATGTTGTCAAAGATGGGTGTTTTTTGGGGAGAAGACCACAGTTGGTGGTGGGGTGGAGATCAGCAGCCACAGGACAAACACTGTTGCATTATTATCAGTTTAGCTCTAATGACAGCTGAGGTGGAGCCGTGGTGTAATTAGCATTAGCGGTAATGATCATTAAGGGGTGGAACTGAGTGCTAATTATCGGTTAGCGCTGATGAGCAGAGTGGGCCTATCTAGCCAACACTACGCCCCAGGACGGGGGAGAGCCGAGCCCCTCGATCATCCTGTAATGGAACAGCAGGCCTCTGAGTCCGCCAGAGGGATGAAAGCCAGTGTGGAGGCGGAAAACGCCCGTCTCATAACATCACCATAACATTGCTCACTGTGCTATCATTAACAGGCAGACCGGGCCTGGGTGATCTTAAGTAGGTCCTGCAGTATACCACTAATCTTACTACGGTGTTAAACCAGTTTACTCAAATATCAAATGGAAGACCTGTAATTGAATGCTCTCAAGTTGAATCTTTATGAGCTAAAGGGCAAAATGTCCAGTGGAAAGCATGTTATTGCATATTTTGCATTGATATTCGGATAGGAATTTGGACCTCCAAAGTGATGGAATTTTTTTGATTTCAGCACAACCTTGTGAATCATCTTCCTTCTGCACAGATATTGCAGTCAAACTAATAAGTCAACTGTGCCAACCAGGCTAACAAGATGGCGGCCCTGGCAGCCGCTGTGAACTGAACCGTGCCAGCGTCTGCCCTCTGGATGTCCTATACTGTAGGTTCACACTACAGCAGCTGGCAGAGGCCTCACAGTGCAGCTCTGCCACTAGGCTTACTCCCTGACATGCTACTCACCCCTGATCTTTCACAGTAAATCTTGATCCCGCCGAAAGAGACCGTCAAGAACACTCTCTGCTTGTGCTCCCCTTTGGAACGTGCCGAGGAAGCCATTCCCTGCAGGAGATTAAAGGAAAGGACATGTGAAGATGAAAGGATATGAGCTCAGCGAGGGAGACCGTGAGCCTTTTTCTCTTCCGACTCAGGTGAGTGTGACAGTGGGAGATGGGGGGAGAGATTTTGGTGGGGGGGTGGGGAAGGGTTAGGGTGACAGGAGTTACATAAGGTGTGATAGGACAGAATGTTCTTTCAAGTGCCATTTCTTGAAGCTTCACTCTCAGAGGAATTCACACGTCGAATTGTGCAGCGGGTCTTATTATTGCGGAAGATTTTTTTCCCTCAAGCACCTTTTTTCTCTCCCTTTTCTTGAAGTAGGTTTACTGCACTTCAACGTGACATGCACAAGTGCTAGCTAACAACAATAGGGTGAGATTTGCTGACAGAATGGATCGCGCTGCTGACCGATCAACTCGCCCCGACAACTTCACATAGTGCTGACTAAACAGCCAATCCAGCCTTTGAAATGTTTTCCCCCATGGACCTCAGTAGCTCCTCTTTTCTTATATTCTCAGCTCTAATAAAGAAAACAATTAACATTTCCACCATGTTCTATTTTACGCGACCTGTGTGCTTGACATGTCTTTCACAGAACAAAGCCTGTAGGAGTAGAGGAGAGGGGAAAAGAGGAGAGCAGATAAGAGGAGAAGAAAGAACTGTCTTCTGTGCTGAACACGTCTGACAAACCTGCAGGCCCAGTAACGTTAATCAGCGGTCAACCTCTTCTGTACATCAGATTTTTTTTTCTTATAAGGATTAGCTCATATTTAAAACCCAAGCCACAACAGGTCACATTAATCATCATTAAGCTCTGCTTCTGCAGGGAGATGTTAAAGGAAGAAGATCTTTTCATCTGTCCATACATAAATGTACATATATAGGAGAAAAAGAGGACCTGAAGGAACAAAGAGAGTATACAAATGGAAAGGGTAAAGAGAGGCGGACAAAGAGCAGAACAAGTAACAGGGATAAGGAAGAGATGAAGTAAGTGAGAGAGAGGCGGGAGGGCGGGAGAGTCGATGGATGTTGTCAATCAGCAATCGGCTTCTCCATTTGGTGGATTAGTCCTCAAGGCAACAAGAGGCAGCTCAATAGAGACCCCGTCCCCTCCTGTATCCCCTCTCCAGATCATAGCAGGTCTGTATCGACTGCTCCATTGAGTGTAACTGGCGAGTAGCTGGTGACTACTGGAGTCATATAGAGGGCACTGCTGAAATGTCAGACGGGGAAAAAGTTGTTTTATTGGACATATCCCTTGGAATGGATATGGGTGACGAGAGACTTTGCCTTCCAGCTATCCTGCTCTACTTATGGGGCTTCCCACACATTTAAACTCCAGTGAAGTGTGTGAGAAGACACTTGAAAAGCCATGCGTATATATGTCCTTTTTTGGAGGAGGATTTATCCCGTAGCCACCTACTGCAAAGATGCTTACGTGCTTCTTTTTTCCCAACAAAGAGGGTGATAAGTACTTCCTTCCTTTTACTGTGGAGCCAGTAAACATAGCTGGCATTAAAGAGGATACAGAATAAACTTTAGAAAAGAGGAAGAAAACTATTTCTGAGTAATATGTAATTTATCTTGATAATTGACTGTTAGCTAAACCACTCCCAAACAACAATTGTCCAATCATAACTTAGCAACCAGGTCTGTTAAGATTTCTCCAAATGTTGAAGCGGTGTGCATTTGGCTCTATTAACAGCAATACTCAACATTTACATCTGGACATTTGGTTTCAGCTTCAGCCTTCTGGTACAATATACTGTGTGTAGCCATCAAGTGCACAATTAAGTCCACTTTTAAGCCAAGTCATACAGCTTATGTTAATGTAATTAGGTTACATCTGCTCGTCTCAGTCGTCATTTCAACTGATGAAATTGACGTTGTCAAGGTAAACGGTTCCTGTGCGAGAACAGAAAAGTAGTAAGTACATTTTAGCACATCTCTTCTGAGTTTGACCTATTTTACTTGCAACATTCTGTCACATTATCACAGTTTGCATATGTGCTACAAGTATAACGTCGTGGACTTTGTTGCAAAAATAGTAAGCTGTGACTGACATGATAAAACATTCAAGAGGCAGACATATGGGAGGGGGGCGGGGGGCATCTTAACATAGGAAGCCAGTTTGCCTCTGAGGTCAATAGCCTGTATGAATAAATGCAGAGAGCTAAAAATACTGCAGCCTATTAGAGGGAAAATAAAGTACAAAGCTGCTACTATTTTGCAAAAGATATAAACCCAACCTTACAGTAGCTCCATGACTAAGGGCTACCGGAAAATATGGTTGGACTTTTATTTGTACTTTTTATTTGTTAGTTGTTTTATTTGTTCCGTCTGGTCAGGTCTTTACAGAGCTTCAGTGAGTCATACACGGGACAAGACAGCTCCCATGACTCAGACAATACAGAATGTCTTTTCCAAATCTGACCATGATGAGGGAAGAAGCTCAATGATGTCCACACACACACACACACACACACACACACACACACACACACACACACACACACACACACACACACACACACACACACACACACACACACACACACACACACACACAGACAAACAGACAGACAGACAGACAGGATAGACAGACAGACAGACAGAAGTCTGCACCTTCAGCTTCATCATGGAGTCCTGGCACAGCTTGTCCCCGCGCGCCGCAGTCACTTCATCAATCCCGATCAGCTTGGCCTTGTAGCGCACGCCATCTCCACGGAAACGCTTAATAAGCCCCGCCTCACTGCGGTCCTGACCTGCGGCGGGACAGCAAAAAAGAAGATGAGAAATAAGGAGAAAATGAAAGCAAGTGATTACAGGAAGCAAGGATGTGAGCTCAACTGAACCCTACAACTTTAGCATCATGCCCTGCTTGAGGTATAGAGGCTAGTGTGTGTGCGTGTGTGTGTGTGTGTGTGTGTGTGTGTGTGTGAGAGAGAGGGAAAGTGGTATAAATATTTATGGAATAGGAAATGCAGAATGAATTGCAAATTAGCAGCAGTGAGCAAAGATTGAAAGAAAATTGAACTTGAGATTGAAAATGAAGCTGGATGTGGACTAAATGAGAAAACAACTGGAACATTGATAACACTCTGCCATCATCCATTGCAGGGCATTGTGGGGCATTCACATTGAAAGCTCGGGTGGAAGGTTACGAGGTGGTTTAGGGGGGGGGCTTGCACTCCTACGCCTCGCCCACGCTCACAGTTCCCATGGGTGCTATTGGTGGTGACAAACCAGCTTGAATGGCTGCTATTGAGAGGAATCCTCTCGGTCCAGCGGTCACCCATAATCCACCAGGCCCTCCCTGGGTGATGGATGTTGGGTGGTGGGCTGGTGGTGTGAGACAGGAGGGCATTTGCAAATGTGTGTACGGCTGGCCTTGGGCTTTATAATTTCACCCTCACCCTCTTCCGCCCATCCCTGTTACTGATTATTCGTTCTGTCAATCTCTGTGACTGCCCCGACACCACCTTGACACAGACACCTTTCTCATTTTTGTCTCCGTGTCATCTGTCGTCGGACTGTTTTTTATTATGAGAGTGCAAGCCTCCTGCGGCGTCTTGAGCTCCTACAGTGTATAAACAAACCCTTCGTAATCTCTGCCGGTTTTGTCAGCCTAAAAACACCGTTTACCGCTGGCTGCTGGATTTACATGACGAGATAGCAGGATTTCAAAAATCAAGGTCACCCTAAAAAAACTGTTTTCAAGCCCCCTGCACACTCAATTCTAGGTCAAGAGCCCGTACAGTACAATCAGTTAACGGCACAGTTAAGTGGCTGGCTAAGCTGTGTGCGAGAAGAGAAGAAGGTGTAATATGCCTAACAGAGACTGTCGGGCTGCACTCAAAGACAGTATTACACCAAAATGACCTCATTCCACCCAGCAACACATAGTCTCCATCCCTACTACGTCTAACACAAATGGAATTTCTTCCATCTCTTCAATTTCCAAAGAAAAATCAAGAAGACATTTTCTTCTTCAAGTGCAAATTAAGTGGCTTGTGCAAATGGGTAAAAAACGTCCATGTTTGAATGCAGGCACTTGTCTTGGCTATGCATACCCTCTCACTAATTCATGAGGGAACAATTCTCTAAAGGGGGGGGGGCTTGATGATGCTAAAGTCATTAAAGTCTCTTCACAAGTGAATGTCAAATCTGGTTCTAATTCAGACTTGTTTCTAAGCCAGAGGATAATGAGTGTTATATACAGCCACCGTGTTCCTCTGAACATTAACCAGCTTGGCATGCACACAGCAACCATGTGGAGAGATTACTATTCCCACTTAGATGACAAACTCCCTAAAAAGACAAACGGTATGAATTGCTATGTGTGTGCTGTTGCTTAAACCCTGCAGGACAGAAACTCCTACGATAATTATTGCTGTACCTCATTCAACCTATCCCTCATACAGTGACTGGGGCCTATTCATACAGTATTTTGTATTCCATCCAGATTTTACTGACTCATACACTAATGTAATGTAAAATGCATGCTGCTCCAGTTGCATTTTAAACACGAACGTTCCAATTCAGTGCAGCTCTCTCAGATGAGCTTTAACCAGATGTTCTGTGCCATTTGTTTCTTTACATACAGCTCCCCTAATAACACTTCAGGAGAGATTTAGAGGTTTATGCACAGATCCTCAAAAAAGTAGGCCTTGCATACCCAATGAGAGTCTTGACACAGTGGCATAACTCGTACGCTACGTGCTCTGGGTTCAGAACAAGAAGAGCGAGTGTGCTGTATTTGAAAACTAAAGAGCTGCGGGGCGTGCTGTTTCATGTTGTTACTTTTACTGTAAGAAAGGAGAAGAGAGCGGGAGAAGGTGCATGTGTGTGTGTGTGTGTGTGTGTGTGTGTGTGTGTGTGTGTGTGTGTGTGTGTGTGTGTGTGTGTGTGTGTGTGTGTGTGTGTGTGTGTGTGAGGGGGGTGACACATATTCCTCTGGCTTTCTGGATTTACAATTACCCAAGGTTGAATGGTCCTCACAATATTTCTGGCCCATACACCTGATGTTCATAATTTGTCTGACAGAGGGCTGCCTAAAGCATGGTCAGCATCTAAGTGTATCCTACACATAGGACAACATGCCTGCCATTTGGGCGTCCTGGTGGTCTGAGATGCATGAATCCTAGGTTAGAATTCAGCAAGGGACCTTCGTCACACTCTTCTCCCCACAATATTCCCTGTTGCCGCAACATTTCAATGACTTAATGAAGCCATAAAATAGCCAAATCTTCGAAAATGGCCTCAAATCAAACGCTACCCTCACCCACCCAGGCCCTGCACCAGGACCATGGAGAGAACAATTACTGTTTGCCCTACTCCATACTGTTTCAGGGCTTGTCTCTGATCACAGTGTTGCATCCTCCTCCTTCCCACACTAGAATGGGGACAGTGAAGAGACAGATGGCAACAGATGGAGAGTCAGAAGTGCCCCTCCAGATATAAGGACTTGGCAACAAGGAACTTATTGTTGGGGATCTGGGCATCGAGACAGCTTAACCTTTGAACTGTTCTGAGTGTGTATCTGTCTCTTCCTGTCAATATCCCTGTAGGTCCACACACGCAATGTATTAAGAGGCGATGCCTGCTGAGTCATGGGCACACCTACATGCAATGTACAATGTCAACCATTATAAAAGGAAAACACTATGTATGTCCTCTCAGCGCGGGGGGCTGATGACTTTAAGCAGCAGCAAACAGAATGATGTCTGAGGAAGGCAAATCTGTCCCTGCCATCTGCCTCTCCCATGTGCACGAAATAACTTCCATCAGGCGATACACACTTACAAACACTAACAGCACCAGGCGTTCCCTCGTCCTACCCACACGGAAGTCAAAATTCCTTACACAACAGATTGAGATTTTGGTTTAATGACTAATCGTTAAAGCAGCCACAGAGTTAATGAGGGGCATTGTGCACATCGTCAATGCAGTGGACAGACCATGGGGTCACACGCAGGTATTGATGTGTGCTGATTGGTGAGATCATTCTTTAGGTCGGGGCTCCACAATGATGCTATTATCACACTCATGGTGAAGCGGTGGGATGAACAGTTGGATAAGCGCACCAGAATATGATTAGGTCAAATGTGGGAAATAGTGTTTGAATAGGGTGAAATAGTGACTATTTGTTCTGCCTCTGACAATCTTTGCAATCAGTGCTATACATTTAGTGTGAGAGGTGACTTGTGATGTGATCTTTTTTGCCTCCCTCCGTCTCTTTCTCTGTCCATCTGCCACCGTCTCCGTCCTCTCTTTCAATGTCTCTCTGTGCACTTTCCTCGCCTCTATTTTTGAAATGGATTCATTTTTTGCACACAGATTACAGTGGGAGAGCAACAGTTGCTATGGAGATAGAGCAAAGGCAGGCATGTTGATGGATGGAGGGGGTTTTGACTTTACCATGACAGCCACAGTTTGCTGCTGTAAATGATTTTTTGAAAAGAATGAAAAGTGCTATGACTTTCCAAAAATGAAACAGAAGATTCTGTTCAGTATCACTCAACTGCTCTGAAATACATTGTTCAAGTGAATTATGAATCAATAGGTAAAAAAAAGCAGCATATGCATTAAACGATGAGGCTGGAAATATACCAGATTTTCCTAATTATCAACAAATCCCATAAAAAGACCAAAACCCACAATTACCTTACCCTTCCAACAGGTGTCTGTGTAGACATCAAAAAACAGAATTGGGCAATACAAGGTATTGAGTAACACATTATACTGAAGTGATAACACTTTGTAACGGATTAAGTTTTAAGTTTAGTACATTTTCAATCATTTTGGTAAATAAGCTTTCTGGCTTGTGTATGTTGAGGAGACTGCTCTTATATGTGTGCATTACACATAAAGCTAAAGGCTTGAGAGTGTATCTTAGATTAGCATGGGTAAGCAGGGAGCCCGGCCATGTTGACAAGACTTCAGTCCACTTCACATTTCCAATTACTTGCAACAATGTTAAATGAACTACACTGTTGCACTGAGGCACATGGTCCTTCATGGCAATGAATACTGTCATTGTGGAATTTGAAAGTCAAATCCCATATATACCATCATACTGCACTAGTTAGTCCTGTTTGAGTAACAAATGCTAAAAACTACAGATCTCTGCTGTTTAAGAAAATGATTTACCCTTTCAAAAAGAGTTATAAATAACAAAAAAAGATGGGGGTGAATGTAACGAACAGGGGAGGAGAAGTCGGAAAGACTTACACATGCATGGTTTGGGTCTTGGGAATTATTGACATGATGAAAAATATAAAATAACAGCAATCTTATCTTTTAAACCACACCAATTTCTTGGTGTGGTTTAAAAGATAAGATTGCTGTTATTTGCTGCAGCTTCCCAGCCATATGAATAAATAGAGCTTTGTCTAAATACATGCATGATCAACCTGCTCCTCAGCAGTGTCCTTCACCTGCTCCCAAGCCTCCTCACAAACACCACTGGCTGCGCTGCATGTATTTATGATGCCCCATTTCCATTTATATTGATCTAAATAGCGTCCTTACTGATTGTGACAATGGTCCCTGCAGCACATGTGATTAACATGATACAGTCAGGGGCTGATAGCCTGCACTGATAGCCCGCCACATGGCCACGTGTGTAATAGCCCCCTCACTCTGCTCTCCTCCTCCACTTAACTCAAATCAATGGGCCCTCCTCCAGCCTGGCCATTTATCTGAGCAAGCTGACAGGGCCAGTGAAACAGCCACAGAGGACCTGGCCCCGCGGCCTCGTTACAGCCAGCCCGCAGAAGTCAGATTTACTGGACTAGCTGGAGTGGCTTTATTCATGGTCGGAAAATGAGTAAAAAAAAGAAATGAAGAGAGGCAGGGCCAACGAGAAAAGCATACTCTTCTTGCTCACTCCCCCTCCCTGTGGATCTTGTTCTTTCTCCCTCTCTATCTCCTCTTCTTTTCTCCCCTCAGCCATTTCAATCCCATTTCAATCTCCCAGAGAAGTTACAGAGAAAGCCTCGTCCTCTTACATCACTTATCCTGTTCATCAAAGCGACAGGGTGTGAATTACCCCGTCCATGACACCTAAATCATGGCGCTACCATACCCTGGGGCTACATGGAATAGCTGTTACTACAGCTGGATCTTCTCTGCGAACTTGACTGAGAGAGGTTTTTATCCATGTGGTCCAGTTTTATTGAGCTCCATCCAAACATGATTTTACGTTACGTTCGCTGTCTGCCAAACACGAGGAAGCTGGCAGTTTCCCATTTTGCCTAGACTCTCCCTACACTCCCCTACATACTTCTTTTAAATATTTTTTCTTCAACATCATATATATCCGACATTGTTTATACATTACAGAATAGTTGTATGCATTACTGAGGCAATGTTAGAGAGTTTGCAAAGCAGCATCTAACGTACCTTTGATCCTCCTGGACTCCTTTCGCTGGCTGGTTTTGACACCCGGCTGTAGCTCGGCCTCCGCTGACATCCTCCACTGCTGGGTCCCTTGTCCTGCTCACAGCAGATCCACCATGGGTTAGCAGCACACTAGCTAATCCTCCCAACTCCCAGTGTCCAATTCCCACACACTCCAGTCTTTCTTACAGCCGCTCTTTGGGGGAGAAAATCTCATTCAAATCCATGATGAGATGTCTGGTACTCCTCAATAAATGAAGATCCAGCATTGATGACTACCCTCCGTCACTATTGGCCCATGGTGTTTGAGGATTGCTGAACCACACATGAAAAGATGGTTGGTTTATGAGCTGTGTGATCCTCTCGAGAGCAGCCTCAGATGAGATTTGACATCTTCTGGAGTGTACCTGAGTTCTCTCCTTGAAGGTCAAGTATCACATGATCCAGTGTTGCTCTTTTCTGAGGGTCCACCTATTACTCAGGAGTAATTCCCCCTGGGGGAGACTGCAACATTGATTGAATCAGATATTGTTCTTCAGAGTAGGTCAGGAGTAGATATTATTCTTTGGTCCTTCAGATGCAGTCTGACAGCCCATCACAGTCACTTGCTCCGAGCACTGCAAGGCGAAGAGACAGGGATGACAGTTAATGTTAAGTTGGAGGTGGTTAAAAAAGAAGAAGAAAAAAAATAATTTAAAATACAAAATGGCAGGCTCCAATTTAACAAATCAACAACAATGTTATTATCTCTTCTGGATCATCAATTCTTAACGAGAGCAGCAAATACGTGCTGTTCAGAGCCCACCCTTGAAATAGACCTGTGGCGAAATATTGAGCGCTCTTGTTTTATGTACAGCTGGCCAGTAAATATAGAATATTAAAGCATGACTGGTGCTTCTGTGCATGCTAAGCAAATTTTCAGACAGTAGATTGTTACTGCTCACAGCTCAGACCAACTGCAGGAGAGGAGGGGAAGTAGCAAAGAGCGATGAATGACATGCTGTCTCAAAGCAAACTGTGTTGGCAAACTTGGCACAGTCGTCTATAAACTGGAACCCCCCACATTGTGTTTTAATGCCCTTGAATCATCCACCGCTAAAACGGGGGCCGTGCCAAACTGGCACCGTGGCTGGCACCGCTTCAGTTGGCATGGTGATGGGCCATTGTTGGAGAAAGAGGCCTTCAGCCTACACCGGCCTGAAAAGAGCTGCTGCACATTGAGCCACATTATCCTGTTTGACATTGTTTGACATTGTGAATCTGTGTGATGAGAATGTGAAATGTTCATTTTCAATTAATTTGAAGATTTTCTATTACGATCATCTGCCTTTTTGTTCCAACAACTTGCATCTTCCTGAAACTTTCACTTGCAAGAGAAAAAAAGATTTAGAGAGGTGACAAAAAGCATATCATCTCACTGACTTTTCGTCTATGAGACAATCCTCCAATGTCGCTGATTAATCTAGATAATCTACAGACCTCAATGTGTAATGTGGAACTATTTTCTATGAAGAAATATCACAGGAAATATGTGTGAATTGTTTTGTCATTTTTGTCAAAATTGACATTTTTGAATGTTTTGAGCACCCAAAATAGAAATCCATTCACCTCCACTGTATTGTGGTGGTAAAAATCTCAGAGACGGACATCTCAAAAACTGAGAATATAAAACTGGAACTGGCTGCATGATGTGTAACCAGCTTTACCAAAGCAAAATTTAGGGAACCTTGTCCAAATGTGGATTCTCTTCAGAGGTATTTTTGTGATCCCACAGGTGCTTACTGCCCAGAATTATAAACTTTTTGCCCAATGCTAAATGAACATTTAAATGCTATACTTCCACATCCTGAGTTGCCCACTGAGGTAAAGCAAACCTTCCAGATAGACATTTTTCAGCGCACCGATGCAAAGCTTTGTGCATTCCTGTATTTATGCATAAACATCTCTCTCTACAGCTGCATCCTCATGTTCCTTCTGCAGACAAGTCCTTCAATCCTTTACTATTCAAAAATGTACTTTGATGTTAGGACAAATTTAATTTCCTTTAAAAACAGGTCATTGCGGTTGCCTCATCACCACCAATTGTCCTTGTGCGTGGCTGTCTAGACCATGTGTCACCCATTATGTGTGCTTATGAGGCAGGTAATGTCTCCCAGGTCCAAGCAAAGGGGAAATCTCCCCATAAGTATGTCTCAGTCAGAGCCTTAGAGTGCCAACGATGGAAGAGGTATTTTCCATGTCACAAAGAACCTTATCAGAATGTAATTTTCATTACCAATGAGGGAGATATGCTTCATTGTATTAGACTTAAGAGTGATTTAATGTGATGTACGGCTGCTTGTCAAAACCAATGCTATCTAGGTCAACCAGACTCCCCAATCTGCTCTGTGTTTTAACAGCTCCCAGTGTCTCTTATGATTTGGGTCAGAGTTAACGAGCATCACGCGTTTCTCCAGCTACTCTCAACTGTTAGGGGATGTCAGAAAACCCTTGACAAAAGCCACACGTTATTTATTAATTTGTTCATTTTAGTACTACCTCTCTCAAATGCAAAGAACTTCCTTGAGGGAAGTCAATTGAATTCCTGCTTGCATTTCCTTCCATCAACCTGCCGCTGTCTTTGTCTCCGTCTGCCAGCATTTCACAAATCATCTCTTGAGATGTTTCTTCCCTGCTTGCGTCAGACTCTTTAGCCCGTAACCGCCTTATTGAAGAAAAAAACAGGCATGCTTTTTGAAAGCCTGATGTATGGCAATTCTCTCTCTTCCTTAACATTAAGCACATCAATCAGGCAAGCCATTGATTTTTCAGGACAGGATTTGACTGGAGACCGTTTCAAGACAAACCAGACCCCCTGGGCAACATGCAGGTATATCTTGTCTTCAATGTAGTGGGATGAGATGTGATCTGAATCTTTTTCATTAAGAAACATCATGCTTTCTTTGTTGTTTTGATCAGTTTGGCAGAAAGATGCCTGTAACTTTTAGTAAATTGGCCTCATGATCAAAAACAACAAAGAGTGTAGTTACTGATTTCAGCTCTATGTAAGTATGTAATTAATGCATATACTACAAAGGGGGAACATGCTTGTCTTTATAATTTGGTTGCAATGAAATGAAAACTATAATTTAGATTTATGTTGCAGAGAGACAAAGAGTTGTAATTTACAACAATAATACTGAGTTCTTTCTTCCTCGTTGCCTCTATGGATGAAAATGACGCATTCATTTTGATCAGATTTTCAGTTGTGTTTATTGTCTCCGAACTATAATGGGCAATCACTGAGCATGAGTTAATTTTTAAATCAGATCATTCTCAAGATTTTTTTCAAGCTCCAGCATTCTTGCAAGTCACATTTTCCCCTGAGGCCCGTGTTTAATAGACTGCACAATCAACCTCATATTGTGAGACAAGCCTCCGTGCATCCTGCCATCGATGAGTAACAAAGGTTGAACAGCCATCTATCACTGGATATGGCCAATTACCCCTCCATTCACTGTGGTCCCGACGGAAGGAGCAGTCTGTGCACTCCAGTTTGCATGTGACTGCTGAGGAGCAGGGAGGCCCCCGTCCCCCGGACCGTCTCCATCTCTTACTGGCCAAGGCTGGCATGGCCGGGGGCTGGTGGTAGGTTTGTTCGACAGACCGGCTTTGGCACCTTGCGCTGGTCATCTTTGTTACAAAATGCCCCCCAGCTTATGGAGTGGGACACAACTGTCACAACCTGGCCAAGCAAAGCTCCTCTGAATAGCCCTGCTGTGTTACCTTGTGTCACCTATGGCGGCAATGGCTGGCCGACTATTGCTATGTCCTCTCCCTAACTAAAGGCTTTAACCTGTATTGTTGTATTTAATATTTCAGGGTTTGACATTTTATTCTATTATAGCTCTTATCGCAGCCTCACATCAACAAAAAGGTTGTCTTATGTGGCCTTACAAGTGGCTAATAGCACATGCATACATTTGTTTTGCCTTTTTTGGACTAATCAGACTCCTGACTAATGAGCAGTTATCTGGCATATGGGACTTTAGAGTAACACTAAATTATATTACCACTTCTGACCATATGATTCAGTGGGTTGATCATATAACACAGTCGTAGCAAGCTATAAGGCCACAGAAACACATGTCAGTAACAAGACTAAGGCTGTGTTCACACCAAAAGCGTTGCGAATTATTCGCGCAAGTAGATTACATGCAAAGTCAATGCACAGACGCGAATGGTTGCGACACACGCACATTTTCGCCGGGCATTGCGAAAGACAATCAGCGTTGAGATGCTCGGCCCGTCATCACTTCCGTCCTGCCGTTGCTGAATCAAACTGCTGCTGGTCCCCCTGGAGTAGCGCTGGAAGCGGCCGTCATTCAGACGCTGGTCCTGGAGGAGTCGGAGCTGTGTGTGCCTACGGATAATATTATGAACCCAGACACGGGGGCGTTTGATATTCCGACGTTTGTGGGACTTCCACAACAAGTATAAAGCAGAACTAGTGGTTATTTCAATGCTGTATGGCGGAAATAGTAACTGTTTTACGGAGAAAAGCCATGGAGATAAGCCGCGCCCCCTTTCCGCCGCATAAAAAGCGAATGAAGCGAATGATGTGAATTTGCAACGCTTTTGGCTTTTGGTGTGAACATAGCATAAGAGTCTACCATGCTGGCAGCAGTGTGAGGCTGTACTTCAGCACAGCGATGCTTTGAGCTAAATGCAAACACAAACATGCCAGTGTGAGCATGTTGATAATGCTAACCTGCTGATGTTAAGAATTAAGGTATAATGTCTACCATATTTACCACCTGAGTTTTAATAATACAATATGTACTGTGTAAGCGGGCGGCAGCTCTGGCAGACGGACCTTCAGTTAGTTCCTGTAGCAACTAAAGTTCTGAGGAAGTTGTGAAATTACGAGTCGTAAATCATGAGACCGTTGTTGATAATGTTAGGTCATTTTTTTTCTTCATTTTAATCTAAAATACTTTCCATTTCTTACAGATTGTATGTGTGGCTTGATAACATTTGCTATTCAACATTAAAAGCAAAGTACAGCTGGGAATGTCATAGTTTTTAAAGGGTTTATATCATAAACAAACATATTACACACATTCAAATTATTACCTGATTATGGTTATAGAAGAACACTTAAGTGATCAATAACCTGATTACAATTTATCCTGCGGGGGGCATGAGTGTGTTTAGCATCCAATTTCTGTTCAGACATTTCACTCAAAACAAATGTCAGCCTCATGGTGGTACGGAAAACGTCAGACGATCACCAAAGTCAGTAGGATTCATCATCTGAGAATTGTGAATGTTTGCATTAAATTTCATGGCAGTTCCTCCAATAGTTATGGAGATATTTGAGTCACTGGTGGATCAACAGACGGGCCAACATACACATTGCCAGCATGTCTAAAACCAATGGTCGTTAGGAGCATGATGGCTAGTGACGACAGCTTTATGACATATGACTATGATGAAATCATAGACTCTAATTAAGAGGTAGACGTAGTCACCGTGAATCATTGGCTTGAGAAAGCCCAAAGTTTGGTACTTTGGCCGTCGCCAGCTTGGCTTTTTGCAACCAGGCGTGACACGAGAGGGTGGAGCAAAGTACAGTCAAACGTTGAAACAGACATTTTACGCTGCCAAAACAGCTACAATTCAGTTACAATTTTCATGAACTGAAAACACACTGTGAAAGGGATAAAACTGTAAGAAAAAACACAAACAACTTCCCAGAACGGACAACGCCGTGGTGGCTACCTATCAATTACAAGGTAGCCATGCCCTAAAGCAGGGGTGTCCACACTTTTTTGGCTTGCAAGCTACTTTTAAAATGACCAAGTCAAAAAAATCTACCTACATTAATAATGCTAAATATCTATTATATATATAGCATTGTTAATGTATAAATATACCGAGTATACTTTATATTTACAATATTGGCTTACCTAACTACCTAACTGCACACAATACAATTTTGGTCATTACATTTTACTCTGATGACTTGCACCAAATGGAACCAGCAGGGTTGCATAGTCCGGACAGTAGCTGCTGGTAGTCAGCCTCAGGCCAACCAAATGATCATCAGTCATGGTGGATAGGTGTTTGGACTTAATATTTTTCATGTGGGCTGACTCACATAAATAAACTCTGACAGACACTTGTCAAGCTGCTCTGTCAAGTTGCGCACACGCCTTCCGTTGCGTTTCCAGCTCTGACGCCAGGCTTTGGAAGTTCCCCAAATCATGGTGCTGCAGCTTTGAGGACAGATGTTGCATTTTCCGTTTGAAAGCATTAACTGAGCTGGTCATATCAACCAGGATTTTGTCTTTCCATTGCAGCTCTAAATTCAGCTCATTCAACAGATTGGTTAAAATGCCAAGTCTAGCAGTCACTGATCGTCATTTAGTTGGTTATATTCTGCATGTTTAACAACATGGAGAAACTCTGTTATCTCCGGACAGAGCTCTACTAAGCCAACTCACATCAGTGTGCAGCAAGAAGTCAGAGTGGCCGCAGTCCTTCTCCAGATGTGCACGGAACAGCCGTCTTTGAAGAGCTCTTGCTCGACTAGAACAGTCGATCTTTGTTGCCACATCCATTATCTCTTTCATGTTTAGCATTGTAGCGCATAATGCTTGTTGGTGTATTATGCAGTGGTAATTAAGGAAGTCGGGAAAAACATCGTCCTCCCTGCACATGACAATAAATCCATTCAAGCGGCTGACCATTGTGGGTGCAGCGTCTGTGGTGATTGACATTAATTTGCACACCGGGAGCTGGGTTTTGTCGATAAAGTTTTATTTTTTTGAATGGCATGCGATCTACCCGCAGTGCCTCTGCGATCGACCGGTCGATCGCGATCGACGTATTGGGCACCCCTGCCGTAAAGCATGTCTTGCTTATCGTCTATTTTTCAAAATGAACATCATGATGCATCGAAGAAGACTTGAAACTATCAATTGATCTTATCATATCATAAACTCGTGATTACGATATTTACTGAGGTTACAAATCAAGTGCGAAGAAGGGTCACTTTCTCATAGACTTCTATACAGTCAGACTTCTTTTTGCCCCCTAATGGCTATTAGAAGGAATACAGGTTGAAGGCACTTCAGCATTGGCTTCACTTTTCAGAACCAGAGGTGGCTTCCTGGATGAAATTGAGTACCTTATTACTAAGCTTTCTTCTCACACACATGTGAATACAATACAATTGACATAAAATAAGCAGAAGAAATGAAGATAACTACTCTGTATTGACATTGTACAATAGACTAACCATTCCTTTTGATTTATCTGAGGGAAAGCTGAAATATTGTAGCCAAAGAAGGAGAAGGACCTCTCATTCCTTCTTCTTCTCCTCCTCCTCCTCCTCCACTCTCCTGGCCTTCCAGGGGGAACTGATAGCATCTGAGCTCAGGCTGTTCAGCCACGGCCCATTAGTTCACCTCATTCTGACAAGATGGAGGGCCTCTGACGATGGAACAGTCAAGTGTGCAAACGGAGGCGAAGGGAAGGGAAGAAAATAGATACACAAATATTCAGTTTGGGCATTTTTAAGCGCTCTCATTTACTTTCTGAGGAAAATAGAGGCCTCATCGCTTCAGGTTCAGCGACTACAGCTGTAAATTAAATAAGCGCTGCCACACAGTTGCTTTGCCGTGCAGATTTATGTCAGTAGAGGCCTTGGAGCTGTGCATTGAGTTAGGCGTGGCTCCACCATGGCCGGGCACATCTACACAGAGGGCAGTGATGAGCTGCCCTCTGAAGTGCTACTGCATTATCCTTTTTACCAGCTCAGCTTCAGAATAACTGGGCCCAATTTAGATGGAGGAAGAGGGAGGAGGAGGAGAGGATGGGGGTGGGTGTGGGAGAGGGGTGGTCTCTTCAAGTCTGAGACATGACATAAATGAACAAACACCCTCGTACTCGCACAGCAGAGGTCTCGAGATGCAAATATTAATGGGGTTTATTTTGAAAGTTTGCATTTCTGAGGCTGCTTATGCCTCTCTAACAGACATATTCAGGCTAATAAAGTGTCACTAGCTCCCCATGGTGACAGTAAACAATAGCATGAAAACAAGATACATTTCCTTTCTTGTATTCATCTAATTCCACCCACCGCATTCAGTAGGTCTGCAAACATAGCCGGTGTGAGACTCCTGGACCCCTCTCACGACAGTTAATTGGTGGATCTGTCTCTCCAAAACACCTCCTCCAATGTCACGCTGTGGCTTCCCCGAGGAGTCTTTAATTCACTGTTGATTTGGCTTGTTGTTGTGCTGTGTCTCAGTGTCTGACCAGTGTGTTAAAACAGGCTATTTACCACATTCGGTGGGAGAGAGAACTGGACAGGCTCCAGAAGGGCTGGACAAACACTGTGTCTTTTCTCCTTCTGCCTCTCTTTCCTCTCATTTTGATTTGCTCAGTATTTATCCTTTTTAATCTCCACTGCCTTTTTTTCTCTCTACTCTTTCAATTTCATCTTTATATCTTTTTGTCTCTCCCTCCAACCTCTATTCTCCCCTGCCTTCTTT
Source organism: Taurulus bubalis (assembly GCF_910589615.1). NCBI lineage: Eukaryota > Metazoa > Chordata > Actinopteri > Perciformes > Cottidae > Taurulus > Taurulus bubalis. The sequence goes on from NC_136589.1 coordinate 28,480,800, forward strand.
TTCTTTGTCTCCCTCACTTGCAACATAATGCCTGTTTGTGAAATGAGGTTGAAGCATGTGGTATTTTGCTGCCACCCCCAACCCATCCTTCTTTTGTGAGTGACAAAAGAACTGTGGATACCTTGGTTTGGCCATTATTTCATGCGGAGAGTAATTAATGAGACAATTAGTGTTTTTCCTTCCCTCTGTGTTCCCTTTGTACTAAATAAATAGCCAAAAGGTATCCTCTTTAATTGCGCATAGGTCATGGATATAATTAAGATACGCAAGCAGCCTCTTTATTAAACTCAACTTTAAAAATTGTTTTCATTGTTTGTTGTTTTGACTGTATTCATGTCTTAAAAGACAGACATTTGATTCAGCAGCACTGTCGACAGGCAATATGACTATCAAACAGAACTGAGACTCAGTCTAGCTGAGATAAAAGTTGCCATGATCAAAAACACTGAGCATAAAAACATTCTGTCTGCCAGACAGCATTAATGAAGCTGAAGGGAAGCACCGGACAGCTTTAAAAAAAAAAGGAACCTTTTTGTTTTTCTACTTACTTTCACACTGTCTTATTGATGTTGTCATAGTATGACATACCTCACACACAGTGTGTAGGAGAGTAGATTCACTTAATGAAATGAAAAAGCAGTATGACATATTCTGAACTAACAAAAGTCAAACTTTAGTTTTTAGTTCCTAATTTGTTGTTGTCATTTTGACCGAATGAAGATTATTAGAGATGGAGAGGGGGCTTAATACAAATCTATGTGTTATATAGTTCTTCTTCTTGATGAAGGGAAAGTAGTCTGATTTATTTGGGGGAGCAAGGGAGGGTGTTTTGAGTATTTTTGCTGCCCTGATTTGTATTTAATTTCAGCTTTCCCTTGTGCTGCCAGTGCCCCGTTCATTTACTCACTCTGGTGAACACTGTTCAGTTACTAGAGATTGGCTGGAGTAAAACATGTAATAAACAGGACTTTGATAAACACACTGTGTCTGTCTGCTGTTTGGTGCTGAGCAGGTAGTGTACAGAAGGTACACTAGCAGTCGAAAAACAGCAATAATGAGAGTGGTGAGAGTGAACCGAAACAGTAAAGTTGCAGGTCGGACAGAGAAACAGTAAGTTGAAACAGGAGTAATCTCTTCTCACACACTCACATTATTTTCACATTATTTGTTACATTGTTTTTTATATAAAATATGGCTTATAACCACTTAAGATTTTTATGATTGAACAACATTGTACCAATTCAAGTGTTACATTATTTTATGGTATTAGAGGGGAATAATTGACTTCTTTTTTTCCAAGAGGAGGGTTTGTTGAAAATGTTAATAAAGCTGTTGAGTATGATAATAAGGGCCAAACATATTTGAATATAAGAGAAAAGGGTGAATATCTTGGATTTGTGTCAAGGTTGTACACAATTCATATGTGACAAATCTCCCATCTATCTTTTTCAACAGCTAGAAGAACCCCACAGTTTGCTAGGGTTTACTGTCACACTGCTGCGTCTGCCAGAAATACGCCTGAGAGAAAATAAAGGAGTGACTGATATTACATACAGAGGATTACATGACATTAGCATGTGTAACACTTCTTGCTGTGATAGCGCATGCAGGTTATTTGGTTTACTTTCATGACACTACTCGTTTCTTGCAGGCAGCTGTAGGAGTTTTTTTGAAAGCAATTTGACACAATTTGAACTACAACTCTTGGTAACATCCCAATTAGTGGTATTTCAAAGTGATGTTATTTTGTTTTTGCAGCTGTAGTTATCATCCTTTCCACAAAGTACTTTTAACTATAACTCTTCTTTTCTCTTGAGGGTGCCTTCATTGTAGCTAAACTTCTCCCACTGCAAAGTAACAAGTATCTTGTAAAACTGTACTTTAAAAGAAGCTTACACACACACACGCACGCACACACACACACACACACACACACACACACACACACACACACACACACACACACACACATACGTGTGTGCCGTGCTCACATTTAGCAAACATTAACAAACTTTCTATTCCCCTGACTACAATATGGTAGGTGCCGGTGTAATTAGTAAATCTCCCGCCACACCTCAACGTCTCTCATTAATCTCTCATGAGTGATTAGGCTGCTGAGACGTATGGAACCACGGGAGGTGTGAAGCCGGGTGTGAAACTGTTGTCATCTCATATGTTATCGCACTCCGGAGACTGGGAGGATTAAACCACGCCAGACACAGCCCATTGGCAGCTAATCATGCCACTAATGATAAGTGAAATATTCCACTGCCTCTCATTACAATGGCATCCCAAGGTCAGGATCTCACACAGTTCGCGAACATACGCAAGCCAGCGCCACTGTTGCTTTTTCAGTTGTTAATGTTGTGTTGAGTAAACCCGGAGCAGAGGCCGGGCACAAGCCTGAGTGAAGCCTTCTGAATATGACACTCGATGGCTGATTAGAGCAAAACATCAGGGTAGCCTCCAACTGTGAAGCTCTGATGAGATGTGATCTAAAGGGTCTCGTCAGAAGACGTCATGCTGACCGCTGCTGCTGTGCCAGATGCTTGTCGCTCAGTGCAGCTCCACATCAAAAATATAGAATATGTCCCCCGCAGCGATTGCTGCGAGAGAGATTCCCCATTTACGGGTACGAAGTTACAAACGGGAGCAACTGCAATTACTCAGCCTAGGCAGATATGAGGGAAAATCAAATGTCAGCAGCCATTAAGAGTGAAACATTCCTTTTACATTTTTACTCACATGTCAGATTCCACAATTTAGTTGATTGTCACAGTTAAAAATAGCCTTCTGTCACCCTTCTTTATAATGAGGATAATAATAATGCATTAGCAAACCAAATCCATGAATGTATGATTCCCTCCATAAGGATCAATGTAATGCCTGATTTATACTCCTGCGGCTGCGAGGATGCTTGGATTATATTCAGAGGCAATGCTTTTTTCAAATGAAGGAAGTCTCATGGTTTTGTATCACACGCAAGTCGTGCAACAAAAACAAACAAACAGCACTTGGGTTCAGGTTAGGGAACGGCGGTGTCTTCTGCTTCAAATCGCTGTACTGTTTTTTGCAGACATGTTCTGTTTTGGATATTTTGTGATTTGGCAGATATGTTCCTCAATACGCATCATGAAGAGATGCCTGCAGTTTCTAGCTAGAGGAAGTTTGGGGATTTATTTGATCAAAACACTATTTTTTTAATGCTTGTTGCGTTTTCCTACATCTCTACAGTGTAGTAACTAAAAGATGCAATGCATAGTCAAAGATAATAGACTTTTCTGTTGATGGCTTACTTGTATTTCAACTCATTATACACTCAGTTGCAGTTTATTCTGTACACAAAGCTAAAACTTGTGCAGTTTAAGACAACAGTCCTGAAATAAGTTCTACCGCCATGATGGTTATATGGCTATTTCAGAGGCTGCAGTTTTGTGGTTCTGTTTAATTGTATTGCATTTATCTGACAGGAGTTTCTTACACTGTATTAGAAACACTACAACACCACTTCAGCCCCCGAAATGACCATAAAGTTTAATCAACTTCCGTCTTTCAACAGTTTCATTGAAGAGATGCGATTGAATAAACATTTGCTGTCATTTAATACTTGATTACTCAAAACTGTAAATGATCCAAACAGGGAGAATGCAATGTGCTCAGTAAAAAAAAACATGAATCAGGGGATATGAAATCACATGAGAATTGAGTTTGAGAGCTCCTCTAGGCTGAACTAAACATCTCAATTACCTCCAGGGGGTTGAAAAAGCACTGCAGTACGGAGATGTGGCAGATACAATATTTGAATTGACTGAAAAACTCCTGCTAAGCTGATATTTGATTACATATTTTATAGAACACAAACACAAATATATGCACAAATGCATCTCAGCTACTGTAATGCCTGCTGCTGCCAGACCGCCGCACTATTATAATCATCAGCCACATATGGAGCTGCTGTCCCGCCTGTGGGGAATAGGGTTGCAGAACGGGCCAACGGGATGAAACCAAAAGGACCTCACTACTCGGAGGTGATGAATGCTCCGCTGCTTACGGAGCCTGCCGTAGTGCATCTGTGAGAGCAGATGAATGGGGAGGAGAGGCTGATAAATTGGGTCACATGAACGTAGCGTTTCTGGGTAATGCGGTGAAAACGCTGGAGGAGTGCAGTTGGGTGGCTGCACGTGCCTACAACTGGGGCAAAGCTGCTCCAACTTCACTCAGTTTCCCTTTTCTGGCTCCTCTGGCATTATTGAAAAGTTACGCTTTCAATTTGCAAAAACATGCTTTGCTTTTTTTCATGTCCTGAACTCCTGTTGTCAACAGCTGACACAAGATTCCTCCCTGCCTATAATCCCATTATTTTTAAAGTCAGTCAATTGTGCAGTGATGTGTTTCTGGAAAATTCAACATTAACTCATAAAAATTGTAGAAAATTGTAGGGTGGTCTGAACAAGTATTATTATCAATATGTTTGTCCCTGTGTTGCAGGTTATGTCTTGGCATGTGTTTCTCCTTGTAATAATCTCTATGTGTATTTCTCCTATGTGGGGGAAAAGCTCCTTTTTGAGTGTTTTAAATCAATATCTCTGTCTTTAAACTTCCTGTTTAACCGTTCAAGGTTTCTGATGACTCATCTCTTTAAGATATAGATACATTATCCAATCAAATGGGGTTTTGGATGACCAACCAAGTAGCCCCAATACCTTCTGATCTAATGTTGCAGGTGAGGGAGGTGGGATGGAGGCCAACAGTCCTTTGCAACTTCGTAAAGGTCAGAGATTTTTATAGCTAATTAGCAGCATTGACTTTAAAAAAAAATGTTAATGTCAATTATTAACACAATCATATCATATGCCAGTTTATGTGTGTATGTATATGTCACATCACATCTGGAGATCAGCGTGTTCATGGCCCTTCTCTTTAAGACTGCTCTCTGCTCTCATCTAATTTCATTAATTTTGGGTTGTGGAAGAGTTTGATTGGGCGGTGGGGGTATGGAAGATGGGGTGAGGGTCCTTTACCTTGGCACAGATAAGAAGACAAACTAGATTCGAGGGCGGATAGATCTTGTCGGCAGTGCACGCCGCCTCTTGGCATGCGAGACAAAGTCGATATTGAGCGGGGGGCCTTTCTTACCTCCTTAGATTTACAGTATCTAGAGCTCTACAGCCTCATACTTCAGTAGATGGATGAGCATTTCATACGGAGCCAACTGGCGCAACATGAGTTGAGCTGAAGGTCATTGTGACTCATTTCCAGCTCGGATGCTGGGTGGTTGGAGACAGAGCCGCTAAATCTCTCCTACTGACTAGTTTTAATAGTACAAAGAAGATGGCTCTGTAAAAAAAGAGCAGACTGTTGCGCTGTGCTGGTTCTGTACAGCACTGGTGAAACACACATGCACAGACTGTGCAGTGCCACAGACAGTTGAGAGTACAGTAGTAGGGAGTGGGTACAGATTGCTGTAGAACCTCGAGGCATATGGCAGGGCGCCCCATGCCTCCCAGCTAATTGAGTCCTAATGAATCACTGGTTTGGCATGCGACATGTCCCTTGTGATGGCTGGTGTCATTGATGCATTGGAGATACCCATTTCTCTGGAAGTGAAACGGGCAGTGAAGGCTGAATGTGGGAGGCAGACCGACACTGCTGGCTTCACACTGAACACTTTACTCACTCACCAGATGTTACAGGTCAAGGCACAAAGATTACTAGCTACCCGGCTCCACACAATGGAAATAATTGTTTGATGGGCTGGCAACTCATTGGCCCATTTGATTCCAGTAACACTCTATATAGTGGTGGGGTCGCGGCCCATTGTCAACTCATTGCCTGACTACTGTTCTTAATGATTGATAAGTAGATTTAAATTGATGGAAACATTAATTAGCTTTGACTTCCATTAGCAATATTATTATTCAGATAAATCACACTTATTATTTTTCATAATTTTAACATAGAATTCAATAATAATAACTAAAGTTTACTCTGATACTGTTCGATGCTTTTGTAAACAGAGTGGTCCCACTACTAACGGATAATGGAAATAATTTAATGAATTTATGTGTAACAAGATATAAATGGAAATAGAGTTGCAATTTACAGCCACATTATAATGTAACAAAGCACAAAGACTGGAAGTGGGAGGAAACAGCTAGCCTGCTCTGTCCAAAGGTAAGAACATCTGCCAGCTTCTATGAAGCTCACTCATTAACCCTTTATATCTTGTTTGTTTAGTCTGTACAAAAACTGTAAAAACAACAGTTGTACAGGCTATTTCTTGGCCAGGACCAGTTGCAAGGCATTCAGCAGAGACTACACAGTAATAATCCGGCACATAACCCCCAAAGCAAACTGTTGCTTCCCCACTTTGATTTTTGGAAGGATTTTTTTTTTCTTTTTCTTTTTATCTACTCTTGACAAGACAACGAATAATACAAGTATTTCCCAAAATGTCAAACTGTTCCCTAAAACTTCCCATTGTGGAGATCTGAGTTCCTTTTCTTTTGCTACTTTTACAGCTTCTTTGAGTTTTTGCTTCTGACACATTTGGTTGCCACCACCCTGCCGTTGCACTCTCAATTTCAGACGCACCTGTCATGTTGATTACACCTCCAACGGAGCATGTGCACCATTCAGTGTCCTACATGCACTGCTATCTGAGCAATCTTCGCCTTTTGTTCAAATGAGGCAACCCAGATGCCCTCTGACCTGCCTCTGCCAGAGGCCACATCTTTATTAATGAGTAAACTGGATGTGAGAAGGCCACCAGCAAAATGAGAACTCAGACGCAATCTTGCAAGCTCGATAAAACTACTTTTATGAAAGATTTAGGCCACTCCAACAATCATGTATCTAATGCTGCAACGCTACATTGATGTCAGAATAAGGCCTGTTCGTTAGATGCATTATCTCAGAGCACTTGGGAAATCTTAAGGGAGTTCAATTTGAGGTAATGCTTCTGCAATATGAAGACAAACAACACATGTGACAACACACAAGGCTTTCAGCATAACAAAAGGAAAATGGGGGGGCAGAATGTCAGGAGTGCAAGACAACAACCAGCCCAAATGCTGTCGCTGCTTTGTTGTAATTGTACTGGGATAACATGAAAAAAAAGTAACCGAACCACGTTCAGCATTCTACAATAATTGCAAAAAAGGGAAAAGGCATTATAGTCTTAATCGGATAAGATATAGCTCACATATCCACTCGCTGCTTTCACTGTCAGGAGCTAAATAAAGTGTCTCGATTCCACTGGGAGACCCAACAAAGACGCCTTTACTGGAGAAGTTAATGCTTTCTAGTGTTTTGTTCAGCTCTATCTTAAGCCCCACAACTCACACTGGGCTGCAGAGAACTGTCTTGGGGTGACAACTGGAAATTGTACGGTGTGCATGACTGTGTGTGTGTGTGTGTGTGTGTGTGTGAGAGAGAGAGAATGTGTGTGTGCATAACACATGTGTCCTACAATCAAGCCAGTGAGTGCAGCTTAGGATCTGTTGCAGAACATCCTCTGTAAGGAGATTACTTTCGGCAGTTTGGTCGATTGGCAGAAGTCGCCGATGAACTTTGGCGCCTGTGTCAAGACACCAATGCCGACCTTTGCTTACATCCCGCCGAGCCGCAACATAAACACGACTTGTGCTCATTTGAGCCAACAAGATCTAGGCAAGCACGTTATTTTACCAGCAGTTTGTTTTATAGCTGCTAGCTGTTTTGTTACTGCTTTTCCACAGCAACAGTCAAGGCCATTTTCCATCCAGGCCTGCTCTTGCATGAGCACTCAAGCAGCAAACACAGGGCATCATGATGGACATATGGTCCAGTACTGAATTGTGCATTTGTACTGGTCATGTTGGCTCATATTCAGCTTCACCCAGGGGGATTTGAGTTTTGAAAGGTTACAATTATTGAAAGTCATGGAAGGAAGGGGTTAACCACTCCTGAAAGATTACTTAAGAAATGTAAAAATGTAAAAAATGTGAAAGTATTTTTGCAAAGCATATCTATTTTTTCAGTTTCGTTGAGAAAACATAACTCAAATGAGATTTACAAAAAAGTCGTAAATACTTTAGTGCTGATTGGCTCCTGGTAATCTCATAAAGTCAATACGGTTGTAGGGTCAAAACCCATAACCGACGATAAAATACAAAGATCATCATTGGCCAATGAAATCCACCTCATGTGTGCGCAACTGCACGCTCTGACGCATTTTAGACGCCCTCCACTATAGACGGTTCCGAAATTAGCAGGATTGTTTGTGTCCCCAAAGTGACCCATGAACGTAAATGATTAGCAAAGGACTCCCTCTTCTCCAGGCCTATGCTGGTTCGAGGCAGACACGGGCTCCGCGCTGCCGGTCACAACGGTGCCGCTGCGTCGCGCGCTCCCATCCAACCATCCACAGGTACTCATCCCCCAATGCAGACCCCTGAGCATTTTCTAGCCGTTTCTGAGCACCGGTCGATACATGTATCAACATATGCGTCACCATTCACTCATTTACTCAGCATCAGAACCGGTTAAACACGCAGTCGTTTGAAGATGACTTACTGCAGTTGCAGCAGGACATCTCTTCATTTGAATATGTGAGAAGGGAGGGGGAACAGACGTGGCGGAACAAGCTTTCCGCTTTTCTTGGATCATGACATATTATAAAGCAACGTAACCTACATATGGAAGTCAATTGTAATCAATTCCAAACGTGACGTCCATTTCAAATTCGTGCGCAATTCAATGTGGGACAGTGGGTTATTTGACAGGCGACCGGCGTTTGCGCTTTAAAGGACTCCACATTCAAATCCACCAAAGCACCATCGATGATCTTCCATGCGAGCTCATTTCTGATTTCATTTGTTTCATTTCTGATCTCATTCGTTTCGTTTCCATCACATATGTGACTGTTTCTCAGTCATCCACAGCGGACTGTTCCGCAATCCATTTTCGCATCCAATCCATAAATCTTGACTTGTCGCGTAGCTGCCTCGCATCCTCAATCAGCTCTACAGTTTCACAGTTTTAAACAGTCCTGTTAATAGAGAAGCTCAGAACTGAGATGCCACTCACCTTATCTCAGTGGATGTTTCTCTGGAGTGTCCAATTTATCCGTTTTAATCCACATCTGTGTCCCCTTCATTTGAGCGCTCTATTTCCCCCCAATGAGCGAGAGAGACCGGGAGAGAGCGTGTTTAAAAAAATCCATTTGTTAATTCCATTTCCAAGGTGAAATCACATTGCCTCGTTCTTTACATGTTCAGAATTCTTCCATAATTCTAAGATCCCGTAAAGCTCGATCTTGTGTTTTTTTCTTCTTCTCCCTTCTCTCCAGCTCTGAAGTTGCCTGGTTACCCCTGTTTCTCATTCAAGGAGGCTGAGGGCTGCATGTAGCGGCCAATCATAGCAGCAGCCGGAGAGATTAACTATTTCTTGGCTCCACTATTCTAGACTCGGGCGAAAATGAGGAGAGTGGGCGGGGAAACTGGGCCCCCGGTGACAGAAAAAAAAAATTAAAATGCATAGAGAATAATGTAGAGAGAGGGGAGAATGTGTGGAGGGGAGGGGGGATGGAGGGGATTAAACATTTTCGAAAAATAAAGGATTGGGGAGAGGAGGAGGGACCAGTTGCCACTTCTCACTACAACAAAGATGCAAGTGACTGATATTCCAGCCTCCAAGGATATTATGCAAACCACAGTAGAGTCTCCCGTCCATTCTTCTCCTTTAGAGGACAATAGGTCTTAAAGGAGCAGAGATCAGTCTTATTTCTCAAATCCCCAAAACGCAATCCATCAGGGTAATTGATCACCCCCCTTTAACCAGCCATCCGTCAAGTCAACGCTCTCTCCCACCCTCCTACCTCACCCCTGTCCCACTTCGGTCGCCTCATCATAGGCTGTATTGATTTCAATTTCCCCCCTCCAGCCGGGGTGAAAGGTGTAGGAGAGTGAGCCAGCTTCAATCACTGGTACATGGAACGTGGGGGCGTAATGACCCCCCACCTAGCGAGGGCTACTACAAACAGGTCAAGCCCCCCCTCACACACACACACACACACACACACACACACACACACACACACACACACACACACACACACACACACACACACACACACACACCTACTGTACGGCCTTGACCTTTGTGAATGGCTGCAGCCTGCACACCAGTGGATTTAGACTGGCCCCCACAGGGTGCCATGCAGAGGTTCTGGTGCATTATGGGGGAACAGTTGGGGGTCCTGAAGAGGAGAGCGCAACAACAAGCCTCTCAAAGAGACAGCACCCGGTAGGAGAGGGGGGTGACCCATGTGTGAGGGTGCGCGTGAGACTGTCTGGCAAATTCCAGAAGATAAAAGGAACCATGAAATATTTTTTGTTACACCTTAAATGTCAACGTTCTTCTTTTTAAAAAGTATTGTTTTACATTCTACATAACAAAAATATGTCAGTTACATCGGATTCTTGCTTTGCTGCAAAAGGAGTTCACACGCCACGGGAAAAAAAAGACAAAGTTTTTCCCTTCATCTGTTTGTTGTTGTTTTTCAGCCGTTGAGTGTGATTGATGCATTGCTGGCTTCACTCCATCCCACAGATTACAAATGAAAACAACAGTGTTGGGGTCCTCCCTCCCCCACTGCTGGACGAAAGCTGTGCGTGTGAGTGCAGTTGTGTACACAGCACACATACACACTGGCAGAAGTACACACACTACAACATACACTTAAGCGGTTGATTGACGTGTAGCTCTTGGCTTGAGCACAGCTTAATCCCGCTGCTTTCACAGATGGACTCAGTCTTCCTCTTTTTGTCTGGTGTCACCAGTCAGTAGTGGCATGTTATACATGTACACACACACACACACACACACACACACACACACACACACACACACACACACACACACACACACACACACACACACTGTACAGTACCATGTATTTGTGTTTACTGGGGATGGAGGCTGCTGTGTGGCTTCTAATCCCCTCTGTAACCCGCCCTCCGTTTAGCGGCCACCCCTGCTACTGTGTACACACACACACACACACACACACACACACACACACACACACACACGCACACACACACACACACATATTCAAACACACAACTCTTTGGTCATTAAAAAAACAAAGGAGGTCAGTATCAGGCAGCTGGGTCCTGTGAAGCGAGAGTTAATCCTCATTTTCAAGGCCCACAGACAAAAAGAAGCTTCACAGATGAAATGTTTCATGAGTTACACATGAACACATTGCACTTTTGCCACCTTGTTCATTCATCCATCCAACTTTACAATAACAGAAAAGAAGTGATGTTATTCAGGCTCCTCGCAGGTTGCTGCGGTGCATTATTAGTGCAAATCAAGAGGGGGAAGATTAGACTTTTCTCCCCCTTTCCTAATCGTATTCCACTTCTGCAAAGGCTTTGATTTCCATGTAGATGGAGCCGTGTTGATAACGGCAGGGAACTGCCTTGGAGAAATGAGGCAGAGCGATAAGATAAGGCGTACAGATCCCCATCCAGACAAAAAAGACAAAGAGGAGAGTCATCACCCCACATGGCGGTTAATCTCCATTCAATCCAGAGATTACCGCAGTCAAAATTCTCATCGCTGCACCCCGGCAAATGATTAGTCATCTCCCCGAGGAGTGGTGGTCAACCGATGCCCGCCTTGGTTTGAAAGCTGATCAATAATAGTTCCTGGTTGCAATGACGGCGTAGCAGCTTTGGGATCACGACACAGAAAACATGCTTATTGCACAGCCAGTCACTTGCAACAGTGTTTCCTGGGAGTGTAGCTCGCTAAAGACTTGACCACTGATTAGACCATCAGCAGTATTCTTGACATAAGAAAACAACCAGAGAATGAACTGGTTCTCCAGGAGAGAGGGCTGCTTTCTCAGTATTGTGCTCAACCTGCACTGAGTTCTATGCTAATGAGCTGTTTTAATTAAGTCTAATCGTATTGTCGTATCAGTGTGTGATTAGCATTCAGAGAGGAATAGTGGGGAGAAGCTTGACATCGATAAATGACATGTGACCCTTGGCCCCCCCAGTGCTGAAAAGGTCCTCTCCCTTTATCAATCTCATCCAGGCCTCTTCATTTCCTGTCGCATGGCTAATCATAATGTACTCAGACAGCAGTCGGCCTGCAGGCCATACCCCTCGGGGGACAGGGCGCCGAGCACCTGTGGCCAAGCAATACTCCCACTTTTATTGAGGGAGATAAGCAAGTCATACAGGCTAACTGTCATGTCATGTGTAAGTCACTCACACACACACACACACACACACACACACACACACACACACACACATACACACACACACACACACACACACACACACACATACGTGTGTGCCGTGCTCACATTTAGCAAACATTCTTTCAAGTGAGAAACTTGCCACTGTTTTAAAGCTGCACTAATCAATATGTTTAAAATAAGAGTGTGTCAAAAGACGATGTTTAATGAGAAAGCGGTCGCTCCTAGGGACGAACGCCACGGAGAATGATCACTGACTTCACTTCCCCACAGCCTTGTGGGGTGTTTTAGCATCTTTCCGTTCATTGTTTTGGTTTTCAGTTTCACATCAACCTCAAGTCCAGCTGGTTTTGGCCACAATTATTTTAGTTTTTCACTCAAAACCCCTCAAAATGCTTGAGATTCTTACCCCTCGCAACGAATGACACATTGGTCTCCACTCCAGTGCGAAACTGTGATTGTGGGCTAGTGCTGACGCTCACTCTGGTATTAGAAATAGTCTTTGTATTGTGACACACGTTTAGCTTTGTGTGTAATGCTCTCTGCCTTTGTTGTGTCTTGTCTGAGTCTGAAAGCACACCACTAGCTCATTAATCTCATGTAGCCAGACCAGCTGTCTTGTCAAGGTCATGAAGGTCTGGAGAAAATCTTGCTCATAAAACACAATATAATTAGACCATGGAAACTCGGATGCAGCCACTCTACTTTCTTTGAAAATACTCATTTATGAAAATGGGACCTCTGCTTTGCTTTCTGTTTGGGTGGAGAGAAATTCAAGGCTGCTGTGTCTTCTAACCTTGGGTTGCTTTAATGTGCCATATCTGAATCTCAGACTCATCAGCAGTAAACTGTGACGTTTCATTCCTGCAAGATGTCAACTTTGCACTTTGGCGATGCATTTCTTTCCATCTGCTGAGCTCGCATTTTTAATTAGAAGCGCTAACACAATGTGGTCACATTGCATCTGTACACTTTTTGGATGCAGGTGAGTGTACAGATGTCTTCTGCCAGCTATGTGGGGTCTGAACATCTTGATTATTGCCTGTTGTAGAAATTTGGCAAACTTCACAGGCCATTTGCATCTTTTTTACTCCAGTATTCATGCCATATTCTTATTCTCATGCATATTTCCATAATATTAAACAATTATTGAACTGTTTGTCTTGGGCCATATACATTGTAAATGGCATATGTTCACATATGAACTATTTCAATTTCTGAAAAGAAATCTCATCGAAAAATGTTTTACTGACCAACGTATCTGGTAAACTGGTGAACCTAACTCCGTCTGAATTCTCCACATACGTGAAAACAGTGAGGTGACACTGTCTTTGCCCAATCAGCAACTCTGAGCACACAGCAGCTTCTTCAGGGTACCATGGAAACACACGACACCTCGCTCATGTCCGGTTTGTCAAAGAGGCCCTTTATTTTAGCGAGTGCTGTGAGTATTTAGAAACCCCGTCACACACAAGCACGTATTGTACGCACTCTTTCCACCCACACATCACTGTGATCAAATTGTCACAGGGACCCGATGACAAAGACGATGTGACAGTATGCGATTTATTGTGTCAGGGAAGAAAGTAAAAGAGGGTAATTGAGGGGTAAGTGTAGGAAACAAAGTTTGCAGGTGTCAGCGTAACTTTGTCTGCCATCACAAGACTGTGATGAATTTATTCATGGGTGGGTGACACTGCCAAGTCAAGGACAAACACCATATAATTACCCCATGAATTTAGGAAGTGATTAATTCTAAATTCCAGCTATTTAATTAAAATATGCAAATAGACAGGCATCGTTGTTACATGTGACACACTTTGCAGAGTAACAAAGTTTGATGGGAGTCACTTCCAACCATTAGCGACATTAGCGGTCTAAAAAGATTCATGGAACACACGCACACACGCACGCACACACAGATTAAGATTACAGTCTAAGATTATGGATGATGATAACTATGGTGTGGACGGGATGGACCTCACATCCCAGAGGGCAGGCACCTATTGGTAAGACACACACACACACACACACACACACACACACACACACACACACACACACACACACACACACTACATCTGTCTCCATTGCACATTCGCACCATTGCGCATCACTGATTTACTGAGTACATTTGGGTCCAACAGTGGTGACTCAAGCAAGCTGACTCCTTCAAAGCAAAAGAAGAGTTGGAGAGCCATTACACATATAATTGGATTTCATTTCAACCATGCGAGTGGAAAAAAGACTTGTCACCACCCTGGAGAAAATGGAGCCAAAAAATACAATCATTGTATTTACTGCACTGCATAGAGGGGGATTGTTTATGTATATGTACGGATGCGTTTCACACTGTGCGCCTCCGTTTGTGCAAGTGCGTTTTTCAGCCTGTCGTGTGTGTATGTGTGTGTGGGTGTCAAATGAATGCACAGAAAGAGAGAGAAATGGGTTTCCCTGATGCTCTTTAAAGCGACGATGCATCAGAGAAAGACAAATTAAAGACAGTAAATGCAGGACAGGAGAGAACCACAGCTTGAGCCATGCCTCTCCACTTTTGGAAATAATCCTCACAAATTGTATATCGAGTCACTGCTGCACAGCAAAATGTCCATCTTGACAAGACCTTCAATGTATGGAGCCCCGGAAATGCCCAAAAGAAAGGGTGATCCAACACTTAGAGATTAAAATAATGTTATTAAGATAGAAACATGTTGTCTCTAGGTAGTACTATTGTTTTTAAATGTAAGCAAGCAGGTTACAATGCTTTAGCTACTGGTGCAGTAATGTATACAGTGATACTCCAAAAGCTTCTAATATTTTGACTTGGTAGTGAGGAATTATTCCAAGATGGTAACACACTGCTAATGATCCATTGATGGTAGACCAGGGGTGCCCAATACGTCGATCGCGATCTACCAGTCGATCGCGATCTACCAGTCGATCGCGGAGGTAGTGCGGGTAGATCGCATGCCATTTAAAAAATACTAATAATCAAAAAAAATTTTTAAAACTTTAGCGACAAAACCCAGCTCCCAGTGTGCAAATTAATGTCAATCACTACGGAAGCTGCGCCCGCAATGGTTGGCCGCTTGAATGGATGTATTGCCAAGTACAGGGAGATGTTTTCCCCGACTTCCTTAATTACCACTGCATAATACACCAACAAGCATTATTTGCTACAACGCTAAACATGAAAGAGATCACGGATGTGGCAACAAAGATCGTCTAATCGAGCAAGAGCTCTTCAAAGACGGATGTTCTGTGCGCATCTGGAGAAGGACTGCAGTCACTATGACTTCCTGCTGCACACTGATGTGAGATGGCTTGTTGTTAAACATGCAGAATACAACCAACTAAGAGTATGTCAATATGCTCACGTTTCTGAATTACAATTTAAAACGTGTGTCAATTGTGTGTTCCCCTGAAGGAGGGAGCAGCAAGACGTGGGACTGTAATGAGTCATTTTGATTTACTTTTAAACCCTTGCGCTTTAATTATCGGGTAGGATGGACAATTTTTTTAAACTTTTGGACTTTGAATGGCACTTGCAGCCCAGTTATTCTTTAGTTATTTTGCACTTTCAGAGGCTTGATTGCTATGTTGAGTTACCTTTAAAGCTTTATTTGTACTTTTTCTTTACTTTTAAAGCATATTTGCACTTTAATTTGTATTACTATTTAATTTATTTGTAATGATGATGTTCTGATGTTCAGATCTTGTTACTCAAATACATTTGAAGTTCAAATTCCAACATTTTGAGTTACTATTCTTAATTTGCTATGGGAAATAGTCATTAGATTAGTCGATTAATCGAAAAAATAGTCGATAGATTAGTCGTTTATGAAAATAATCGTTAGTTGCAGCCCTAGAGTCAGCCTTTTCCCACATGAAAAAGATTAAGTCCAAACACCGTTCCACCATGACTGATGACCATTTGGTCTGCCTGACGCTGACTACCAGCAGCTACTGTCCGGACTATGCAACCCTGCTGGTTCCATGCAGTGAAGTCATCAGAGTAAAATGTAATGACCAAAAATAAACAGAATTGTATTGTGTCATAAGGGTTCATGCAGTTATGCAAGGTACGCCAATCTTGTAAATATAATGTATACTATATTTATACATTAATAATGCTTTATATATATATATATTTATATATATATATATATATATATATATATATATATATATATATATATATATATATATATATATATACATATACATATATATATATACATATACACACATATATATATATATATATATATATATATATATATATATATATATATATATATATATATATATATATATATATATATATATATATATATATATATATATATATATAAGCATTATTAATGTAGGTAGATCTTTTTGACTTGGTCATTTTAAAAGTAGCTCGTGAGCCAAAAAAGTGTGGGCACCCCTGTGGTAGACACACAAAACACACAGATACAAATCCAAGACTGAATCCATTCACTGACCTGCATATACATGGTAATGCCCATATCATTATAATATAAGCATGAGGAAAGACCCAAAAGGAAAGAAAAACATAATATAGTGAAACAAAAATAGGAGAGAAAATGAATGCATGCACTTGCATGCTCAAATTGCTTAATACACTGCATTTAATTATTTAACCACCAATATTAATCATTTATGTATTCATATGTATTTTTGACACATCTGATAATCTATTTACTTGCTATAATATATATTATTTCACTTGCTTTCAAAGAAAATCACAATTTTGTGTCTATCTTGACATCAATGCATTAGTCTGCCATATTAACATGAAGACAGTAACAGGTGAACAAGTTTTAAGTACAATTTTCTCATTTCGTGCCACATCGGTTCACTTTTTTGTGTGTGAGGAAGATGTTAAAACTCAATCCGAGATAAATGACGTGCTGAGATGGGAGTATTTTGCAGCGCAGCATCCAGATGCTGTGTCGGTCTTTCAGGACGGCGTCAGGAAAGTGGAGCTCCACACGGGGAGTCGAGGCGAGGGAGGAGGGAGCCTGGGAGCATTTGATTTTTCATCAAGCGCATCCAAATGCCTTCAGACCTCCCCTTCACAGCCCTGACAGGCACACCTACACATCTTCGCATCATCTCACTCCTGTGCACACTCAGACAGATGGGTGCAGCTGCTGCACACCTCTCTGTGTCTAACTGACATATATATTTAACCATCCAAACGTATTTTACATGACACACGCATGCACGCACGCGAGATGCAAATTGAGGCCCACTGACACACAGGCAGGCTTTCCACTCAATGTTCCATGTGTGCAGGGCTGCCCCGAGATATTCACTAGACATCTTGGAGTTTAACTGGTGTAGGCCCAGATTGGAGGCTTTGATCGTCATGCACGAGACCAAAAATGTTGACTGTGGGTTATTTAGAAGCTGGAGGCTGAGTTGGACAACCGCACACCACTACAGAGCCTGCTTCTCTGGCATCTAGGGTCTGGGTTTCCTTCTCCTCCCACCGTATCCTCATCTCCATCCTTAAATGTGCCAACCTTTTGTTTAGAGAGTTTCTTTTTATCTGGCAGAATATGAAGCTTGACAATAAAACAGAAATGATAATAAGGCTGCGCTTCTGATATTCTGAGACTCTGACCCAGTTTTGATTTGTTCCACGGGGGGTGTTACTGTGATACATCGCTTTAGAACTCAACTCTAAATCCTGATAAACAGTGAATCCCCTCAATAATTACAGAAGAAACTTTCTCTGCACAAACAAGTGATGTTTGATGGTGGATTTGCTGAATATACGCTAAGCCGGCCAGCCAAGTAAAATACTTGCAACCTATTTGGAAAGGAAACGACTGCAGGTATATGAGGAATCAGCCAGATTGAGAGAGATGCTACATGTGTGTGAGTGTCTTTGAAGCAGGAGGAGAGACACAAGATCTGAGGGAAGCAGGGAGTCAGAAAGAGAGACAAAGGTAGAAGACAACGAGAGTAAAAAAGAAAAATAGATAGAGAGAGAGCCAGATGGAGGTTTGAATATTTTGCTTACTGCCATCCCTCCACATGTACTGTAGCGTGACGTGCGGCTGTCGCCATAACCCGCCCGATGAAGAATGAGGCAGATGCGTAATGGTGTAGGAGAAGAACTCAAATGTCAGTCGGTAATGGGCAGCCTGTTATATTAATCCCAGTCAGGGGCCTCCTTAAGACTTCAACATCCTTGGGGAAGAGTGTCATAAAAAATAACGCAGTAAAGAGAACCGTGTAGCAATGCAGCATGAAAAATGCCCTCTCTGCAGTGACTCAGCCAGTGAATCCAAGGTAAAGAGGAATATGTTTGCCCTCGCTCTTTCTCCTCTCATCTCTCTCTGTTGGTCTCTCCATCTCGCTCTCCCCACACTCATAGACTCGTATCCACACACACACACACACACACACACCGACACACACACACGCACACACACACACACACACACACACACACACACACACACACACACACACACACACACACACACACACACACACACACATATGTAGACGCAGAGGGAGACACTTGTTTAAGCACATTATCAAGGCCTGCTTACATTCATCGAGTCTTGTGACATACGATTCCAGTCATTGTCCTCAAATAGACATATGAATTCATGCATGCCTGCTCAAACAATCACCACTGTCTTTCCTTTTCTAAATCAAACAGCAGATGCAGGCGTTTTCTTCTTCTACCCCCTCCAGTTGGCTAATCTGTTAATTCTACATTCCCCGGGTGAGCCAGACAATAAGGACGATGGGCTTCAACGTTGAAACCCCTGGCTATTGGATCTACATGGTGAGACCGTCTATTGTTACGAGGCTTTCTAATGTAAATAGGCAGTGTAAACAACAATCACGACATGCTACTGTCCTAGATAGATACTGCTGTGCACCTCAACACCATTAAGCACAAAGACATATTTACGCATGACTGAGTAACTCGCATTCATACTTTGCAATAGACCGTAGTGAGGCCAAGGACAGCCCAAACATACACATGCATGAACTCTCATTTAGCTGAAGTTCACAATGTGAAAGGTTCCCTGTATGTCATTCAGTGTCCTTAATTGTTTGTAGTGGGATATTGGGCAATATTCACTCCACTTCTTGGAGGCCTCTATTGGGTGAATATTGTCTAGAAACATAGAGCAATCTGGTTATTCATAAATCGCAGGTTTCTGATCATCTGTATCATGTTGTCTCTGTCATTTCTGTACCGATTCCTTTACTGCAGCAGCTGAGGATGAACCCAGTTAGCTTTTCTGACTTCCTGGACTTCTTTGCCTTTATTATGCTGCTGGAAGAAGCTTTTTTTTAATCTCAAGTAAGAGCTATAATACAGTCTGTCCTCCATATTACCAGTTACCGACACACACTTTAATTTTAGCTTGTAGACCAGGGGTGGACAAACTTTGATTATGGGTCAGAAGAGTCACAGGTCAAACACTAGTAAATGTATGTTTTCAACTAGGGGCAACACAATCTGTGTTTATTAATTAGAAAACCCCATGTGCCATAAAAATAGAATTTTCTATCAAAATATTACACATTACTATCAAACAGTTTAACGTTTGACATGACCCATATATTACACAAATGATGTATGTATCTGCTGCTCTTAAATTTGATTGAAATCAGTTTCATGTTTTTAATCTGATAATACAGAGCGTGGCCTAATTGCCCAGTTGAAATGCGATCTTTTCTGTAAATCTGCTAATAGGTCAACCTGTTCATGGACTAAGTACCCACTTAAAAGATCATGAAGCAAGTGTACATGCAAGAGATACATTTGCCTAATTTCAAAATGTCAAACAGAGCAGGCAGAAATGGTAAAATATTGGTTTCTGTGCCAAGATGTTAGGAAACATAATTTCACTGAATTTATCTACATTGTATATCTATATATATATATATATATATATATATATATATATATATATATATATATATATATATATATATATATATATATATATATATTACATAATTTATCAGAAATATGTCTAAGCCATATTCTAGTTTATTTAAAAAAAATCCCTGCGGGCCATTTAAAAGACGAGCAGCAGGCCGCAGGTAGGCCACCCCAGATGTAGAGCATCATTGCATCATTTATGAACCTGTGTTTTGTTTTACTGTCTGACTATTACATAATTTAAGTTGAGGAAGCACTGCAAACATTACATTGAATGTGTGCAGGAGATCACAGATCTCAAGCTCGCATTCAAGGCTTTTCACAGCAGACACTTGGCCTCGCTCACACTAACGGGCCAAATAAGTCTTCTTTTTTTTGTTGGCATATCCAGATTGTATCAAGATTGATTTTATAAAGTCTGCATAGCAAAAATGGTCCGCTTTGCTGATAGCTATGGAAAAAGCGAGTAGGCAGACCTTGTGATTGCTTTGTCAAACTAATATGTGCAGGGTCAAGAATAGAAATACCATGGTTACTGATATGCCAACATGGATGAAAAGTCCCAACAGTGCTATGGATGAGCTACTTGCTGGCTCACAACTCATCCGTCTTCACTTCAACTGAGCAAACTCCTTTCACAGATGAAGACCATGTGATATGGTTGAAAAACCAGAAAAAGCTTGGACCTTAAGTTGGGAATTGTTTTGTCAAACCAGGCGATTTTTTTTTTTTTTCATGCTTTTTATGATCTTGGTTAAATTTGACTATTATTTGCATTTAAATGACTATATTTCCTAAATACACATTCAATCCCTTGGGTACTGTATGCACACATGCAGTAAATGCTTTGGGAGCCTAATGCAAATAATCCTGTACTAGAATAAATGGCATTTCCTTTCTACTGACATACTGACACTCTTCCAGACATTGAAATAACCCCACAGCCGTGCACTTCTCGCACAAATCTGTACACATAGAGGCGAGTCAGAGAGAGAGAGAAGCAGCATGACAGCTTCTGCTGTGGCGTCACTCATCCGTGGTCTGCTCCGATGCAGATGTGCTCTCTACCTCGTTAACCTCGACCAATGGGAGCTGCCCGTGCGCAGCTGTGCAACTGACATGTCGCTCTGCTTCACCAGACTGCAGTGCTGGCACGAGGAACCCACTGGCACCAAGTCCACACATACTCACACGCTCGGACACATGTACGTACACAATACATACAGTACATGCACGTGCACAGACGTGCACACAAGCACACAAGCACACAAGCACACACACACACACACACACACACACACACACACACACACACACACACACACACACACACAGACACACACACACATAGAGAGGAGAGTGTTCAGACATGACTGTGTTTTTAAACAGGATCCACCTCTTTTGACACTCAAGAGTGTCATGCTGCTCAGTGTGCTGGCATGTATTACACACAGTGACCTTGTTCAAGGCCAAAAATAAATAGGTAATTTATTGACGGGGCGGGGTTTCCTGACTACATTCAATTACACTTTGCAAGGGGCTTGTAGAAATGTATATCTATTGTGACTCTGCATCCTGCAGGGCTGCAGCTACTGCTACCACCCGCTTTACAGTAACCATAGCAACTACTTTGGGCTACCAGGGCTTTGAGGGGAGGAAGGTCAAAGGTTGAGTTCTGTTCAGTGGAGGAATCAAATCTGCTCTTTGCCTAGACAGCAGCTCTGAAAATTGATGTCCAGCAGGAGGGGGATCCGTGGAGCGAGCTGCTTTGGGGGGGTTCAGGCTGCTCTGACCCTCGCTAAAATCTGCTGCCCACGGCCACTGTGACTGACTCCCTCTCAGACTGATCCAACGGCTTTTGTGTCTGCTGAATCAAGATGTTTTTATCTGCCTGCGAGAATGTCCCGAAACATCAGAGGGTTTGAAATGTTGGATTTATTCCAGGGCACTCTCAGTCTATCAGTTTGCAGTCTGTTGATTTGTCTCTTTTTGCCGTTGTCCCCTTACATCAGAAGCAAGCCCACAGGTGGTCGCTTACTTTATCGTAGCCATGGCAACTGCCCACAGAAAGCCAGCAGTGTTTGGTGGAGAAGAAGAAGAAGAAAGAAAAAAAACCTTCACGTACCTTTAGAAGGGCAGCTCCTTGGATGAGTGTGGGTGGTTTCTCCTTTGCTAAGTGGGTTTTAGGCTCTGAAGGACCTCAGACTGACTCAGAACAAAATGGACACTGCCCCCCCTGTCAGCCCAGGTGGGCCACATCCATTCCCCTCAAGGCCAGTCCACAGATGGGCTGATCCAAGAGGGGGTGACGTGCGGGTTGGAGGGAACTGGGCACAGTCCTGGCACGGAGGAGCAGAGCCATCTGCCTGTCAGGACTGCTCCATTTCAGACCCCTGCTCTGGCTCTCCAGTGCTCCCACCACAGATGGACAGCCTTCAGAAAGGTGTTAGTCATGCCTGGGCTGCATCACAGTGACACTAGGAGGGCTGTACAGTCTGGCTATCATTAAAGCGAAGGCTGAGCG
Source organism: Taurulus bubalis (assembly GCF_910589615.1). Taxonomy (NCBI): domain Eukaryota; kingdom Metazoa; phylum Chordata; class Actinopteri; order Perciformes; family Cottidae; genus Taurulus; species Taurulus bubalis. The sequence continues at coordinate 28,503,522 of NC_136589.1, forward strand.
AAGAGAGGAGGAGGGAGGGAGAAGGCAGGAGTAAATCTGTGTATTTGAACAGGTGGAAAGGGGTTAAGACGCAGAGCGGGGAGCTGTCAGTAACTGATATTTGCACATAACATTAAGTAAAGCCGTGTGGCTTCCAGATATCAAATGTAACAGCCCACAGCCCCACATTCTACAACCAGCGCACCCACACAGCACCACCGCCTCTTTCTACTCTCCTTTTGTCCTTGTTTTCTTGTCCGACACCCCTGCCCTTCTGTGTAATTTTCCTTTTCTCCCGTCTCTTGTGTGTACTCTCTTAATGCAATGTTTGAACACACACACCGTTTTCATTTTCTCACCTAGGTTACCTGTCAGTCTGTCTGTGCTTGGCTGTCCCTGCAGTCCTTTATCCATTCAACTATTTCAATCCTCACCTCTCCTTCATCACATTATTTATTTTTGACCTTTTATTTCTCCGATCCTCTCTCCCTGGCGGTGGTAGCCCCTCACTAATCCTTTAGGATGCAGTGCAGCATCTCTGCCAGGGTTTTCTGGAAGTGGATTTGTAAGAGAAACACCAGTAAGCCTCTCTCTCCCCGTTTTAATGGCAGATTAGAGCATTGCTCCAGCATTAAGTCGACAAACACACAGAGCCTCGCAGGCAGGTACAGGAGTAAGGTGGAGCAGCTCGACATCTGTCAGAAAAGTTGCAGCGAGAAACAGAGGTAAAAGAGGGGGGAGGGCAATCATCCTAAACTAAGCTGCTTAATGTACCACCTGCTTATTCAATTTTTCACAGGAGAAAAAACATGTATGGTGAAACAAACATGAACCCCCACATGTTTACCTTTTTCACGGTGATGTTGTGATGTTCGGATAGGCTGACCTTTTTCAAGACATTGGGTTTGACTGCGGCAGTGTGTTTCTGTCCTGTGAGCAGCAAATATAAAACATGGTTGCAGATAATATCCCATGACACAGACAATGTATTTAATACAAGTGAAAGCTTTTTATAATCATAATCTCATCCCATGAAATTATAAAAGCCACTAAAGCCTGTTTTATTACATCATGGGATTTTATTACAGTTTAAACTTGAAGATATAAATACATGTATTGTTTAAAAATTGTACCGTATTTATTGGAGCTGGATTCTATGGACATTATATGAGCCACAAGAATATATGAAGGTGTGAGTTTGTCTTCATCACATCTTGATCTAGGTCAGCTTCAAAGGCAAAGCCCTGCTAGCTGTTTCCTTGGCATAACATACTTTACCTTATTTATTTTCATTGTGATCTTCTCCTTTACTGCTTTATCATAATTATTAACAGCTATCACATATTCTTATAAAAACATGTTAGACATCATTGTTGCTGAAAAATCACATTTATTTGCATAAATGTAGATTCTATAGCTTTAACTTTAAGGCAATGGTGGGCACCGCTCCTCAAAAAAACTGAAATCTTGTGGATAATGTCTTATGATAAGCATTATCTGAGTCCACTGAGTTTTTCTGGACACTACACTGAGAACCAGCTGTTGGCACACACTGACATCCTGGATGTCTTCATCTGCTTATCCTGCAGATGATCCGACAGCTGGATGTTGCAGCCTCGTCGGTCCTCCCGCCGCTGCACGACACAGTCAGAGGGACTAACCTAACCTCGTGGGCCAGGTAAGGTGCTCTGACAGCAGAACAGGACGCAGGGCTCGTTACTGGGTCAGCCCTGTGAACCGGCACAACATCTGACCTACATTACGCTTCACGTAACCTGGATGAGCCGCGCTCCAGTTTACAGAATTCTTTCGACAGTTTGGAAAACATCACATAAGCTACAGTACTGCTGGAGTGCGTGTACCTGATGTGCATGTTAACTTCAACTACTCAGACATGTGTCTTTCAGTGAGGTGATACAGATTAAAACTAGCCCGTTATTTGCTTTCTTTTTTTGCTTTAATCCTTCCTCTGAACGCCAAGTTTCTTTTATGTGTGGAGCATCCACTCCAGACACAACTCCAGTATACTACTAAATACAGAGAGCTCTCCCTGGCAGCAACATGCTTAATCAGCATTGTGGGTTTTCTGCAAGGACTTAAATTAAATGGACGTTCATCTATATGTAAAAGTCATGCACTCCAGCTTTAAGTCAAAACTGAGTTTATTGATGAAGAAAGTATTTTCCAAATTCAGCATCTTCAAAGACATTCACACATTCTGGATTTTTCAATAAGGATGTTCAATGTTTTGGTATAACATGTCTGGAGGCGATTTTTAATTATTCATGGAACCCCATATTTGGAAGACAACACCTTGTGTCGAAAACTTGCACCACTGAGGTGTGCTTCAGTGTAGTTATCAATTTAAACAGTTTGAATAACTAGTGTGTCAATCGGACAAAAAGTAAACACATTTATTATTTAAGCTCTAATTTGGTAAATTTGGACTGATCCTGCTCAATGTGCACAAGCTTGCTTGTGCTTTATAACCAGCGGGAGAAGAACTACTCATTGGGGAGTTTGTCCTCCACTAATACTTTTATGTGCGATAGAAAATGCTAATTTCTGTTTTGCTGGGGGAGGGTGTCCTGCTTCGGTCAATAGTTCAGCCACTGTTCTTAATGAGTGTGCAAAGTAAATTGAACTGCAGAAACTGAAGCAAAAGTTCTTTGTGCTTTATGTTACGTTACCAGTTAACCCTCAAAGATGAAACAATCGAGTTCTTTATTTATTTATATCAACACACTGCAGACTGCATTACTTGTTAGCACTAAACAACTGCACGGATGACTTGTAAAGGAACATGTAGGCAAAGACATGCATGTGTTGTTGTGTTTGTGCATCTCCTCCAGCAACTGACTCCGATTCCACATGTGTAACTATGTATTTTGATGTGTCCCCCCTTTGTGGATGGCCTATTAGTAGGACAAAAGCACATGTTTCCCTCTTCATTTGAAAGAGATCAGTGGATTTGCACAAAGGCAACCCAATTTAGAAATATCCAACAAAGCTCGCCTTCTTCCTCCCTCTCCCCTCTGCTTCACTGTCTCTGTCCCACATACATTTGCACATTTGCATGCTCTTTGAGGAAGTACTGGTTCTCATGCAAAAGCCCAAGCTGTGAGAAAAGGGGATTGTGGAGGCTAGCGACTGAAGGGACAGAATTAGTGGGAAACTGAGAGAGAGAGAGAGAGAGAGAGAGCAAGAGAGAGAGAGAGAGAGAGAGAGAGAGAGATGTATGGGTGAGAAAGGTCCCCCGAAGAAGCTTAAGTTTGCTCTTTTTTAAAATGCTTTGATCTCGCTCTGAAGCCCCTCACCCAAGAGTTAAGACTGTTGCTTTATTAAGGACCTACTCGCCATGCTTTGCTCTGTCGACACTTTTTTTATTTTTTTATTTTGAAGCTCAAATTAGCAATTCAAATGGAGCTATTTGGATATGCTCGCCCAGCTTCCTCCCCTCGGCTTTCCAGGCAGTTTGACAATATTTTTGTTAAGCCCCATTTCCCCCTAACGCAACTGTAGCAACAGGGGAGAGAGAGGAGATGGCTAGATACAGGGGAGGGCGGGGAGACGGAGGGAGAGAGAGAGAGAGAGGGGGAGAGAGAGATTGAGAGAGAGAGAGAGAGAGAGTGAGAGAGAGAGAGAGCATATGGAACGAGTGTGGGTGTGGAAGGTCGAATAGGAGACAGAGTGAACCTTGCCATTTGGCATGTTCTCTCCAATAAGCTAATATGAGGGATAATGACGGTTATTGGAATAATATGGTTCCATTTAAAGCTGAAAGGTTTAAATTCATTCAGGAATTATATAACAGTGCCACCCTGCTATTAGACATTTATTTGTTGTATTTATTTATTTTATTTGCTGGCTGACCTGTAGGACAAAATGCACATAAAACACTATTTCCTTAAAAGAAAAATGTTTCCTAAAGTTTCACTGTTAAATATCTTATGATAATAATGGATTAATTGACTGTATTGACTGTGTGTTTTGTATTTTAGTTTATTGTTTTGTATTTTGAGCCCACAACTTTAATGTTTTGATTAACTCACCGCTCTCGTCAACTTGTTTTCAGCAGTGGGGGGTAGCGATCTTAAGCTAAACTAAAACTAAAAACCTAGTGAAGCTATCTGGACAGCACCAAACAGCACACAGACACAAGTTAGTAGATAGCTGGTGATTGTGGAGCATTTAGCTGTTAAAGAGACATATCTTTCTTTGGAGTTTGTGGAGACCAAAACAGTGTGAAAAGGAAAGTGAATATATTGTTAAACTGAATGGGGTGGACAGAAACTATGGAACTCCAAATGAATGCCAATGTTGCTTCATGTGTGCTGGACGTGTCAATAAAACATTGAAAGTCAACATTTTCACCAAAAATTAATTCCATATGTTATACTACATATTTGTACATATATATATGACATTGGGTCTCTGCATTTAACCCATCCAGAGCAATTTAGGAGTGGGCTGCTTCGTCATTCGAACTATGGAGAGACCAGGGATCGAACCGTGAACCTTGCGGGACGACCACTCTACCGATGAGCCACAGCCACCCCTTTTTTTAATCTTGTTTTCTTCTGCATTATGTTTTGATGCGTTTAATGGTTTTATGTGAAGCACTTTGAATCGCCTTGTTGTTGAAATGTGCTATACAAATAAACTTGCCTTGCCTTGCCTATTAGAGTCCTTAATAGCTATCAGCCATGGTCATGGCCACTTGAGGCTGACATTTTGTATTTAGACTTACCTGTCTCATATGTGTTATATAGCATAAATCAATGCTATAACAGCTCTTATGAAGTGACTCTACACTCCAGCCAATAAAAAGTAGATAACCACTCAGCCAAGTATATAAAAGAGAAATGGGAGAGCTCTCTGCTGATCTTCAGTCTGTAGCCAGTGCTGTTCTTCACAATGTTGTGCTGGGGTGGTGGCACCAAGGCATGGAGGTCAGCAGTCTTAACAAGCTGATGAGGAAGGCCAGCCAGGTGATCAGATTGGAACTGGGCAGTGTGGAGCTCAAGGGAAAAATAGAAACCAATCATTTATAAGCAAACAAACTATTTTATTTTGTATTTAAATATATATTCATAAAAAGAGAAAGGATAGATGACAACTCAAACAACCAATCATGATCATGAAGTATGTCTCATTTCACACCTGTCTTTTCTAATCTGACGCCAGCTGCACCACACGTTTTTATAACGTTTTAGGTAAGTGTTCGATATTGTATTTGTTGCTACTGTCGAATTATGCTGGACTATTTGTGGTTATTGTAGACGTGCCGAAGAGGGGGCGTGGTTAGTGCTATTTCTGTTATGGAAGTCCCACAAACGTAACATCAAACACCCTGGATCTGGGTTCATAATATCCGTAGCCCGCTCAGCCTCTCCATGACATGAGCTGCGTCTGATGCAGCTGCTTTCAATCGGCAGGACGTCAGTGATGACTCAGCGTCACGTTGCACAAGCTTTAATTTATGTCATGGAGCAATAAAGGTGTGTCTAAGCTTTTTGACCAGCTGTGGAGGATAAAGCAGGACACTGTTGAGTCTTGACCAATCAGCGTTAAGATGTCTACAGCGTCTTCATTTCCCTCAAACTTGTTTTCAATGGAAGCTAGTCAGCTTGCTATCACGCTAGCTAACGTGTTTAGGTTGTGTATTGTCGTTAAAGTTCCGTTACAGTTCAGTCTTGCTTGTAAACAACCGTAACGTGATGAAACATGCCGTAACCACCCGGTCTGGTTCAGTTCACGCTGTCACTCGTTAACGTTAAACCGGCTCACCGGAGGATCTGGCTGCAGGTTATTGTTGTTTTTTACTCAAAGTAGAATCAAATCACGGAGTTGGGCTTAGCAAAAAACAACGTGACGTCGTGGTCAAAAGAGGCCCAGATATTGATCAGATAATGTGAATGAAATTAATGCTTTTTTTGATTTTTCTATCCGATTCATGGATTAATCGAAAAATAATCATTAGTTGTAGCCCTAGATTTAATGTTAGTTGTTAGTTGACCTAAAAATGTTGGTGCTTATATTTTTCAGGTTGCTGTAGTTTTTTTGTTTTTTTTGTACAAAGAAGTTAACAATTGTTAATTGAATACCACGTATATTACAATACACACTGCCACATTGAATCCAAGCGAATATGATTATTAGGATTGCATTACTGGAATTGTATAAAACTTGATGTTTCCATATTTTAAGTGAAATCGGTTGTCCAAATTGTTTTTTAACCTTATTCTAATGTTTTTTAACAGCTGCTCAAGTTCATATGATGAGCTTATCATGACATGAAGCAGCAGCTTGACCAATTGATGGTCAAAGTTGACAATCTCGCCAGTAAGCAACACTCAACTGGCCAAGAAGTCAAAGTGACTGGAGACCCGGTTCGTTTACCTCGGAAGTGGACCTTTTCAAAGATCCCTCCAACTTTCAGCTAAAGAAGAGTGTGGTGAGTTGTTTTGTTTTAAGCATCTCAAGCAAATCTGATTCAAGTGAATCTTTTATTTGAACTATTGTATGTCATTAACGCTTTCAAAAACATTCTTTAAAGTATCAGATATTAATAGTACTTTTTTGATCCATTTTAGATTTCCTCCCTAGCAACCATTGGACATGATACAAAACGGGTGACATGGAACATCCTCGCCCGCATGTTCAGCGATGACGTTGGGAAGACCATCAATTGGAAAGTGGTGAATGGGAAAAAGTCCTTCAGCCAGATGGTGTCAAAGACTCCGGCGTGCTGGAAATACCCCCCCACTGAACAAAGCTAATGTGTATGTGCAGTCAGGTTGAATATTTTCAGAATGAAAGATATGCACATTTTGGGCTAAAAATTAATCGTGTGAAGTTTAAACTAAACCCCATATTATTATCAGCTAATTCTTGCTGCTCTTCGAGTTGCAGACGCCAATCTTGTTTTTTTTCACTGTTGTGAATGGAATAATAATCTTCAACCAGTTACAACGAGACTTGTTGGTTCTCCAATCGCGATTGCTGTTAACCATGTAACCATGTCCACTGGGTTCCGGATCCATCCCGCTGTGCATCTAGCCTCCGATCCGGACCCGTTTTGCGGATTCGTTCCGGAGCCTATGATACCTCCTGGGCGGATCCGAAACGGAGTCAGTTTGCTATCTGGGTGACCCATTGACCATCACATTCTACTCAGTTCCACCTTGAGACCAAGTGGACGTTTGTGCCAAATTTGAAGACATTCCCTTGAGGCATTCACAAGAAAAGGACTAACGGACAACCCAAAAACATAAGACTACAGCTTTCGCCAGCACGGAGGCATAAAAAAGAAAGTACACCCAAGTCAGCTCCAGTGTATCAACCAACCGTTCCTTCTGGGTTTACCTCGGTGATGAGGCCAGTCTAAAGAGAGTGATAGATGCAGCAGGAAGATCCCATAAAGAGAGAGAAGTTGCACCAAAATGGCTTTAAACATTACGATTAGAGTTACTTTCAAGCAGAGGTAAACACAAACGCTCATACCCAAGGTTGTATTCATTTGAGGGGGTTCACACACATTCATCATGCACAAGCATGCGTGTGTATTATTAGAAGCCTTTGCACAAACACACACAGACACACTTGAAACCCATACCCAACCTCTCACTCTCCCAAGCTCCTTCTCGAGGACATAAGGGTGAAATTAAACATTATTCTATTATCTTGTCTATGTAAGATGTGGGGAAATATGACAACAACAGCTAATAAGGTGAATCATATATCCCCTTCATGACTGAGGCCTCCATTCCAAGCTCAGCCACAGAAGCCAAAGAATGTGGCTGGATTGGCACGGGCCGACCAATTTTCTTTTTTTATCAGATTGTCTGTTTGTTCAGTATTATCCAAAACAAAGAGACGGGCACGGGAAAGTGACAGTTAAATGCTAATTCAATATGTCCCTGTCCTGTCAATCAGGTCCGACTGATTAGCGGCGCTTGTTCATCTAAATGTGTTGTATCACCTCCTTGCCAAAATATAATGTGATTCTTTCATGCATGGTAGGCCTGGGCTGAGGCGCAGTGCTAAGTCAGCGCTCTAGTTAATAAGTCCTTTTCATTAAACAAGCATTCATTAAACATTCATTCATTCACTCATCCTCATTTGCATTTCCTCATCATAAAAGCATTCATGAAACATTCATTTGTTCACTTGTTCTCATTTGCATGGTTTCAAATGCATTCTTCAAGGAATGAATAGGGCAGAAATATGCAGAGAGCAAGAGAAGGACAGAAGTGAGCATGAGAAAGAAGACGAGGAGAGATTGTTATTACTCCATTTGAACAATCTGTCCTGTCAATGACAGAAGAAATTTGATTATATTTCCTCTCATCATTATGTAGAGGCACATTGTTGCACAATGCAGGGCCATAATATGAAAACAAATCATTTCTGATATCAAAAGCATGCAGAGGTGGAAGATTTGTACTTGGTTGTAGTTGAATAACGCACCTGCAGTACAAAAGCAAACAACATCCCATTTTGATGATGATGGGACTGGATAACAGTTATGCAATGCACCTGTCCATCTCAACATATCCCAAATAATACATATTGCAAAAATATTATTATTATTACATTGCATCTTTTTATTTCCTTTTCATTTAATCCATATTGTATGACCGAGCTCTTCCCTACATGCTTTTCTCCCCTCTCTTGAACAGGCTACACATCAAAGACATATTCAACAAATCCTATGAGAAATATAGCAGCTTTGCTCTATACAACAGTGCTATGGGAGCAACTCCCAGTGCATATGGTATGGTTTGTGTATGTTAGTGAATGTCAATATGATAAATTGAATACCGATGATGCAGGGGCGAGAGATTAGAGTTATACGTTTCTAACCCTGGGAGCATTCTCCAGCCTCTATCCTCTCTTCATTACCTTCTCCTTTCCTTTTAACGTGTGCCGTTAGGGGAGACATCAATCTGAGTGACAAGTTGTGTGATCCTCCTCCCGGGCTTGGTGGGAGAAGGAGGGCTGTCAACATAAATATCCTTCCTGAATTCGCGGCGGACATGGAGAAGCCATGGCCACCATGAATCCTCATCCCTGATCCCAGTCAGAAAAACATGAGCCCATCAGCATGGCTGAAAACCTTGCAATCACTTGCAAACGCCACCTTTTCCCCTCCCCACTGCTACCAACATGACAAATACTGTCAGTTTAGTGCTTGTTCTTGATTGTTTGGCCATTCTTTTTCCACACAGGCAGCAAAAGGCATGTCTCCCAGCGGCCTTTCTTCCCAGTTTAACAAAAACAAGCTCAAGCGAGATTCTATACTGTACCTACATGCATTTTGATGTAGAGGTTCTTAGGCAAACTCAAATCTATCTCAGGTCCAAACATATAAAAAGACAAGAGAGGTGCAGTCAGTAGAGTGCCGATCTCCACCAGGTGTGCCTCCAACAACTACTGCTCTATTGTGTGATTGAATGAATACAACCAGTGCTGTGAAGAGTCCTCAAACAGACTTCATGTAAACTCAAAAGCAAGCTACGAGGTAACTTTATTCGAGCAATGGGCTCAAATTCTGCCAAAACAGAAAGTTAAATTGGTCAAGCTCCACTCCACACTCAAGGATCCATCAGATCCCGAATCAAACCGCCAATCTTCCGATTGGAAGACGACCCACTCTACCGCTGAGCCACAGTCGCCCCAATGCACTCAGCCGTGTCATCACTAGCAGTCAGGGGGGCGGTTAAGATTGGTGAGTGAGAAGTAAGAAGCAGGCAGTAGAAGTCTAAACCAGGTAATAAAAAATGTTTTGACAAAGTGTGAGTCACCACAACCACAAGGGGTCCTTGAGCATGTAGCGATAACTGGTCACCCAATGCATTGCAGATTGTGAAAATTAGCCGTGGATAAACACAAAGTTGTACACAAGCACACACGACCAAACACATAATCAATGATTATAGTGAAAAGTGATAATAGAACATTTAAATACCGTGCAGGTTACTTCCTCAACTCGAAGGCCACATCTGGCATAGCCTCATATTATCTTGTTTGATGGCATCAGTCAACATTTCTGTATGAAGGTAGTCCCTCTTATTTCTTGATCGACAACAACTGAACCTTTTGCACCCTCTGCTGCTGCTCCTTTCGATTGTCAGAGTTACCATTGTGCCACACTGTCACGAACTGCACTCCCTGAATATAAATTATGCATTTTTTTTAGAAAACTAAGAAGAACAAAGAAGAGAGGCAGACAGAAAGGTCTACAATATGCTTTTAAAGGATATATGAAAATTGATCAAACTGATTCAGCATCAAAAACAGGTTAGATTAGGTAGATTCAGATTATGATGAAAAGACAATGAATTTAAGGAACAACACTGTTCCTGTAAAGCTTTTTATTCACCGTTACAATCATCCCCACTTGGGGGCAGCACAACAACATTGTGTACACACAATATTGACAAATTATCACCATGTTACGTTTTTATGGTGAACATGTTGGCGAACATGTTGCTCTCTTTTTAGCTTTGATTTGGTCTCCACCAACTCCTGAAAGACATATCTATCACAGCAGCTAAATGATCCACTATATTCACCCGATTATTGTTAATTTTGTCATCATTTGGTTTAGGGCAGATAGTGTACAGTTAGTTATAGTCATAGACTGTATAAGAAGTGGACGTAGTCACCGTTGGTTTGCGCACAACTGTTTTAAAGCCTCGATTTGGCATATTGTCAGTCGCAATTATTTATTTTTTTAACTCACAACTGAGAAAAGAGGGTGGAGATATGGACAATCAAAGGCAGAATAATACATTTTTAGACAACCAAAATGTTACACTAAAGATCATAAAATGAAAACTCTCTGTGAAAGGGTAAAGTTGTAGGATGAAAACACCGAAACTGTACAATGCCATGCTAGCTACCCAAAGCATCAATCACAAGGTAGTCATGCGGTCTTTTCTACTCTAATTTGGACCATATTTACTCAATGAACATCCTGCTGTATTGGAGAAGACTCAACACTAGCAATTGAAACCATGAACTCATGTTTACAATCTTTACTGAGTTAATAAATCAAGTGAAAAATAGTGTCATTTTCTCATAGACTTCTATACAATCCAACTTCTTTTTGCAACCAGAAGAGTCACCCCCTGCTGGCTAGTAGACGGTGCAAGATTTAACACTTCCGCATTGGATCACTTTTTAGAACCCGAGGTAACGACTTTTTCTGTTGTTGCTGAAAACAGCTGCTTGCAGTGGCTGGAACCAAGGTTGATCAGAGCAAAGTGAACCAAAACAATGGAGTTGCCGGACAATATGTACTGTATTTTGAGCAATGTAATTAATCCCATTTTGTTCAGTAACTGGATGTTTTTGAGATTAGTAGCAGCTTCTCTCAAAAGTACAAAATCAACTTCCAACTTCTCCAAAGATAGATGGTTCAAACTACATGTTGTTTTTATGTTTTGTTTCTAACAACAACAGCAGCAACACACTTGTTAGTATGTCCTTATTTCCCTTCCGTTTCTATTTACATCACATTACTGTGCTGTTGCTTTTGCACCCATAATTTATATCAAGTAATTTTTCAATTATACACCCAGATGCACACACTGACATTAACATTGCAGCTCAGCAGGGAGGGACACACCCTGGGGCCTCATTCTTTAAAGAAACGTAGGCACAAACATTACTCCGATAAACAAAGTCACAAAGTTATTGTGTTGTTTTATTGTTTTTATTATTATTTGTTTTTTTGAAGCTACTATTCAGACCACACTGCTTTAAAATAAAATATAAGGAATATAAGGAAAAGATAAACTGGGAACATTTTGGAACAGTTAATGACCCTGATGCCACTGCTTTGTACCAGTTGAACATAATTTGATTTTGTTACCCTATTCATCTGCAAAATGAACAGCACTAACAGAGGTGCATGAAGGTTAGAAGATGCATTGCCACAGCAAACCTACAGGTAACTCAAGGCTAACACTGCATATCTCTCTCCCTCCCTCTTCCACTCTCCTTGTTCAGCCAGGGCAAGTTACAAAAGATGCAGCTTATTGAAGTCTATCTTCCTCCCTAGGACGTTATTAAAGATTACAGGAGATAATCACCTTGGTATCATGCCGGATGCCAGGAGGCACAATATCATCACATACATAACAGTCTACTTGAGGAATACTGGACCGCTTCGACCTGTGGGATCTGTCCATCAGTCCGACAACTGTTAAAAGATAACACTGTGCTGCAAGACGCCGTTTCAGAGGGCTTAAATGTACAGTCCGTAAATGTATATTCGGATAGACCCACCACCAAACTTCACAACACAGGATTAGAACCTGCAGGCAAGGCCTTAAATACAGTGATTTACACTAAACAACTAAATCTAAGTAAGTAATGTGTTTTTGTTAAAGCTTGTTCACATCTATTTTTCAGACAACAAAACCTGAAGTGTAAAAAGTACGATTTGTGACAGTCAGGCTGTTTGCCCCTGCTTCCAGTCTTTATGCTAAGCTAAGCTCGATGGCTTCATGTTACTCGTACAGATATGACACTGGTATCGATCTTCTCATCTAATATAAGCAAGAAAGCAATAACTTGATTTGGATAATGATCAACTATTACTTTAACACACGACCACATTTTCATCTATAAATAGTTGACACCAATAAAATGCATCATGTGTGTGAATTTAGCTCAAATTCTCGGTAAACAATTGCATACCACATAGCTGTGGATGTTTGCATACAGTGCACATCCATGGGGATTTGCAAGTTTATGTTCCCTGCATTTGAATGACCTTCCATAACTACAAAACACCAGCTGAAAACATGTCATTCTCCTCGATGGAAAACACCGCGTCTGTGCCTATCTATCAGTCTGTGCGAGGCAGCTTATCAGTGGCCTATCATTGTCTGAGCCACAGCCATGGACACCTGCTCTGCAGAGTCACACACTGGGAGGAGAGAAAGCCACCTGAATACAAATCAGACTGTCAAGCAAAAGGAGGGGCAGTAAAGATAGGGAGCGAGAGAGGAACTGCAGGCTTTGGTTCGGGAACTAGAAACAGTTAATTAGCAAGGATGCTCATAATGCTATCTGCGTTATTATATTATGCCTCCCCTGCAAACTGCTTCCTCTGTGACTGCAGATGCCGAAGGAAATCATCAGCCTCAGAGAGTCACGGAACTAGCTTGCTATTGAAAACTGCCTATGAATAGACTTCTTTTATGACTGTATTGATTTTTAAGGTTTAATATTTTTGATAAATATATGTCAAGAAAACAACTGACTAATAATTATATGGTTTCTCTTTCAGCAGCTCCCCACAAAGACCAACCTCACAGATTTGTGTTTTTGGTGAATTCACATCCAAACAGTTGTTGTGCTCGTCTGGGTTGCATAATGACCAAAGCTGACTCATAAACACAGCAACCTCTAATTAATATTTTGTTGAGTACCCGAAGCAAGGTCATTATTGCAACACTTCAGTTATAATCATGGCTGCACAGCACTGATGATGTACAGGCAGAGGGTGAGGTATAAATATGCTGTTCTTCTTAGTGAAGGCTGTTTGATTTTATGCTGCAGCCTCTGGTAGATTATGAACAGTCTCTAGCAAATGGAGAAACCAGTTTATGTCTTCTTCAATGAGGAAGGAGAGGGCTACACTATTATCATGTATAACAAATCTATGACTGACAGAGTCTGTAATTAAGTTTTTGGTTCAGCTGCCAATGGCAGGGCAATATAAAATATTTACCATGCGGAGTTAGTAGTTGCACAGCAGTCTATTATTCTGATTGAATCAGATTTAGAGCTTTCTTAACTTTCTCCCTTGTTCTTATTTGTAAATGAAAAGCTCTGTAAAAAATAATGATGATATTATTCTTTTGTAGCCATGCATCATGGTTCTAGGGATTCAATGTAAACTGATTTGACCACTTTGGTCCGGACTGAAATATCTTAACTACTGGAAATTTGGTAAAAACATGTTTTCAAAAAGGATGAATATTTGGTGATCTCTGACTTTTCCTGTCGCACCACCATGACTTTGACATTTATGATTTTGAATAACATTGTCTGGATTGATTGACTTCTGAGTGAACTTTGGAACAGACATTTGTGCTACTCACAAGATGACTTGTCTCATTTTTGGTGATAGCCTGATTTTCCATCTATCAAACTTTGTGGTAACCGTCATATGAGTGCACTGCAGAGCGGCGGCCCATGAGCTCGTCAATGCGGTGGACACATACACACTGGGACTCACATGTACACACACCCGGACGTACAAGAAGAAGCTCGCTTTACAACACACACAGAGGTAGAGTGAAATAATTATCTCGCTTTAAAACCCATAAATTGAGATTGCTTTGTCAACAAAGCACTGTCAAGCTGATCTGGTATCTAACCGTCTAAGGATACATGGACAATACAGATGATACCAAAAGGTGTAATGTGAGATCACAAATGCCAATTTGTTTACCTGCATTTGGTGCTTCGTGGTCATTAATTTCCTACTATACTAACTTTAAATGATCATAATCCCAAGCAGGCTTTGGTTGAATGAAGGTACTAAGTCTGTGTGGAGAGCAAAAGAGGCAGAGCACAAACTCGGGACCCACCTGCTATTGTCTGCCGATGATTTTGCTTTTTATTAGTTTAAAACTAGTTTCAAACTGGCTACTTGTGAAACAACTCCAACTCCAGTATTGCATCTCAAGTTGCTATTTGGACTGGTAAACAATGATCAGCTCGCTACCCTGGAACCCAGAGGCATGATGGTCAAACACAGTGTGAAGCAAGGCTGTGTGTCCCAACATGTCATATTTGTATTAAATCTTTATCAGTAATCAGTATGACATTTTTTATTGGCATGAAAATGAACCTAACAAGGTCAGGATTACAGTAGAGATTAATTAATGTATTCAAATACAAGGATCACGGCACACATGACCTGATGTTTTCCTGGTTCTTATAACAGTATTAGCTGGTACAAGCACACCATGACCATGAACCTTAATCTTAACAAATTTTCCAGAACAAACAAAACATAACCCCCCGCAAATGCAAATCCTCCAATCATCATCATTTGAAAAATTCATTACCCCCAGCCCTATACCCCTACCTGTCTTCACTAATGGAATGTTTCATGCATAATGTATGAGAGTAATATAATATTATGGATTTTGTAATGCGGATCCACCTGTGTTACAAAACACAGAGAGGTGCTGAAAGTACTCTCTGGCATGCATTTCAATTTCAAAGTGGATACACTTTGCATGGAGTCACCTGATGATCAAACGTGTCAAATTGAACCAGGCATCGGTGACAGTGAAGCCATGGCGGCCTCATGGGGCAATGCGGGCTTCCCTCTCGATCACTTCAGTCCCGGCATTGATTTGATGTGAACTTGGACCATCTGTCCTGTGTTAATTGCACATGTGCTGCTATGTAGAGTCATTGGTGGGCTGCACTACAGAGGGGCCCAAAATAAACGTTTGTGTTTTCTCACCCAGCAGGCAGTCCCCTATTGTTTTCTCGATAACGGGTGAATGTGAGTGGTTTAATTACTCCCAAACATAGTTGGTCACCCAACAAGTAGAAACATGAAACGCAATGACCAAGCCAAATTTAGAATCTCAAAAGGAAAAACTAAACAAAAAAAGACTCTTGTCATTCATGTTTGGTACTTTATGGCATGATTACATTCATGGGATGTGTGCAGTAGTAATCAAATCAAACAAAACGCTCGGACCTTGTTCTCTGTCTCAGCCTTGCCTTAAAAAGCTTTTTTTTTACCGTCTACAAATACATCCCTCACATTTCATATGCAGTTTTAGAGCTGCAGTAGAGCAGGGTTTGGACTTTTTGAATAATAATAAGTGGCTAAAGGGGAGATTTAGTCAGAGTGCATTCATCTCGCTGGCTCGGCTGTGGGTGACATCGCTTTTTCTTCTCCTGCTCTCTGTCTTTTTTCCTCCGCCGCGAACAAGCACTCATTGAAACAGCAGGGCTGTCCCCTCTGACTTTAATATTACATGGTCGAGATGAGGGGAACACATGGCAACAGTAAGGAGAAGATATTTTGATGTTGAATGATCAGGAACAATCCCAGAGCAGCTGAGCTGAGAGGAAGGAGATGAAGTCGAGTGGAGAGGGAGAGAGAGCAAGAGACAGAGACAGAGAGAGAGAGAGCAGAAAACAAAGAGACAGAAGGTAAGAGAGAGCAAAAACTAGGAAATAAGATAAAAAAATAAATAAATAAAGGGAAAGAGATGAAAGCTACTAAAGAGAGAGCAAAACGGCTGAAATAAGACAAGAGAGAGTGAGAATGAAAGATGGAAGGAAAAAAAAGGAAATGCTGTGACCTTCTGTCTCTCTACAGTTAGAAAAGGAACAAGGCCATCCTGATGGAGCAGGGGAATTAGAAAACAGAGAACAGACATTTCCCGGTCTTGACAGGTGTCATGTAGAGTTCCACAGTGCATGATGTTGGTTTTCCGACACATAGACATTCAGTTGAAGTGAAATGCCAATACTTCATTGCACTGTACTCGGCGAGGGTTCCTTACAGCATTCTAAGCTTGAATAGTATTTTTTTTAATAAGCATTTGGGTGACATAATTAGTCATCCCTTTTTTTGTACAGTGATTTTCAAATGTATTATTAATGGTACTTCACCGATTTACTATTGCACTGCTAAAACATTGTCAGACTCATGATGGAGAATGTAAATCTTTTCCAGAGACAGTGTTTATAACTGCACACATTTTCTCCGTTGTCAAAAAAAGACCCCCAATGCAATTTGATCGCCAGTTGTTGGGTCAGAGATGTTCTGCCAGCAGCAGCTTCTGGCGCCTCCAGATGCTCGTCTGAAGCACTGATGAGGAGCTGCTACCAAGGTAAGCTCACTTATTTCTAACTCCAACTCAACTTGTAGATTTATTTCATTTGAATTAAACACACACAGTAGCGGCTGAAGGTGGCTTGCATTCTAAGCAGCATGCCCAAAAAAAAGGGTCAACCACGAGCCGCTAAAGACCTGCTGTCTCGCCTACTCAGGGCCGATGTTGAACCAAAATAGCAAAGCCGGTGAGGAGTTGTGTCGGCTGCCTGCTGGGAGCAAGAAAATCTGCTTTCACTCTGCTGCCCCACATATTTCTTGCAAGCTGGATGAGAAGCGCAATCATAAAAAAAAGCATGAAATATGAATGTATCCCTTTTGATTTCTGATTTATTTTTCAAAGGAGCGCAAATGACATGTGATTCTCTGAGTAGACATGATTACTGTAGTTGGACTTCATAAGGTCAGACATAAGACTTCTGCCAGTCACTTCAGAAAATTCACTATGGCCCATCTCTTTAATGTTAAAAAGCACTGGGGTAAACCTGTCTAATGAAGTCTGTTCTTCCTGTGTGTGTCTGACAACATGGCTTGCAACACCATCTCTGTTTCCACAGCAGGAGCAGCAGAGGATGCCAGGCACCTCTCCTGAGAAACAATTAGCTATGAACTTCAGAGGAGAACAATGATTAGCATGTGAGCGTATGGACAGGGGGTTCTCTTACATTTACACTATTGATCTCTTACATAACCAAGCACTGAATTACATAACATTTTGTGCTCTCAGGATACCCAACCCCTGCCCCACATCACCCAATTCAGACATACACACACAATTTATCTCACCCCTGTTCCTTTTCATTTTATTTTTCTTTCCTTCACTGCAGTAACCTCATTTGGACCGCTGCGCTTATTAAAGGGTCCACAAAACAGAGTAAGAGCCCGCCATATGCTCTTGCCGACAGTAACTCCAGTGTCACAACCTGGAGCATCATACATACTGTAGCTCCTAGAGCAGAACTGAAATACATAACAGCCTTCTGCTCACCTCAACCCAATCATAAAAGCCCTTGAATCTACTGTAACTAATATTAAATTAATGTGCGTCATATTGTGCTTTTATGGTGCATAACGATAACTGTGAATTACACATTATATGCAAAGAATGATGTATGCTGATATTAAAGTAAAGCTTTTCAAAATAAATGACAAACAATGAGATTAATATGTTAAAAATAAAGAAATAAGTAAGTGAAGGAACCCAATAAAGGGAACAAGAAATGAAAGTAGTAAAAGTAAAAAGGCATTCCAATAAAACAGAGTATAAGAAGTGATTTAAAACATGATACTTGCTCTGGCAGCCAGAGTTCCTCAGGAGAAAGAGCCTATAGGGGCTGTGACGGCAGAAGCACTGGTCACCTTTAATCTTTAGTCCTCATTAGGGAAATGCAAAAAGAGCTTCAGCAGAGACTTGCAGCTCACAGGCTCATAAGAGGGTAGAAGCCTCAGCAAAAGGTAGGGACCAGGGGCAAAGTAATCCAACCCTAAAAAAAACCCACTACAGGACAGTAGAATATGAGAGATGTGGCCCTATTATAAATAACTTCGTAAAATAAATCCAAAAGCTCAATGTGGAAAAAGTGAACATGCTTCTTAGATGCTTAAAATCAAGATTTTGGAGGCATGTGGCTGATGAAAATCCTTCTCTTCATCAAGTGGGTCAATAAACAGTATGTGGAAACAGTTACTATATCCCCTTTGATGGCTCTACATTAACCTAAATGATGTGAGTAATATGACTGCTAACAGTTAATTAGCATACAGATGGGGAGAGGAGCCTAAGACGAGTCAGTTTTTACTGCCCATCGTTAAAGCAGTAAATGACTGTAATGCATTTAAAGTGGCCATAATCAATATTTTATATGAATGGAACAAATGACACACATCACCAGTTCCTCTGTGCAGTTCCTCGTAGCTCTATGGTTGTATGGCTTGCAACTTTGCTATTTAGTTTCAGTCTCACTGCTGTCATAGTAGGCAAAAGGCTCTACCTGCCCAGCAGAGCAGGTAGAGCCACTAAACAGCATAAGTAAGCAACGGTTTGTTATGTTGGACACATCAACTTAAAAGAATTCGCGCGAGTTGAAATTTCCCAAAATCAAGTTGCGTCAGCCAATCAGCGTTGAGAATCAGCTTTGAGAAGTTCCGCCTGTCACCACCACCGTCCTGCCCTTGCTGAATCAAACTGCTGATGAAGTAGCGCTGGTAGCAGCCGTCATTCAGACGCTGTTGTGGGATACCTTACTGAAAAATGACTCGAGTAAAAGTAAAAGTCACCTATTAAAATACTACTTGAGTAAAAGTCTTAAAGTATCTGATATATTCTGTACTTAAGTATCAAAAGTATTTTTTTTATATAAAATGTACTGAAGTATTGAAAGTAAAAGTACAAGTAAATGCTGTTAATAAAAAAGCAAAGCGTCCGAATTTTGGGAATTATGAAGTGTATTCTTTTAAGTACTGTGGCCATCATGACCAAGGACAAGGAGTTGTGTTGATAACATAATTGTGTTTGCTGTGATCCATCCAGGAGCAACAATGTTCAACATAATATATTGTACAGAAGTATATTTTTGCATCTACTATGAACTTATCATCATAATTCTCCAAACAGCAATATGACACTATGAAGGAGTTGTAACAGTGTGGTTATAAGTATGCTCATTCTACCGGGCCGTGGGTCCCTTGGTACCGGACCGCACAGAAAGAATGAATGAAAAATAAAAATAAAATGTAAAAAATCAAAGCCGGAAAGATGTTCTATTGTGAAAAATGACCGGATACATCCGTCTGTGGTAACCTCAGACGGAACCTCTTGACACATGTCAAGATGTTACGTTACTCTAAACATGAAACTTAAGTCTGTCTCAACTCTGCCGGTGTTCTGGATTAAAACCAAGACAGAGCATCCTGAGATCGCCAAAAAAAGATCTGAAACCTGCTTCCATTTCAACATCCTGTCTTTGTGCAGCGGGTTATAAGTTAAGCAGTAGACTGGACATAGCGGTTTAGTTAGGAGTAGACTGGACATAACAAACACATGTCGGGTGTCGCTGCTCCCGTCTCCCCCCGAGATGGGACCCGATCCGTGAACATATTGTTTTACACGTAACTGGTTCGTGGCGCATAAAGGTTTGGGACCACAGGACGAGAGGATGTAGAGGGCAAATGCAGAATATTGTGATTCGCAAAACCTGCTTCGTGGAGTCTGTTCCACCACAGTCCATGATGTGTTTTTTTCTTCTTCTAAAGATAGATTTGATTGTAGCGAGTAACGAAGGTTTCATGGGAAATGTATCGGAGTAAAATTATTAGTTTTCTTTGCAAAATGTAGTGAAGTAAAAGTAAAAGTCAACAGAAATATAAATAGGAAAGTAGAGTACAGATATCTTAAAAAACGACTTAAGTACACCACTGGACTACGGATAATATTATGAACCCAGACGCGATGGAGTTTGATGTTCCGACATATGTGGAATTTAAGTATAAAGAGAACTAGTGGTTATTTCCATGGTGGATGGCGGAAACGGTAACGGTGTTTTTACGGAGATAAGCCAGACTATGGAGCTAAATCCAGTTCATATGTATTGTTCATTTGAAAATAAGATTTGAACCTGAAAAATCAAGTTTTGATATTGAACTTTGAACTTTGTTTTCAGTTTTTAGTAACAGATTTTATATTTTCAACTTTCACTCTTTAATTTTACAGTTTCAAATCTCTTTTTTTCGGGTTCAAATTTTTTTTCAAGTTCAAAACTTTTTTTCAGATTCAGATCGTTTTTTTTCAGGTTCAGACTTTTGGCCTGGATCTGGCGTGGGGGCGTGGTTTCAACTGCAGGGGCGTGGTCTCATGAGTGACAGCTTAACAATTAAGGCTGAGAACCAGCCATTATGACTCACTATACCTTCATACAGCATATTCACGGGATTGGCAGTAAACTAAATTGACGCCAGTGACACAGTTATGTTTAGCAAGCTGTTTTAGACCATACTTGGCATGAATGACAGTATAAGAGCTAAACACTATGCCAGGTTGTGCCTTTCAAAAACGACACTATAAAATCTGACAGATTGTATGATATCAGAGAGAGATATTGTGAGCTCATCACCTCAGAGTCCTGACTAGATCATCTGTGAAGGCACCAGTCCTCTAAATATATAGTGGTAGTGGTATATGAATGTATTTCATTAGTGTGATTCTATGTGTGTAACAATCTGCATTCATCCTTTGATACTGTTGCAAGTACAAATTAAGATACTCCAATCAAATGTAATAAACAAAAACACTTGACAGAGCAAGTCTTGACCCACTTTTGCTGTCGGCAATTAAACCACATAGGTTGACATAAACATCATGAACGATGTAGTAATTAATTACACTCAATTGTTGTACTTATATAACCTCCAGACCACCTCACAACCTATTTAACACCCTGTCAGCACAGATAGGGAGTCATTGTACAGTACAGACTCGGGAGAAAATAAGTATAGTCTAAAAAATGAAGGGCAAATAAAGGGACATGGAGGCCTTTCTCTCATATGTACAACTCATGTAATGAGGGTCATAGTGCCCTGGGCTACTCAACTGTACAGACAGGGAAAATAATTTAATTCATGAAGGAGGAGTAGTAGTTTTCCATATCAAAGAGGGTTGGCATCATTTTGTTTGAAAGGCAAATTTTCAAATCTTACAAACCCAATATTCTCTTTCTGATTGAAATTCCAAGTGTCTGCCCTCCCTCTTTGCCTGATTGGTGTGTCAAGAGGGTTTCCAGACAAAGGTACTGGATTCAACTCCTCGAGGCAATTGTCGGCTTCGAGTGTTAAGAGCAGTAGGAATCTGTGGGGGTGCACTGTGCAAAAAAAAATCTTCAGACAGCGAATCCCAAATGCATTGCGGGGTTCGTGTTCCTTACATGGCGGGGAGACACAGTGGTGTCAGACAGAGGGCTTGTGTTTTAAGTTTGATCCTCTCTGTGTCCTCATAGGCTGCAACGGCCTAAGCATGGCAGCACTCACTCCTCCGCAGGATTTCCATTCAGATTAGACATTAACAAGCTAATTGTCCCCCTTGGGTTGGACTGCTCATTATCTGAGCCAATGCACATAATTCAGTGAAGCAGGAGCAGAAATAGAGGCCACGGCGGGCTGACACATACAAGCATGGTCAGTGGCTCCGTAAACCACAAATAGGCATCCACATAGACGGCCTGTGGTTGTACTGAGCCTCAGCTCTGTGCCTGGCATCCCTCTGTAAACGGGAAATCAAGGCTACAGTTTGGACTTTTTCCCCTGAGCACATAACCAGCTAGCAAAAAATTATCCAATCTCTTGAATATTCTAATTCATTTTTGTCTGTGTAGGGCATAGACCGGATAAAAAGCTCCTCCACTCTGAGAAAAGCCGGTGTTTGCCATGTGATGTTTATAACCTTAAATCATGCACATTAGTCTGTGTTATCCAGCAACTCCAGTTCTTTGACATGCTCTTTTCGTGTGAGAAAAAACTTTACTTCTCTGCTGGTAGCAGCAGGAGACACATTTGGTTCCCATCCATGCCTTTGGCAGGTGAACATTTGGTACCATTCACCCTTCCCCAATGAACACACAACAACAGTCCCCTTATGCTCTAACAAATAACTCCTCTTCATGGCCAACGTGTGTCTTTATTTCCACACACAATTGAGTCATTTTGGGATTTACCCTTTGTTTGTACAGCTGCAGTCACAGGATTAGGGTTGACTAGGGATGATGGCAGAGAACACACGATTCTAACCAAATGCACGACACCAGGCACTGGCTCAATTGCCATCACAAATGCCATCTTAGAAAGCTGACCGAAGATTTCAGAATATACCATGAGTAATATCAACAGATGATAACTAGGGATGCAGCAATACCACTTTTCTTCAGATCAAGTACAAGTACTTATTTGAGTACCAATAGGTGTACTGAAAAAAGCTTGTCACTTAAATGAGAATAATAATTCAAACTTAGATAGCGCTTTACTAGATTCTCAAAGACGCTTAATAGTGCTGATCCACCTTAAAGGTCAATCGACCTTAAGTGCACCTGAGCCAGAGTTGTAGCTAACCCCCCTTTTATCATCAACTAGCTGCCGAGCAAGACACATGAGCTGTACATAAATGTGCTGTACACACATGAGCTGTACACACATGTGCTGTACACAAATGTGCTGTACACACACCTCACTGTGACGTCCTCAGCTCTCACGTTGCTGCTCATTGTCACGCATGCTCTCTCTCCACCAGACACTCCCTCACACCGGGCTGGCGGAAACACAGAGTATACCAGGCACACACACAGCTGACAACCTCGCAGCTAAACTAATTGATGCAGTGGAGACTTTACTGGGAAAGTGGCTATACGTGTCCATGAAAATGCACGCAACGTCGTGGCTTATATGTCTCCCAAAAAGGTGAACTGGGGACTTGGTTGCCTGTTTTACGCAAACACTGCAGCTGCCGATAAATGATGCTATAAACGTGTTTGTGCAGCTTTGTGCAGGCTCATGAGGCTCTACAGACGAGGTCAATGTCACAATGCCGTAGTGGTAGCAGGTGCGGCTGTATCGGAGCAGTTTCATGAATACGAGTACATGAGCACAGTATCGGACTCAATACAGATCGGTAAAGGTGCATCTCTAATGATAACGTTATGTCCGTATCTGTGAAAGATGTGTGCTCTAAAATATATCATGAGGACAGAAGCTGAGAAGGGACAAAAACACATCTCAAAGTGGCGACAATACATTCAAGATATTCCTGAACATCCGAACAGGACGTTTGGACAACACATTTCCTCATCACAACGTGTCACTTTCGGTTGTTCATAACTCTGTGACAACAATCACATATTTGTGCATATGTGTATGCCATCAGGGGAGGCGAGCAATGACTGTCAGAAGTGACACGTGATGACTGGGTTTGCTAGACACGCCATTATCACGACTCTCACACCTCAGGCAAGTACGCTTTTGTGTGTGTGTGTGTGTGTGTGTGTGTGTGTGTGTGTGAGAGAGAGAGAGAGAGTCAGCGAAGCGTGATAACAGGGTGCACCTCATGTTCACGTGTGCCTTGTAAGACAGAGCTGCACATCAGCCGGCAGATGGGCCTCATATGAGTGAAGCAGCGCAGCCGGCGCCATGGGAACAATGACTAGCAATGCTGTTATTACACCTCACTACAAACTGGTAATTTAGTGTAATTCTAGTCAGTGTCACAACAGCGCCGATGTGCATTTCAAGCGCTGTCATTTTTTTTTCAGAGGCTGCAAGCTAGTGGATCCACAGTAGAGGAGACACCATCTTTTTGGGTGATGTGCTCGTATGACACCCCCCGACCTCTGTGAGCTCAAATAGGGCTGAGAGGCAGAGATGTCAGACTTGGTGGGTGATCAGCGGGGACAGTATCCAGCCGTCCCATGTCAGCACAGAACTGTCATTTGTGTATGTGTGTGTGTGTGTCTACATCATCTCTGGAGAGTGGAGGAGGCGCCAAGGCAGACACAGTGACTCACACTGTGAAAGGGAAGGGGAGTGAGGGACAGAGAGAAAGTGCCCACATGATCCAGCCCACACCACCCACAGAAACTAAGAGCGTATTCACACTGAGGTTACGCACACACGTGGCACATATGAAAGAAGTAGCCGCTACATCAGTGTGTCAGACAGGCTTATCCATAATGGGCAAAGCAGGCTGTAGCAGTGAATCAAGCACTTATACAGAGAAGCCATCCTGTATAATACAGTGCTCACAATTAAAGTAGACATTCAGAGAAGATGGTTAAAAGCTTGCGCAAATCATCATGTTTCAGTCGACATACAATTCCTGCTTTCTTGCAGTCACAGCTTGAAATATTCTACAATTTGGATTTCACATGTTGAATAGAAAATGCCTTTGATCCAGACTGTGAGTTATTTGCCCATGCATGAGGCATTATGAGCAGACTACTGTAGTATTGATGCCAAAACACAGAATGTACATAACCACATTTTTCCCAAACATCTAACCTGCCGACAGTATAGCAGCAGTGTGATGCAACGTATCCTCCACACAGATAGAAAATCTTTGGCGTGCAATTACCAAATTAGTCGAGAAATTAATTTCAACCCAGTGAACTGACACAGAAACGCACTGAACTGCTAATCTGGGAGCGGGAGGGCTAAAAGTCCTCTGGAATTTAAAGTTTAATGGATTAATGATGTCAAGGCTCTCAAGTGGATAGGTCTGTAGCACAAAGTAACTCTGGAGGAATTAAATTGCTTATGCTGTATGTCAGAAAGCAAGCCTAAGGACTCCGCTGGTACAGTATAGCTGCTCCAATGTGGAGCACCCAGCTTCTGTGCAGTCTTAACTACCCATGATGCATCAGAGCTCTTGTCTCTCGTCTTTTATTTCATCTGCCTGGCATTTCCTTCCACACAGGGTCTGTAAATGGCCTCAGTGTGAGTCAGTGAAACAAGTTTTTCTCAACGTGTGACATTGCCGATTGTTTTCTGAAAGCCCACCCAGGGACACAGCATCATGTAAGGCCTCATGCAATCACTGGTCACTCAGTCAGCGCGCAGTGATTAGTCATAGCCAAAGAGTCTAAATCCAAAATAAATCATAGGCCTATTTCTGATTGCCCCCTCACACGGAGATTAACACAGCGTTCTTAATGAACTTGGACCCGAAGGCAGAAGACTGAATTAATCATTTTAGCAAGATGAAGTGTATTTGACAAACCATTGTCTTTTTTTTCAAGCAACATTCACATGTAAACTTTAGTATGAAGGTCTCTTTGTGAAAACAGCTAACCTATATAGACCTGGTTGTTGTATAGGAAAGAGCGAAGTACTTGGCCCACAAGACTGAATGTCTCTGTGGGAGCAAACTCTGTTCATGCACACATGTGACCTAAGACACACACACAAAAAACCCATGTTTACAATCACATGCACAAAGATGAGACCAAATGTGACTCCGCATGAAGGTTTAGCAGATGGCATGGATAAAGATTAATTCTGAGCTGAGAGCCTTTCCTTTGTCAGCAGAAGAAGACTTAATAGCCGACATGGTAGAGGTTATTTGAGACTGCATTTATGCCTCAATTTGTTTGGTTTGTTTAGTTGCAAAGTTGTAAAGTATATATGAGTTTTCCAGACGTAATTCTGATTTTGAGGTTGAAACTACGAGAAATTACGAGCATACACGTCAGCAGATGCTTACAACCATGTTATCTGTGGTCATGAACAGAACGTCAAATACCATGACAGAGACTCTGAGTTTTGAGTTTATTGAGCTTTAAAATGGGCGCTACAAACACAAGCATTTTTTTTCTCACCACTTTTAAAAGCTTGCAGCCATAAACACCGCCCGTGTTTCGGTTTAACGAGAGACCGTGTTCAGCCACCAAACTGGACTAAAGCTGCAGGCACTTATTTTGCTCTCCCACCTTCTTGTTGTAGCCTCAAACCAAATAATTGCCCTTCATTACACTATGTATGAGCTGAGAGCCGATATGGCATCAACATGATCAATACAAGGCTTGTGTAAGCGTCACAACATCCTTCTGCATACCCCAAAACTAAAGAGGGAGAGAGGGAGTTTAATTAGGAAGGTCTCAGCCTGCACGGTGGGGCTCTGTTTCACATATAAATGAAGGTATTCATAGTCTGGTTTCTGCTCTATAACACATTCTCTCCTTCATAACCTTTAAGAGAAAAAGGATTAACTTGTCGTGTTTTTGTGATTCTGAAAAGTTCACTTTTAATACGTGAACATTAAAACCTCTCACTCAAAGACAAAAAATAGAGAGCCCAAATGGTGATAGGCCACCACAGGAAAGACTTGGAGTTCTTCCACTGTTACGCATGGGAGGCTGCCAACATGGATGTGCAGCATCAGTATTTCAAGGTGACTCCCTTGGAAATAGTTCTGGTTTAAAACCGTTAGCATTACAATAACATGTGTTTAAATTTTATGGACAGTAAACAAAACTGAACTTTCACAACAGGAATATATCACGTTGTGTAGAAAGGACATATTAAAATGTGCACTGTGTACAACCTCCCAGAATCTCCATAGACCGAACCAAGAAGGCAAACTTTCAACCCTGCCCGAGGCAGCTCATCCCCGATCAACTCCTCAACAACTTGAATGAACAGTTTGATGATTAATATTCGCAGGCGAGTGTTTCGCATTTCATTGTTGTTTAATCATTATGCCCCTGGTGTGTTAAGGCCATACCCATATTTGTATGTTAACAATAAGTAAATGACGAAGTGTTTGTGAAAGGTGTTGCTTGTAGTGATGAACCCACAACAAATTACCAACCAAGGCCCACCCACTTTAAATCACTAGCGAGAGGAGCAATATAGAAATATAGAAATCCCTCATGTGAAATAATCAAAATTGTGACAGATAGTGTGCACATTCATTTGAATGTTCCCTTGTAAACATCATAACAACTGTCTCATTAAGTCACTAAAAGAATAACTTCATCACTCGCTGAAAACATTATTTTTTCTCAGATGTTTAAACAATAAAATGGGCTCAAAGTTGAAGTAAATGATTAATCCGTAAAAACTAATTTAGCACAAGTCTATTCTGTTCGTTATGCTGTGTATCAGCTAGTCCATCCATTTCCTGGTTTAGTGGGAAGAAAATAACCTGCTTTGTATTTATGAAATGAGCGAAAAGGACAGACGTATCAGCCAAACACAACCTTGCTCGGGGGAGCGCGCAAACAGCCGACCTGGTCCTTCTAATAATTCCTGTTGCGTGCTTTCCTCACCTGGCCAGTGTCTCCCCAGGGTAGGTGACAGGGGTCATGATGCGGAGGACGGTGGGCCAGATGCGAAAGCAGAAGCCCCGGGAACGAACTACGACAACCAACACCATAGTCATCATCATATCTTCATCTGTAGCACCCCCATTATGTGTAACCATGGCAACAACCTGCACGAGAAGGGGCCACTCACCCTCGAGGTTTTCTGAGTGTCAGGGTCAGTGCAGTGGCCTTCAAACTGCCTCTCTAAAACACGACGGAAAACTACTTTGTTTAAAAGGAATTCATCAGACGTTGTTCCTCTTCTAAAACACCATGAACATGTTTTTCTCCTTCGACTCAGATGGAGAATGAATCATCCTTTGAGATTGAGGTTGAATGACATTCATGACACACAGAGGCTTTTGTGTAGGAAGCTCCACATTTTGCAGAGTATAGTATATTTTATTGGAGTCATGAGTGGAACATAGTGAGAAGTCCAGAAGTGAATAATATATCCGACACGGCAGACAATTTCTCGTTTGCCATTTGAGGCTTTTCCCAAAGCCACATTACATAATAATGCAGTGTTTGTTCAAAGCACTATGAATCACAATTACAAAAGGCAGCCACACAAGATATTCATATTCATTTAAATACTAATTAGCACATTACAGAGACGCATGAGACCATGCAGTCATTGTCTCTATTTCTGGTGAATTAGGTTTGCCTTGCAACAATGCAATGTCACGAATGATAATGAAATTGTTTTAGTTTCAACAGAGAACAATGATTTGAGTGTAGTTGGGATCAAAGATGGGTGTGGTAGCAGGGGGTTGGAAAGTGGGGAAGGGGAGGAAGGGGGTATTCGGCCCCACTTTATGCCCAATTATGTGACCTTTCTCAAGATGGTCTCTAGTTTTGTGAGGTGCTTCCATGTGTTTGTCCTATGTGTACTTTGTATCTTCTTCAAACCTGTGGTTCCTGAAGAACTCTGAAACCAGGCATATGCAATTGACAATATTTACTTCATTGAAGAACATGTAACTAAAGATTAGATCTCTCAGCTGTGTATCTACACTCACTTTTCTTTCCCGACCAACTTTGAATCAGCAGCTAGATAATCAATATTGTACATATTAGTAAGTACTCTCCATTAAAGTGGTACACCTATTTACTGTATGTCCTTACTATGGAAGGCTACATTTAAAAACACATGTTTTTCCTTCCCTATTTGGCCCTCTGCCCACACTGAGATGACATTTTGAATACTGGGCTTTTTGAAAACAGTCTACAAACTGGGTATATCTATAGTGCTAGCAGATTAGTTTAGTGAGGAACCAGTATTGGGAGTTACTCATTCAAAAGGTAATGTGTTACATTACTGGATGCTTTACTTTTGTTTCTCAGCCCAGCTCCATCAAAGGTACCTTTAAACAACTCAAATGCTCCACATTAATTTTCCATCTCTCGTAATTTCAACAACAAAAAGGGAAAACATTCGAAACTATTAAACACGTGTTTTCATAACGAAATGTTTGCTCATGCAAAAGGTGGCATGCTTGTTGCATTTTTTTTATTTAGCTGGTGTAATGTGGACATATTCTGAATTGTTACTAGCAATACATCTTTTTTTCATGATTACTTTCACACTACCAACCATTTGTGTGTCCTCTCGTGTTAAGTAGAGCATTATCGTATTTTTAACGAGGCAACCAGTTAGTTCATGAATGACTTGTTCCATTAACATAAATATTCAACATACTGGGTGTTATATAATTAGTGAAAACATTGATACTGGATGTGTGTGTAAGAGATTAAGATCATGAATATGTGTGTGATCAAATATGTAATATGCTATAATATGTATCACTGAAAAAATTAACAAATTAGTTGAAAAGCGCCGACATGATAGGATTCAAAACAAAGACAAGACCAATCAACAATGTCAGATATGATTTGCAGAGAAGACCTGAAGATGGGTTTCAGGTTCAGTCAGAAGCACACACTGAGTAAGGTCACCTTTGGCATCTGGGTTGTGACTCATTCATCAGCAGGGGAAAGGTTAGGCTCCACGCTTCTGTGAAAGTGCAAGTCATGCATGATCATTCTTTACTCTAGGCTGAATGATGTGCATCCTATCCTGTATTTAGTCAACATGTCACATCTCATCTCTGTGTGTGTGTGTGTGTGTGTGTGTGTGTGTCTCAGTCGAGAACACAGTGTGACCCAGTGAATGTGTACTTAATATTGTATGTACATACATCTGCACTCACGCCACATGAACGCATGGACATATGATGGATGAGTGATATGTGACGAATATCCATTGTCACCCCTCGGAAACCTCCGGCTTCTGTGTCAGATGAGCCATGGTGATGGGGAACACCTCTTGTTTCTGTGTGTCGCATCAGACAGCATTAAATCTCAGACGACAGATAGACACAGAGGAAATAAGTCCATGAAACATTAGGCAGAAGCTTCCCTGGAGGAGACTGTTAATAATATACATATATCTTCAACCAAAGGCTTATCCAATGTGGCATGTCTGCAGCACTTTTTGGAGTGTCTACTTCAGCCCCAGACACCGGGCTCAATCACAAGCGCATGGGAATGGGACTTCTGTGACAGTGGGCTTACCGAGGGTAAGGCATGGCCGAATTGATTCCAACGTCTTATCGGCCTCTTGCTAAGCACCGTGCTAAACGGCCCTGTCAGAATGCCATTGTAGCTCAAACAGGAAGAAGATTTAACTGCAACTAAATCACAACTACAAGTGCGGTTATTGTGATGTGCACCACTGTGAGGAAGTGCAGGAAATTGGGTCGAAGAAATATAATGAGCGAGGTAATTTAAAGAAAAAGAAGGAAATGAGCAATAACACTCACGAAGACGGAGGTGGGAGGGGATGGGAGAATCTATGACAGAAGTTGTAAATCCGCATTTAATGCTGCGCTCTCAAATTGTATCTGCGGAACATCAAAGAAGCCCCCCTTCTCCCCTCTCACAGAAATCTAAGAAAGCAAAGCACTCAGAGGATTATTCTCCTCCAATTGCATACGCTCACACTGATGGGATCCTTCACCCCTCAGTAACCGAGCCCCCCTCCCACACTGAGAGTGTATATATATATATATATACTTTTCTCTCTCTCAGTGAGTCTCTCTCAGTGAGTCAATCCTAAAGAGATGTAAAGATATGTCTAGAAAAAGAAAAAGAAAAGAGAAAGAAAAAAGAAGAAGAAATGAAAGTGAGGGTTTTCCCTTTTGAAGGCCCAATTAGAAGCCTTTAACTATCTACACACACGCAAGGAAAAAATCAAGACCAATAGATATTGGTATCTTCTTCTTGAATGGGTCGAGCTTCAAATATACTACATTTCCCATAATGCAACCAACAGCATCCTTTCGGTTCACCTTTCCAGCCTAAACAAGACAACCCTGATGACATCACCAGGGCTTATGTCTCATGCTGTGTTCGGCCAGAACACAAGTTACATTTTAGAGGTCATGCTGCTGCGTGTAAAGTCAGTAGAAAGACATGAGTAGGTGTGAAAACATGGCAATTTGCACATGGAGTTGCGAATTCAGGCTACGATGTGTTGGTGGCAGTGACTGAAAAAGATGCACTTATCCTCCTTTAAGAATCTAGTGTTACATCATACATGTACCGAGACTATAGGAAATAGAAGAGCGATGAAAATGACAATTAAATCCTGGTGATTTCTGAGATCAGTCAATTTGTGGTTAATAAATGGTCCAGCGAGGAAATTAAAGCAAATAACATAAGAAAAAGTTGTGCTTCACTTTCTGCCTGAACACAACATCATCCTATTTTCCTACATTACACAACTGTTTTCACCAGGGATGCACCGACCTGTTTTTATTTTTATTGTCACCGATACCCAATCCATGCTATTTGAGTCATTATGTCCTATGTCAGGGGTTACTGATTGGCGGACCGTGGTCCGGTTCCAGACCCAGACGCCATTGTATCTGGACCTGAACGAGAAACCGAGTAGTCAGAGAATTACGTGAGTCCGAGGAGTTCTTTAACAAGGCGAGACCAGCTCCTTTAACCATCCCACCGGCAGTTCAAAACCAGTATGTCTCATATGTTCAGAAACAAAGCACAACTCTTTTGAGCAAATGTACCCACTCACATATGGACAGAAAAATAAACCTTTGAGCCCAATATGATCTGAATCTGAACACATTCATTCTCTGCCCAACAATGATGTGAGTGGAATAGAGCTGAAACAAGTGGTTTTAATAACCACAGATAAAGTCCCTGCACACAAATTCATCTTATAAGAAGCTGACAAGAATATAATATTGTGGTTTTTATGGGTGACATCACTTCACACCTGAATGAACTGAATTTAGAGCTGCATGGCAATTCATCCAATTCATTTGTCTAAAATTAAGTACTTTCTTTTAGGATGCACATTTTTCAAAAGCTTTCTGTTATATATATATATATATATATATATATATATATACATATATATATATATATAACAGAAAGCATATATATATATATATATATATTTTAATCCAGTCCTTTTAGATTATTTATAATTCATTCAGTTCAATTTGAAAACTGACAATAACAATGGTTGAGCTATTATTTATTTATTTAATTTGACAATCAGTTGTTGAATACATACAGACGTTAATACAACTGCAGACTAATTCAATATGCATGGGACTAAATCATAGCGCTAGTTAGACATTATTGTGACCTTTGTTTGAGTAAATTCAGTCTAAATGGACCTTGTTGAATTTGGATTCCTGTGTATAGTCCTAGTTTTTCACGGGTTATGTCATATTTTGGTCTGACATTAACTGACCTTTATGGGTAGAATTGGTGGAATGCCTCTTGACTAAATATTTATAGTGTTAGAAAACCACTTCAGGCAAAAGTCAGGACTTAATTTCTTTTGTATTGTCGGGATTCAGGCAAGAGAGAAAGCTAGCTAACAACGCATCTGAGCAGACAGTATATCAAACAAAAATCATACAGATACAACAGCACACTGAGAATATCCAGTCCATAACAGACCTGGATAAAGTGCCCGGGAAAAGAGGATTGCAGCCCTGCATTTACAGATAATCTTTGGAACGAGGGAGGGCAAAGAGAAACCTAGGAATTGTGTTAACAAAATGAAGGGGAAAAAAGAGCATCAGGCCTGCTTATCTCTGAAAGGCTCCTGCTACCCAACCGGGTCAGATGAATAAAGAGGTTTTAACCTAATTTATCATGCCACCACCGTTCTGACCATGCCTGACCGCAGCGACCTAGGGACAGTGTGTGTAAGTAATGGAATTAATCCTTTTTTTTTTACTTGAAATACACAGCTGGAGCCATACGATAAATGCTTTTGGTTGAGGCTGCACATCAAAAGATGTTGTCTTCAAACACATTTTCAGCTAGTGTTCTGGTTTCCATGAAACACTTCAAATGAACACTACAAAATAGTGAGCACATTTGGTCTGAATATTCTTTGCTTCAGATAACAAGTGCATTTTCATAAAAGAGCACAAATATGGTAATAAGGACAGCAGTTTGAGTGGCTCCGTGGTGGCAAAGACAAAAGCAAATGAATATGCATGGGGGAGAGCAGTAATAGCCCTTGAACTAATTTACTTCCATCCTGAGTAATGACTCATCACGTGGAAAATGATGGTGAGGGTAGGATCAAAAATCATACCAAGAACGTGTATCCCAGGATTACACTGCCCCCTGCTGGACAAAACAACAACACACTTACGTAAGAGAGGTTACAGCCGTGAGTGAAATGATTTTATCATCCATTCTTAGACTCGTGAATACATAAACTCACAATGATGCAAGCAGGTTTCATAAACGTGTGTGTGTGTGTTTTCTCCCTCCTTCGAATGTCAATCAATTGTTAGAGCTTTTAGGTTTTTTAATTGTTTGAGGAGATTTGCAAAACAAATCACCTGCTTAAAAGGGTCATTTTGAGGTTGAGTGGTTTCATTTAAGTTTATTCCAGAACCAGATGCTAGCTGTATAAAGTATCACTAAATACATTTACACATGTTGTGTGCAAAAGACACATTTCTTCTCTTTCAGGTTCACTAAATCAAAAACTAACAGTAGAACATTGCATGGTGCAGTTTGTTTTGTTGGTGTATTTTTCCACTTTCAATACCTGCAAAGTAAATGTTCAGGGACAGCTTGCTCTTGCAAATGTGAAACAATATACTGACAGCAGGTTTACATCGAGGTCAGAACTTATGTTTTCAATTAAATAAAAGGTATAGATGGAAAACTGAGATTGAAACAAGAATGTCTTCACAATAGAGATGCTCACAGGGCCAGTGTGCAGCAGGGCTTTGCATTCAGGCAGAGTGGTTTTGATCTAAACTCTGAGATTGATTACTTTAGTCTCCACCTATACCTAGTGGCCTTGATCCCAAACTCTGAGATTGATTACTTTAGTCTACGCCCACATACCTCGGGGGAATTGTGGTCTTTCCCTCACTTCAGTAAAAGTTCTACTGAGAGAAACTGCATAATCACTCTTGTGATCATTTCTCCCCCTGTTTCATTGGTGTAACATTTTGGAGGCACCGCTGGGATTGCTGCTCCGATGTCCAGTGTCCACAACCTGTTTGCTGAATTCTGAGCCAGCTAAATCCCCACATTACAACCCAGGCAGGTTGCAGTGAAGGAAGTTTGCTGTTCAAGGAGAGCTGGAAGCTAGAGGTTGAGTACATGTCACCTGAGGCCGGTTGGAGATCATCAGGGAGAGAAAAGACCATCCAGTTCAGAGTTCCTTTACAGTTAACATCTATCCTGCCCTGTCACCATGATGACAACCCTGGAAGCGTTACAGGAAGAGATAGTAGGTGCATTACCCACCCTGACCAAAGACAATCTACTCGAAATCCGTGAGTTTATCAACTTATCAGATAAACAAAGAGCAACTATTAAAGGAAAGTCACGCATGTCATTGGTGACTCATATCTTGAACCACCTTGAAAGAGAGGAGTTGGCAGAGCTAGAAGATGATGGCATGTCTGAATTATTGGTACTGAAAGACTACATCTTTGAGGTGTCACAAAACAAACATGACGAGAAGGCAGGAACACTGAGAGAAGCAGTGGAGCAACAACCAGGATTGAAACTCAACCAGACTACTACTGTTAAAGACATTAACGATATTCTTCTCCAAACCCCTGTCGGCCGACAATTGCCCAGGCAGCCCTTAGCCAGTGCTCAGCCACCGCAGAGCACATACTGGCGCAAAGATTTAAAAATTGCTGGTCAAATTGGCGAACCAGGCCAGAGAGATAAACTGACAGTCTTGCTCACCAGATTGAGAATGGACTAAGCAGAGGGTATCCTGAGATATAAATAGTAGATGCTGTAATCAGGGCTATTTCTCCTGGCTCACAGCAACGCAGCTACTTGGAGGGAAAACCCCACCTTACCCTTCCCACTCTTAGATGATTCTGCGCTCGCACTTCCAAGAAAAGACCGCCACGGAGCTTTACAAGCAGCTAGCTTCAGAAGCACAGCATAGCAAAGAGACCCCTCAAAGTTTCCTGATGCGAGCCTTAGACCTAAGACAGAAAGTACTGTTTGCGTCCCAAGAGTCAGAATCAGGGCTTAAGTATGATCCAGCTCTAGTTCAGCGCATGTGTTTACACACAGTACTTACTGGTCTTCAGAATGACAGTATCAAGATAGATATGCAGCCCCTCTTGTTAGATACTGACACCTCAAATGAGCTTTTACTGGAGAGGTTAAACATTGCCTGTGCTAATGAGACTAAAAGAAGAGACAAGAAGAGCTTCAGCACTCCACAGCCAGCTACAAGTGCAAGCATAGTACAGTCAGAAGACCCGCCATTTGCAAAGGTTCCTGTAAAGGAAGCTTAAACAAAAGTGCCCCCTGAGTTGTTAACAGAGTTAGCAGACCTGAGGACAGGTGTTGCCTCTCTTAAAGGCCTCAGTGCAGAAATAGCTCAGATTAAAGAAACATTGCAGCAGCATATGTTTTAGTCACAGCCCTATGCACAACCACCTGTACATCAACCGCCCTGCTTATGTTGCAAGAAGGTGTTTTGTCTGCCAGCAGGCAGGGTCAGAGGAACGTTGCACGCACTGCTACCACTGTGGAAGTGGAGAACATTTTCAAGCTGTATGTAAAAATATCCATCCATCTGATACTGGCCCGGCCCGTCTGTCAATTGTTTTTATTCAATGTGGCCCCTGAGCCAAAAAGTTTGCCCACCCCTGCTCTAACCCAACTGACCATGACATTGTTTTGTTTGGGCGCACTGTAATTGGAACAGCACAAACCATTCTGACTGTGATGCCTACCCAAATCTTTGAAAAAGTTGCCACATCAGCTAGAGTGAATCACACTAGCACCCAAACTCCCTGTAAAACTACTGAACAGTGGGATCCACCTGTAGATGTAAGTCACCTAGATGAAGGACAAAGACAGGTAGTTAGACAGATGCTGAGAGAAGAATGTCATTCCTTTTCAAGGTCAGACGATGATATCGGCTGCATTGAAAGGTTGAAAATGAACATCTCTCTCAAAGACCCTGAACCAGTCAAACGCACATACATATCAGTGCCAAAACCCCTGTACCAGGAGATGAAGGGTTACCTCCATGACCTAATAGCACAGGGTTGGGTGAGAAAGTCTAATTCTTCATATTCCTCACCTGTCGTGTGTGTTTGAAAAAAGGATGGCACCCTTCGGCTGTGTATAGATTATAGAGACCTGAATAGGAAGACATATCCTGACCGCCAGCCTATCCCTCGGGTTCAAGACATCATGGACAGTTTGGGTGATAATTCCTGGTTCTCCCTCTTGGACCAGGGAAAAGCTTATCACCAGGGATTTATCTCCGAAGAGAGCAGACCAGTGACAGGTTTTGTTACACCGTTTTTATTCCCGTTTTTATTCCCTTTGGCCTCATGAACGCCCCTGCTGCCTTCCAGCCTTGTATGGAGGAATGTTTGGAAGGGCTCC
Source organism: Taurulus bubalis (assembly GCF_910589615.1). Lineage (NCBI taxonomy): Eukaryota > Metazoa > Chordata > Actinopteri > Perciformes > Cottidae > Taurulus > Taurulus bubalis. The sequence goes on from NC_136589.1 coordinate 28,540,194, forward strand.
GGGATAACATCTGCATCCCTTATCTGGACGACACACTGGTTTACAGTAAGAACTTTGAAAGTCATGTGGATGATGTGCGAAAAGTGCTGAAACGTCTCAGGGAGTATGGCATTAAACTCAAACCAAGTAAGTGTGATCTCTTTAAACCTGAGGTCCGTTATTTGGGAAGAATTGTGTCTGCAGAGGGCAGCAAAGTTGATCCAGCAGATTTTGAAGCAGTGAGGGCATTAAAAAAAAAAGTCGGAAAAATATTTTATTTTGAAAAAAAAACGGATACATCCGTCTGTGCGTAGCCTCAAACGTAACATCTTGACACATGTCAAGAGGTTCCTTACGTTACCCCAAAAGTGAAATTTAAAAGTCCGTTACAACTCTGTGTTCTGGATTGAAATCAAGGCAGAGTTACTGAGATTGCCAAAAAAGCTCTGAAACCCTGCCTCCATTTCAACATCCTGTCTTTGTAAAGCAGGTTTTAATGAAGTGACAGAGTGACATAAAGGTTTAAGTTACGGAGTAGAGTCAGTAGACTGGACATAAACAACAGACGTCGGGGGTCGGTCCTTTTCTCCCGTCACCCCGAGACGGACCGGCTCGTAGCAGAGAAACAATGCTCAGGGCTCCACTAATGCAGCGTCATGGTGAGATGTATCTTTATGCACTTTATAATTGTCTTCATGCCGGTCGTATTACGTCATATTTATTACGTCATATTTATTACGTCATATTTTTTGCCCACACCGTGAAGGCCGGTCCGTGAAAATATTATCTGACACAAAACCGGTCCGTGGCTCAAAAAAGGTTGGGTACCACTGCATTAGAGTACGGCTCCATAGCCCACAGCGGACCCCCGCGCTGTATCTTTAGTACGAGACCGCTTCCTCTGGCCATATATGCAATCTGAGATTGAGCACTATGTGACTAAGGTTTGTACTTGTCTCAAGAAAAGAAAAAACATCCCATGAAACAAGAGCTCCCCTAACAAATATTGTGACAACACAGCCCTTTGAACTGGTATCCATTGATTTCCTACATCTCGATCAATGCAAAGGTGGATATGAGTACATCCTTGTGATTGTGGACCATTTCACACGTTTTGTTCAAAAATATGCCACCACCTCAAAGTCAGGAAAAACTGCTGCAAATCTCATCTTCAACGACTTTGTCCTGAAGTTTGGGTTCCCCTCTCGCATCCACCATGACCAAGGGAGAGAATTTGAAAATCAGTTGTTCACTCAGTTGAAAAACCTCAGTGGCATGGCGGGATCTAGGACGACACCCTATCACCCGATGGGAAATGGTCAAGTGGAGCGTATGAACAGGACTTTGTTGCAGATGCTTAAGACACTGACTGAAACACAGAAATCAAACTGGAAGGAGTCTCTTAACAAACTGTTATATGCCTATAACTGTACCCGATGTGAAGTGACAGGTTATTCACCGTTTTACCTCCTTTTTGGGAGATCACCTAGGCTTCCAGTTGATCTGCTGTTTGGATTGTACACAGAATCAGGATCCAGTGACCAGCGAGACTATGTGGAGAAATGGAAAAAAAGGTATGGAGGAAGCATATGCCATTGCAAATGAGAATGCTCAAAAAGCTGCTTAAAGGAGTAAAAAGCATTATGACTCCAAAGTTAGGAGCTCAGTGCTACAACCTGGTGAGCGGGTTCTGATCAAAAATCTGACACCAAGAGGAGGACCAGGTAAACCGCGTGACTATTGGGAAGACACAGTTCACACAGTAGTGAGACAAATGGGTTCTGACCTGCCGATTTATGAATTAAGACCAGAAAAGGGTAAGGGACGCTCCAGGGTCCTGCACAGGAATCTGCTCATGTCCTGTGACCACTTACCTTTTGAGACACAACCAGAAGTGAGAAAGAATGAGAAAAGCAAACGGAAGAAAAGATATCAGCTCACATTACAGTCTCAAGAGTCTGAAGACAGTGGAGATGAATATGACCTTCACTATGAGCCATTTCAGGTGTCCACGTTGCCTGCAGAATCAGGGATGGAGCCTGAATATGGGCCCCCACCAGTGGAACAGAGAGTCGGAGCGACAGTCCCTGTTGCTATGCCAGAACAGCCTTCTGATGGAGATCTGCTGGAGGAAGCCAGCACACTTGCTGAAAATCTGTCTGATGCTTGCTCACCTCTCCACCATCAAGTGCTGAACTTGGAGAACCGACCTACCAGCTGCCACAAAGGGAGAGGCATCCACCAAGACGCATCACCTATGAGCCGCTTGGTATCCCTTCATGTTACAGCATCCAGTCACCACCACAGCTGTTACCGATCTACCCTACACAAGGACTGGTCCCATGGTTGCCACCCTTACAGCCATACTACCTTCAACCACCCTGTATATATGTACTCTAGGAAAAGTAATCCGACAGAAGGACCATGGACTTTTTGTAGACTGTTCTTTCAGATTGTTTCCAAGGACAATTTACGGACTGTATTATAATGGCGGTCAACAAACACAAATTGTGAATATGGACTGTATTTGAACCATGACCATTGACCTTTGTTCAAGCACCAGCTTGCAGAAGAGGATCTTCAGCGTCAAGTTCATAAGAGACTGTTTAATGTCAGAAAATGCTTGAGTGAATGTCAGGACAACATTTATTTGGTAGGAGAGAGTGTGACAAGTTGAAAGATGTGTTTTATTTCATTGTTTATTTAAGTTGAAATGTGATGTGTTAAAAAGATCGGTTTAAATAACAAGTGTGATAACTGACGTACATAGTGGTTTTGATCTAAACAATCTGTCGAGACACCTGTTAAGTTGTCATTCTGGTGTTTTCCAATTGAGGGCAGGTCTATATATTTTAGGAATGCTTCTATATTCTCTTTAGTTTCCAGTTTTGGTTGAGAGTACAGGGTTTTGTAATATGTTTGGAATGCAGTGTCGATCTCATCCAAGTTATTACTTATTTGTCCTGAATCCGGGTTAAGTATTTTATATATTGAGTGTGTGATCTGTTTCTTCCGTATTTTCTTAGCTAGTAATTTTGCAGCTTTCAGACCTATTTCATAATATGATTGTTTTAAGAACTTGTATTTTTTTCTCTGTTTCTTCTTTATAAATGTCCAAGGTCAGATTTTTAATGACCTTAACTTTGGTCAACATTTGAGTGTCCCGAGTCTCGGCGTGTTGTTTTTCCAGCTCTTTTAGGTTCTTTTCCAGATGTTTGAGTTTCATTTCTTTTTCTTTTTTGAGAGCTGAGGTGAACAATATTAATTTACCCCTGATCACTGCTTTTAAGGTGTCCCATAATATATTTGGGTTCACTTCCCCATTGTCATTTAATTCAAGAAATGTTTTAATTTCCAATTTCACTTGCTGTATTGCCTTTTTATTATTAAGCACACTTGTATTCAGTCTCCAGATTGTTTTTTTTGGCCTACTATCTTAATGTAATGATAGATATATTGGTGAATGATCTGAGATATCTCTAGTTCCTATCTCACAGCTCTGAATCCTATGTCTGTCACTCTGAAACATAAAAATATAATCTATTCTTGAAAAGACTGCATGGGGCGCCGAGTAAAAAGTATAATCTTTTTCAGCTGGGTGTAGGTCCCTCCAAACGTCAAGTAATCCCTCGTCCAAGCCTCTTCTCAGCAATTTAGACGGCGGGGACACTTTTCTCTTATTATTAGAGGTATCCCATTAATTGCTTATTACGGTGTTAAAGTCCCCTGCACATATTAATGTGCCTTGTGATTCTGAAGAAATCAGTTTGAGTATTTTTTTCAGAGTTCTTTGGTCACTTTGTGGGGGTAAATAAACACATAAGTGTGGTCAATCTGTTTTCAATCTTGCCTTGCACAAGGACATATCTGCCTTCAGTGTCCCTGATCTCCCTAACCAAGTCAAAATTGATTGAGTTATGTAGTAATATCGCAACTCCTCTTTTCCTGGTTTTCGTTGAGCTATAGAACGTGTTCTTGTAGCCAAAGTTTTTTAAATTTTTCGTGTTCGACTTGTGATAAATGAGTTTCCTGTAAAAAAAATCTCTTCTCATTTTGGATAATACTCTGCTTCTCTTAACCGGGTTATTTAAACCATTCACGTTTCAGGATGCTACCTTAAAGTTACTGTATCCCATAACAACAGTTTGATCTGTGTGTGTTGGCTATATACGCACAAGTGTTGTGACAATGGCAAATAACAAAACAGAAAACAAAACCATTATTAACAAATTTAAAATTGACTTCCAACCTCAGGGTCTTACACTGCCCTCTTATCTTCACGATCCTATTCTACTAGTGGAGAATTAATCCTACCTCAAATAGGGGCTCCCTCTCTGCAAAAAAACAAAGTCTCTTTTCCTCTTGCGCCGTGAATTTAGCTTCTCCCGGTCATTTGTACTCCTTCCTTATATCGCGGAGCCCGAGAACAAGCAAAAGATCAACAAAACAAAAGTATATATATATATTTATTAAATCGAGGGGAGGGGGTCGGAATTGTCATTATATCAAGCTCATTACTACAAGTGCGGGGCGCACTAAGTGCGTGTGTACGTCTTTGATCTTGTTACCGGGCAGTGTATCTTATTTTAAACACCTCTTTAGCGGTGTGTAAATCATACTGTCCATACCTGATGAATCTCAGTCGTTTATTGTTCATACTTTTGGGCGTTGGTCATCCTTGGGCCTCTCTCGGTTCTGGCCGGTGCCGCTCCCGGTCTTCCTGCTCCAGTGAGCGCCTTGCGTGAGTTGCTGGTCCCAGCTGATGTCGGGTGTCCGCGGCAGGTCCAGTGAGTAGCCTCTCTTCCTCATGTCCTCGGCGGCTCATGTGGTGTTGTTATAGATGCAGGGGCCGTCTTTCCAGTGGATCTTCATCTTAGCAGGGTATGGTGTCTGGAAGCGTATTTGTTCTTCCTTAAGGATCTTTTTTATGTCTTTGTACTCCTTAAGTTTATTGTTTACGTCAGTGGGGTGATCCTGTGCAAACGCCACTGTTTTCCCTTCGTAGGTGATCTTTTTAGCCCACACTGCTTTAAGTATTTTGTCTTTAGTGTCAAATCTCTGGAAGTTAATCAGGACAGACCTTGAGACTGTGTCATCGTGAGGTTTCGGGCCGAGTGACCGGTGGGCTTGCTGGATCTGTAGGTCCGAGTTAGTATCGTCTTCAGAAAGTTGTCCATGAATGTTATCATTGAGCTTCCCTCCGTGCCTTCTTTAATCCCATAGATGCGAATATTGTTCCTGCGCGATCTTGCTTCCAGATCAGTCACCTTGGCCTGGAGCCGTCCCTGCTGTTTGAGGCAGTAAAGCAGCGCGTCCTTCAACTCGGACTTCACGGTCTCCGTTTCCTCGACTCGCTGCTCTGCTTCTGCTAACCGTTCACCTTGGTTGCGGATATCTGCGGCGACATTTTGTAGTTTTTGGTTTATGTCCATCTTAAAGTTGTTGAGTTCCTGTTTAATGTCGTTCCTAAAATCATTTTTGAAGTCTTTTAGTTCCTGTTTGAGTTCCGTTTTCAGGCTTTGGATATCTTTTCCCAGGTTCTGGATGGCCTCAACCGTAGACATAACACCCTCTTCTGCACGAGACTCCGTTTCCTCCTCCGTGGCGGCTGTGTTGTCGTACGCCGCTTTGTTCCCTCTTCCCCCGCTGCTCTTACTTTTGCTCATTGTTGTTTTCTTGCTTCAAGCCCCACTCATTCTGGGCCATTTTTTTTATTTATAAATTGTTTTTTTCTTAATTTGACCAGGAGAGTCTTAGATCTACGACGCCATCTTGAAACGCTCACCGGAAGTCTAATAATAATCCTTAAATAATAAAGAAAATACAAACTATATACAGTGAAAAAGAATAGGTATTAAATGAACTAACTAGACAACAAAAGCAGTGCTAGGGTTATTGAGAGTAATTGGAGTTATTGGCTTGTTTACATTAAGCAATAATCAGCAGGTAATGCAGCGCGTGGTTGAGGTCCATTTTCAGGCTTCTCGGTTGCCCACAATAGAAGAGATTCAGTAGTTTTGTTCTCAAACGATATTCGTACAAGTAGCTTTTAGCTAGCCGTTAAAAACTCAAAGAGTTGGCTCTACAGTTTGGGTTAACGAGGTTTTCAGCTCGTGTTTAGCTGCAAAAGGAGGAATCGGAACGGTCCGCTGCCGTTATAACCTTGTTGGGTCATCGTTCTGTTTCCATGGCATGTACTGACGCGCTGCGACTGTAAAAGACGGAAAGAGATTTTAATTATTTTCTCATTTTTCAAACATTTTATTTTATTATTATTTTGTATGATATTTTTCAGTGTTTTGTTTCCATTCAGTGCAGCTCTGAGTTGTAAATGGCAAAATATGTCTCTGCCATACTTATGCTAACAAGACAAATGAGAGAAAACTTTTTTTTTTCACATGGTTATGTTTTATAATGGGACCGCTTTGTTGAACACAGAAAGCCAAACTGTATGGAAAATGAAATATACTTTTTTTTTTTTCATTCAATGGTGTTGAATCTAATTGTTCTCCCTGTACTTCATCTGTGTTTTCAGTGTGTAAACACTTGTTATTTATACCTCAGCAGATCATAAATATCATTAAAGCTAAATTGGCAATGTTTTGGGTAATTACAATCCATATACTTTTTAAGCAGAGATCAAGGATTTTAGGGGGCTCTTGGACCAGATCAGCTGGTCGTATGCATGGAGGGTGCAGACTAACTACGATCTTGCAGGAAACCACACATCTGTGACCAGGGTTTTAGAGACCTTCTACTGATATTTATTATTAAGTAAGCTGGAATTATTAGTAAGATATGTCAGATCTCAAGCTGGCCTGGTTCGTAGTCATTCTGACCCCTTTAGTGTTGACTTTGGATGGAGTTTTTTTCACATTAAACCATTTTCAGATGAATGAAAGAATCTTAAAAAAGGTTTGGGAAGATATCTTTTGGTTTTAACTTCAACAGATACTTGGTTTGAAGCACTTACGTGTATCAAGTCATGTTTATTAAATCAAGATCCCACTGTTCTCAGGTCAAATTTTAATGAAAATTTACATCAGTGCCTCCTGTGTGTGTTTATTATGAGTCCTGTGAGGATTCCCAAGCAATGTTCCCTCTAATTTTTTTCAGCACTGAGCAAAACATTTTTTTGCTGAGCGCACATTTCAGCACTGTGAGCAATTCGCAACCACGCGACCTGCCGAAAATGACCACAAGCCTGCGTTAGCCATAGGGGATTCAAAGAGATGACAGCAAATGCATCAATACGTAAACAAGGTTGATATTTATTCAATATCCTTTATAATGGCTGGACTTTGGGAACATTTTAATGATGGTGTTTTACCAGTCAGTTTAGTTGAACTTAAAGGATCTTTGTTGAACTTCAATAAGGGGAGGTTATGACTGGTTCACTGGTTATGACTGATAATGTGATATATATATATATATATATATATATATATATATATATATATATATATATATATATATATATATATATATATATATAAAATAAAAGTATCAAAGGTGTTTAGTCATTTCTCAGAAGGTACAACATTTAAGTGGAACTTCATTGAAAGAAAAATGCTAATGCAGTGCTTAACAACAATTATAGGCCTATTAAATTGACATGGTGTCATTTTTCCTAAAGGTAGCCTATATAAACAATTTAATAACTTCATATTTAAATACGTCTGAAAGTTTCATCCTACCTTTGTTAGTTTGGACTATTTCATCTAGCCACTCATGTTTGAACGTTAGGCAGACCATTTTCTGGGGCACCTGCTCTGCCTTTCTTTTCGCCATGGTAGCCTATAACTGCTGGAGTAGGGCCCGCCAAGAGGAGCCTAAACAGCGCCGGCCCTAGCTCATGTGGCGCTCTGGGCGAGCTTCACTCCTGGCGCCCAGAGGAGGACAGCGGGGGTGGGGGGTGCTAACTGAGGCAGAGCGCTAGCAGAGGCACAGAGAGCGCATGTCGAGAAACGGGACGCTGATTGGCCAAGAAGACTCGACACATCAAAGATCTTATTATTGTGAAGATGGCTCACTCCTAGCTCAGAAAAACTGGAGCAAAAAAGATTTTTAACCCCTGAAAGAAAATCGTTTGTGCGGTCTGAAAAATGTGCGCGGTCTGAAAAATCTATTGCGCGGCCACTTCGACTGGCCTGGCGGCCGCGCCCGCGCGCCGCTTAGAAGGAACACTGTTCCCAAGGTCACAATTCTGCCCTAAACTGCCCTGTGGTTGGAGGTGTCCCAGTCAGTGGTGTACATAATGATGTACATAATATGGTTAAATCTGACAAATTGCAATTTGAGGTTCGTCATTGGTATTGCAATTATGCAAAACATAATGCCAGCTTCACGAAATACTGATCATAATATTTCGTAGATAATTTTTTGGCACATTGAATATTCTCTGAATTTACTGCAAATTTAAACTTGATTATCAGAATAAATATTTTGGTCCAGAAGGATGGACGAATGAATGTACTTAATTCACAAGTAAAGGTAGGACCATGCATACACTGCAGTAGTCTATATGGCCTATTTGTATTGAATGAGTATAAATTGTGGAATTGCGATGGCAAATTCATATATTTGTAAATAGGACTCTGAAAGAGTCTGTGCCTCAACAGCCCCGAACCTCACCGCAGGTCTCTGGTGTGCAGCATGTCGATAATAAGACTGACTGATTGAATAATTTTGTTCATATATCAATAGTCACAGTACATATTTTCAAACGAAACATAAAATCTTTAATGGAAAGCTGCGAAGACATTTCTATGATTTGAAGTATAACAAATATATACATCTGACGAGAACATAGACGCAAAAAAACTAAAGTGAAGGGATTGTCTCATATTGAAGCTTAAAGCTGCCAGTGGCTACAGAACTAACATCCATCCTCTTTTGGAAAGAGTTAAGCAGTCAGTGAGAAGAAGTCCTGTCAAACAGGACCCGAAAGGGCAACGTTCACCCCAAAAGTCCCAGAGCTCTGCTCAGTTTTCCTGTTCATGATGTCCTGTATGGTAGAGATGTTCAACGGTTGGCTCCTGTCCCTCCGTGGGACCTGAAGCAAGTCCACCCCCGCACAACTAGGCGTTGGACGCCTGCGTCTAAATGCCCGTTTCTCCGATCGGGTCTTTGGTGGAGGGACTCCATCACAGATTCGGTTGCAAGCTGTGGTGATGCCACAGAAGGAAGGGTCATCTGAATGTGAAGACCCCTCTGAGCTGCCCTCTGATGGGGAGTCTCTAAACAAAGGTTGAAGCAACCTTTTTGCAAGGGGTGTGGGGTTTGTGGTGACAGGTACACCGTTACATAAAACCACTCCCTTACACAGTTCTGGAGCAGCATGAAAAGAGGGCTTCAGAGTCTCCACCTTCTCCGGGGGTTTCATCTTACGGCGTCTCCTCTGTGTGGGGAAAGAGCAAGAGAAAGAACTGTTAACCAGTTACAACCAGTATTTCAAACCAATATCGAACAAAACTATTCTGCAGTGCAACAATTTAATCTTTACACACCTTTCTGTTCACTGGACAAAGACTCTGTGTTTCCTCTGCATGCAGCATTTCTGGGCCTGTGAGCCAAAGATTTAGGTTAATTTAACGCAAGATAACAAATAGTTCAAACTCGATTGATTATCTATTCAAGATATATGAAGGAAAAAAAACAACCTAGAAACATTACTATTGTTGCCCTGATAGCACTAATGTGGTAGAACCGTACCTTCAGCAAGTGAGTGTATGAGTGGATAGGATGCACTCCTCTTCAAGCCCGTCTCATCACAGGAGGAGAACTGCCTATTAAGGTAACAGTAATGGTTGAGGAAAGCGACTGCATGTAGCACCTTTATTAAGACATGAGTCACGGCTGTGTCATCACTTAAGATTCCAGTTGCGATGCTCTTGATGATTAATTGTATCAATAAACTGGCTTAATGAGTAGAAGCCGTTCAAGGCACAGTAACCTCTGCCCATTAGATGTTATAGCCCATTTGGAGATGCCACGCACTGCTTATTCACACTTACCCACTCCACTCCAGTGTTTCCTTCGCTACCATGTATGTGTGGCTGAGCCTTTCCTTTTATCTTGTTATAAAGATAGTATGCGTCATCATATATATTTTTGATGTCTGCTTGTCTTGCTACCTTTCAGGGCAGCAGTAGGTGTAGCTCTTCGGTATGGGTGGCTCTGGTTCGGTGGTTGGAGGAAGGGTGGGCATGAGGCAGTGGTTCGCACACAGCAGCATGCCGAGACACAGACACAACGCCAGAGACAGCAGCAGGTAGTTCTGCCTGTCCGACACCTGGGAGACAGACCATTGATTACATTATGAATAAAACAGTGGCAATGTCTGATGTACTGTGACGACAGAAAAATACACTGAAGAAAATTATTATAGAGTAACCATATGAATTCAATTATAAATAACCTACATGCAAATTTCCCAGTTTGTCCTTTACTATGACTGCTGGAACAAGCATTTCTTAAACACTTTTCATGCTGGGATGCAAGAAAGGATAATCTTTATGAACTGGAAAGTGCGCAAACCATCCTGCTGCGCCGCGATAACTTGCAATGTACCCTTTTCTGTTTTACATACAAAATGATGTCAAATATCCACCTAGTGAAAGCATAGTTTTCACTCACATTAGAGGCCATTGTGTGTGGTGAAGTGTGGTAATGTGTGCACATAATCATGGCTGTATATTATTGCTGCATTTGAAAATTGCAATCCCGTTTATGATCCGCAATTTCATGAAATGTTTTGGCAATCTGATTTCATCTTTAATTTTGTAACTGTAACAGAATACAATTACATTGCATGTACCCTTATGACGTAACTCTGTACCGTTACTCCAAGACTGGCCAGGTCCCACGTGTCATCCTAATGACATGGTCCCAGGGAAAAACTACATTTACTATCGGGCTGAACAAACTCCTCGTTACAGATGGAGGCTTTGTGCCTGGAGCGTTGTATCTACCTCATCCTGCAGTTGGCTGACTCTGACAGACAGGTTGAGAACCAGCTGAGTCAAATTCTCCAGCTGGCCCTGCAGCAACTGAATGGACTCAGTCTGACGCTGATCCTACGGGAGGAAAAGACAACAAGTTAAGCAACCACACAGACAATGACGTCATTGAAAATAGTATATGAATAAATATTTGACACTACGAGTGTGACCGTTTTCACATTACATGTAGTCATTTGATCGATTGCTGGTATTATGATATTGATTAGTGGAGCTTTAAACTGACAGCAGAAAGCTTTTGGGCGGAAAACAAATCTGTGGCAAGATTGTACTGCATCTTAAATCAATATAACATGGCCCACTTGCTGAAAGTCACACAAAAAGCATTTATCTCTAAATTCCAACTGTCTGGACTAACATCTGTACCCTTTCATTGCTCACCTGTTCCTCTGCTATTCTCGAAGTGTTCTGGAGTTTAATGATGGTTTTGTTAAAAGCCTTCTGCATCTCCTCCATCTGCTTTCGATATCTTGAATCAAAACATGGAAGATTAATTCTGAATATCAGCCTCTACTCAGTTTATAAACAAAGGACAACAACAACCAGACGGTGCTTATTTCTCTGGAGCACTGGTCCGTGTCCCTGTTTCTCACCTCTGGCTCAGCTGCTCCAGGTAGCGTCCGCTGAGCGACATGTTCATCTCCAGGGCCTTGATGCGGTTGTTGAGTCTCATGAACACGGACTCCTTCTGGCTGGACCCATGCGCTGTGTTTCCGTTCTGATCCGTGCCATTGGGTGGCTCTGCATAGATGTCCGAGAGAGACGGTGAGGTCGGCGAGGAAGGCTTGCCACCTGACGATGTAGAGATGTCTTCCGCGAAATCCTCCGTTTTAGTTTCTGTGATGGCCGAGTGACCACCAGAGGGCTCAAGTTCTGTAATGGTGTTTGGAGCAGGGTGTGATACTTCAGAGGAAGTAGTACTACTGTCAGGTACAGCTGGTGGGTCAGGGTGATGTTCTAATTGAGGGGAGGCGGTGGGATGGAGAACTTGGGATTCATCTATTTTATCTGCGGTTTGAATTGAGGGCTTTATCTCTGGTACAGAAACCTCAATGTCAGACTTCTCTTCTGATTGCGCCACTGAGGAATCGTTCACATCTGCACTGACCTTTGGTTCTACATAGATGGAGCTACTGAGAGAGGCTGAAGGCTCAATGTGCTTCTCTTCTGCCAGCACATCCTGGCTCTTTTCTGGCTTTGGCTCCTCAGAAGACAGCTGTGGTGTCTCCACAATCGGGGTAGGTTTGGCAGAGGACGAGTCAGTGGCACTGGGTTTAGGGAGGTTCAAGGCTTGACTGGGCTCCAACACAGGAGGTTCAGACATAGACTCTTTATGAGATTCTACTGTGTTCCCTGGAGGAGGTGGTGTTTCTGATGGTCTGGCTTCGCTTTCTAGCTCCTGTTCAGAGGCTTGTTCTCGTTCATGGGGCTGATGTACCTCACTGTAATGCAGCTGAGGGTCAGGGCAGGCAGAGGGAGACAGGGGTATATGCCATGTGGGTGTTAGAATGGGAATAATCATTGTCTTTCTGTTCATAGTTTGGCATTTCCTTTTTTTGGACAGCAGCGCTGAACACTGCCAATGGAGATACTCCTGGAGGGAAGCTGCGCAAGAGCAAGAGGAAGAGGAAGAAAAGGAAGTAAGTAGTGGACAGTAGTTCTGGATTTCTTGTCGGTGCTCATGCTGATCCTTTTTCTGTTTTTCTACATCAAACTCCTCCTTATCCAAAAGAGTGATTGTAGAGCCGATTGGTTCTTCCTCGTCTTTCTGTAAAGGAATGACAATTTTTTCTTCCACTTGGGGGAGCTCATGTGTGCCTGTTTCAGCTGTAGGTATCTCTGGCGCAGAGGTCTCCGAGGACGGGGCTACAGATGCAGGGATGTTGGGATCTGGAAAAATCTCTTCCACTTCAGAGTCTGGACTACAGAGGGAGAAGGACAACATAGTAAATAGAGTAAATACATTAAAGGAAAATAACAATATAACATTGTGAGAGCATGTAGAGCAACCGTCATCCATTATTTCACAAACTATTGGCTAATTGAAAAGCCATTTTCCAGTTATGAGGAACTAATAAAAGCTCTTTAAGTGGGAACAGTGCTTCACTGCTTCCTTTTTAATCTCTTTTAGAATAGTGTACACTGGACCCTCATTTACAGAAGCAAAGGCAATAACATTTCAATCACTCAGTATAATGAAATTACATTGTTTTGTTCAACCTTGAAAACAATGACGGGGTTAAGGTTTGTAGGTTGTGAATTCATTGAACATGTACTCACACTGAAGTGAGGTCTTTAGTGGTAGTAGGATAGCTCGTTTCAAGTTGGGCTGACGGCTCAGTCATGTTCACTTCCTGTGATGAAAGATTACCTAGAAAAAGTAAATAAGAAAAACAACATTGAAAGTAAATGCACAAATAAATATAAATTACTAAAATCATCACCGACATGTATGGTCAACAACTGAAAACTGGATGTCAGAGCTACCAGGCAGATACGTCAAGCTGTGTGTCGTGTTGGTCATACCTTGCATCTCTGAGCCTCCACCGAGAACATTGACAGCAATGTTATTTACCATGTTCAAAATCACATCTGAGGAGACAATGTAAACACCAGAGGAAGTCAATACAGCTGTCCAGGTTTGGGATAATGCTAGTCAACTTTATGCAGTAGAAATCCAAACTTACCCGTTGCTGATCCAATCAGATTCGTGGGTAATTTGACTTCACCAGGTACACATCCAGGAGGATAATCTGTCGGGAGCAGTGTACTTAATAACACGCATTAATCTCATGACAAACCATTAAAGGGTAATTATAAGTATAACTGTAAACTCTGTGATTTTGGTGCAACATCATGTCTGAACACACACATGAACAGGGTCAGTTCAATGTGACTCGTTTAGTATATTTTCCTGTGTGATACAAACTGTACCAAATTGGTTTGTGTGTCTTGTGTGCTGAGAAAACTACTAACTTTATCAAATATGTGATGATCTATGTTCTCACCCAAGTCATCACCCTGATCATCTGGTCTTTCTGTGGGATCTGCTATCTCCTCGTACTCTTCGACCATGCTTGTGCCAAACACCCTGGCAAAAAAGGTAACTCAAAATCATTCTATAACTAAGCTCATGTTACAGTGAAATCTAATCTGTTTTATCCAGCAACATAAAAGTGATAGACTCTCAGGTCTTTTAGTGTAGCCCTTTGCCTCCTAAAGGCTCTCCAACACAAACTCTCTCTCACACACACACACAATATTGTATAGGAGAGTCCTCCATCAGCTGGTCCTCTTTATCAACATGAGACAGTTTCAATTTCTACAAATAAACTTCAGCCAGATGAATTTCGCAGAAGTGTAAAGAACAGCGGTTAACATGTGCATTAGCTCTCCATGTTCCCACCAAAGCCTGTGTGTACATAGTGGACAAAGACAGTGTGGTTAGGGTGATCTGGCCATGACCACGTGCCAAATATTACATAACACCATTTAGAGCTCCTAAAGTATGCGACAAGATATCATTTGGCAGACACACTTTAAGCCAAATTGTTTGATCAGCGTTGATTGGAAACGAAAAGTGCAGAAGCAACAAAAAAGATGCACAAAACAATAAATAAGTACAATAATAAGAATAAATGTAATATGACGGATCCATAAAAGTATCAATATGTCCCTTTTGATTTTGTGTTCCATAGTACGGTTTCTCTCTTACAACATTCAAATCATGTTTGCAAGTATGTTAGAAAATCCTCACATTGCTTAGTTACAAACCTTATGAGACTGAGAGGACAGAAATGTTCAGAGCCAAAGTGAGAGACCAGCTCTACCTAAAAAAAGAAAAGAAACATTAGTCAGATATTGTAAGGACGTGGGTGATGTATAGAGTGCTGCAGGGATTATGTGTTTTTGAAAGCCCAGAATTTAGTATCACACTGGTTCACTCGACAAAAAAGCCAATGGGATTTTCTCTTGGATCTTGGACTTAATCTTGACAAATGAAAACCACTTTTATGATTTTTGAAGCGAGGTAAACACCAATAATACACCAGTCACATGACCGAGTATATATAACGTGACTGTACAGGCGGACTAGTTGGGGTGATGGCATTTCATTTAGGCACTTGATACCAACCGCCTTTTTTAAGAGCTTAACGTTTGAACAAGATGGGTTTGGTTACTTTATTTGTAACCATGGGTAGACTAGGTAGCTACTGTAGTATTTTATGTCATATAACAAATCATTAAATCTCTTAAACTTGTGTTAATCACAGACCTTTTTTCAGCCATCTAACCAAAAACACCCTAAAAAAAACATTGATTTCAAGACAAGGGAACCTGAAGTGCAACAATGCTGACTCATTTTGATGCTTCAGGACTTTTTCCCGCAGCACTCTATTGTAGTCCGTGCCGTGTTTTTATTATTTACAAACAGCAAAGCCATGATTTTGTTTTGTTGTAAAATCAACACAATGTGTTGCCTGAGGACTGATATTCATTTACATACAAGTTACAATAGTCTGACTAGTAAAAACCTGAGGAACATTTTTTATTTGAATGATTGGTGGGTATCATTTCAGAGGTTATCAAATGTTCATAATATGCGATTTTAACTCAAGGAGTATTTATTGACGTAACAATGAGTTAGCAGCTACCATAGCAAGTTAGATCTGATTCTGTTTAGAGTTGATCACACCACGCAGACAAACAGAAAGACACAAAATACATCCCCCTCCATGTTTACTATTCAGCTCACACAACCACAGACCTCTACAAGAAAAGCAGGCTAACCTTTATGTACTTGGTGAACATCTGAAGCAAGAGAGACAGAAACAAAGAATTAAAAGAGACGTATACATGCATTCAAAACAGGACCGAGCAGTTTTCATTTGAGCCACTTCAAAAGGCAAATTAACCAAATGTCCAAATCTAGAATATTAAAAACTATATTTTTTAAAACAATTACATTTTACATTTCCGAAAGAATGCCTGGTGCACTTATCCAATATAACATACCAAATGATCAACACTAAAGTTGTAACACACAAAGGTCACAACCTCCTTTTCTCCAGGCCATTCTACAATGAAGAAGCCAAAACTTCCATTGAAAGAGATTCAGAGAGAAAATGTATTGAAACAGCTGAACAGTTAAATGCTCACCTGCATTAACAGATTGCAGCGATTCCTCTGCACAACATTAGCTGAGAGTAGAGACAGATGCAATGCTCATGTGTCTAGAGAAACTCACCTTCACATATTTAGCATAAAGATGCTCATCTAATGGGAAGCTCTGGACTGTGCGCTCGTCCCGGCCATGAAAGGTTCCCAGCTTTAGCCACTTGTTCGTTGGATATCTATGAAAGAAGATTTGCACAACATAGTCAGTTCAGTTATATGCTTGTCTGGGCATTTAGGATTACAACGTGGGGTCATTCATAATCATGATATTACGTTTTCAAAATTAAAATATGATGATTTCTATATATAATTGTTCCTGAAGGCTGTACGAGTGTGAGTAAATGATGTGATAACCGGATGAACAGGTTGTCAATATGTATGGCAGCCTTCAGTGTATTAATTAAGGTGTGCGTTTTGAGTGGTTGGAATGCGAGAAAGGCACAATATAAATGCAATTCTATTCACCATATCATGAACCACACTCAAATTAGAAAAAGATCAGGTCGGTTAGGTCCTGTAGCTTGTGGTCTGGAAATTATCATTTGTAATTGCTCTCTCTGCCATTGCTCAGCATAGTGTGTTCATGGAGCAGTTGCCCTCAGCTGCAAATCTTTATGGGCATGTTTGCATTTTAATATAATTTGTGCAACAGGTAGCTGTTGCAAATGATACGCAATTCATGGTGCTATCAGCAATCCATTCTTTGAGAAGGAATGAATGAATATATACTTTATTAATCCAAGAGGGGAAATTTGGTGTCGGAGTAGCAGCAATTTACAGACAAAAAATAAAATATAAAAACAGGAATGCAAGATATATACAATAATAATAAAAATAGCTGGGATGAAAGATATTTACAGCAAAAAAAAAACAGTATTAATTTAGGAATTAAATTAAACTTAAACAATAGAAGTGCAAAAATGCAAAGTATTTATGTGTATATGAAGTGTGTGAGGTGTAAATAAACATAAACGTGTACAGTGTAGTTTTCTATCAAAAATAAATGCATTGAAAGAATACCAACATTGGTATTATATTTGTGGATATTGTATGTATGTTCGCTGCAGTGCATACCTATCACTTATGGAGACAAGAAAGTCTTTAGGGGTAGAAGAGAATAGCTCAAAGTTAGCGATGTCCAGCTGCTTCACCTGGATGGGCTCACAGAGCTCAATGATGAACCTGGGAGAGAACGAGAAAAAAGCCTTACAAAAACACTAGCCTCAAGTGGAGATGAAAATAAATGTCTTCAGGTTGAATCTGTGGATAGAAAGCAGGAGATGCAAGCATACTACATACCAGATCTTATTACTGCAGGGGTTTAGCATGTACAAGTCCATGTTCTCCTTCAAAATGGCTGAAGTGCTCTGTATGGAACAAATTCACAAATCAATATGCACTTGTATTTGTCATCATCCATCAGAGTAAGCAGATTCCTTAATAGGCTGGAGTATCAGACATAAAGTACCTTTGCCTCTGGGTTAGCGCCAAGGATCTTGGCTCCACACTCCACTGAGGCATAGTTATTAAAGTTCTTCTGGGCCTTCTTCCCCGTAGGAGGAGCCCCATTGTTAGAAGTATGAGTAGACTGAGCTATTGAGAGGGAAAACGGAACAAATAACCAGAATATTTTTTGTTCTGAAAAATCAGTTTGAACAGTCTTGACTTTAAAAAGGACAAAGTTGGAATCTTACTCTTTTCATTCTCAACCTCCATCATCTTCCGTGTCCACTCATCAAAAGTGGGGATGTCCTCGGGGTCTTTGCTGATCACAGTGGTATCTGTGCCTTTGGTAACAGGGGAGCTCGGGTCCTGTCAGAGATAATGAGAAAATGAGAGCTGGGGCACCTCCTTTGATAGAGAGAGGAAAATAGTTCACACAGCATCCGAGTCTCTTACTTGCTCTTTTAGCACATATGATGCGTTGTCCTCCAGATGTTGTGTGCTGTGACCGGCTTGAGAAGTCAGAGGTGGGTCACTGTGGGTTTTAGTACCTGCAGAGTGGACATTGGAAGTGTTCTCCAGAACAATTGGAGGACTGCTGAAAATAAAAAAAACATTGCTGTTTTGTTTGAGAGTGTATGAGTCCCTTGTGTCTTTTAAGATGACCTAATTCTGCTGTTTACAGTGAAAGCCAACTTGACAATAACGCTAGAGAAATATTACTTTAGATATTTTTAGCTCACTAAGTAGGGCACAAGATTCACCATACCCACCTCTCATTGTCATATGGGTTATTCTCTTCTTCTTCACAGGGAGCTGGAGGCGGGTCCGAATCAATGACCTCGGGTTTAGCTACGTCAGCTGAATCATCTGAAACTCTGAAATGAAACAACAATCCATGTTACACTTTTGCAGCCATGTTAATTGAAGGGAAACGGCTAAGAAAAAATGAAAAAGGAACTTGCTCTCATACAGTGCTGTTAACCGAAGCAATGTACATTTCCCGAAACACCAGCATGAGATACACCAAACCAATCATTTTAATTAAAAGAACTGACAGACTAAAAGAACAGAACAGCTCTTGTGAAAAAAAAAAAATATCTTGCCTATCTGGGATGTTGTCTTGAAGATTATGGGTGTTTGAGTTGTCTTCAAGCTCAGCAGAAAATTCAGAGACAGAGTGGGAGGAAGGCAGCACGGAGGCTGAGTCCTGGTCGAGAGTGATGGAGGTTTCAGGATGTTGATTTTCTGAGCTTTGCTCAGGTTCTGGCTCAGGTTGTGAAATTATTTTGTCTGCCACCAACTCTTCCTCTACAGCCGGCTCCTTTATTTCAAAGGCCTGATGGATAAAATTGAGATATGTGAGCTGTAGAGGGAAATATTAAAAGGGCTGACCCATTAGCCAGAGTTGGATGTATCAACCAAACACTTAAAGCTGCACATGCTCGAGGAACGATCAATAAAAAAGGACTGGGTGGTACAGCGCAGATCCAGTTAAAAAACTGTTGTGCTGCTTTGGAGGAAACCAAATGGTAAAACTTTACCTAAACCAATGAAATTACCACTCAGGTACATTACGCAAACGTCACAGCACAAAATGAATATGTACTATTTATTGCATTTTTCTACTGTACCTCTATAACTTGTTTTTCATCCACCTCTTGTGTCATCTGCTCCTCTATTTGACGATCATCCTCTATCAACTGCTCATTTCTAGATAAGGACTGGGTTGGTAAAACCTGGTTTTCCTCCATCTAGAGAAAAACACACAAATCCATGCACAGATAACATTGACAGCACAAAGGGGATAGATTAGTCGCAAAAAAAACAAAATCATACTACTGATATTGTTGTGCAACTACTGTAAATCCGATACGAGCATGACAGCAGGTTTATTGTGTGCTAAAGTAAGCTAGAAAATATATAATGGAAGTGTATTGTCACGTGAGTTTTTTATACAGCAACCTGTGACACCTCTGGGCAATGAAATTAGTTGTACCATGATAATATACAGCTGAGGCTACCTTGTGATGATGACTCTTCTGCACCGACTCTTCCTCCGGACCGACGTCCTGTGAGGACACGGGCCTCTGGGCCTCTTGGTGCGACTCTGTGCAACCGACATAACAACTAGGGTACCTACGAGACAAGGGAAAAGGAAATCTGTGTCATAATACCATGAGAGTCAAGTTGTCACTTGTTAATTCATTGGAAAACAAATGTCCTGTATCTGGGAAAGAAGTAAAAGTACTGTATATGGGTATTCATAAACTCTTGAATCAAGATACTAAACATTTTGTTTGGCTGCAGTGAGTCATACACAGTGTGACACACTGAGAAAGTCCCAGCGGCCTGTACCCCAACGTAGGCAATTTATCTGATCTGTATGCAGAGTCAGGGAATGTTGTCCTATTAGAGACACACCTCACATCGCTCAACCAGACTGTAGGGCCGGAAAAATAAATGTGAAACCTGCACATTTTTTAAATGTGATATATATTTCAACATGTTCTGTTTTTGTCTTTTGTCTGAAACCTACTGTGACCGTCACCAGTTTAGTGGCAAGATTCAAGATGTTTGTATTGTCATATGCAAAGATAACAGACAGTTACTCCGTACAATGACAAGCTTATTTTGCACAGAATTACAATAAACTTAAAAGGTAAAACAAATTAGAATTAAGAATACAAATTAACATTGCTATAAATGCTAATAGTATAGGAAATACATAAAAGGCACAACAATATGACAACAGTATTGCACATCATTTTTACCGAGTGAGATACAAGTTAACAAGCAAATAAAGAATAAAAACATTAGATTTCTTTGCTTCTATATTTTAATGTTGTATAATTAGTTAAGTTTCACTGTGTAAATAGATATATAAAGCCCTCTATGTTTTCTTTTCTTTTTTCAAACACCACTGTTCTCATGAGTGATACTGTGCCAGAAACAATGTTCAGGTTCACTGAGACTGTGCTCCCTCCTGGCAGGGAAACAACAATAATTAGCAGTAACAATACTTTAAATAACTGCAATAATAATGGAAAGTTCCCGTGGGGGGAAAAGATCCTAATTGTACAGTCTCAAAGGCCACACTCCAACAGCGACTGCAACCTTGTCAACAATCCGAGCAATTAGCTGGATTATATTCTGGATTCCAGGTCAAGTACACTACTTGACCAATGGCCACTTGATCTGAGGGGTTAGGCTAGGAACAGACATGTTAGAGAACAGCAGAGCAGTTGTTTTCTAATTGAAAGCCCCCAAAGGAGCAAGCATGGTTGTTGAGGCATGACTTGCTCAATAATTAACTAACTGGTTACAAAGAGTTAAAGCAGTAGACTTTACAAAGAAAATGGTATAAAATCAAAAAGGTTTTTACCCTTCATGATTAAATGGATATTCCCTCTTTGGGCGAGCCTATTATGCTCTACATACAGTGCAGTTTTACAATATTAAAGAGTACAAACCCTGTGCAATACTGAAAACAGAGCAGGTTGGATATACAGAAGGGAGCTGCCTACTATGCAACCAATTAAATAAATAAACACGTCTCCCACACGTGCAAAGATCATTTGTATGTGACACATATCGGACTGACAAGTGACCTCTGAGTCGCTCAACTTCAGTCACACGACATGATGCATCATTGATTACTCCAATTTTGTATCTGTGTAGTAATGTGATAAGATGATTTAGTATGTGGCAATATGGCATCACATGGATGATGTATCCTCCGTCAGACTGTTTCAGAGTCACTCCCTCTGCGTTTTTGTTGAGATCTTTAGGAGAACCAGGATACAGCTGCACAGGATTTGAGGGACCTGCTTGGTACGTCGGTAAAAAGCATGTCCGAGAGAAAGGCTGGTGCCAAGCCATTCAATGATTTAAATACTAGTGAGAATATCTTAGTTAAAATGAATTATAAAACTGCTAGGCAACCAATGCAATGACTTTAAAATAGGAATCACATGTCCTTTCTGTCTGATCAACCATTTGACATGTAATAGCTGGGGACAATAAATTAAGTAAATTATGGTACCATTTTATTCATTATCATTGTTATAAATTACACCGGCATTTACCTTAGAAAAAGTAAATTAACATCTTTAAAGTGACAAAATGCCACAGTTCCTTCTTCTTACTGAATTGTAGCAATGCTGCACATTTAATTGAAATCGCAGGTGGTCCAACACTTGTTAAGAGCCAAAAGTAAGTCATTCTATATTAAATACTGTGGTGCTGCAGAAATGTCCTGGTCTACACGTCGCATTCTACAGACTTAAGGAAACATCTGTGTTTGGTCCAGATCCCAGCAAAAATTACAATTACAACATAATCACTTAAATGTGCGCCAATGAAAATTAGCACGATTATGTTAAAGCTATAAAACCCCATATATAGCAAATAATATCGCAATATCAGTCAAAAATAATTGCAATTAGTTGTTTGTTTTGTTTTTTTCAAAATCGTTCATCCCAAAGTTGTACTGGTGACCAGTAGAGACAGACATCAAAAGGGCAAACATACAACGGCTTCAATGAGAACCAAAGTTATACGCTGGTGAAAGTAGGCAAGGTCAACAAAATAGATCTCGAAACATAATAACACAGCATGTCCCTTCCTCCCTTAAGCTCCATCTAAACTGCAGTGCTCGGTGTGTGTCCTCAAATATAATGTCATGGCTGCAGCCCATACTCATCCTCCATAATCTCTGCTGGCTTTAATGTTTTCTGTCAGACTCGCCAAGACAGAACCACCTCCAGCTTTCGAGAGGACTTCCGTGACGGATGTGAACAGCCAATAATCCGGTCAACAGCTGATGAACCGTCGGCTAACATTAGCACTGCGACATGTTTTAGTCAGAAGACTTTCACACACGTTGCTTGTCAATTTGAGCGTAAAGAGATTCATACGTGACAACTTTTGCATCTAACGTCACTTCTTCTAGCTTTAAATCACTCGTTAGCGTAAGAACAATGCCGTTCAGGTGGAGGAGTTTACGTGTTACGCTAGATAGTTACTATCTCAGGTATTCCGCTTGTTATCAGCTGACGTTAGCTGTGTTAAACCGAGCTAACACGCTAGTAACACCACTCACGGTCTGAAACGCCAGCTAACTAACCGTGAGTCTGAGCACCAGTCAGAAGTCAGCCAGGTGCCACATCACTGCATCACGTTAGCTAACGAGCTAATGCGATACTTTGTACTGGAGTTTAAACCACGGTTTGATACTTTTCACCGTCACCGACGTGATGACAAGACTCGGTTCAAACAGATGAAATTAACTTACCGACAGACTACAGCTACACACAGCCACACTGACGCAACTCGCCATAACAGTGGTTTCATCTTCATCCCTCTCCCGCTGGGACAGACATCCTCGCCGGCGACGTTACTCAGAAACAGGGTTTTCTCCTCTCGATCCGCCGGGCTGAGTAGATAAGTAATCCACCCGCTGATTCCTGTGAACGTAGCGGACGCTCGCGGCTTCCCCAGTGAAGTGTGATGCTAGCCGCGGTCAACCTGCTGCTCT
The DNA here is from genome assembly GCF_910589615.1 of Taurulus bubalis. Lineage (NCBI taxonomy): Eukaryota > Metazoa > Chordata > Actinopteri > Perciformes > Cottidae > Taurulus > Taurulus bubalis. The sequence goes on from NC_136589.1 coordinate 28,563,354, forward strand.
CGCTCCCGGTTGTCCAATCAGGAGGCAGAGAGCCCGTTGCGCAGTTCAAACTGAGCACGTGTTAGGGGCGTTCGTTTCGTGGAAGACGGTTGCCCGCGTGAGTGGTGCTTATTTTTATTGAGGCGTACATGTCGGGTACTCCTTTCAAATGTTTACCATAATTGTGATACTTACTCATATCAAAATAGTCCCAACATATGGCACACGATTCTCGTCACCGACATGTGGTGTTCAGTGTCTGGATTACACGGAAGCTGATGTTGACTCAAACTATTGCCATACATAATCTCTGAAGTTTGATTTAACCGTGTTTGAATACAAAACCATCTCATGACATAACATTACTGTGCATGCATGTCCAGTAATAATTTGTCACTCAAAAGAGTAGTGGTAATTCGGCCATGGGACTTCACTTCTCTTTTTGTCAGAACAGAAATACTGCAGTAGGCCTCAATTGACAGTAAATGCATCAATATGTTGAAGTCACTAGATGGAGCCAACTACACAACATTCAAAACAATTATTTTAACCCCATTGGTGAGGGCAAGGGACAAAACGTTTTCATCATATAAAGAATAAATGAATAAAGGGGGCACCTCCTGACCAGCGCTGTGCCCAAAGGATCTGTAACCACAGGGGCATATGACTGAGCAGTCACCTTCAAATACACATTAGGATATATATAACGCATTATCATCTAACATGCCAGCTGTTGATGAGTAAATCACTGTTGTCCCTGTTTTTCCTGATCAAGCTCTATTGAAATGAAATACTTTGTCTGGTTTAGATATCTTTTGACTTCTAAGGAAGAACAAATATTAAATAGTTACTTAGTTAGTACCTGCAGCCATAGATTTGATCCCCTATATCTTCTGTTCAACATCTACATGCTTCCACTGGCTCAGATTATGAAAAACAACAAAGTGTGTTATCATAATTATGCAGATGACACACAACTCTACATAACTATATCACCAGGGGACTATAGTCCCATACAAGGGCTGGCTAAATGCATTGGAGAAATCAATAACTGGATGTGCCAGCATTTTCTTCAATTAAATCAAGATAAAACAGAAGTAATTGTTTTTGGTCCCAAGGACGAACGATTGAAAGTCAGTGCTCAGCTTCAATCACTAATGTTAAAAACCTCAAACCAAGGTAGAAATCTAGGTGTAGTTATGGATTCAGACCTCAACCTGAACAGCCATATCAAGACAATTACAAAATCAGCCTACTACCACCTGAAGAATATATCAAGGGTTAGAGGACTTATGTCTCAACAGGATCTGGAGAAACTTGTCCATGCATTTATCTTCAATAGACTTGACTACTGTAACGGTGTGTTCACAGGCCTCTGTAAAAAGTCAATCAGAAAGCTGCAGCTGATTCAGAACGCTGCAGCTCGAGTCCTCACTAAGACCAGGAAAGTGGATAACATCACTCCAGTTCTGAGGTTTTTGCACTGGCTCCCTGTCAAACAAAGAATTGACTTTAAAATCCTGCTGCTGGTTTATAAAGCACTGAATGGTTTAGGGCCTAAGTATGTTTGTGATCTGCTGCTACCTTATGAACCATCCCGGCCACTCAGGTCGTCTGGGACGGGTCTACTTTCTGTTCCAAGAGTCAGAACTAAACATGGAGAAGCAGCGTTCAGCTTTTCTGCTCCACATATCTGGAACAATGTCCCTGAAAGCTGCAGGTCTGCTGAGACCCTCAGCTCCTTTAAGTCCACATTGAAGACTTTTCTGTTTGCTGCTGCCTTTAACTGAACCAGATTCAATTACTGCATCTCACTACTGCATTTTATTTCTTAAACTGCACTGCAACTTTTATTCAACTTTTATTTTTTAAGTTGCTTTTTCTACTTTTATTTTGTTTTTTGACTGTTTTAATGTTTTCTTAACTGTTTTTAAATCTGCATTATGTTTTGATGCTTTTAATGGTTTTATGTGAAGCACTTTGAATCGCCTTGTTGTTGAAATGTGCTATACAAATAAACTTGCCTTGCCTTGCCTTGCCTATATCAAACACATTGATTGTGTTAATGTACATGATTAGACCATTGGCAGAAGATGTAAAATGATTAGCACTGTTCCACAAACAGACTTTTGGAAGAAGGTGCCAGCAGCCAGTTGCCTTTTTTTTTATTGATATATGGAAGACTATTTGTTATATGCAATAGTTTTAATTTACAAGTTATACATATCATTTCATCTTTGAAATGAATATTGATTTGTAATGTACTGCCTCACCGTGATGAAAATGATCTATTAATGCCATCTATTGGCTAAAAGAAAATCTTATCAAATTAATACCATGAATAAATGTATGAATGTAAGACTTGCTCATAGTCTTAGAATTCAATATTAAGTTTGTGATCTGAATAAATCATTTGGTATTGCATGTAGTAATACTATTACTTGAGGTTATTTAACCTGGTGGCTTCCACAAAAAAGACTGTTGACAAAGTGAGACATTATGAGGAAAAAGTTTATTGAGGAGCGATACAGAGACACAAAAAATAACAACTGATGCAATTCCCCAGTTTAACATTATGCCCTCTGCTAAACAATGCCGTCTCACTCGAACTGGAACCATTTCGTTGTTGTCAGATTTGATTTTTTCAACTTTCCAATTCTCTTTCTACATTTAGCTTTGGCAATACAGAATTGTAACTCATGCCGGTAAGGCAGTCTAAATTAGAGAGAAGAGAGCATTTAGTGAATAGAGACACAGAGAACGATTAAAGCGTTAGGATCCTTGATGAGGTCTTAATAGTCCACGGGTACAGTATCTCCTTATCATTACCTATATACATTAGAACACAGTTTAGGCCCACATACACAATAACAAACTGACAGAGAAGCACTTGAACATTGACAATACCACCTTAAGCTCTGATGGAGATGCTGACTGACTAGCTGCTTCGATGGTCGTGAGAGAAGAGGAAATGCGAGAGACTATAGAAGAGTTGTGAAAAGAGAGAGTGCTAGTTTGTGATGGGCATGGAGTTGCAAGTTTCAAACCTGAGAAAAAGGCTAAATGGAAACATGTAAATGCGTGTTCTTTGTTCGTTCAAGAGGGAACTTGTGTTAAGTTGTTGTTGTTGTTTTTTCCATCTCACAGGTCAGCATCTAAACCTGAGCTTAAGGCTGCAAGGGTCACAACTTGACCATTGATACAGCACAGGTGGACACCTATGACAAGGTTAAATGTATTATTGAGGCTGTTTCCATATAGAGAATACTGACGGTGCTCCTCAGCCTTGCTATGTGTGTATGGCTGCTACTACAATACAGGAACAACTCACAAAAGTCCAACATTTAATTTACCCCCAAGGGTTTTATGATTCATCATTAACAGCTTTGACCATGAAAACAAATACAACTGAAACGCCAACAAACGTGCAGACGGACAGCACATGCACACATGTCCTCACACACTCGCACACACCTACACAGAGTTACTCTCACACAAACACGCACATACACACACACATACTAAGATACAACTTATGTTCCTAAGAGAACATTGAGCTGATAATTAACACTTAAGGGGGCATTATACAATAAATTAATACAATATTAAATCAAACCCAGCCTACATATAGGCAAATTAGTCCCTCCCCTGTATACATACACACAAAACACACACACACACACACACACACACACACACACACACACACACACTCTACATACAGTACACACACTCCCATGCAATAAAAGCAGCTTATGTGCCATGCTGCATTTTGGAATGAGTGTGGCTGCTGAGCGTATTTTTATGTAGAAGCAGCAAGTGGGGGTAGTGGCTAATTTGATGCGGAGATTGTGGGGGGAGGGAGGATTTGAGGTTCCAGGGACCGATACTGGGTAGTGGATCTGCTAAGCAAACCTGGACCACAGGCGAGCAACAAGCGCACATACACATACACCACAATACAAGTACCATACTGTACATAAATATATGGACATCGTCACCTGGCAGGGAATTGAGGGTCAAGGGTCAAAGACTTCAGTGTCTGCACTAAGGAGGGACCAGGACGGCAATATGGCTAATAGAGGATGGATGGAGAAGATGAGGAAGGGAAATCAGTGCATGAGAAACCCATTTAGATGTTTATGGTGGGACTTGTCTTGTGGGAGATGGCGGTGGCCGCCGGCTTGAGTAGAAAATGTGTAAGGAGAAGTGTCAGAGAACAGGACAGATAAGAGTTGAGACAAATGAGAAAAGAGTAGTAAATAAGACAAAAGGAGACAAGAAAAGAGACACGATTAGTCTTCACGCAGCTTAAAGAGATGTGTGAGGCTTTGTTTCAAAGTAAAAATTATCGACAACAAAAATGCGTAGGTTGATGAAAAGATCGGTACCACTGTCAAGTTTCTATTCTAAATATGAAGCTATGCCATCAGCATGTAGCTTAGCTTAGTATAAAGACTGGAAACGGGGGAAAGACCTTGCCTGGAAAGAGCTCTCCAAACAATTTGTTGAGCATTTCACTCATAAAAAATAAAAATAAACACCTATTTCCATAAATGGCTGGAAAGAAATTTGCTCTTGATCTAGTAGCAGATATAAAGCAGTTGATAAGAGCAGGTGAGATTTGATTCTGAGCAGGTAGGCTTGATAAGGTAGAACAACACAAGAATACTCTTACAATAATATTGTTGTATTTTCAGTTATATAAAGTGCAAAAGATCAAAATATTCAGTTTGGAGAGATATACATGAATAGAGTATGATTAATTCCAATGAGAAATTGTAGTTTTAATGGTCTTAATCTTTGCATGGTCTTAATCTTTCTTACCCTCAAAGACATCAAAAGAGCATTTTTTTTGCATCTTCCTGACATAAGTTATGTGAAGTCTGCATTTACCTGGGGATGCTAGGAGGGGCCCTGTTAGGGCGGCTGGGAGCCTGGGGGCTGTCAGCACTGTTATTGAAGGGCCCCAGAGGTCCTGGACGGTTTGGTGGTGGCGGGGCCCCTCGGGGCGCCGGGCGCTGGCCTGATGACATCCTCCTGGACGAAGTGGGGCTGGATGGAGGAGACCTGGAGCAGAAGAGCAGATATAGCATCGAATAATGTTTAGGACAGAAAGAATGCAGTGTGTTTCATTCTAGTAACTTTACCTGCGACCACCTGCACCTCCCACCCAGGAGCTGTCAACAGGCGGAGGCATGGGGACCGTGAAGGTGGTGGTGGAGATATCACCAATGATGGCCAGGGCCTCCTTCAGGGCCTGGTGGGTCCTCAGCACCTCATCCCTCCTCTGGGCCTGCTCCTGGGACTCGTCCATCAAGGCATTCTGGTCACCTGCAGAGTACAGCTGGGCCAACAGCTCTGCATTGATAAAGTCCTTAACCTAGTGGCAGGAAGAGGTAATGCAAGATGATTAATCTGAATTGTGAAAATAAAGGAAAAGTACAGGCCTTCCAATATTTTTATCTTTCACTCAGTGGATCTCATGTCACTATACATACATTTAATACAGTAACAGCTAAATAAAGTGGTCACCGTGGCCCATGTAAATGAACATCTGAGTGATCTTTTCTTACATTGTTGATCATGAGATGCATGATAGCCTTGGGCATGAGGTCCCGGATGCACTTGTTGACAATAGCCATGTAGGAGTCCACCAGGTTACGAATGGTTTCCACTTTACGCTCCAGCTGAGGGTCCATGGAGAAGTTCTCTGTGGCGGCGGTGGTCTCACTCTCAACCTGTAGAGGGAGAAAGAAGAAATACTTTGAAACAAGGGGGAAAATGAGAGGTGCTTAAGAGAGAACAGGACTACATTTACAAAAGATATTGTCTGAAACTGACTATTTAATACAGGATGTGTTCATGTTTTGTGAAATAATAGCAAGAGCATTCAGAAGTGTTAATGTTAGTAAACTAAGGATTTTTTTTTGCCATTTGCCAAATATGTTTATTTCCAGTATTGCCATGCAAAATATGTTCAAATATGGAAAGTTTTCAATATAAAAAAAGGATAATGTATCTTTGTGGTGGGAAATGAAATACGAATAATGTAAAAAGAGGACAGGTAGAGTCAGCAAATAATAATATGTTGGGATCAGCCATAACTGGGGAACCAAAGCTAAGAAACTCATATCCAGATAGTAAAAGGCCAATTGAGTGGACCCCTGAGTGAGTTTGCTCACCGCAAAGACTTTCTCAGGATAGACCCCGGCACGTAGGAGAGAAGATTTCCAGCTTTCCACATCCTCCTGAGAGTCACAGGCCAACTCCAGGGTGCGATTGTCCTTGTACACATTCCTAAATAGCCATGAGACAGGATAATATGCACTCATTTTACACTACCAATTAATTAAAGGAACATTACAACTGGATCCAACTAATCTATGAATGATTACCTATTTCAAAACATATAGACAATGCTCCTCATTGTTACAAAAAGTGTTCAGCAAAAATATATAAACTCCGACATCTGGAAGTATTGACAGTGTTAGAATATGTGCCTCCTTCCATGTGAGATGTTTTGTTGTTTAATCCTTTTTTGGGGTCCGAGCCAAGAGGGATGAAGAAACTGAATTGCCATAAAACATTTTACAGGATGTTGTTCTCCAATTGCTAAACACGCATGCCTGATACTTAACAGATTCATTGTGTCATGGATTTTCCTTTATTTGTGTTATCAATCTACTATTACAAAATCAAGAACTTGTTTTTATAATAATCCCCGGCAATAATTCACTGTAAAATGTCTGAGATTGTAAACAATTATTTTACACATCTTTGTACTTCTTGAACATACTAAATATAAATATAAATATAAAAAACTTCTTAAACTGAACTGTAGATCTATCAGAAATAGTTAAAGTTTGCCCAAGCCTACAACCATGCATACATTCATGCTCACATACTGTACAAATGACACAATCCAAAACACATTTCAGCCGGCACACCAGCACACAAGCCGTGGACTCTCTAGCTTCATCGATGGTATGTGATTCTGTCAAAAGTCTGGTTTTATTTGCAGCCACATGAAAAGTAGAAGTTAAAATGTTAAGATCTCACAGCTGACCTTGATTCTGTATTGAAGATACAGAATATGTGCTTGCTGGACATAAAACTCTTCTCCACATCGCGGACCTTTAGGTTGTCCAGAGGGAGCATGTACTTCTTCTCTTTCTCCTGTGAATGAGAAAAACAGAAGGTATGGATCGCGAGCGCTTTTATGACTAATGCAATTTGCTCTTTTTCTTATTTTCATGAATTCCTGTGCAAAGAAATTGGCGCCAAATGTGCAAGCGAGAAAGGTGAAATCAGGTTTTTTAAAACGGGGAGAGGGGGTAAGCAAAGAGAAAGGGGTGACAGGAGGGAGGAGGAATGGGGGAGACATGAGAGTGGGAGGTAGGGGGAGAGTGTGTGGAGAAGGGGGGAAGCAGAAACAGAGAACGAAGAGGGAAAAAGAAAGCACATGTGGAAGTCATTACAGTGTGGGTCAAGACACAGTTGTTCTTCACGGTGCGTTTTGCCAGCGAGAGCTGGTAGCTACAGGCTGAGTAAACTGAGCAAGACGGGGAAAATGCAGATATGTCTAAGCACTGGAGGTCCAGTGCTCAAACACAATGCTCCTCCTCAGGGGTAGAAGCTAAAGCACAGCTGTATCACGTTCAAAGAGGGCCTTTGACCGATGCTTAGGTTGATGAAACTCTGCTCTTCATTTTTACACTCTATCCTAGCCTCCATCTTTCGAGTTTTTTCTTTTATCCCTCCCCCTCTATATTTTCTCAATATTTTTCCTTTCCATTCCAGAGGGGCCCACTTCCTGCCGGGTTTTTTTTTTAAGAAGGAGGGAGAGAGAGCGAGAGGGAGAGATTAAATGACAGCCTGGCGTTAAAACCCAACATCTGGTAGTGCTTAGCAGCACACGGAGAACCAGGGAAGGAGGGAGAAGTTAAAAAGTTGGCGGATGAAGGAGGAGGAGAGACCAAGAAGAAGAAACACATAAGTGGATTTGCAAAAGATTTGCAGAAGAAAACCCACATCTGGTCTCAAGGTCCAGGAAGAGGTGGTAGATAGTCGCAGGTAAGAATTAACGAGGATGAAAAGAGATGGAAAAAAGACAAGGCAACTAAACTCTGCAGACTCTTCTGTGTTTTATTCCCCAAGGGGTCAGTACAGCCCATATATGGTCACATGGGTCTCCTCCCTCTTCCTCCCTCTACCTCTCCCTTTCTCACTCACTTGCTCCCCCCCCCCCCCCATCTCTCTCTTTCCCTCTTTTTTGTAATACCCCCTCCCTGAACGTGCAGCCAGTCTGTCCCAGTCGTCTGAGCGAATATGCCACGTCAAGGCTGGATACTCTTCATGGCCGGTGTGACCAAAACGGACCGCGAGGGGACCCAGAGCTCAAACCTCTACCAAAACAGACAAACACGGCAAGAGACGTGCACCAAAAGGCTATGGGAAGGCGCCAAACATGGATGAGCCAAACTTGGATGAGGCAAATCGCAGTTTTGAGGGGTTTTCGATAGACGTGATCCTTGCTGCCAAAATGGAGATGGGCGAAGGGAGAGCACAGACGACAGAGTCGCCCACGAGCATCTGGAATGGCAGAAAACAGCACACAGGGCCCGGCTCTTAACTCCGGCTCCGTCCACCCAGTGTTCAGACTACCTGTTCATTATCATACTGGTGTACAGTAGTCTGCACATTGGTTAGACTGGGCATGGACCTTCTTCTGTCAGTCTGTCTTTCTGTGTCGCTCTCTTTGTCTCTCTGTGGGCACTTTAAGTCTTCAAGATGTGTGCTTTTTTTTGCATCCGTTCCTTCTGTCTCACCCTTTGCTATTTTTCATCTATTCATAATCTGTATGGGATCTATATTCATCTGTATTTTGTCATAAGTGCATTCTAACACTCACCATTTTCTTTTCACTTCTTTTTGGAATAAACATACATCACAAATGTTCAACAATAATTGCAGATTTGACAACTCGCTGTGAAAAAAGGTGTGAAAGAATTTTAATTTTGAGCCAGAACGATAAAAGATTTAAAAGTCAAAACTCACAAAATGGCGAGCTCACATAATTTATAGCATTAATTAGTAAGTGTGCAGGCTACTAGTCTAGTGCTCTGTTGAAAATGTGGTCCACTGGAAGGGGGAGGAGTGAGGTTGGCTGCAAAGCATCTGACATAGGCCAAAGGAACAAGGGCCAATCAATCAAGTGGAGTTTGAAAATACAGTCAGACACCTCCAGTGAAGTTATTTCAATGGGTGGCCAAAATGAAGTTGGACGATTTAAGGCAAAGGACACTGATGTAAACTAGATTGCTGTGGTGTCAAATATCTGCAAAGGGCTGGTAGAAAAAGTGTATTGCAGATGGTGCAAGATCCCCAGTACACAAAGAAAATATGTGCACACAGGATGTGTTACATTTGGCTAGTTGGTTAAATAAGTGTTATTTTATTTAGGTAAGCTCTTGTGTTGTTGGTCTGTGGGGAAATTCAAAGAGTGGACATGAAACTTTAATAACTGCTGGTGTGATATGATGCAATATCTAGGACAAAGTGATAGCTGCTTATGAAGTTGAAGGTCAGGATATTGATATTTAATAGAGGGGTTCTCTCTGCCTAAGCATTGGAGGCAGATGTTTGGATTTAAAACTTGTGATTTTCCTGCCAAGAATGCGAGCAGTTCCAAAGTAACTGCCAACCACAGGAGTGAGGAGTGTGTGTGTGTGTGTGTGTGTGTGTGTGTGTGTGTGTGTGTGTGCATCCACACTTGTGCACATGCATGCGTATGCGTATGTGACTATAGAAAGTTCATGTGGTGTAAAACAGAAATATACAAGCCGAAGCCAGTGGAGTCTATAATTTCCTACATTACCACACTAACGTATCAAATGACATTCTGCAGACCCAGTGCTGTGCGGCCCATGTGGTCTCAGAGGGCTAAGTATGCGTTCATATATTTTGGGTGTCTGTGAGTGAACATTTGGTTGGGATAGGGACTGTTCCAAATTTGCAGAGAAGAAGTGAATGCATGAACTCCAAGTGGAAAGAAATGGGAAGAGAAGAAAGAGACAAAGTAAGGGAAACTCAGAGACAAAGGGAATGTAAGAGTGACTCTTCAACTAAGGCGAAATGCTCACAAAGAGTGAGTTAGTTGACCTACGTTTAGGTGGAACCACATGTAAAAATATTTTCTATAATCCAGGCTGGAGAGAAGACCATTGTCTCTATAATTGTTTTCCTTTTGCACAAATACAAATTGTACTCTGTGTATTTCTCTTGGAACTGCACCCTGGCAAGATACTAAAAAAAGGTCCAATAATTAAAGAACAATGCAGCAACAACAAGAACTGGCTGAAGGAGTTGCAGTGTGTCTGCCTATCTACACTTGCTGTGCAGAATAACCTCCAACCTGTACAGCAGGCACAGACAGGCAGATAGACATCAGCCCGCCTAATAAGCCAGCAGGACGGACCAAATGCTGCATCCTGTCAATGCAGAGTGGCGCAAATGATGTGCTTTTCTCCAAAACCAGTATGCTGTTGATGGTCTTTGTGATGTATTATCACTGATAATGGAAATGACAATAATAAAATTCATCCATGAGATCAAAGTCATTTATCTACCATGTGTTTGAATTTAATTCCTGGTTCCATTCAGTGAAACATCTGACTGTCATTGGTTTTAGTTATTTAGTTATTTAGTTAAATTCATAGAGCAATTTCACAAAGAACATTTTTCACATTTTCTCAATGATTTTCACATTCTAAAGTAATTTCATTACCACCAGGACACATTCATAGAAAACATATAACTGGGACATACTATTATCTGACCTCTTATTGTATCCTCATCCTGATCTAAGCATCAAGGTCACAAATAGGAACTAAAAAACAATACCACAAACTCTCTAACTCCTGAGGGAAATATCTGTCTCTTTAGCTGCTAAATACTCTGAGCTGAAAGACAATAGAAATGCTTTGTAAAGCCGAGGTGGGACTGCAGTAAGTGAAAATAATCTATGGATTTGTTATTAAAAGCAACCCCTTTTACTTTAAGAGTGATTTGAGCCATTGTCATTATGAAAAATAGTGCTGCTATGCTCACCTCGTCATCCTTAAACCAGGAGAAGCTCTCGGCAGTCAGCACAAACCAGTACTCTTTGGCTCCTCCCTTCATGATGCTGATGTTGTTGATGGTCAGCCAGCCTTTGCGAATGACCTGAGTGAAGGGTACGGTCAGAAAGTCAGAAATTGCTGTAATGTAAAATTAAATTAAAAAAATGAATCAAAACAAAACAAAAACAAAAAACGCAAGAAAAACAAGAGGATGATAGGAGCTCTTCATCCGTAATAATTTTGATTACAAATAAAAAATAAATCAACTCACTCGCCTCTAAAGCAATGACTTCATTCAACACATCATGGCTAAAGTTAGCCAAAATGAATCTGTGCAGGTAATCGGTGCATGAATTGCAATGAAATGTGTGTGGAGGTCAGGTTAGGTGTGTCATTGTGTCGTTGTGACTCACTCGGAGCCGAGAATGTGACTGTGTGTCAGTGCAGGCTCATTCAAGGAACTGTGTTCACAATGCTTCAAGCAGAGGCCAGTGTTAGCTTGTTAAGTGACCATTGTGTAAGTGCTTCAAACACACAATAAAGCATGTGTCTGTCAACTGTGTTAGGTGTGTTAACCCTACAACATAACCCTACTACATAAACAGGCCTGTGGGTACAGTGCCAAGTGATTATTAGTTTACATTATTGTCAGTCTCGCACCACCTAAGACTCACTAAGGAGGTTACCCAAATCATTACAAAGCCTTTCTGTCAGAGGCAAACATTAGAGGGCTGTTTAGTGCCTGGATCTAAAAGAAATCATTCTAACACTTTTTGTCTTAGAAATTATATTTTAACTGCCAAAACCATGGTGATTTTTTGTTTATTTTTTTCTAGTTGGCAACCCCTTGTAGTCTTCGGGCGCTGGTGGGTGGAGGAGGTGAGTTAACGACTAGAAAAGTAACCTCTTACAATCAGGCCTGATGCTGGAGGAGAGGAGGCCTGCAACATAATGTGGGGGATTTAGAAACCTTGTGGCACTAAAAAATGGTAACTTTTCACGTGCAACTTGTTTTTAAGAAAATGCCTCTGCCCAACAGTTTACACAACCAATTTGGAATTCTTGAACCCGTCAACAGCGTAAAACCCCAAAAATGCAGCGGTGCTGGAGAGCACCATCCAATGGGCAGAAGTGTTATTGCAGGCACAAATGACAATGCAAACCATAACCCACAATGAGCGATACTCACCAACAGACACCCATAAGAGGGCAGCTGAGATTCTCACTAAGGGATGGGGATGAAATGCAAAGTGGCACCTTGATGACACAGGAAGGGTTCAAACAAAGGGAAACGTCTCAACAACAACGCCAGTGATGATGGTGGCATAAAGTAATAGAACCCATTGTGATTCTTTTAATGAGATAAAATCATAAAACCAAAGAAGCAAAACAAACCACTGTACACAACTGGTGCCCACTAAACATAATACACCATGCATGGCTAAAACATAAAATAATAATAATAATAAAATCAAAGACAACATAAGGCTAAAATGTATACAATATCAAATGTGTGCAATGCAAAGGATTTACTCAAATGAAAGAGTATCTTGATTTCAGCATTTCTCTCTCCCTGTAGTAGCCATCCTGCTGCTGTATGGGTGTGCAGTACTCCCTTGACCTTGAGCTCTGCTGTTTGTGTGTGACGTACAAGACATGACAAATTCTCACCTGATTTCCTGCTGAACTCTGGCTCTTACTAGCCTGACTGCTCCGTTGCTGCGCACTGTGATGGAGAAACAACAAAACAGAAATGACAGGAGAGACAGGATGAATGTGGAGGAGAGAGAATGAGGGGAAACACCACAGTGGTATGTAAATGTGATCTTCTAAATATTTGTTCATAATGATCATGGTGGAGCCAAGCTAATAGATGGAGTCTTTACTTAGCGAAGCCAATGAAGTCTTCGTGGTTAGTGTTGATGTACGAGAGCTGGATGTCAATCAACAGCAGAACCTGCAACAACACAAAACGTTGAACATGAAGCAAGTCATTCTTGAAGGAACACAGTATAGTTTGACACTGTGGGAAAGACTCTTATTTGCTTAGTTAGATGAGAACATTGAAACCACTCCCATGTCTGTACGCTAAATATGTAGCTGTAGCCAGTAGTTAGTTAGCTTAGCATAAAGACTACACACTCCCACAATGTGTTGTTTTTATAACTAGCTTTGTTGAATAGATTTAACAAACCAGATATAACATGTTAATCAGTGAGCTTTAGAGATTCTGGCGTCGAGTTTGTTATTTTCAGACAGAATCAGGCTTGCTGTTTCTGTTTCTAGTTTTTGTGCTAAGCTAAGCTAACCAGCTGCAGGTGGAAGCTTTGTATTTACTGTACAGACGCGACAGGGGCAGTGATCTTCTTCAGTATGTCCCAAAACGTTTTCTTTAAATGTGCTATGTTATACATAATGTGTATTAACATGAACCTTTTTGGTTAATTGGTAGCTTGTTTATAATTCTATATCATTATAAAGACAGATACAGATATACAACTGGCTCCTAAGATATGTGTGCATATCTGTCACAGACCTCCCCTCATAAACAAATATGTACAGCCATAATTTCAAACTGATGTGTGCTAATGTACGAGTGTTACCTGGTCCTTGGCCCGACTCTCTCTGTCTCGGATATGAGAAGTCACAATTCTCTCAGTTTCCTCGCGCAGCATGGGAAAGCACTCCAGCTGAAAACACATGTCACACATTATCACTCACTCCATGCAATGAGGAATGTGGAATAACGAATAATAATGAAAAGAACTCAGAAACAAAAGTGACCTAATTTTTCCTTTTCCTTCTTCAATTATTCCATCCTTCCTTCCATATTTCATTTCTGTTTCCAAACCCTCATAAACCACATGAGTTACCTTGTTGGAGCACTGGCGCACAGTGTTGATCAGTTCCTGGATGACCATGTCCACACACTTGACGCAGGGTCCCTTCAGCTTTATGACCTGCTTCTTCACAATCGCCTCAAATGCCATATCTGGGGTGAAAAGTCCAGTCCTGACACCCACCAAGAGGAAGAAAGAACATGTATAATTGTACTGGAACATATATTCTGTGGTAATCTGTGGTTGCAGTAAAAAGGGGGCAGTGCAATATCTTTTATTGATGTGTTACAAACGGTCATGGATAGATATTGGATCAGCGATTGTTGTTGATGGGACTTCAGGCTAAAATGTGGTGTAACTTTAAATGTCAGATTTCTCGCTTGGGTGGCAATTATTTTGGCTGAGGTGGCTAAACGCTGCTGAACCAATATAGAAACACACAGAGAGGCTGGACTGAACATAAAAAAAGAGAGAAAGAAAAATAGACGACAGGGTCCTCCCTTATTTATAAATTCTCATTCAAACCATGTATTTTTAGGTTTTTACCAAAGATTTGTATTTTTACTTGTTATGATGTTTACCACATCAATGTTAATATATGTTAATTAATTCATTTAAACCTTTATAATGCTAATGGGCAGTGGTAGCATCACTGGGAGGCATATCTCAAATATTTGAAGGATGGTTGTGCCTTTTGGGTAAAACGTATGATGCTATGGTGCAACAAAAAATGAAAATGTAGTTTTGTAGATTAATTTCTACCTGATACCGTGGATGTTTTTGATGGCATAACTGATCTCCCGCCGCATCTCCTTCTCATCACACTCCATCTGAAGGGAACAGAGGAGGAGTTTAGACAGCAGATACAGAAAATAGAGTTACTTAACTGTAAAATATTTTAGCAACCTAGGAAGAGTTTCAATTTTACAAAAATGACACATGCTGGGATTCCAGTTATTTCAATATATTAAGCCACCAACTCTTCAGATTTGAAATTTTAAAAAGATCATAAAGTTTGCAACACTGCCGCTGCACATCGTCATCATCGCTTAGGTCATTCCTGATGATGTGACCCAAATATCTGACTTTGTCCACCACATTTAGCTCCTGGTCTCCCATAAAAAAAGGAAGGAAAATCTAGCTTCTGATCCTCCTTGGTTTTAGCTATCATGATGACACTCTTTTTAGAGTTGAATTTTATATCATAGTGCACACCATACCTTGAGCAGACTCTGAGCAATTGCTGTAAACCAGCGCTATAAGGAGACAGAACAACTAAGTCGTCAGCATAGATCAGATGGTTGATAAGATTTTCCCCCACCATACATCCTGTCTTACACTCTCTTAACTTTTGTGAAAGGTCATCCATATAAAGATTAAAAAGAGCAGATGACAGTATTCCACCTTGTCGGATGCCATTGGTCACTAGGAAGGGTGCGGATACACTCTTAACCCATCTAGCTCGCATGATGTGAATACCAAAAGTGCATCCTGATCAGATATGGAGGGACCCCTTGCTCTTGCAATTTGACAAACAATTTAAAATGATTAATTCAATCAAAAGCTTTAGATGCATCCAGGAAACACATACATATTATGGTGTTATATCTCCTGTATTTACTAACAATTTCCTTCAGTGCATAAATACATAGGTCGATGCTATGTTTACTTCTAAAACCAAATTGATGATCAGTGGTTATTATGTACTCTTGAAGCCTAAGAGAGTTCGTTCTAGTACTTTAGAAAGTACACTGGCCAGAGCAATTGGTCGGTAGTTTTCAATGCTGGATATTTTACCGGTTTTATTTTTGATTTTTGAACTTTAATTGCTATGCACCAGTCCACCTCTAGCCTAATCACACTGATCAGTGGATCATACTTTTTACGCCACATAATGGCGACCCCACCAGGTTTCTCTGCCACGCACTATTCCCTTGCTTAGATCTGTTGTGGATTCTCCTGCCCCATGAAAATCATCATGGACAGAATTAAGTTTATCCAGGTCTTGTTTGGCTAAAGAGGTCTCTTGTATACACAAGATATCGGCACTCTCCATTAAAGTGTCAATAAGAAAAGTAAATATTTGCACCCCAGCAGATTATTTCACTTTTTGCAATTTGCCATCTTCCTCTATGTGCAACATATCACCTTGACCAGCTCAAAGGGGAAACGCTCATGGAAGATGCGGTTGATTTTTGCTCCACCAGACAGCTCCACCGTGTCCACCTGATCCCCTGAGCCCTCAATCCTTTTCTCAAAGTCCACAGAGAACTGCTGCACCATCCTGAGAAAACAACGATGAAATAAACATGATACATAAAAGACCAGCAGTGACTTCTAACATCTAAAATAAGAATGGATAAGCAATGGGTGCCATGGGAGAACATGTCTGCCGGAGGTCAAATCTTTTTTAGGAAACTTTTACCAACTAACTATCATGTAAATGCTCTTGTTGTGAGAAAAATGGGGCACTGACTGCAACAGCTGCTTGGTTTTGCGGGATGGGTCATCAGGTCGGTATCCCCGGTATTCCTCGGCCTCCTTGTCCAGAGCCAACAGCTGGGACTGCAGCTTGCTGCGGAAAGCTGGCAGGGTGTCCCGGATGTGGTTGGTCAATTGCTGTGTAATAAGTAGATTATGTTATTGGTATTTTTGCTGTACAGTACCAATTAAGACTGTCTATTTCTCTGCAATCATAGAAATGCATAACGCAGCAGAGAAAATGTGGAATGCCTGTCTGAGTGAAATTATAAATTATTAGGATCTGAACTAGAATGAGTGAGTGCATTTTCCATTTGTCACTCACAGTGATGTGCCACACAATGGAAGACGGAAAAAAATAAAGTCCAATTATTAATTATGTAAAGTCTACTGTGTGAAAGCCCTGGGAGTAAATCTACGATCACCTCGTTGAGCACTCTCTGCAGTCGTGGGGTGCCCATTTTCTCAGCCATGTGCCTGTATGATGCGTGGGACAAGAAGAACTTCCTCTCAGCCTCCAGCGCTGCCTTGATATCTTTCTTCCCATCGATGTCCTTTTGACTGCGATTCACCACTCCAATATAACCTGGGAATCAATAAACATGGACACAAATTGAGAGAAATAATGAAAGGAGATAAATCCCAGGAGATAAAGGCAGCGATATCACGAGCGAGACAAACAGAAGAACAAGCAGTGAAGTGAAAGAAGCTAGAACAAGAACATTGTTATTGGACAGTGTGATACTTTGAGAGTGAAAGGTTTCAAGAGCAAGTACAAGAGCCAATGTGGTTCTGGCTGGCATAGCTCACTATACTGTACAACAGACACAGACCTCTTCGCAGTGGCAGCAACTTGTTCTCCAGTATTTCTCGGGCATCTGTGCCCTCGTCCATCAAATCCAGTTTGGTGATTACTCCAATAGTCCTCAGACCTAGAAAAGCGGTTGAAAAGAGGGAGGAAGATCGTAATGGAAATTTTAAAATCATTTTTGGAACTAATCGTTTAATGGTTTCGGTCACTTTTAAAAAAGTAAAAATGCACCCTTGTGAGTACCAACTTCTTAAATGGGAGCTTTTGTTCTTTTTTATGTACTTGTAAATGGAATATGTTTGAGTTTTGGACTGCTGTTGAGCCCTTTAAAGAGCTTTGCCCAATTCCAATGCAGCTTTACCTCTAGCTTTTTCTTTCCTTTATTCCATCCCTTTTCCATACTTCTTTCATTACTCCTATTTCATTTTGCTTCCATCACGTCATCTTTTCCAAGCTTCTTTGGCTGTTCTCATCCCATCTCTCTGTTGCCTTCTTTATTCTTCCATCTCGCTCTTCTTGTCTGTTATTATTCATCCCTCCCACAAGGTCACTTTGTCCAAGACCTCCTGTTCTTTGCTAATCCATCCTCCTCTCCGGTGTCCTCCTCTACTGTGTCCTCCTGTCTGAAGGTCAAACTCCTTGGGCATTAAATTAAGTTGATTCCTTATACCCTTCCTCATTATCCCACTTCCAGTATCTATTTTTCCTTACCGTCACCCTTTTCTGTGTTTTTTTTAATTCCACCCATCTCTTTCTGATTTTCTTTTTCCTCTCTCCTCATTTATCTTTTGATGCTCTCCTTATTCTCCATTTCCCCCCTTCTCTCAGCCCCTCGTTTCTAATAATAATGTGACACTTGATCAACCCCTTTAGGCAAAATCTGTTTTTCACATACAGAGAGGTCAGAGAACAAGGTCAGATGCTGAGCATCATCCCTGCAGCTGATGGAGATTAGATGTCTTGTTCAGGTCAGTTTCACTAACCACAAGGCCACCTTTTACGTGCTTCATTCACTTCCATTCAACTTTCTACATCTGTCCTACAGCCTCCTTAACTCCCAATATCCTTTCCATGCCATCGTGCCCTCGTCTTACCCTGTGGATCGACATCCTTTGCCAGTTTAAGAGCATCAGAGTTGGCCAGGTCAGAGTTGGCCGGAGTGACAGCCAGGATCAAGCAGCTCTCTCTGGTGATGAACTGCATGATCATGTCCCGGATCTGCTGCTCGATGTCTACGGGCTGGTCTCCAACCGGCACCTTTGTGATCCCCGGTAGGTCGATAAGAGTCAGGTTCAGCACTGCACAGACACAGAAATGCAATATAAAAAGAACCGGCCATACCTGTGAGACATTTCTGTGACCAATTGTGGGTCAATCTTCAGTATTTTTTAGTATAGTATTTTTTTCAGTTATTCCCCTGTACTTTAACTTTGCCCCCTACAATAGGACCAATTGGATATTCAACTAGAACTAGGAGAGGGGCCTATTTGCCAGCTGTAGTAAAACATAAAAAACACGAAAACAAAATAAAATAAAAAATAATCAGTTGTATTCTAAATGGAGCTCATTTCAAATTCGCTTCAATTCAAGGCTCTGGTTACATTGAATTGTACGTTGAATGTACAGCATTCACTTTTACAATGCAAACAATCTAAGAACATCCATATTGCATCAGTATAGCATTAGTATGGCGTTGAATATGAAAATACCATATTTAACCATATTAACACAGAAACTAAAAAGGAAAAGCTGCATCCCTTCAACTCCTCAATGACAAAGCAATGAATCCATGTACTGTATGCTGCTGGCAAAACCACATTATTTGCTTTTAGTGACACAGTTTAAAAAAACATTTTCTGCCAGCAAATAATACAAAAAGTAAAAGTGTGATGACTCATAGCTTGACACAATCTATCTTGGTTCAAAAGTGTTATTGTGTAGTATTACTTGACAGTGAAAGGAAGGGAGAAGAGCTTCGCACCGTGAGGGGAGTAAACACGCAGGTTGATGGGGACGGCAGATATGCCTTTGTTGGCCCCTGTGACACGGTCTGTCTCTCCCTCGATCTCTTGGCGAACCTCATCGAAGTCTGTGAACTTCTTCCCTTTGCAATGGAGGAATTCAGCCCATTCTGAGAGGAAGAACATTGAGATATACAACTGGGATTAGTGGTGGCTGTGCTGCATGTGTCTGAGTGAAAAAGAATGCCAGCGTGAGAGGGAAAAAAACAGTAACATTTTTTTTAAAGGGGGGAGGGAGAGGGGGAGGCTGCATTTGTGTGTATGTGTGTGTTTGTGTGCATGCTAGCATGTGTGGGTGTGTAAATGTGTGTGCGCCCACCTGCAGTAGCACTGATAAGCTGCAGAACCAGGGGCCTGCGGGTGACAATTCCAGATCCACGGGGTAGAAAGTCCCTGAGGAAAGACCAATCAAAACGTATTATATCAAACCACAGTCAATGTCAATTTATCAAAGAGTATACAGATAGTCATTGGTGGCATAATTATAATTTCATCTTGAGGCTTAAACTCTGAACTTTTGAAGGGAAAATATATTATAATTACACCCTATATGCAAGTTACTGCATGCCTTTTAATGTCACACATCTGGTATATTATATGCTAGTTCAACATAGTTTGAGTGAAATAGGTGTCATTTTAAAACACAGCCACTCCTGTAGCTTTCAGCGGCAGCTGCTGCAACCAAGTTCTGCAACAGTACAGAACAATGTGACCTGCTGAACAACAGGTCAAAATGAAAAGCTGCATCGCTGATAAAAACGATGATTTCACCATTTCCTGAGATGTTCCACACCAACTTGTTTTGTGTGTGCGTGTGTGTGTCCATTTCTCTGTGTGTGCATATGCACACGGGAGTATGCTACACACCTGACAGCCATCACAACCACCCCCTATGCTAAAGGTCTGTTCCAAGAAAACCTTAACATACATTCTCTCTGGAACTCCCTCAAGTAGGATGAGTTTAAAAAAGACCATGCAGCCCACTGCTTGTCCATTCAGCACTGTACAGAAGAGCCAGTTCTGGACAGATGGACCATTACTCAGCATCACGACTCCCAATGAGGGCTGGAATAGGAAAAAATCAATTCATCCATCTGGAACTGCAAACACGCATGTTAAAACTGCACAAGTAATGAACTACTCGATCACACTGAAGAAAATCTAGCTAATGTTGCACAAAATGTAGCTAATATTGCACAAAATTTGGGGAATTTGTGAGCCACAGATTGAAAAAATCCCGGTCAATATTGAAGCAACCAAGGCTCAGACATTCACGATAAAGCTCCAAAAACACAGTATCCTATATTTACTACACTGCAACTCCATTACATCTTTCATTAGAAATTCCATGCTCTCATCTTTTTAACTCAATACCACCCATTTAAGATTGGAGAGACCCCTTAATGTTTTACATATTATATCAACTGGCACAAACCCTGCAGAGCAAAATAAATTCTACAATAAATTAGTCAATTTAGAGAGGTAGTTTTTCAGCAAATTCGGATATTAAACTAGCCATCATATAAAAGGTGCAATGCATGGGCTATAAGACAGTATGGTGCCGCTTTGTTGAGCAGCAAAAAAGGTTCTTGCAGCAGACATAAGCACACCATATTGTAGCTGTTGGGTAGTTGTTGTGGGAAGTGGTGTAGTGTGATTTGGATCTCATTTAACTAAATTAAACACTTGAATTTGTATTATCAACAGAATCACGCTCCTTGCTGTTGAATGCTTTATCCTCATCTAAAAAATATCAATTTAAATGCATCCGCTCAAAATCCAGGGCAAGATGATGAATATTCATGTTTGTTTTCAGGAGTGGGTGCTGTACAGCAGGATGGTGTTTTAAAATGGTTACATGCAGTGGTATGTCTCTGCACAATCTGCATTTTTTTACAGGGACAAAGAACATGACAGTGTCATTTTTATGGAGACGACAGCATTGTAATGCCCTCCAAACGAGGAAGAGATGGATATTTCCAGGACTGGGAAGTAGCCTGACTGCAGTTGGTAATGATTGGACTGCAATCCCTAAGGTGCTGCTGTAACCCAAATACTGCTTCCCTCCTCTGTCAGTAGCCACAGGACAGTGTTGTGTGGATATAAAATATTAATAATAATAATAATAATACTCCTAACATAATAAATACATCATCACATGGTGCAACAGCAGTGACTCAATTAAAGCTCGGGAGAGATGGTTTGAACTCTGCACAGAGATTGGCTCCATAGGCCTCTTATGTCATCCTCAAGGTTAACCAGAGAAGGGATTATCCTATTTCTGGTGGTCAATTTTACCTGCCGACAAAGTTCTCCAGCACGGAGCTCTTCCCTGCACTCTGACCGCCGACCACTGCGATCTGCGGCAGGTCCAGGTTGCAGGCCTGGCCGATGGAGCTGAAGGCATCCTGCAGTTTGTTGACCAGCGGGATCAGATCCTCCATGCCACGGTTTCCCATGGTGCCTTTAGACGGGTGGACTCGGGATCAGCGAATGAAAATGGAGAGCGAAAAAGAGAGAGGAGGGGGATGTTGCGCTGCTATATTAGTCCGGGCTACCGCGGTGCTTGTTGATGTAGGCTAGTGAAGTCATCTAGCCGCGCATTGCCCCGAGCCAAGCGAGGGTCGTACCGACTGTGGAAGCAGAGGATAGAGAGAGAGAGAGAGAGAGAGAGAGAGAGAGAGAGAGAGAGAGAGAGAGAGAGAGAGAGAGAGAGAGAGAGAAAGAGAGAGAGAGAGAGAGGGGCGCAGAGAAAAGAGATATGAACAGACAGGAACAGACAATTGCGCAGTTGCTCACCACAGCCACCATAACCCCTCTCTCTCTCTCTCTCTCTCTCTCTCTCTCTCTCTCTCTCTCTCTCTCTCTTGCACACATGCACACATACAAACACACACACACACACACACACACACACACACACACACACACACACACACGTACACAGCGAGCAGCACGAAGCATATACTTTCAAGGGCATTTGGCGAGCGGAGCTTCATGAGCTCCATACAGTCTCTTCGAACAAACCCGTGCCCTCCAGAATCCATAAATCGCACACGAATAGCACATAATAAAGGCAAAACAACTCATCGTTCGCAGCGTGCAGTTAGACGTTGATACACAGTGGAACATAGTGTCGTCTGAAAATATAACGTGGTAATAATAAGACAGTTTAGTGCGCTGTTGTGAGCCTACCCCGCCTCAGGAATCCCTCAGCGTTTTCGGTGTCCGATGGTCCCGGTCGCTGTCCGGTGCTGAAACGACGCGCAGAGCAGGCAGCAACGACGAGTGACGAGACCCTGGACGATTATACAAGCACCACCTGCTATGGCCGTGCATCAGCTTGATCTCAAATTCCTGTGCATTAATTGTGTTCGCCTGTGGACTTGGTTCCGGTCGGCTGAATGTCAGAGTGGTCTCATCCCGAACACAAATTCGCCTTTGACAGATTAATCATTTCCCCCCCCCTCTCCTTTGCTCCGCGGTGTAATTGCGAAGCTGTGCCTCGCTCTTACACCATATCGACGTGGCGGAGGACCAATGAAAACCGCAGGATTGGAGACGAGGCAGAGAAACGCGGCACCCCATTGGCTGGACAGGTACAGGTTAGGCTTACCTGAGCCCGCCTCCTGTTTACATCCGTGCCATTTCTGTCGTTGTGAGTCATGCGGCACGGCTGCGCATCGCTGCAACAGAAGAGGTGGATGCGCTCCTTCAGATCCCTGCAGTAGGTGCAGAAACCATGGTCGTAAATTCCATACACATTGTATACATGTTAGGCCTACAGGCCATGGCAGTCATTGTATGTTGCCTTGCGCACAATAACAGGATGAGCTGCATCCTTTATGACTTTGACCATATCGGGCCACGTTTGGAAACATGAAGTCCAGAAGGGTTCGCTTTAACCGGACACAAAATAAGTGTGATGCTTGGTGCCGGATGGTCCCTGCCGACCGAGGCTGGTGGAGGCGGTCAAACAGAAAGGACACTGCCAACCTGCCTTAACCTCTCCCAGGACAACCTCTGTGCCAGATAACAAGTGTCTCTCTTGCACTGGATGTGAACATTGCCTATCTAGATGATCGAGGAGGAGAGATCTAATTAGCGCATCGAGGCCCTCTGCAAAGGGGTCGGATGTCCTTCCATCTGCCCGTGACAGTCAAATCTCATCGATTAAGTCAGTATTTGTCCTTTCCAGGCATGCTTTGGAGATGGATCTCGTCAGCACATCATGTTGTAGTAAGCTGAAGTAACACTAGATGGCGTTAACAGTATAACCCAAACTGCAGCTCTGCACTTGGGCCCAGTTGATGTCTGCTACTTATTCAAAAATTCATGCAAAAATGATTTGGTAATATAATAGGGAGAGACACATTTTTAGGGAGATACATTTTTAATCCCAATCAAGTGAGAAAAGCGTAGGCCTATGTCATTTCCGATCTTAATATTTCTGTATTTTTCTGGAAAAACAGGGGTGAAAGTAGCCAAATCACGTGGTTTATGATATTATGAAGAGTTTTTCTGACATAAAAACAGGAAAACTCATACCCTGTGACGTAACCTGACAGAGACAAGTTGTGTGAGCAGCGGTATGGAAGCAACATAAATCCAACACCTCCTCTCAGGGGCGGTTTTGGGCACGGACGACACACTTTTTCATGACACGTGGGGGGCGGCACGACCACTTAAAAAAAAACAAAAAAAACATCTGGGCCGTGAAGCGTTTTTCCAATATCTATCATGTCGCTGTGTGGGGGGTTGGCGCCCCCTGCGGCTGCGGGTCGTGTGTGTGGGGACGACGCGCGCGGGGGGGGGGGGGGGGGGGGGGGGGGGGGGGGGATCCACTGTGGGCTATAGGGCCATGCTCTAATGCAGTGGTACCCAACCTTTTTTGAGCCACGGACCGGTTTTGTGTCAGACAATATTTTCCCGGACCGGCCTTCACGGTGTAGACGAAAAATATGACGTAATAAATATGATGTAATACGACCGGCATAAATAGAATTATAAAGTGCATAAAGATACAACTCACCATGACGCTGCATTAGTGGAGCCCTGAGCTTGTTTCTCTGCTACGAGCCGGTCCGTCTCGGTGTGACGGGAGAAAAAGACCGAGCCCCTACGTCTGTTGTTTATGTCCAGTCTACTGACTCTACTCCGTACCTTAAACCTTTATATGCAATCTATCACTTCATTAAAACCTGCTTCACAAAGACAGGATGTTGAAATGGAGGCAGGGTTTCAGAGCTTTTTTGGCGATCTCAGTAACTCTGCCTTGATTTCAATTCAGAACACAGAGTTGTAACGGACTTTTAAGTTTCACTTTTTGGGGTAACGTATGGAATGACATGTGTCAAGATGTTACGTTTGAGGCTACGCACAGACGGATGTATCCGGTATCCGGGGGGTGGAGGGGCGCTCGGAGGGGGTTCTCGCCGGGACGTAATTACATGTAGAACCGCCACTGCCTCCTCTCTCCCTCTCTCTTTTCTGCACCCTCCCTTTCATCGCCTGCCAAAGATCCTGTTTCCTGAGGTGTCTGCAGGAACAGGAGAGTTGGTCGCCAGGTCAGTATTTAGGGCTTAACAATATAGGTGGGCCCTTTTTCAGTTCAGGACCTGGCAATCACTTCAATGGTGACCTGTGCCTACAGAGCAGGGACACTGTTAAAATGAGACCCTGGGTGATTCAGCAGTGAAGGTGGGGAGAATGGCATTATATGTTGTATGCACATTATCAATAGAAGACAGCGCATTGCATATAATGTAATGCATTTTATTGCATTTCTATACAATATACTACGGCATTGCTTTATATAGTATAAAGCAATGCCGTAGTATTGTAGTATTACCACCAGAACATAGCAGTGATGGAGGAAGTACTCGTATATTGTGTTGAAGTAAAAGTAACGAAATGAGAATGCACCTCCTGTATTAAGAATTCTACATACTGTAAAAATACAGAAGTATTATGCGGAGAATGCCATTTCTATGTTTTGAACTGGAAGCTGAAGAGAAAGACCTAGTGGGACAAAACAATGTCCTGATTAAATCCCACTCTGAGGCCTTCAACAAGCTTCTAAATGAAGAAGACTGGAAAACAAAATACGACGTGCTGAACAGACTGACGCCTTAAAGCTTCAGAACAATGAATGTACAGAAAAAAATCCAGTGTGTAAATGACAATCTCATATAGTTCTGGATGCATTTAAGGCAAATTATGAATCAATGAAGCCAGAGAACAAAGCCCTGAGCCAAATAAATGGCACTCTTTAGTTTAGGGTTGAGGAGCTAAGCAACACAGTCAAGGTTGAAAAAGCTTTGACCGACATCTACAACTCCCTGAGAGCAGAGAAACATTATGACGGCCTTCGTAAAGAAGTAGCTGAATAAAAAAGCGGACAAGGAAAAGGCTCTGGAGGAGAAGTGTGAGGCGGTGAGGGTGAAGAGAGAAATCAACCGCAGACAACAAGATGTCCTCCAAGAACAAGTCAGCTAAATGAAATAAAACTTCATACTTTATGACCTTTCTGCTGATAAACATGATTTTCAAAAAGTGCTGGTTTTCTGAAAAGCCCCCAACTGTAAAACATAGTTAAAAGAGTAATATACATGACATTCAGAGCATTAATAAAGCAGCAAACCACTATATGTGAAGAGATAGAGGTGTGAGCAAAGGCTTCAATTGCGCTCTTGTCCTAATTACATTGAAAACAGAGTAAGTTGCAAACTATTCATGGCTTCACGGTTTGAGGCAAATACTGTTTTCTTCATTCTCCTGTTTGCAGCTAGTTTGGCGGCAGAGTCGCTAAATCTTAGCCTGACTTGCACCACAGTGGAAAAGCCTTCTTGTTAATAAACCGTCATCAGTGGGGAGAAAACAGTGGCCCCATTACGTAACCCAAATCCTTTCAACAGTCCAGTCGCATACTGCACAACAACACAGACAGATGGAATGACAGTTTGTGTTGTTGGTGAGGAATTTACTGAAACTGTTGAATGTGCGTATTAGAACCAGAGGAATCCCGCAAACCCATACTTATAAAAACAACATGTCTGGAGGGTGGCGCTCTGACAAATATTTTTCAGGATTTTTACACTCTGTACTTAGATGACGCAATGTAAAACAAAAAAAAAAGACAGACACGAACATTGGCATAGGACAATTTACAAGACAATACTTAGATGGTAAATATATGAAATATTCGATTTCTTAGCCAAAGCCTACATTTCTTAGCCTTTTGTCCTAGCACCAGTATGTAGTCAAGATTTGAAAAACTTTGATTTATAACCAAATATCTGCAAAACTAGTGACATTCCCATCAGCCTCAGCTGTGTTTTGTGTTAAGTGCTCATTATTAAATGTTTTTTATTTTCTGCAATAATCCCAAATCCAATGTAAAAAACCCTTTGGCTTTTTGTCAAGGGAAGATAAGATTAGATCAAATAAAATAAGATAATCCTTTATTAGTCCCGCAGTGGGGAAATTTACGGGACGCATTCCAGTGCAATGTGTAATACATCATGTTTGCAGCACTCTATTTGTCTGCCCAGCTATGGTGGCTATCACTGTTTCCACCGTATTTTGACAATCCCATGAAATGCATCCTGTAAAACAATACATCTGCAGTGGTGCTCTATAGTCTATATATTGACTTTCTGCCATAAGAACTTCAACCACATCACTTCCAATGAGGCAGAGAACCATTGTAAAGAGCTACAGCAGACACCTAGCGTAAAATAGGTTGCATCAGTTGCATCTGATCTGTTTGTTTGTTTGACTGTCTGTGTTTTCACAAAGGAAACTCTAGTGCCATGTATGTGTCAGTAATGAGAACCTCTGGTGGCAACACCTGCATTGAGCTGTCGGAGACCAAACAACAGCCTTTGTGCCGCTGGGAGGCTGAGGTTTCGTGTGAGTAGGCGTGTGATCCTTTGTGATTATACCCTCACATTCACAGCAGACAGCACGCCATTTTTTATGCTTTTCTCAGAAACACTTCCCACTGACTCCCCTGTGGGCCACTCGGTTAACACTCCGCAACTATAAAGCCTCCTTTTCATTCGACTCCGTCAATTGCTCACTCTGAATCAAACACAGTGACTCACATGCGCTTCGGCAGCTCACATCACAACATGCAAAGACTGTCTCGCTCTCTTTCACATAATGTCTCATGAAGTGCAGTTAAGACTCAAGCTCTGTGGTTCTAGTCTGAGATATGTTGTAAAAATATCACCGAAACATTGAGGTAGGAAGTTGTGTTCAAGGGTGTTGAACCACTCAAAACTAAATGGCATCGCAAACCAACAAGCCAGACTGGCACCTATGTAAAAGGACTGTTATGCAACACCTTACACCTGTACATGCACATCTAGTGAGCCCATGATTGTTCTGTGATAGTGTTATTCAAAATATGTTATTCGTTGGCCAATGGAAACTTACATTGTCAATGTCTAAATGAGTCAGTGTGAAAGAGCTGGCACGTCATCTAAATAGCCCACAAGCCCACCTTCCTACTCTCTTCTGCCTGACTTCCTATAAGTCACTGGTCAGATGGTAATGGCTGCTGCGCAAACAACTCAGCAATCATACTGTTACTCTCATTAGTTTTGTTTTCCTTCGACAATCGCAATAATTTTTATTTGCATTATTTTTCTGAGGAACTGTATGCATGCTACATTGCAGGTCTGTGAGAACTAAGTGAGGTAACCTTCCCGATGTGGGGGTCAGGACACCTGAAGGGGTCCCATCTGAAGAGTCACAATCAAGATAAGAGATAAGAAAATGAATGTTTCTGTGACACAGAATTACTGCAAGTTTAGTTTTTTTTTACTTTCCATTTTTCATGGTATATGTTCTGTATATGAACAGCTACACAGAGGTCCAGTATCTCTTAAAACAAACAAAACACATTCTATCCAAAAAGAGCACTATAACACACGGCAAGCACCATCATCATTAGTGTATTCTTAACTCAAGCTGTGCATGTTGAGCACTTCAGCAGACTAACATTGAGTCGTGGCTCGCTTGGCTGGATAACATAAAGAGAGAACCCTTGTGTAAAAAGGTGTTAGCACGTTAGGATCCCTTGAGTCATTATATTACATAAGGAAAACACACCTCAGTGGTAAAAACATTATAGAATACTGGTGACTTTCCACAGGCCGTAAAACAGACAGGTTAACTAGGCAGTAGTTTGATCTTCTGGAACCAAATACAGATGTGCGCTGCAAGCTGCTTTTCAGTGTAAACTGGTCCATTGCTGTTGGCATTTATTTACAATATTTTGTCACAGAGGGCCGTAACAGCATGTTGATTAAGGAAAAAGACAGAAGTCCATAACTTTACCCATTCAGAGACCAAAATAATTTGCACACTTACAATGGATACTCTTGAGTTGGATTCCATCTGGGAAGTTTGTGCGTTTTGCCCTTTCTGGTCCGCACAGACCCAGACCAGGTCCCAGGCACATCACATGGGGACAGTTGGAACACCGGTCGGCCACATGCCGACCGGGGTTTTCACTATAATGTACCCATTCAAATAACAATCCATGGCTTTATGCTTAGCCTTGTAAGCCACGTTTTAAGCTTTGCAAGCAGCAAGGCTCTACGGTTTTGGCAATGTCGGTCCATCTGTTCATCGGTTGGTCCACCACTTGGGCCACGACTGAAATGCCATAGAATCAGTTGGATGAGTTGCTATGCAAGTTTATACAGACAAGCTACTGACTTGTATGTAGCCCCACCATGAGGTTGACATTTATGTTTCTGAGTAAAACAAATAATGTATATATTTACACAACACTCAAATAAAATAGCAGACAGTAGACATAGTGCACAATATAGTATAGTGAAGATGTTAGCATGTAAGGTTTCCGTGGGTCTGGTAAGAAGAAAGAGAGTAACCATTCTTCATCTTCGTTCTGAGCCAGACTGATCCAGCTGTGCAGAGGAGAGAGGAGTGCCAGTGTACCCTCAGGTCCTCTGAAGGACCAGTTTCCTTTGCTGTTGCGCCTCTTTGGCGAGTGGTGGCTTCAGATTCCCAGACTCCTACTCTCCCTGGAGCCCAAATTTAACCCCGTACCTGGACCATAAACTGAGTTCACGATAGTAAAACCATCAGATTGTGTATTTCAGCTCAACTCAGCTTACCTCGCTACCACCAAAAAGAAGACACACGTGGATCTTTACATACACCCTCCACACCCACCCGGCTATTTCCCTCCCTGCCACACTCCTCGTCCCCTCCCACTCTGACATTTAACTGTATAAATATCCTACTCTCATCATTGCTGGGATTCAGACACTGACCTACACTGACGACGGATACTCAGGTGAGAAGAGACCAGCTAAAGAAAGAAAGAACAAAATATAAATCAAGTGGAGACACTACTGAACAGAGGAGTTGCATCTCTGCTAAAACCAGAAAATCATCAACTCAGAATGTGGCTCCAGGTGTCTCTCCTCTGTCTGTGCTGCTTACCTCTGCCCAGCCAAAGTCAGACCCAAGACCGAGCCTCCCTCCGCCGCTCCAATGACCATGCCGGGCGCTGCCACTACACTTTCACCGTGGCCAGTCCAGAGGAGTCCAGCTGCTCCAGAAGCAGCATGAAGCCAGAGATGGATGGAGTCTCGTCCCGACTCACCATGCTGGAGGCTTTAGTCAGCCGTCTGATAGCAGGAGTGGATGGAGACTCCAGGACTAGGACTAACGGTGAAGAGGGTCTCCAGGAAGCCTACTCACAGGTAACAAGGGAAAGAACCCAGCTGCAGCAGGACAAAGAGCGTCTGAACGGGCAGGTCCAGGAGCTGCAGAGGAGGCTGGCCGAGCTGAGTCAGGAGGCAGAGAGCCTTAGGCAGAGACCATGCCAACAGATACACACCTCAGGGGGGACTCAGCGTGAAAACAAACCTGCCAGTGGTACGTACATCAGTGGGAAAGGGAAAACACACACAAATCAGAATTACTTTTACGTACAAGACTGGCATTTAACAAGTTATCTTTTCAGAAAGCTGATAACAGATAAAACAATTCTTCTCTTCTGAGAAATGTATTTGTGGTATGAAAAGTGTCCCGGCACAGCAGGTCAGGTTGCAGTTAGATGTCCAGGTTGAGTATGGGGATTGGAATTTACAACAGAGACTCTTCTTTTATGGCGTTGTCACTCAAGCATTTCTGTTTATGTGCATGTGATCATTTTCAAGGGAGCAACAGCAGGTTTATAGGGAACCTGCCATGCTCAGAGGCAAGTAAATGAGATACTTGGTCTTTGATGCCATCTGTGAGGTGTTTCTGACGATGATTTAACTGCAGATTACTGCTAATAACTACATCAATTACCAATAATTATTTTCTACAAAATGTTCTACTCAAAATTCCTTCCCAGCCGGTAGCCTGTGAAACATTTTGCTGTCTTACACATGTTTCTCCTTCGCTTTGTCTCTCCAGACCCTGCACATGATTTGGGGAATGGTGCTTACCAGGAGATGAAGGCTGAGGTTACAGAGGTTCCAGCATCCCACCTCATTCCTGAAGGAAATCACAACTTCACTGGTACATTTTGGGTTTTACTGATGCCAATGTAGCTGTCCAAATTGGCCTATAGTGGTGTAATGTTGGTGCAAATCAATGTGATCGGATGCATTTTATAACAAATACCGAGAAGTTTAACTCTTCTTTTCTCCAGGCTGTGGAGAGCTGCAGTCAGTGGGAGATCCCGTGTTGCACAGGAAGGCTGCCAGTATTACAGGGAAGTATGGGGTGTGGCTGCAGGATCCCGAGCCTCAGGGCCCCGATTACACCAACAAGACTGTGTGGCGTATCGACACAGTTGGCAAAGATGTCCGTCAGCTCTTTGCATATGAAGACATGGATCAACTATCCCAAGGCTTCCCTATGAAGATTATGGTACTGCCAGAGCCTATGGAGAGCACAGGGGCAACCATGTACCGCGGCTCCCTTTACTACCAGCGCAAACGCAGCCGTACCCTGATCCGTTACAACCTGACCTCTGAGAGTCTGGCATCACGGCGAGAGCTGCCTCAGGCGGGCTTCCATGGCCAGCACCCTTACTCCTGGGGTGGCTACACTGACATTGACCTGGCGGCAGACGAGCAGGGCCTGTGGGCGATCTACAGCACAAGTAAGGCAAAGGGTGCAATTGTGATTTCCCAGCTGGATCCTAAGAGCCTGGAGGCGAAGAGGAGCTGGGAGACCAACATCAGGAAGAACACAGTGGCCAATGCGTTCATGGTGTGTGGACGTCTGTACACGGTGGCCAGCTACACTGCACCCAACACCACCATCAACTATGTGTTTGACACAGCCACCAGCGTGGGGCAGGCTGTTGCTGTGCCCTTCAAGAACAAGTACCGTTACAACAGCATGGTGGACTACAACCACGCCCAGAGGAAGCTGTACGCTTGGGACAACTTCCACATGGTCACCTATGACATCAGACTGGGCAGGGCCAGCCATGGTAGCAGCTGAAGAGGACACAGACTGAGAGAAACTGCTGTGAACAGGAATAAAGAGCAAGTGAATGAGATAAAACATACAAGCATTTGCATTGTACTGATGTTATTGCAAAGCTTGGTAGCCTATGCGTTTTGCATCATTCAAATCTATTTTTTTCTATTACTATTGTAAATAAGATATAAGATGAACAGAAATATAATCATAAAGCATATTAATGTGCCATTGATGATCTCAATGGTTATCACAAACAGTAATCATGGTTTAACATTTTGAAATATGTAATATATTTCTAAATGCTGACTTTATTACACACTTGCTTGTTTTTGTCATACTTTGCCATTTAATTTCAAAAATATTCATAGCATATCATTAACTAGCGTTAGCACGTCTATGCTACACAAGCTACTGAAAGTGAACTGAATGTATATACTTGCTGCTTTTGCTTTTTAATGATTCCAACCATGAATAAAGACCTACCTGGCTTTACAGGAACAATGTTGTTTCTCAATTTCATGGTTGTCCGTCACTATCGCCAGATGATGTGGTGGTTCACCCATCTTTAACTACTGAAAGTTAGTTGCTAGGTTAGTGTTATTTCACATTACTGTTGGAGTTTGTTATTGGTTTGGTCCTACTTGTTTTCTGTATTAATGAGGACTCGTGTCTTTAGACCACACACCTACATTGTGGCCGCCTGTGAGCAATTTGTGCCTCTGTACCGGAGGCCTTAAAACCTCAGTGTAAACACACGTCCAGTCTCTGTCATGACACCCCATATATACAGTACTCTTAAAGCAGCTACTACACTCCATGTTGTCATTTGAAACCATATTCCAGGTATACATTGCCCTCTGTGGACAACTCTTTGCATCTGCATCATGCATACACACCTCCCACCTCTATTGAGTAAGAGTATATTCTAATTCAATCAGGCTCCAGCCTGAACTGGTTTCAAAGTTTAAAGGTAAAACCACATAAAATCATTAGAAATTAGTTTAATGTTTAGTTTGTAAATAACACTAGCAGATGGTGGTTGACAGCACAGTTTAACAACACTGTAAAAGGATATGGATGTATTATAATGCCAGTCAGGAGACTCAGCAGCTAATGGAAACCTGACCGAGTGTGAGTCGACTTCCTCCCACCAGTGTTCACACACAAACTGTAAACCCACTGTGGATTGTTTCAGCTCTATACAAAACAACATGTGACACGGTGCCGCCCCATACTGAGACAAACTTCTTTACCAGGAAGTAGTGTACTAGTGTCCTTTTCTCTATACTATAAGCTTTCATACTCAGCTGGTATTCCGTGTCAGTAAGATACAATACAATAGCTTTAAATGGTGCACAGTTTATTTAGTAAAAATAAATACATTGTAAGGTTAAGTCCATGCATAATCAACACCACTATGCAAACAGGCTGCATGTCCATCCATGAGTACCCACGCCATCAATTTCACACCAATTCTGTCATAAGTTATTTGTGCAGCTATAGTATATTGTTGGAACAAGAAAAGTGAGATTTCTTTGTTATTGTTTTTTACAGCCTGTAAACTGTTGTCACATCCCTGCTCTGTACGTCTTCTTTGTGTCATATATGGTTGAGATATGGTCACTCTGGACGTGGCAAGGCAATTAGCAGTTGTATTCATCCTTAGGAACATTACACATATATGCCCTCATGTCAGTGTGTTCGACTGCTCACCATGGCAATATGCAAAGCCTGGTCTGGCCTTTATGAAAAAGCCTTTTTTATAGGAATTGTATTGATGTTACATGTGTCTGTAAACACATGTAAATATGTAATAATGCTGTCAGTAAAGCTGGCATTTCTCATTTTAGTTTGGGTGATGGTGACAACCTACCTGTGGAGTTGAGAGACTAAATGTAATTGTTGCTAAGGCTGGACAAAGGCTATGTGGATCATGATTTGATTTTGGCTACAATCTGTATAGAGTTTTTACTAATACAATTGTACTCCAGATACTGTAGGTAGAAAATACTGATAACTGCAGTGTGGCAAGACGCAGAAACTGATGGCTCTTTGCACTGTGGCCCAGATTATGTGGAAGTCTCCTACTTCACCTTTGGCCACCATAAGGTGCTGGTCGTACACAGTGGAGGGCCCCTGACTTGCCTGTAAAAGGAAGTTTGGATATGCAAAGTGACTCACTGATTACAGTGCTCTCCTTTTACTTCCTCTCTGACTCACCTATGGTTTCACATGTAAAATTATAAAATAATTATAAAATTATAAAATAATATTCTATATTGTAAAAACTTGAAACCTGTGTGTGTGTGGACGCAAAGTCAGAGCCAGAAGTGGTGCGGTTGAGATGTGAATGGCCTTACTGTGCAGAATTGTGACAAATGTCGATCTAGTCTAGTGATGTAAAAGCCAAATGAATTCTGTTTTGAAAAAAGAATACCTGATTGATTCAGGACCATATATGAAAGGGCCCCCAAATCAGAACTAAAAAGCTCAGCTTCAATCTGATTATAAAAGAAAAAAGAAAAATCTGATTTGGGTCACTTTTGGCTGCAGTGTAGCTTACAGTAAGATGTATAATAAAATACAATATAACAAAAATATGTTAATAATTAAATTATGTTATGTACAATCCCTTTGGCTGCTGTCCATCCTTTCTGTTTGGTAACAATGCAGTTAGAACTATTAGATAATCCATTAATAAATGCTCATGAGTTTTTACTTTTGAATAAGCCTTCAAATCTGAATTTATAAATGTTGATTATTGATTGCGTGCTATAAATATATTTATATACTGAAAGAACAAAACGACAAATCAAGTGTTTTGCTGAAGAGAAGTTTTGTTTCGGAACTTGACAACCCCAAAGTTGTTCTTATTAATGGTCAATAACTGATATGTCTATACATTATTTAATAACACTAGTTACTACTTTCAAACGTTGTCTCATTGAAGAACTCTTTATATGAGACTCTGGGCATTAGCAGTGCAACAAATGTACGTAAATGGTAACAATGCTACACTTGTTTAATTGTCTAAAAAGCTATTTCTTAGGAGATTAAATAATTGAAACATTTGACCAAATTCATTTCTCATTTCTCAGAAACAGTATTTTCAAAACGCAGTGGCATCATAGGTGATTATGTGCCGAAAATAGCTCTGCTATTTCACCGCAGCACAATACAGTATACCTGACTTGATTTCAAAGATGTGTGACGACCCTCCTCCCATGCCCTAGGTGTGGCCGTTTCTCAATCAGCGTTCTTCTCTGTACTTGTGTTCTTGTGGACTCGTAAAAAAGGTCATCAGTCGCGGCCCAAGTACTGTTCCAATTCAAAAGTCCGCTTCTCGCCAAGAACGGTGAAAATGCCCGGATGTGACTTGATCCACCCATTTTACCGGGGATGCGTCAGAGCAGACTTGAGCGTACTTGAGAGAGCCAATATCCCAGAATGCATTTCGGACCAGCAAACGGGGAACAATGACGGATGAGAAAACTCCTAACTGAAAGTTGACATTCTCTGAATATTGCCGTTGTTGAGTCACAAAATGTAATTTTAGGATGTTTTCAGGCGAGAAGTTAATTGTTTAAGCATCAAATCTGTGGTCGATTTGTCAATAATCAGCCGACTTAAAAAGATACGCCGACGGTTTGAGGTCCTGCTCGCGGGACCGGTGAGCCCCGCAGCACCGGGCCGTCAGCGCTCTGCTGCCCGCCAAGAGCAGCCTGATCTCGGCTGGACTTTTTGAAATGATCCGCTGGCTCAGATGTCTCCGTATCGATTAAACATGAGTTATAATTCGGTTTCGAGGATCTAACGAGCAATATTTATTATTTTATTATTTATTCACAGTCACATTAAATCAGTTTGACGGAGGGAAAGGTTAAGATTTATAACTTAATGTTTTTATTTAACTTTTACTTTGAACTACAGCGGTGTCTTATTACTTTTGACCGAATTCTTTGCAATTATATGTGTATCTATATAAATATATAACTGTATATATATATATGAAATACATATTTATAAACATATTATATATGCAAGGATATGTGTATCTGTGTGTGTATATATATATATATATATATATATATATATATATATATATATATATATATATATATATATATATATATACATGTATATATACATATATATATATCCATCCATTTTCAACCGCTTATCCGGGGTCGGGTCGCGGTGGCAGCAGGTTCAGCAGGCCGACCCAGGCTTCTCTCTCACCCGCAACATTTTCCAGCTCATTCTGGGGGACCCGAGGCGTTCCAAGGCCAGCCGGGAGATATAATCCCTCCAGCGTGTCCTCGGTCTTCCCCGGGGCCTCCTACCAGTTGGACGTGCCTGGAAAACCTCTAATGGGAGGCGTCCAGGAGGCATCCTGACTAGATGCCCGAACCACCTCAGCTGACTCCTATATATATATATATATATATATATATATATAAAAATATAAAATATATATAAAAATATATATATATATATATATATATATATATATATATATATATATATATATATATATATATATATATATATATAGGAGTCAGCTGAGGTGGTTCGGGCATATATT
Source organism: Taurulus bubalis (assembly GCF_910589615.1). NCBI lineage: Eukaryota > Metazoa > Chordata > Actinopteri > Perciformes > Cottidae > Taurulus > Taurulus bubalis. The sequence continues at coordinate 28,599,668 of NC_136589.1, forward strand.
TCAATATATATATATATATATATATATATATATATATATATATATATATACATACACACACACACACACACAATAATATGTGTATCTTTGTATATATATAATATATATTCATAAACACAATATATATACAATGATATATGTATGTCTGTGAAACCAGTGCAAAAAGAGCAGGGCTGTCATATTTTGTACAAATACTGTACAAATACTTTACAGTGAAGAATCAGAGTGAACTCATGACAACAACAGCTGTGGTGGTGATGTCATCAAGTCAGTTGCTGTTCCAATTGCAGAAAGACCGTCCTGCGTCCTCCTGTCCTTGAGAGTCTGGACTCCCAAGTTCAGACTCCAAGTCCAGACTCCAAAAGTTCACAAGTCCGTACTTGTGTACTTGGATATTGAGAAACGGCGATCCTCTGTTACAGGTGCTGATTGGCGGGTCGTCAGCCGAGACGAGCCACAGCTGAGCCGCTGTGGCCTGGCCAAAAAAAGGCCTCTGCATTTTGCTCACGTGGGCTGGGGGAGGACATTGTCACCATTTGGTGTTTGAGTTGTACCTTTATTTCCCTACCTCCACGTTAATTAGTTTTTCTTGTGTTATTGTTAAAATGAATAGCTCTTTGTCGGCAGCTGCTCGTCTGTTTTGTTGCAGCCTTGGAGCCGGGTTGTGACAGATGTCAGATAACATATACACAACATGTACATAGGTTTTGGCCTGTTATGTCTATTTGCAATGGCCATCGACATTATTCAGCTCGACAACACTTCAGGGCCTCACTTTTGAGTTGGCACAGATGTGAGTGGACATTATTTTATCGCCTACATGTCCCAAAATAATGAAATCCTCACAGGCACACACTCCGAGAACCAAAGATCTATCGCCAACGAAAACCGGACCGTTATCGTGAATATCGGCTGGCTCTGGCTGACGGAAAAGTCCTCAGATGATGCCCGGTTTCCAGACACAATGCCACGGCAACTATTCCACCTGGATGTTGGTGAGGACATTTTCGTTTGCCAGTGTCCTCAGTAATAGATCCACCCTTCTTTATCGACCACCTGTGGCCAATAAACACTTTAATCCTGCTGCACTCCGACACCAAACATCCTGCAAACTGAGAAGTCCAGACACAGGGGTTAATACCAGTTCAGTTTGGAATGCTCTAGTCACGTGGGCACATTAACATGTAATTAAACTAGCATGGAGTTTTTTTTTTTTTATAAAATAATGTATGTAAAATAATTTTACCAGAGCATATATTCAATACATTCTCGTGAAGAAGTGTTTCATTGATCAATCACACTGCTTTTTATAAGCCAGTGAGTCATGTTATGCTGCCCTGTGCAGTTCACAGATGATGATGCATAATAGAGTAACCTGTTGAGAGGGAAGTTCCCGCCTCCATTTTATAAAGCGTCTGTCATCAGAGCTGTTGCTGAACAGATCACACCTCCACGGCCACACTCAATATGCCGGGACTGCTGCTCGGAGATGTATTTCCTGATTACGAAGTGGAGACCACCAGTGGCAAAATTAAACTGCACGAATTTCTCGGTGATTCGTAAGTAGCCTTCTTTAATATTGATATCCTTGCATATGTATTTGTAGGCTTACCGAGAATTCAGTTCACCCGAGAGTGAGAGAGATTGCACCCAGTTCCTGTTACTGCTACTGACTTCTGCTTTAGACCTTTGCTTATGATTTATATAGCATCAAAACATTTAAACGTGATACTGTGTCCTATTGATGCATGTCAATAAAAACAATGTCCTATAATGTGGTGGACACATGAATCTCTGGCAGACTTCATATGTACAGCAGTTTATGACCAAATCCTCGGGCCGTTAATCAGAGAGTGAAAGTTTTCAAATAAAAAGCATCAATAAGCCAGAGTTCAAACCTTAAATCCCTCAATGATGCAGAATCACATCGCTGACCTCCATGACAAAAGCCCCCTCTGTCACAGATAGGTCACATCCTGTCAGTTTAGTGTCAGATGCATCGTTCAGCGTATCCTATTGTGCAACATCAGTAACCATTTATGTCTAGCGAGAGGAAACGTAGTGCAATGGAAACATGTTTGGAAACCTCAGATTGCATGTCGTAATTACAGAAGCACTGACCCTTGAGTGAACCCGACACGGCCTCACTGATCGCTCTTTTTATTTCAGATGGGGAATCCTGTTCTCCCACCCAAGAGATTACACCCCGGTGTGCACCACAGAGCTGGGACGAGCTGCCAGACTGAGCAGTGAGTTCAGTAAACGCAACGTCAAAATGATCGCTCTGTCCATTGACAGCCTGGAGGATCACCACGGCTGGACCAAGGTGTGATAGTTACAGCATCAACGTGCACAGAAAGATGTTCATGACATACTGAGCATCAAAATGTGGACTTCGCAGCTGGTAAAACTGTTAGTTAGTGAGCTCTGTCATATATCACATAATCCTTTTAACAATAGATTTGATGACTACTGATGCTACATTTTAGTGTGTCGCAGGTCCTAACTACACACTGAAATACATACACAAATCATGCTAATGTTTCTGAACCTATAAAACTTAGACCTAGATCTATAACGTTTACTTTTCAACACCAAGTTCTGGAGAGAAATATCTCAATTTTCCATGATTTTCTTGACCAAAAAAGAACCAATCAATTTTGAAGGGCAAACTGGGATTGGTTCCTCTAGATTACATGCTATGGTCAAATGTATGTATGAAATCAGTTTGGATGTATCTAGTCTAGACTGCATCAAATGCAGATAACAGTGACATTTCACCACTAAATTCTTATTAGTTCTTCCTTGAGTCTTAGTGGATGTTTGTGCCAAATTGGAAAACAATATCACAACATCGGTTTCCTTTAGTTTTTTTCATCATAAATATCCCATGTTTAAAAAGAGCTCCATTAGTGTAGGTTTGAATAGCTAAGGTATTGTGAGTCTCTGTGCTAACTAGGACATCCTGGCATACAACTGTGAGGAGTCTGCTTGCTGCTCGCTGCCCTTTCCCATCATAGCGGACAGTAAACGGGAGCTGGCAGTGGCCCTGGGCATGCTGGACGCAGATGAGAAGGACAAAGATGGCCTGCCGCTCACTGCCCGTTGCGTAAGAGTCTTCACAATCAAAATCCAACATACCTCCTTAATAGGATGCATTCAAACTAAATATAGTATATACTCTAATGCATATATAGAATAATTAGTAACCTTGTCAGGCTCCATCTCTATCTTTTTTATTTTTAGGTGTTTATCATTGGCCTTGACAAAAAGCTAAAACTGTCACTCCTCTACCCGGCCACCACCGGACGCAGCTTTGATGAGATTTTGCGAGTGGTGGACTCACTCCAGTTAACAGCAGGGAAACGACTGGCCACACCGGCCGACTGGAGGGTATGCTACACCTTTGAAAGTGACCTCAGTTTATGCCAATCATTTCAGCAGCTGACTACAAAGATAATAGAAACAGGAATTGACCTGCTGCCATTTAGAATAACCGTTTCTTTTCCCTCCAGCCTGGAGACTGTATGATGATCCCTCCCAGCATGTCGGAGGAGGAGGCTGCCTCTTTGTTCCCAGCTGGCGTCTACTCCAAAGACCTGCCCTCTGGCAAGAAGTACCTGCGCTACACACCCCAGCAATAGACACGGCCGAAGACAGCACTGATATTGAACACTCTTGTGTTGCACTCAATACAGCAGCTCTCGTTCTTGGGCCTTAAAGATTTACAGTACTGCTAGTTTTTGCCCCTACCAGGTAAATAAACTAGTCAGCGGGCATCCCAGTTAGTCAAAATGGAATATGTTGGACTTTTCTAAATTAGAGGTTTTACAGCATCTACAACTCCAATAATAAAAGCTTTAATGTTCAACTTACTTTTCAAAAAGTGGATTATTTTTGGAAAGATGGAATGTAATATTTAAAGATACATTAAACTGTTTATTATTATTTATTATGGCAGAGAAGCTTCTATTTTGTAACAGTGATACTTTTAGGATTTAAAACAGTGTGTATTGTTTAGCCATGCACCTCTTCTTTTTTTTACCAATGCAAGAGGAAGTGGTTTATGGTGCTAGGTACAGAAAGGATGACCTATTAAGAGCAAACAGTGCTATGCCTATGGTATTCATTTGATCTGACAAGAGTCCTTCAATGAAAACTGTTTCACAAATACAGTTGCCTGCTTTCAACATAATTGATTACTATAACTTGAATTGGTTCTGCCAGGTCATATTTAAATTTCACTAAAAGTCTTGCATCTATTCTGGTTGATTGTTAGATGTACACATTTCCCCTGTGTGGGACAGTAAATGCATTAAGGTTAGTATTTAGCAAACAATAAATTTGCTGTCATGACTTCTGAACGCTAACGTTCAGAAGCACCTTCATGAGTTTGTTAGCTTTGGCCAACAGCCTCGTCCCTGTCCCTTCTCTATCATAAGGTAGTTATGTTTGAAGACTGCTGCTCAGCTGTGTAGGACTTGGCGTTCCCCCTCACAGTGGTGACGGCATCAGAGAAGAGCTGAACAACTTTGATCCTGGGGATTGCTGGCTCCTTTCTGTGACTAGCAGATAGGAGAGGTAATACAAACAGGAAATGGAAGAATAAGATAAAATACAGTTCAAGAATTAATTGTATATCAAAACACATTAGGTTGGAGTGAAAGGTAAGAGCAAAGGTCTATCACTTTAATTATTTATTAAGAATACATGTGAAGGTGACGGCCCTTGATGGCGTTAAGCTGAGGAGAGAGCCGAGCTGCAAGTCATCGTATCTGCTGATGTCACCACATCCCCTCCTCTTCCTTCTGGGTAGAACTGCAGCAGGGGACCTAAAAGTCAGACAGCCATAAAAAGCTCCAGCAGCTCGTCTCCATAGAGGTCTTCTCTACTGTCATCTGCCAGGTGGTTTGAAATCCTGCAGCAGTGAAGTCTATACTCACATAACCAGAACCAAGCAAACCTCCTGACAGATATTCAGAGTGCTGTTGTCCTTCAGGTTATTGATGAAATTTTAAAAACTGGACCGTTCTGGAGGAAAAGCAGCAAGTTCAAGACTTCTGTTCTCGTTTCCAGTGTGTGGATTTGTCATCCTATGACGACAGAGAGAGTCAGTTCCAGCTCAGCCGCCTCCAACCAGCAGCGTCATCTCTGGTTCATGAGGACCTGGTACTCCCTCTGGTGGGCGAACAGTCGCAGGAACACTTTGTACTTTCTCTCGTAGAAACTGAGAAAAGTATAACATGACAAATAATTAAACAAATGTGATGCATGACAGTCTATGTTTCAGTTAGTAATAAAACATGCTGACTTATTATATTGTGAAGTTGCCTCACAACTCATAACCTGACCTTGACTTTGTTTGTTCAATATTGTACAATCTTTATCTGTATGTGTTTCTTTAAGTATTTAAAAGTAAAAACTCCTAATATAAATAAAAGGAAAAAAACATTTATTCGGATAGAAATGTTAATATGTTGCATTCTTACTGAATAGAACATCATATATCCCACAGACCATTAGAGCCATCATGACTTTTACCCGAAATTAAAATATAATTCTCTTTGTCTCACCTCTGGAGCTCCAAGTCAGGCTGAACAACTTTCCCCACTTTAGCCATTCTCTCCATTGCCTCCTGAAACATAAATTGCAAAGACAAATATCACTCAATAAATCATGTTATGCACATTCAGTTCCAGCCGTGACCCAGTTATAGTATTAACACGAGCCAACTGCAGTGGTTTCTGAGTTTATGACTAATGCAGTGCAGGGCCTCTCTACTGTCTCAGCCTAAAACATTCAGCCAGTTGACTGTGTGCAGCTCAGAGGATCAGACACAACAATTGCCTGCAGTGATTATGGCTGAAAAATGGGTGACAGGTGCAGCCTAGTCTAAACAATAGCATCTTATTTTTAGTATATCTGGCTTAAAGGCTTGCTGTGAGCTATGGTACTGAGACACTGAGGGATGACAGCTTGACAGAGCAAAATATTTAACCATCACTTTATATCTTAAACACATTGTGCCACAAATGTTCTCCGTGGAAACGGAGCCATGCACTTTATACTTTTCTGAGTTTTTTTTGGTCAATTTCATTAGACTACAAAATAAGAGCATTAGAATACAAACTGCTAAATATATTGTGAAATAGACACTTTTTAAAAGGGAACGTCACTGATTTCCCTCATGAAGTTTAGTTCAATCTTCATTAGGAGTATCCAGACTGTGGAAACAACAGTATAATGTCTGCTGTGGCTCTAGAAAAAAAAAATGAAAAAAATTGCTATTTCAGGTTGGGCTTGAGACATTTTAAAAGTAAGTCTGCACTACAAATGAAGGTGTGTGATTTGAAGAAGTGGACATTTTGAAGTCAGAGGGGCTCCAATGAAAGATGCTATCCTGTTAGGTCTTTTAAAATGTATAAAAAGATTTTATGATTTTGGAAACCAAGATGTTTAATGCAACACACACAAAGAAGTGCAAAGTACAAAACAATTTACAGTCATGCAATATTCAGTACGAGGATTATGGTTTGTATTATCTTCTCCACTTAAAATAGCAAATGTAAATTTCTATTTTGACTATTTATGATGTTTTCCATTGGAACACTTCTACTGTACAATGCACAACAGATTTCCAGGTGAGTTTTCATCGGAGAGTAAACAACTGTATCTAATTACATATTTTTGAGAATCTGCGATTTTTGGGGATTTTTTTGTTCAATCTTGTAATCTAGTCCAAAAAAACTAAAGATCAAATCTCCCTGAAATGTTTATAGAGTTGACTCGCCTGCAGTGGCCCGTTTTGGACAGTAGTTGTATGTGGAGATTTTAAAACACATCAAGAACATTTGTGTAAAAGCACACAAGGATATTCCTAATTATTAGTTTCAAATTTAACCAAAAAATAATTAGGTCTCTTCTATCTAAGCCCCTGTCGCTTGTATGACCATACTTTACACCCTGTAGGCCACTCCACCTGTACAGTGCTGCAGTCCTGTGACGCACATGCACCCAGGACTGCTGCTCCTATCAACACCGCCTCCATCTGGTCTGGCAACACCACGGGCAAGCCTGTAGAAGACAATATTAACAAGCATCCATGGGAGATACTGTTGAACAAAAGTTTTCCTAACAATGTGTCCGGTTAAAGTTAAAGTTAAAGTATTTGGGTAATGATTATTTAACATGTTCGGATAAATGTCTATTTAGCTTAACTGTCATTCACAATATCCAAGCTGCTCATGCCTCACTAGTATGTCATACCTGTAGCGTTGGCATTAGTCTGGACAAACAGGGCGTTTTTGCTCAACCCACCACACAGGAAGAGGGTTTTGATGTCATGACCTGCTTCTTTCATGGCCTCCAGAATTTGACGAGTACCAAGCTGAAACCAGGGAAGAAGATTAAAAGGGAGTCAGGTTACAAGTTAACAAATACACCTTCCTTCACACTTTAAGACCGGGGTTCTCAGGGACGCCTTAGAGGGGAGAACATTTTCCAAGGACCCTCATCATCACACTAATGCTTATTACAATTTCTGCTCTTTGATGCCATTGGAGCTATTTATATTCTACTGTTTTTCAACCTAAATAGGTCATAAACCTATATGAATTCCTATCAGGTTAATACCACTTTGTTTTGTGCATATATTAAGGGTGCTTTGTAATCAGATGTTGCTCTTCTCAATGAAACCAAACTCAATATAACTCAATTATTTCCCAACGCTCACTAGCTAGCTCGCTGGCTAATAAGTCAAGCTAAGCACCAGTAGGAGTGGCTCGTTGAGTGAAGTTTTTGATTCATGACAAATTTACATTATGTGTCACATGCATCAGTTTCTATTGCTCCAAATCTTGAGTGGGTGGCAGTAATGGACACAATATACTTGTTTTATTGAGGCATACCGTTTTTCAATGATAAATGATAAAGCACAATATTGTGATTGATAGCAAATTATATCAAATCATAGACCCACTGACACAGTGGCACAGAATTCCCACCCACCCTTGAGAATAACTGCTTTAAAAGGTAATAGGTTGTCAGGCTGAGGCTCAGATCAAATCATACGCCATTTTGAAACAAATAAAACACAGTAGACTCACAGCGAGGGATTGTATAGTGGCCAAATAGAGCAGGGCCAAGTCATCCAAGGTTTGGGAGAGTGGCAGTCCAATCACCTTCAAAACAGTAATGACTCATTTATAAAAGTCTAAAATGTCTCAGTGCTGAATAATAGTCACCAGAGAGGTGCATTCACCAACAAAAACGTTGCTAAAAGCACAGCTGACATTGAGGGGATGAATCATTGATTCAATCGAAACAATATTTAACATTTACTCAACTACAGATACGGCCTGGAAACAATGATTAGCTCACTGAATACAGAAATAATTGTGACACACTTTCATTTTAAGAACCATGTAAATTCTTTGCACTTCCAAAATAATTCAGTGAAATCTTTGAAAGTGAATGTAATCAGTGCAATTTAAAAAAAACATGATGCAAACAAAGAAAAATCTAAATCTGACGGGTGCTTTGTAAAGTTAGCTGCTTCAGCAGCTGATAGTTAACAGTATTATGAATTTATTTTGTTTCAAAGAATATAGATATGTATGAAAACATTGACACTCATGTCTGATAATAGTGACAGCCTGTTCACCTAACTCACCTACAGAAAGCAAATATGCATATTTAGCAAAATGTTAAATAAGACAATTATATACAAGCAACAAGCAACCTCTTAAGCAAACTTAAACATTTTAGGAGGGTCTACAATGACCACTGAACTCTGTAGGTTAGTGCAGTCAATAACATTTCTCGCGAAGCCTTGACTCGTGTCCCCTCACCATGCCCTTCAAGGTCGGGTCAGCCAGGGGCGACCTGTTCCCGTGGAAGTCCGGCCACACGTGGAGACTTGAGCCCAGCAGGTCAACAGTAGAACCAGAAGTAGCCATTGAACTCAAGTGGTTGTTCAGGTAGCTGAAGATGTTCTCGCCAGTAGGGAGACATCTGGGAAAAATAACAGTAGGGAAATGAAGAACCCAATCTGATGAGATAACACTAAAGGTGTTGTTGTGTGAACACTAATACTTAGTTTAGAAACGGCTGGAGGCCCTTATCCCTGAAGATATTTTGACATGACATACCAGGAAAAGCAGAGGTGTTACTAATGACATTAACAATCGCTTATTAAGTGTTCCAGTCCGCTACGTCAGTGAACATGTATGAACAATGTTCCAGGGCATTTTAGTTTAATTCTCAGAAAATGTTAAGAAACTCAAACCAGTAAATATTGAATAACTTAATTTTTTCAACCCTTTAACCACTTCTGATTGTTCACAAAATTCAGAGGACCACAATAAATATTCTGCTCACCCATCACTGCCTGTCATTATAGATCCAAATGTGATGCATTCAGGGTCATATACTCACCACACACTTTGGCTCTTTCAACACTTTTTTTCGTCTCAAAAACTCTATTATATTATAATAAATCTATTTTGTGTCACTGCATTCAAGGGAACGTTGGCTAGCTAACAGTGGCAAAACACATGTGTCGTGATTGCTGGTCATTGACGTTATGCTTTGTTTGAATTACTATGTTTTTTTTCATGTGATATTTTAACAAATTTTGATTTAAAAGTAACTAGCATTGTAAATGAGTCCATAGTCCATTTTTTTTTTTACATTTAATGTAAGCATTTAGCAGTACATCCGCAGCCCACAAGATGGAGCTATGCTGCCCACCGGTGGTTGAGAACAGCTGGTATAGAGTACACAACCTTACTAAGCTTCTAACCTTCCCAAAGCTGACTAAACATTATTATACGTCAGCTAAACAGGGATGACAGCTGTGCTAGAAGGTTTTTGGGAGGTGCAGCACTCAATGCATCAGCTGACCTCTGCTGTGCCTGTTCTTGGAGCTGAGTGTAGGCGGCGTGGCCCTTCACCATGTGGTCAATCTGAGGGAGGAGAGAGCAAAACAGTTTCACAGAAAGAATTACAGATGACACAGCTGATGACAGCGATGATTCAAATGTTGATTATTTTGAGTCGTTTATTAGCTATTTTGAATTATTGGTTAAAGGTGTCAATTAAGAAATTCCCATGTAGAGTTGCTGGAGCTTAAAACGTTATAGAACAGACAGACTGCGGGTGACTTTTGGGTGCATCGAAACATGAATTGTATACATTGTGTCCCTTATTGCATGTTGCTGCACAGCATAAAAGGGGCCAGTGAAATCCTGCTTAAAGCTTGACAGAGGACTGACCAGCCTTCCTGTAGCACTCTGTCCCCCCTCGTTGAGCCACATGCCCGGCACCATGGCAGACAGGCAGGGCCCCCACACTCCAGGCACAAACAGAGGCTGCTTGCTGATCTGATGCACATGAATGAAAAATGTGATGTTTTAGTTTGCATAGTATATCACAGTGGCACATATAAAAACATACAAAGATATAGGTACAGCTGGAGTTAAAAGCTAACAGACATACTGAAATGGAAACCATTACCTGCGTACCTGCGTATTATTTTTAGTTTTGTTTTACATCACCTTCAAGTTAAGAAAAAGGGTGAAAGTGTCAGAAAGGTCATCATTGAGTTCATACCTTGTCTATACTAAATTAAATTCAAGAGTATTTTTCAGAAAGTAATACAGCAGGTGAAATGTGGTTGTAAACTGCTCACCGCCATGTGACAGGTTGATGTTCCACAGATCATCGCCATGCGTGCGGTGAACGGCTGGTCCTCACAAGGCAACTGAAAGCCTTTTATATCTGCACCTATCACACCTGGGAAGAGCAACATTACACATTTTAAATCAGATTTTATAACCATCACAAATCTTACTTTGCAGGGAAAAATACACAAACATGTTTCAGTGTTTCCCAATACACAGTTCACAAAACTCCTGTTTGAGCCCAGTCAGGGACAAATTGCAGATGAAAAGCTTTAAATCCTTTTGAAGTGCTCCTTTAACCTTCACATGGAATTCAGCAGTGACACTAACTGCTGGAATAATGTTTGTTAAGCTGGTTTGAGTTTAAGGTGGAAGGTTCATCTCTGTGAGGGGGTAGGGGGGCGTACATCACTGTGACATGCATTACTACTAAAAGTGCAGAGTGTCTTAGCCTCGGACTGATACGACAATGTGTGATAGGCAGAGGTCACAGCTAGAGGGCAGAGGGCAAAGTTCATGAGCAGTTTATCTCCCAGAGCAAAACCAGATGGTAGGGATTTCTGAACCACAGGCACAGTCGACTTGGAGATAACAAAGTGCTCATACAGTATTACAGCACCATTAAGAAGTTACTTTTTTTATTTGTTGAATCTTATTTAATTTGTCCCCAAACTAGCAAAGCAGGGATTGTTTTAGTGGGCTAGTAGTCTAAAATCCATATTGGATATTGTAAAACCTCTACTTTTCAATTCAAGTCATTCCTTTGTTGTATCACTACTATGGTCAGCTATCTACAAAAGCCAAAACGACAAATATAAAATGTAATGATCTGGACAACGACTGGCTCAGCGTTCCATGAACATTCTATACGATGATATTCATCTTTCTTTTGAATTAATAAGGTCTGGCAAGATTGGTAAACATACATTTGCCCTGAGCACCTTAGATGACACATTTCCTGGTTTACGCTTATTCAAGTTTGTAGTTTAAAAATGCTCAAAGCCATGTGGGACCTACAAAGCTGCCTACACCTGAGATTTTTTTTAATATATTTGGCAGAAAAGGACTGCTTCAATAAACAGGTGAATACCAAGGCCTCCAGCATGAGCATCAATGATAGAAGCACCGACTGCAGTTCCTGGCTCCAAGCTCAAATCTGCTGCTGCGTCCTGGGTGAGGCCGTCTCCCAATGGGCTCCCTGGAGAACAAGTCGCGCTGCCTGGATGATATAACACAGCACCACTTAAATAATGACAAATTAACTCTTTTGTGGATGGTGTTTTTTTAAAAGGTCACAACATGAACTGAGCAATATTTTCTGTTTTCTTTCCATCTTAAAATATACAATTAATTGTAAATGTCTTTACCTATTTTGGAAAAGTTGTTTTCCAGGAGATCCTCAAGTCCAATGTTGGTCCAAAAACCAGCATCCCATCCATCTGGAGGGCAATAAGTCCATTTACACACCAGAGTACATAAAGACCTGTGAAACATTGCCAACAGATCAACAGTATCTGGTGAAGACCAAAGTCAAAAAAATGTTTTTCCATGATAAAAGAAACATTTCCTAGAATACCCTGCTTTAGAGGACAACCGATTCTTTCTTTTAAACAGACATTTGATACAAGGATAATATGTCAGCAGCTTAGCTTCATTTTATCATTATGATACTGTAGTCACTAACAACAATTTGTAGGTCTCTGTAAATGATTAACTCTTTTAATCCCTCTCTGAAATGCATGTATCAAACACATGTTGCACATGTGAATAACAAGATGAGATGACAGATTATGGTTTAAACATCATTCAATCATCAAACAAAGCTCACCGTGTCAAAGAGCCTGTTGCCTTCCACGACAAGAAGTCTGGAAGATCAAAAAAGTGAGCAGCTTTGTTCCAGCAGTGTTCTCTTAGATTCTGATTATAAAAGACAAAATAAATGTGTGTTAATGAACCAATAATCCGTGAGTAATAACAGCACATGCATGTTCTGGCAGACCTTAAAGGGAGAAAATCATAAATACATATTTTTCCTCTAACCTGTAGTGCTATTCATCAATCTAGATTGCTTTGGTGTGAGCGTTGGGGATATTAGCCGGACAGATGTCTGCGAAGGAACTATAGTTCCAACATGAAACTGCTCACAACAAGGTCTGTGGATTGTCTTGAGCCAGGCCATGATTTCTGGAGCGAGACATTATTGTCTCAAATATATTTTTGGGGGGGTCTTGAGCACTACAAGGTGAGTGCCAGATAGTCCCAATATATTGGAGCGAAGACAGACAACTCTATGTCCGACATCTCTAAAACTAGGCAACTCACTCCAAAACAACCTACATTAATAATTATCACAACAGGTAACAGCAAGCTTTCATTCTATTGGATGCCTTCTGAGAAAAAGGTGGATCAGGATGAAAAACTATAACAACACCACACACATGTTGACCAGCAGCCAATACAGAGAGCGACAATTAAATGTATCGAGATCAGTGGTCCTGCGGTGACCTCGGTCACCTCTCACCTCTTTGAGCCAGAGCAGCTTCGGGGGTTGCATCTCTGGTGACATGACTCCTCCCACCCGACTCAGGACCCTGTGGTCGGTGTTGGTTATACGAGCGGCCTGCTCTTCAGCACGATGGTCCATCCACATCACAATGTTCCTTTGTCTGTCACCTGGGAAAGCCAGGTGAGGAAGGGGGAGGATCCGGTTATAGTGGGAGCAAAATGTAAATATACCAATTATTTTAAGATTAAATTAGTCGATGAGGAATATGAACAAAACTCAGACTGTGATATTAATGTATTATCTAGACAGCATATTATCAGCCATTTAACCTGACTACCATTACAAATAACATGTATCCCAAACAACTCCATTCCTTCTTTTATGTAGCTGACCCTGACCTCTGACCTTGTTGTGGAGGAGGGGGTTTTACCTTCAGGGATCAATAAAGTATCGCTTCACATTAGACTAAATCAAACAATCTATGCTAAACTCAACCACTGAAAGGTTTCTTGCCAAAACACTCAGAAAAAAAATCCATTCTAGTAAAATGTTACAATCAGCATTTTAAAAACAAAAGCAAATCCACATTTAATAACCCATAGTGTGTAGTTAGGTGTATATAAATGATGCTTTCCTGAAGTACAAAGGTCAGACTATAAGTAAAATAAATATTTCACTTACCATCCTGACTGACTGGCACAGGCTGGAAGCTTTGGTCCAAAACCACAAGTGAGCAGGTGGCATCAAAGCCGATCCCTCGTACCTGACTCTTCTCAACACTTTGGGTAACTCTCTGGAACAGATATCAAACATAGTACGTGTCATTAGGTCAATGGTTGTATACATAAGTAGTATGTAAACAGGGACCAAATCACTAGTTGCCAGGGGTTTCGTGGAAAGATGGTGAAGCAGCGCAACTCATTTAAAAAGTAATATGTAAATAAATATCTGATAGGATTTGGTGGGCATGTATCTGATAGGATAGGGTGGGCATGTATCTGATAGGATAGGGTGGGCATGTATCTGATAAAATAGGGTGGGCATGTCTCTGATAGGATAGGGTGGGCATGTTAACTAAAGGTAGGGAACCAACCAGTGCTTTAAGTCACCATGCCAGGAACTTACCTTGACAACTTTGCAGCATTTCTCCCAGATCTCAGTGGAGGACTGGACATAGTGGTCAGACTGGGGCTCCCAGATGCTGATGGTCTCCTCTGCAGTGCTCATCACCAGGCCAGCCCTGGTCACCAGTGCAGCCCTCACACTGGCAGTGCCCACGTCCACCCCGACATAATACACCTCTGCCATTAGGAGACGAGCTGAATGTAGCGTGGAGGAGTGGAGGTCAGAGGACCCAGGAGTTGATTATTAACCAGCTTACACCGTCAATGTCAACATATAATGGACTGTTTCGAAATAGATTAAACGAAACACATGTTGCCATGTGTTTCGTTTAATCTATTTCGAAACAGTCTCACATGTGGGTTGTTGTATATATTCCATTCGCTATTAATTCAAGATGTATTGTGTATATTTAGGCGCATCAGACTACTGCAATCAACTGAATGAGAACGCTACAGCGCAGCAACAGAGATGTTTTTATCATGTTTTGCACAGAATAGCCTTCACAACAGACGTTAGCAAACACAGAGGACCTTTGTGTAAAGGTTAGAACAACATATACGAACTTACCAGCAGATCAAAATGTTATTTCACCGCACAACACTTTTGAGTTTCTGATAATCGTACTTTGTGCTGGAGACAGTGGGTGGTACGGAACGCGAAATGGGACAAAAAGGAGAGAGTCGATTTTTTTTTTTTCCCTATCCTGCTGAGCGGTGTAAAGTCCAAAGGAAGTCCAGTAAACGGCATGAATGTGCTACTATAAATCCCCCCTCTCTGTCCCTCCCTCGTTATCATCTTATGTTTGTAGAAAACAGAATTTATAGAAGACCATTGGGTCATGGCAAATTAAAACACAAACATAGTCTAAATTTTCCAAACATCGCTGATGTGGGAGAAGGGAATGCCATAAGTAGAATAAATATGACACTGAAAACATATTCCATTTTGTTAAAGTAGTCCAATCTAATGTTTGTATGTATGCAATAATAATAATAATAATAATAATAATAATAATAGCTGGATGGTAAACATTTTGTTTATCAAATGCAATTGTGTGAAAATCTATAGGTTTAAGAGCTGTTTTATATTAGGGTCTATTTATTTTTCTTCTGAGGCATATTCCCGACTGTGTTCAATCATATTAACACAAACTGACAAACAACAAACAGGGGGCAATCTGTTTTATTCCATGTCTTCTCTGTGTAAACCAAGTAAACAAATTGATTTAGGGCATGCTCCTCCGATACCAATGCACAAGGCACTTTTTGACTTTCAAGTCAAAGAAAGTGCTCCGGAAGTGTAATGATGTAATAAGAAAACCACGTATCTAATGAACCGTAGACCATTTGATGCGCTAAGATACCCAGTGCCTCAGAAAGTGACGTCAAGGGTCCTGACAAAGCGTCAATATGTGACGAGTTGGGATGAGAACGTGTTGAGCATTCACAATGTGAGGGCTCTGGAACAAGTAAAACTAAATGGTATGCATTGTCTAATGTTATTAAGTACACCTGAGATTTTCACTCAAAATGTCTCCTGTCAAAAAAGGTCTATTTAATACTATGAGTAAAGACAGTGTAAATACAGACAGTGTGTTCCTACCACTCATATGTAAGCTGAAGGATATGATCTACTGTAACAGATAATAATCTGTTATCACAAACCCTGCCATCAAAAACATTGGCTCTGACTTTAATCGTGAAATGGTCTGCATCCCGCCTGCATGGTCACTTTCCTTTATTGGGCTCTTTTCTTCGAGGAGATCAACAGCTGTCTAAAGGAAGCGGTGCTGGCTGTGATCAGCGTGTTTGGACCAAGAATGAGCAGAGATGAGGTATAGAAAAACCAAGCAGCAGGACAGGAAGAAACAGATGTGCTTCAACAAACACTGTCCATGCAGTGTTTGAAATGTCATCTGTCTCACTCATTGCTTGGTGTGCGTGTGCATGTGCGTGTGTGGGGTCCACGCCTGACGGTAATCAAAACTTCTGTTGATACATCAACACATGGATATGTTCTTTCTCTGTTTTGCTCTCATGAAAGGGGTGAATGTTTCCATGGACCCTGGACTGTCCCTCCACTGTACAACAAAAGCAGGCATTTTGGAGGCAGGCAGGACCAGGTCCTGATTAGAAAACTGCATGCAGTGGAAACAGCTGGCCCAAGCAGGGAGGAGGAAAGCACTGTTATCTAAAAGCAGACCCATCAGGCCAGCAGAGGGGAAAAGCTGACAGAGAAACAGGAAGCACAGCCGGGACACAGCGGTAGTTCGATAGGAAAATAGGCTACTCCTCAGTGGGCCTTAACACAGGTGTTCAAAGAGAGTGGCTCATAAAGTTATAGTTTCATTGGAAGTTGCTCTATCATGTTAGGAGAGGAGGAACGATGAAATAATAAAACAAACAAACTGTGGTCTTGTTTAACTTCTTTACCACTGTAGTATTAGACACAAATGTTTCTGAAGCATTCCAACGCTGGATTTCTACTTCAGGGTGTCACATACTTCCAAATGGGTGTTGCACTGCCGTGTTGTGAGGACAACATGTCATCTCAAGAGTGTTGACCTCAGGCCGCTCTGGTTCTCCCAGGCTGTCTGGGGCTGTTAACTTATTTATAGTTGGCTTGAGGAGAACATGTTGAATAATACAATGGGAGAGGCAAGACAGACTGGACTGCAGCTGTATAGAGCCTTCAGTCACTGAGTCAATCCACAGAATATAATGAATATATTATAGTATATATATATATATATATCTCCTGCATTAGTGCACAAACACAGATCAAGTGGGCAAATTGATAAGTAGGGCTGAAATATAAATCATGATTTACCTTAATGACAATAAATGCAATAACCTCTTTTTAATTAATCTGTGCATTATATTTACTTCCATGTGTTGATTACGTTCTGATGTTAGTCCTTATATGACCAGGTTAAATTATATACATGTCAAGTTTTTACCACTTTGATTATCTGAGATTTTAATAAACTATTTGAATCTGCAATAACATATGGATTTAGAATGGTAAGAAATTCATAATATCTGTTGTTATATAGATTAATCTGATCGTTTCGCCCTATAAATCAACATTAATTAATTAAGCTTCTCACAATAGCACAACCCGATAAAAATATTACAGTATGTATGTATGTAAGAAAACCACAGTTATATACATATTTGTTTTAATATCTGAATTATTCAGACATTAAAATTGATGTTGATCTTCCTCCTCTCTCTGCAATACATTAGAAAGGCCGCTCAATCAAGTACAGTTGTAATTTTCTTAAAATGTGGTGTTCACAACAAAAGAATGCCTGATGCATGTGTGACCTAATTTTCTTTCTTCTATCTTTAACCCTTCACAACATTACCAGCCAGTCCGTACAGCACAAGTAAAACGCGAGACACTAACAATTTCACGTCCCTGCATTTCGATAATGAAGTAATTTTTTTAACGTGCTCTTATGTGGGGATCCGTGGAACTATATATATATATATATATATATATATATATATATATATATATATATATATATATATATAAACCTCGTACTGAGAGAACCGTGATTTGCTGTTGAGCAGCCCTCGCTTCGGGATGGGTAACTAATAATTGAGCGGGTAACTAAATATTCAAAAACACTACGTAATCCCATCGTACATTGCTCCACCGTCTGCATTACCTAATCCCAGAAGCCATCGCGGGGGGCGGGGATATGGCCAGTTGTCAGAGCAACCTGCATGTCATTAAATATACCCCACCCATAATATCCTTTCCAGCCAATCAGAGGCCGTAGAAATGACATCATTGTTATTTTCAGTAGAGCTGCAGCTTAGAGGTGGATAAAGTTCGTCTCCACGTTGGAAGTGATAGAAAGTATTATCCCTGTTCAGACCCCGTTTCTGCTTTTTGGGAAGGAGGATCAATCAAAGCGGATACTTCAGGTGCGGAAACACCGAGGATCGGCGACGGGGGAACGAGGGTTTTTGTTGATGACCGCGCGGTGCCCAAGAGAAAAGTTTTCTCAGGACACGAAGTTGTCAAGTGAGTTGAACTTCAACAATAGGCGGATTCGACCACAAAACAGTCGATAGATAGGGAGTCACGGGCCACACATAAACGGTCGGTCTTTGACTTAAACATAGAAGGAGACTAGACTCAAGGTGATAAAAACTTTATGTTCAGAAAAATGGAAGCGACGTTTTACGACGAAGCCGTGAATGGCTCCAGCTCTCAGCATGGCGGGCCGACGGTGTATGGCTTCAACCCCAAAACCCTCAAACAGACCATGACGCTGAATCTCAACGACCCGAGAAACTTCAAGCCCCAGCTGAGCGCCAAGGCCCTGGACATCCTGACGTCCCCAGATGTCGGCTTGCTGAAGCTGGCCTCGCCTGAACTGGAGCGCTTAATCATTCAGTCCTGCACCGGACTCACGACTCCCACCCCGACCCAGTTCGTCTGTCCCAAGAACATCACCGACGAACAGGAGGGGTTTGCGGAAGGCTTCGTGAGGGCTCTGGCAGAGCTCCATTACCACCAGCAGCCCCCCGCCGTCCACCCTGACGCACAGATCGGCGCGAGCAACAGCATGGGATCCGGCCCTGCTGCGTCCGAAAGCGACGGGATTCCCTATAGCTGCACGGTGCGCACCGACCCGCCGGAGTACACAAGCTTGGGGGCTTTCAGCCGAGCTGTGGGCTCTGCGTCGGCACCTGCCAGCGAGAGGAACCCGCCTATAAGTTACCCAGCCGTCCCACAGCCGTCCCACAACAACGTGGACCACCTGGCGGCGCGGCACTCGCGGCTACAGGCGCTCAAAGAGGAGCCGCAGACGGTGCCCGAGATGTCCGGCGACACCCCGCCTCTCTCCCCCATCAACATGGAGAGGCAGGAGCGCATCAAAGCGGAGAGGAAGCGCATGAGGAACAGGGTGGCCGCCTCCAAATGCCGGAAAAGGAAGCTGGAGAGAATCTCCCGGCTGGAGGACAGGGTCAAAAACCTCAAGAACCAAAACACGGAGCTGGTTTCCTCTGCCAACGTCCTCCGGGACGAGCTGGCTCTGCTCAAGCAAAAGGTCATGGACCACGTTAACAGCGGCTGCCAGCTCATTTTGACGCAGCAACTCCAAGCTTACTAGACTACCGAGGGTAAAAACAAAAAAAACAAGGGACATTTTTTTTGTGTGGACCAAATGCAGCTTAAATGTGGCCCGTTCGGCCATGCGGGGGAGCCCCTGCGTTTCATTGAAAATGTCCACCAAATGATCCGTTCAGGCTGCATCCACTAAGTTTCTGCAGACAAAGAAAAGCAAGAATGGAGACTGACTTGTAATTGGTCAGCGCTATGAATTATTACAGAGCAGAGGCCACCAAACCTGCTTCACAGACGGACAAAGCTCAGAGGGCTCATTTGCTCCAAATACTCCTCTGATGTGGCTTGTTAGATAAAAAGAAAAAGGGGGGGGGGGTTCTTCCTCACTTAAAACTACAAGATGTATTCAGTCAAGCTAAGGTAATATGGCAAGTACCGAAAGCTAATATGAAATGGATTAAATCTCATGCAGCCTTGCCTTCTAACAGACACCCAGAGCATGTGTGGGATCAAATTGCAAATTGACAGAAACACAATGTGAACAAGGCGTTGCCCTGCAAATCTTCCACTATATCAAGTAGCAATTTATGCATCAAGACTTGAGTCAAGCACTGAGTATCCCACCAGCGACTATACAGTATGTACATAGTAACACTAACAAAAACAAATCACACCTTTACGAAAGGACTCTCATAGGTGTGTGTAGCGTTTACTGACAAATACTGCCTTACTTTCTTAACCCTTATGTTCATACAACTTTGTGATATAGACCTGAAATAACACGTTGTAATAATATTTGTACGCTGTCTTTTGAGCACTTAAGAACTGTAAATATGACAAAATAAAATGTTGGACACATGTGCTGTGTGCGAGTGCTTTTGTCTACTACATAATTGATTATAAAATACAGTCTTGTAATGCGTTTGCATTAAGAGTTTGTTATTGAAGGTCCTAGGGCGGACGGGATATTGAGTCACCACAGCCGTGTGTGGCGCTAGCAATAGCTGGTGAATCTACACGGCCGCTGATTGGACAGCGAGGCGTCGGAAGTGAGCAGCAGGCAGCCAAATATGGCAAGAGGTCCCAGTGCGCACTCGGACAGTGAGTGAGTCACGGCCCTGCCACTACAGCTGGTGACTACCTAGAGGAAACCTAGGAAGCAAAAGTACATTTGTTTACACACTTTAAGTGTGTTGAGGTACAGAAGAAATATGTTGATGTGGGACTATTCTGAATCGATAAACTAGTAAAGTTGAACACTTTTATTTTTCTAACTAGCCTGGAATAGAAATTATAAAACAAGGTTTGTGTAGAAAAAAAATAAAATGTTACAAATGTATACACATGTCCACCTGAACTAAATGCTACACACAAACAGATATTCAAGAGCACTGAGACATCAACACTTCAGCTTACACACATTGTGGACCACCAACACTGACCGCTGGTCTTTAAACTAGACACACACCAGTAAATGCTTTAAGAATACGTCGGAGACAGTTTCAAGGTATGTTCATGAGGGGCGTGATGATACAGGAGGCAG
This sequence comes from Taurulus bubalis, assembly GCF_910589615.1. Lineage (NCBI taxonomy): Eukaryota > Metazoa > Chordata > Actinopteri > Perciformes > Cottidae > Taurulus > Taurulus bubalis. The sequence goes on from NC_136589.1 coordinate 28,620,615, forward strand.
CTGTCTGGCACAGTTTAAGGACCCTACACCCACCATAAACCCACACAGATGTTCTCAGTTATTGCTTGATAAGACCTCTAAGGATCCTCTGCTGACAGTAGTTGATTGCCATTGTATGCTGTACCTGTAAAGGATGAACAATTTCCATCTTTATTTGTGATTTAAGTAAGATGACCTTCACGCTGGCCCCAACTTCAGCCTGACATGTGGCCTAATGAGCCAGATTAAGTGAAAACACCTGTGTGTAATGTACAGGGCCTCTTTCCTATGAGCAGATTGTTGGGACATAGTCATGTACACAATGCTACATTATTAGCTATTAACGGTTCTGTGTTTTTAGGACATTTTAATAGTTGTGTTGTATAACCGACTCCAAAACATTCACACTGTGGTGGAACCTGACACAATAAGAACTTACTTTTTCTGTCGAGTGCTTTATCTGATGGAATCTCCTAAAATTAAACACTTTCAATATTTTACCAACAAATAGGGTTCTTCCTAAATAACATTTCAAACGATGTGATGGTTGGTTGACGGACAAAATGGCTGGTGGAACAGACAATAATATTCCAGCTATTAGCTGGAGTGGCGTGCCCACTCTGTGTCCACTGTCCAACAGTTTAGTTTCGTCTTGCTCCACTCATGCTTTATCTCTTTGTGCAACAGGGATGTGATTTTCCAGGTAATATGAAAAGGTTATTCCGTTTTTATAGACACACTGGTCCCAATCTTTTTCCATGTTGGGGATTATTTTTGTGTTTGGTTCCCCAGTTCCTATACAGTCCAGCATTAGCGGTTCTCAGCTGACGAGCACGCCCTCTTTGCCAGCGAGGCGCTGCCGGTGTACGTGGTCTTGCTCTAGTTCTTCGTGGCTGGGGTGCCAGAGCCGTGACAGGATGCGTTCCATGTTCAGGGCATACATAGTGTGGGAGGGCATCACACCGTGGTGAACCTACATGAGACAAGTGATTCAGGAAGACATTTAAGCATACAAGCTCCTTGATGGTTAAATGACAGCAGACTGGAATAACTTATTTGAACAAATTCAGTGATAAACAGCAATCATAGGAGGTCCAAGCGTAGTTCACTAATGAAAATAGGGCTGCAACAACGAATCGATAAAAATCGATTATCAAAAGTGTTGGCAACGAATTTCATTATCGATTCGTTGTGTCGCGCGATTATTACGCCGGGCAATAAGTCGCGGAGAAGAAAAAAAAGAGCGGAGCAGAGCAACTGGCCGGCCAGCGTTTCTGCGATTGGAGTGAGACACGAGAAAAGCTGAGGTTGTGATGTTGTCAAAAATAGAAGATCCTTGACAAGTCGAGTCTTGGCCAATCAGCGTCTTCATGTTCCTCAAACTTGTTTTTAATGGAAGCTAGTCAGCTTGCTATCGCATTAGCTAACGTGTTTGGGTTGTGTATTGTCGTTAAAGTTCCGTTCCGTTACAGTTCAGTCTGGCTTGTAAAACAACGTAACGTGATGAAACATGGCGTCACCCCCCGGTCTGGTTCAGTTCACGCTGTCACTCGTTAACGTTAAACCGGCACACCGGCGGATCTGGCTGCAGGTTTTTTTTTTTTTTTTACTCAAAGTAGAATGAAGCAAATCACGTAGTTGGGCTTAGCCAACAACGTGATTTTGTTGTTTTAATTAACAGCTCAGGGATGTTCAAGGAGCAACCTGTTTGTGCACTTTCTGAAGATGTTTTGCACTGTCACTTCTGTTTTTAAATAAAGGGTTGAAAATGAACGCTTTTTTGATAAAAACATTTTTTTATCCGATTCATCGATTAATCGAAAAAATAATCAACCGATTAATCGATTATTAAAATAATCGTTAGTTGCAGCCCTAAATGAAAACATTAAAAAATATCCGACAACCAGAAAGCAAGCACTTAAATGGCTGAAACATTTATCAAATAATACATCTTCAGTGTAAATGAATGTCACTGAGTGCAGTATTTTAAGTGTAAACAAAATCATTTTCTGTGTGATTAAGCAATTAAGTAAGAGTTAATTACTTATAAACGAGGTTATCAACATGCTCTTTGATTATGAATTATTGAGGATTAATGAATTAGGATGAATTATTATCGTGATTTTAAGATAATGTCTCTAGATTTAGTTATTTAAAGACTATAGTTGCAATTTAGGATGTTTTTTGTTTGTAATTCATTTAGTCTTTAAATTATCCACAAATGTACTGTTACTTGAGACAAAGATGAGCAGCAAATTCTTAGAAATTAAAAAAAAAAAAAGATAAAAAATAGATTTGTCCACATGCTTGGGAATATCAGAAATCCATTTGATAAGTTGAATCTGGGTTGTTTTAAATACTAGGCCGTACATCACCAAATGACGGGCAGCAGTTCGGACCCGCACTGAGTGACTAGTCTATCCAGACTGGCGACCAATTTCTGATCAATTAATGAGAATAAATAATAATCTTCACAGAGCATTGTATTTTTTCCGACTACCATGGATTGCTATAGAACAGGGGTATTCAACAAAAATTCAGCGAGGTCCAGTTTTAGAGAATTCCATCATGCAAAGGTCCGGAACATCACAATAATGTCAAATTTGCCAACAGTTGTATTAACGCCTGTATATAGTCAACAACTGACTGTCAAATTAAATAAAGAAAGTTAAATTGAATAACAGCTAAATAATATTTATTATTACAGATTTCCAATTGAACTGGATTAATTATAAATAATACATACTCTAATAATAAATACATTATCTTCTCTTAATTAAAGTAAAATAAAGACTTATGTCCTATGGTCCGACCTCAGGGTCCTGTGCTAAAAAGAGAAATGTGTGCGCTGGGACTTTATCTGTGGTTATTAAATAACTGGTTTCAGCTCATTTCTCCTCTCTGTTAACATCATTGTTGGTCAGTTAATTAATGTGTCAGGGTTCTGATCATATTAGGCTCTTAGGTTAATTCTTCTGTGCCTTCATTTTGGATGCGACTCGGTAAGTTTGCTCAAAATATCTGTGTTTTGTCGTTGAACACATGAGACATACTGCTTTTGAACTGGTTGTGGGAATAACAAACATATAAGAGTCTATCCATTCGTGGTTAAAGGCTCTGGTTAAGCTGTCCACATTTCTCTTTTTGGAGCGCCAAGTGAAATAACTTATCTGACTTTTTCCAACTCTCGGGTCTCTCTCCTGTCACTCGACTCGAGGGCGGCGCTTATCGGAATGAACACGTGATTGGCCGAGTAGGATCACGAGAGATGATTTACAATGCTCGCAATTGGTCGGTGCAGTTCCTGGACCGCTGAAAGAGACCCGTAAAGGGTAGAAAAAGCTGCGCCGTTTAAATTGAAGCCATCCATGAAAATGTAAGAATTCTCAATTATCTATCGGTTTTCAGTCCAGGGTCCAGAGACAGCGTCCATAAAGTCTGTTAAAAGTATCCTACTTTGTGATTTTACAATAATTCCTGTTGAAAGCATTTGGACATCTATGCTGTTGATTTTACTTGATGGGGATGCAATTTAGACATTATGAGGTTCTGATCATTACTATGAGGACATTTCAGTTACTGGACCTATTTGACTCAACTCAATTGAATATCCCTGTATAAGGCATTACAACTGCATTTGTTGAAGGTTTTGGGACCGAGAACATTCATGAACATATATCTCTTACCTGTAAAGCCTCCAGGAGATCAAACATGTTGATTGGAGGGAGGGGAGCGGGGAGATTGTCAGCGGAACAAGCCAATAAGTGAACAGCTTGTTGCTCGGCCTCATCGGGTGACACTTGAGGTGGTGGGCCAGTGGGGAGGGAAGCACTTGGAGGGGGACTGAAAGGAGGAAAAAGGAAAAATCACTATGGACTGAAAAATGTGATCAGTACCACAACAACCTTTTATTAACAGCAACAGAAACATAACCTGAGAGCTAACACAGTTGTCCCTACCATTCAGTAACAGTGTGGTAAGCAGCAAGGCTGTTTTTCAGATAAGGCTGCGGTGTGGCATCACTGCCAAAGGCGTACGGGAAGCGACCATCTCGTAACCTATAAGCCTTCCGTCGGCTGATGACTGCAGTTAGGACGTCTTTCAAGTGGTGCTAGAATAAAGCAGAGCAGTACGTCAGGATTTTCTCAACCTCCAGGGTAAACAAAGGTGTCACACTTAATAAGCGGTAAAAAAAAAAAAAAAATCTAAAGATGAAACCACCATAAAAAAATAAACAATACCACCACTCTCATATTTTGAATTTCAAACAAACTATGAAAGAAACAGTTTGTACTGAAATAAGATCAATTACATTTTATGGAATTCAAGAACAAAACTCAGATGGCATTTAGGAAAGAACATGTTAAATATGTCAACTGCTACACCACCGTACATTGTCTTGAGAGTCTACACACACAAATTCATGAAATGTATGAATATTTCTGTATGTGATGATATTTAAATATTGATGCTACAACAACAAAAATTAGCAACTCACTCAGTTTTGTTGTAGATTCAAAATCAGATATCGGTATTGTTGTAAATTGCACGACACTTAACGCTCTTTATTGGGATATTTTCTTTTTGTAGAAATGTATGGATTACGTTTGGTACACACATCCTCTGACAGACGTTTCATATGACGTACAAATTGTAAAGCCCCTTTGAGGTCATTTTTGTATTAAATAATTGACTTGACTCAACATTGCTGGCAGACAGTTGCTACAAACCTCAACAGCGTAGATCATGCTGCTGACAGCATCGTCTGTGATGTTATCCAGGCCCAGCTCAAAGGCCGTCACCATCATGCGGGCCTCCAGCTGGCCCCGCGTGGGCAACAGCAGAGTGTGGGCACTTAGACGCAGCTCCTCCTCCTCACCTCCCACCTCCCGAAGGCTGAAAGACTGGGCGGCGCTCAGAGGGTTCTGTGGCTGGAAACGATGCTGAAGACACACGAGCATCGCAATGATACAGGCAGACAGTTGTTAAAGCACCTATTGATTAATTATATGTCACTAACTTTTTTTAAACATTTACACCCACTCATGTGTTGGCACATAGCCTCTGCAGGGAGGAGTATGAGAATAAGTACTTACATCAAACTTTTGTCTGGAGGAACATTTCTTCTTCCCCTTTGGTTTTCCAGGCTTTGAAGCAGAGCCACCTTGCCACTGTAATGTTCCTGCACCCTCTACAGGACAGTAGAAGAACACAAGATGAATTGAAGAAACATAAATACAGATCACATTAAAAAAGATGAAGAAAACAAAAAAGAATATGTCCCTTTAGTTAAATGTTACAAATTTGAATAGTGATTTGAAAAATGAATTAGCAACAATGTGCTTATGGGTGGGCAATAAAGTATTTGATCACAGGCCCTGTCACATTCCATTACTAAATCAATTAATTTAACAACATTCCCATTATTACAAAGTGTCTGACAATGACAGTGCTCTAAAACTTAAGACAACTAACTTAAATCACTTTAAGTAAACATTGTGATGAAGGTACAACCGATATGGTACTGTACATTTCAATAAAACATAGCTTGGACACAAATGCTAGCTCATGTTCAGTTTCAGGGAGAAAACTATTTCAGCAACTTCACCTGGAGTGGACACAATTATTTGGCAGCGTGTAAGAATGGCCAGGAGGAAGTCGTTGTGAACATGGACTGTAGATGAAGGAGTAGAGAAATACAAATAAGCAACACTTTTCTAGATAGCATAAATTACTCCACTTTAAGTATTTATTCCATGCCCACGAACCAGTCTCCTGTGTCAACAGACGACGAGCCTCAACGTCAAACTCCTCCTTGCTGATTTTTTGTTTGAACCACAGCTTCAGGTTGGCCCAGTAGCTGCATGCAGAGGAAAACATCACAAGACAAACCGTACTTCATGAGTCTAGGTGCATTTACTGCATTCCTTCAAACATACAAACACGTTACAATAACGTCCCAGCTAACATAAGAACGTCACACTTAACGTCGAAATGTGTATCACTTCCTCTTGAGAGTGACGACAAAAAAATATTGGTAAACTGCTAGGAGAAATGCTGCAAACATTAGACAGTAATAGCAAGCTGATACGTTCCACAAGCTAGCTAATGGCAGAATTACTTTGTATTTCAAGAGTGACCAAGAAAAATAAAAGACAACCAACAACGCACACGGAGCGTTTTACTTACTGCTTGACATTATCGCCAATTGCATCAGTTAAATTCTTCTTTGCAACCTCAAGCTCGCTTGCATGAGCCGCCATGGCGTTCAAGAGTTCCTACAATGACGTCATCCGTCGGCGACAGCGACATCACCGTTTACCTTTTTCTTTTTTGCTTCTCAACTTTATTGAGGCTTTCATGAACAGGACGTAAAATAAAACCATCCAACACATTCTACACAAGCAATGTTATCCTGAACGATACCAAACAATAATGATTTATTACGTGTATATATATGTATATATATATATATATATATATATATATATATATATATATATATATATATATATATATATATATACATTACCTAATAATAATGATTTATTATGTATATCTATATATTTAGGCCTACACAATAGGAATGGTAGCCAATTGATCTAGCTGTACAGTTGGCATTTTTTTCGGAATATAATAATTCCACTCAAATCCTCCCACAAAAAAACGGACATATCTTGAGATGACTTCCTCTGTTCGTTCTTTGTCCAGACCAGAGCACATTTGTGAGTGACAGTGAAGCTGTTATAAATGGTGTTACCCCTCATCCAAAGCCCTGCCTTTTGTACATGCCCTGGCATGTCCTGTCATCGCCACAGAGTGAAGATCGGGTAATCGATAGGTAGCCTAACGACTCCACCACTAGGTGGTATCATAGTATAATTTTAATTCTGTAGAGCCCAATCCACTTACATCTTGATGCAGAATACTTAAACAAGGAATTAGACTACTGAATTTAAAATTAAATATGCTTTATCAAAGTGTTAACATTCATCACAGGGGCATGTGTGTCCTCCTTCCCAGCTGTAGGAATGTATTAATAATGTTGATTTTTAATGATCTTCAAACTTTGTATTGCTCAGTAAATTGAACGTATAAAGGAATATTTTGACCCACTCACTCCAGAATATACTTTTAATGATCTTAGTGACCTCCTTCCAATGAAAAGCCAGTGGCCACAATCCGAGTAGTTTGAATAAAATTGGTGAACACTGTCATTTAAAAAAACATGTATCACATCCCATTTTACCACTAAAATTCCTGCCACATTCAGAAGTCCCTCACATCTGCAGCTACTTTAGAATGCAGCAGCTGAAATATGAAGAGATCAGGCTGTGTATTGCCTGTTCTATCATTTAAAGGTAACAGCTGAATTCAGAACTGGTGGAATTTAAAGCTCATCCAGGGCTGGCCATAGTGGGACTTTCCTTTATTTTGACTTTCCCCTGGTATGGGCTCAATTTAGCTTGAGACATGCCCTTTTAAAAAAACATATGGAAATATTTGTTATCCTTCTCTTTTTCCCTACTATTTCTGTCTAATTTGTGCTATTGCGTTTTTATTTCTTTATTTCAGCATCAATCAAACTGATTCTGCAAACAATCATTTTCTCACTTCACAGCAGCTGAAAGAAGAAAAAAAACAGAGTGGTGCTACTGCTGTATTTATTTGGTATTATTCTCCACTGGGCTGGATGTAAAACATTTCTGTGGTTCCTTCTGTTTTGCTTTGTGGCCATTTGGCTCATGCCTCTCTTGAGCCAGTTTAGACTAGGGAGGCCTTTTTGTTTTTCACAGTTTTAACTATGCTGTAGAATCAGTTGAGTATTCAGGGCAGTTGCTCTGTTGGCTCTGTCACCCCAGGCAGTCCTGAAGCCTTAAACAGACCTCCATGAATCACGCCATCTATCACAATAGGTGAAACTGTATATCCAGAAACACACACACAGTTAACAGTCATACTGTAGATTATTAGTGGGTCCTCCAGTTCAGGGACTACATGCTGAATCCACAGTGTTCTGAGGTTGTTCGTCTTTACAAAGGAGATCTATTTGATAAGGGGTTTCAAGGTTTGAGTTTTGAATAAACAAATTTGTAATGCCAACCACATGAACTATGAAAACCATCTGAAATGCTGGTCACTAATAGATGTATTTAATAGACTATATATCTGTTCGTAGGTTGAAATTCAAGGAGCTCAATTGTCACTGTTCATATGTTCCTTTGTTTATTATCTCTGGGTTTAATAGGTAAAAGTCATTAAAATAAATCTAATTTTCACAATCTCAGCACTCTCTTGTGTGCTTCGTAGCTAAATTAAGTATCCCTCGACTGTATGTTTTAAACTAATAAGAGAGAGAGAGTGGAAACTGCAGCTGTCTGCAGCTCAGTGAGCCTTCCCAGATCCCTCCAAATGATCATCCATCTTAAACAAGTGTCTGTTAAGCTTGAAATCAAAAGAGCACTTAGGAGCGGACTTAGCTATGGAGTTGTTTACTGTAGGGCAAAAATGTGTCATGGTGCTTATTTTCAAGGAAAACATCTCCACATCCTGCTTGTTGATTTGCTGGTTGACTGGTTTGAAGGCTAATGAGTCCCTCTCATGGACATTCCCCCAACAGCAGATGTCTTTCAGCAAACAGCAGTAGAGCCAGCTTCTTCCACAAATCTTCCGAGCCTGGTGCCATCATGGTGGTGAAATACGTAGACAGCGAAGCTTCACTCTGTGACAAAGAGGGCTTTCACCTTGAAACCTGCGGCGGCTCTCAGAGGACCACACTGCAGTAGCGTACGTCCATCCCCAGTGGGTTGGCCAGGTATTCAAGGTGGTATACGGACCTGAGTGTGGTCCCCTCACCAGAGCCAGGGATGTCACCTTCTCTCCTCTAATGCCTGACTGCGCAGGAGTTTGGTTTTTGTGGGTTTATAATGCATTTCCATAACCTCACGAGGCTGTTTAAAATGTAAGGGTTCAGTGTGTGTAGTGGGCAGAGTTATTGGAAGACTTCAGCTACAGCTCCTGTGGTGACAGAGCGTCCCGTACTAACAGTCTCTGGGCTGGTTGTAGACTCGACGTCTGAAAGGCACACTTGTGACAGTAAGGTGGACACGTCACAAAACAAAGTTGGATTCATAGAACAAGTGAGCTCAGATGGATAATTGTTCAATAAAACTCTAAGAAAAGAGTGTCTGAGTCTGCACTTGACCTTTTCAAAACCACTGACCGTTACCTCTAAAGCTCACTAATGAACATGTTTTATCTTGTTTGTTTAACCATTACAAATCAAGAACTGTAAAAAAATAAGCTGTGGTTTTAGAGGGTTTCATTGGTTGGACTATTTATTGGCAAACAGTAACTGGGTGCAGTGACGTATAGGTCTGTAAGTCACTGTTCCTAAAACCACAGCGTGTCATTTTTAAATTGTATTTTCTGTACAAATAAGACAAGCAAGACATAACATGTTACATAAGGACTTTAAAAGGTGCTAGTCGGGTGATGTTAAAGGTTTTTATTTAGACAGAGACAGGCTAGCTGGGTCTGCTTCAGTCTTTATGCTAGCTTGCTGGCAATTTGCTTGCTGGCAATCACAATTGGGTGATTGGTGGGCTACCAATCACCCAATTTCCCTCTTGGCAAGAAAGAAAATAGGCATATTTCCCCAACTGTTGAACTATTCCACTAAGTACAAATCCATCCTAGTGTACACGTATAATATATAATATTTTAAAATAAAAAGTAACAATGATGAATGTAACCATAAACAACTTAAGTTTGATTTACTGTATAACAGTTTAGGTTTAAATGAATAGACAGTGATAAGAGTCATGTAGCTCAGGTTGAGAGCCAGACGTGAACAGATGACTTTCCCCATCCACAGAATGTGTCACCACTTGAAACGAGATTCCTCTGCAATGTATTCATCGGTCTCCTTGAAACATTTTCACGCCAACACAAAGCACACAGCCGCGCAATAGAACTCTTATTTTTGTTAAATGCTTAATACTTCCTTATGTAGACTAACAGTGTCTGCTGAAAAAACCGCAACATGTCATCTGCGTGACTCACAACCACAAGACAAGTTTGGAATGGGCATGTAATCTGAACAAAGACTAAAAACTAACAAGTCAAGCACAAATTAGGACTTTATAAAAGCAGAATGTCACATGAAAGGAGTTCCTTTAAATCATAAAGTGACCCTAAAAGTCAGTTGTTTACTATTGTTTAACAAGTATTGTGGCTGAATGGATTCAGCTTTCATTACAGTTTAATTTTAAAATCATGCTGTTTTTATTGGACTCTGCTTTTTTACATCTTCATCAACTAGTTTCCATGTCCAGCTGGGTTTGACCGGTCTCCCGGCTTTGTGTTTTGTTGCTGTATAGACGCTTGTTGAAGAGATGGGTGTGAGGGACTTTGTGGTCTAAAGAAAAACAAAACAACATGAGGGTCTATTTTCAGCTGTTGGATGTTGTTAAAAGTAAACCCACAAGTACCCCCCCCCCCCCCCCACCCCCCCCCCCCAAAAAAAACAAAAAAAAAAAACAACAACAACTCCCCTCTCCTCTCAGATAGTTTCCCCAAAAGGATACCGCTTTCCTTCCATACCGGTGATTACAGAGAGAGGACGTGACTTTGTCAATGGAAGATATTTTACAAAAACATACAGTTCAAGCACTTTTACGTGGAAAGAATGTAAATGTCTGTGTATTTAAAAGGAAGAGGGGGAAAATAATTTGGAAATTTGGACCAGTTCCATTACCGTTCAGCCCTCCCTCCTCCCTCCTTTCTTCATCCTGTCTGGCTTTCAGCAATGTGTTTCTCGTTGTCTGTCCCATTGCCTATAACTCTCAACACGCTTGGTCGGCATATTTTATGTGCTTGAAAACTACTCAAAACATCTTTTATTTTCTCCAACAATGCTTGTTTTTCCCAGAGTCATACTTCAATATAATCAACAGCCAAATGAGAAAAACATACAACAGCAATTTCCAGATGTGCAAGCACACTTGAGAATGATTGTCATTTATACAGTGGAGGAAATTAGTTCTGTTTTCTATAGGATCGTTTACTCTTCCCTCAGGACACCTGGCCCTTTTCACTGTTATGATAAGTTAATTGAACACATAAATTATCATTTCTAGTCAAAACGTAGTTTAACATACAGTATACAGATCATTTTAAGTGCATAGAGAGATACTGTGTGTTTGTCATCAAATGTACATACTATTATGCTATGTCTTAAAACCACCTTCCTTTCTTCAACTCCTTATGAAGTTGTTCTTTTTAGATCTGGAAATGGATATGGAGTCTAAAAAGATCAATATAAGTATTAACAAAATGCATTTTCCAGCTCATAGCACAAGTTAAATACCATGTATAAGCATTTAACCCACACGTGTATCTTGGCGAGGTAGGAAGAGCTGCATTTAGATCCTGTTATGCTAAAGCTTATGAATGACATCAATACCAGTGAAGCTCTGTTAGGATGTGGCACCATCTCTCTACGGGGTGACCTAATGAGGAAAACACTGCGGCCTCTCAAACAGTTAGACAGCTTATTTAGCTGCAAAATGTCCTTAATTATCCGTTGAACATCATATGAATTTGGTTATTAAAAGAACTGTCTGGCTTACTTTAAACAGTCATCATGTCCCCTAAATCACTCTATGTGTATCTATTATGCTATAAAGAGAACAATGTTTCACGCAGAGTTCATATCTGTAACAGGAGGCAGTTCAAGTCACGATTGATGGTTAGTAATCTCCGTTGGTGTTGTTCTTTTGTCAAGGATCAACCAATTGCTGATGACATATACAGTCACAGAATGACATTCAAGTTCGCCCCTGGCCTCCACAGTTACCCCTGGACCAGCCTGGCTTACAGTATCTCCTCAGTCAATGGGCCTGATCAGCATACGGACAGACTTCATAGAGTAGAAGCCTCCGCCGTAGTCCGCCCAGAAGATCCCATCTTGGAATTTGCTGCGGTAAACGCCTCCGGTGTACCAGACACCGTTAAGATTGGCTTGGCCACAAGCGTTGTACCACCAACCTCCTTTGTGGAAATGGGCACAGTTACCTGTTGTAGAGAGACAGGAATGGGGATAATTAGCAGTCTGAGGAAGTGTGTTTTTCACAGAGAAAATTAATCAAGGATAGAGAAAACGTCTATATTCAGCAAGGTCTCACACCCGGCCCGGGGCCTCATATATTGACATTTGGGCAGTCTTGATGCAGACCATAAACTGTATAACATATTGACGTAGTCTCCATGACGTTATGAAGCTCAACGTGTGTGGCTTCGGCTGTCCCCATCTTTAGCAGTGATGACACAGCCTAACTCTAAAAAGAAGTAAAGAGGTGAATCGTTGGTGGAGTTGAGGCGGCCGGGTGAAGCAGCAGTGGAAATAGCTAGCTGCTAGCACCATCAAAGCAGCCACACCCTCAAGTATGCCTAACATTAAGCCTTAATATAATTTAAAAGGGTGAGCTATATGAAAATCATTCATGTATGGGGAAAATAGCTGGAGACCAAAAACATTTTTGTACCAGACTGTAAACATGTTAATTTCTGCTGCAAAGTTGAGCATTTTAACATGAGGGTTTATGAGGATTCACTCGCTTTTGGAGCCAGCTTCAAGTAGCCTTTTTGAAGAACTTCAGTTTTGGCCTTTTGGTGTTGGCTTCTTTTTTCAGGAATGGAAGTTGGCACTTGATCCACGTGTAACCGTTGCTGATTTTCACAGTGTTTGCAAACAAAGAGAGCTTGCGAGCGCCGTCATGCTTACAACAAAAGATGGAAAAGTGTTGCATGAATGATTCAGTTGGTCTTAATTCAACAATGTGATGGTGTCGAATTTGGGATTTTACTTTGTCAAAACTTTACATAATTTTATATCAGTCAGATCCCAGGGAGCACCTAATAATTACAATGTCAGAATATTATAAGAGAAGCTTGAGATTTCAATAAAACATCATGATGCACTTCAAAGGTCCCCGATGTTCATCTACCTGAGAATGCATCCTTGTCTCGATCCAGAGTCGTGAACTGTTTTCCGTTGTGGCTGCTCAGGGAGTCCCCGGCGTTGCCCTGGTAGGTGCCCAGCCGCAGGCGGTAGCCTTCGCTCTCGGGCTCGAGATGGAAGCTGCTGTACTGAGCATAGACCTTCTTGTCCATCCAGTCCTCCATCTCCACCAGCAGCTTGTAGTTCTCCTGCCTCCCAAGGTTGTAGATGCCTTCCAGACCCAGCCAGTATTCCCCGTCTATGTTGCCAAAGCCGCTCTGAGTCAAAGGAAGATTAAAAGGAAGGTTACAAGAAGATTGCAGAACATAATGAGCATTGTTTTTCATGTGGTGAGCCGAAGGAGTTTAGAAACATGAGAATTGTTTAGGAATATGAAACCCACTTGAGGACAAGGCTGTGGTATTGCAAAAGAACAAATGAGAACTTTCTTTTTGATGACGTTCTGGTCATGGTTCTGTAGTTAAGACTAAACTACAAAACTTCAAAAGAAAAAAAGCTGTGGTAAAAGAATGCCACCCTGTCTTTGAAATTCCTAAGAAAGACATGTAGAGTTTACGCAGGAAAATAACTATCCAACAACAGAATGCTGGTTCATCTCTCAAACCTAGAAGAGCTCTTGGATCGTGGCCAACGGCGAAACTGGCCTGGGCGCTCGTGTGGAATAACCGTGAGCAATCTACATCTGGCCATGTGCCTCCAGAACACTTCACTTGGTAGAGGAGTTTGAGGTTTGTGATTGTGGATTAGAAGATGATGAATAATGTAGGGTTTCAGTGCAGGGCCTCCTCTCTGGTGCTGTGTGTGTGTGTGTGTGTGTGTGTGTGTGTGTGTGTGTGTGTGTGTGTGTGTGTGTGTGTGTGTGTGTGTGTGTGTGTGAGTGTGTCTGCGCGTGTACATGTGGTGGGTTTGTGGGAGAGCACAGAGGCAAATCAATGTTGAAGAGAGCAATTTAGCTTCCAGTTACACATGCACAAGCCTGGCCAGGCTGAGTGGAACACTGGATAGCTGTAGCTGCCAGCAGCGATATACTCCATCTCATTCTCACAGGGCGTTGATGAGAGGGTCTATACGGTGCGGTGTAGTAAAGCCAAGCAGCCATCCATCCAGGAAGGCACCATAGGAAGAGCGGTTTTGGAAAGAAACGCCTGCAGATTGAGCTGTGGAACATACCTTCCTTGTGGGTCCTCTAATGTTTCATAATGGGAATCTCAAACCAAATAACCTCGGACGAATAGCGCTGCTGACGGGGCGCTATATTTTACAGTATGTGAAAACACAAGGATTCTGGCCCAAGAAATAGTCCCAATAAATCCAGATGGTTCCCCTAGACGGGTCAAATAACGGCACTCCTGTAGTCTCTGGATGACCCAAATATTCAGGTTGGCTCAGGAGGAGAGAGAGAAATAAGACAAATAGGGCAAGGGAAGTGTCATATGTCATCACCTTGTAGCTATCCCAGTTCCTGAAGAAGTTAACAGAGCCGTCTCTCCTGCTCTGGATTACGGTCCAGCCCCCGCTGTCTATATCCTGTTCACACCAGGCCTGGACAGGCCTCTCTGCTTCGTCTGGTCTGATCAGGTACATGCCGCTGGTGCTGTGGCCAGCTTCCTGCGCTGCGAGACAGTCTCTGAATGGGCCTGAAGGACAAGAACAAGAGAGGGAGCCAGGTGGTAAGAAAAACAGGGAAGTGTGCGGCAAAGTGTGTAACTTCTATATAGTTCTTAACTGAAGGTGTGTTTGGGATCATTACCACCAACCCCATCCCCAAACAAAAAGGAAACAATCTGTGTTTAGACATTTGGGCATCTAAACTTGGCTAGTTTGCTTTTAACAGGAATACTTATCCATCATGATTAGGTACTTGATTTATGTAGTACAACAATCCCAATTAATGATTAATTAAAGAATTAAAGAACATTTAAAATACAGGAAACGGGTCAGAATTTTTTTTTGCTTTAGCCAAGGCTAGCTGCTATATGCTTTTCTGATTCTGGTCTCAGCTCAATTTTTACCAAGTACTGTGTTTTAGCTTTTGGCAGTTTGTGTTACTCGAGCAGAGACAACATGAGTGTACATGATGAGGAGACATTGAGGCCAATGTCTGACAGAGGACTAAACAAGTAGGAGAAAACTGTAAAATACAGACAGGGTAATACAGAACACATGTATAAAGGTCCTCCCAACACAGCTGAGGAGTGGGGCAAACAAAGTCACTTTATTAAGAACTGACTTGCTTTCATTTGAGTAAAAAAAAGGAGATAATAATGCATCTCGTTGTATAGAAATATAGGCCTTTTTTCAAGGTAATTCAACATTCTCATTAAAATATTGTAATTAATAGCACATGTCGCAGTGAGTCTCCTGGCTAATAATGAAATAATAATAACGTAAAGGTATAGTCCATTCACTTCATGAACCAGAAGTGCCTCTACTTTGTGGTTTGCAGGAGCCCATGCCAGCCTGGGTTTTGTCTCACATGCAATGGAAAAGTCTTGTAAGGGATCATTTTCATACACAGCTGCACTGAAATCCTTCACACTTTGTTACTCTTGGGCGAGGGCAATCTAAATGTGTCAGGAATTTCTGTTGATGAGCAAAATCGCACTGGTTAGGTCTTGCTTTGCTTTGCTTTCAGTCCCCTGCCTCAGTTGAGACGTTAAAACATTTGTATTTCCATCCTGGTTTGTGTTCTTTCTGTTGAGCGGGAAGCAGAGTTCTAGCTGAATCTACAAATCTTTAACCTTTGAAAATGAGGCCAATGGCCGACCTGCAGCTCTATTCAAACACCGTGAGTATTATTTTGTTATGGTTGGCGCACAAACTCATGACAGCTAACAATGTTACCATGAATTTGTGTGACTGAATCAATTAATGAATTAATACAAATCCATGGATTCATGGCGGAATCCCCCACTAACTCATCCTCTCACCTTCAGCACTGAAGTTTCTATGTGGAGGTTTCTGAACTTCCAGGGTGCCACTTGTGGGTGACGGCCCAGAGCGAGAGCCCCTTTCTCGGGCAAAGCCTCGGGTGTTGTCCCTCTGGATCTCATTGGTGAAACGCGGCACATTAACAGGAAGGTTCTCGGGCACCACCTGCACAAGCGGAGGTCCCAAGGGTGGCTGGTCGTGCCTGCGGCTGTACACCTGCATACAACGCTCCTCCAGGGCTCCAATCAGCACTGACTGGTTGTTTACTACTGCAGACAGGGCTGCGTATTTGGCCTCCAGTTCCCTGTACCTGGATCCCAGGCGCAGTGATTCGGTGGTGGCGTTGAGGATGCGTGTCTCCAGCTGCGCCAGCTCCAGTGAGTTGTCCCTCTTCCTGATGATTTCGTGCAGCAGTTGCATGTAGAGCTGGGTCACTCGAGAGTTCATGTTCCTGCTCTCTTTCCTCAACAGCTTCATTTCATTCACCAAGTTGCCATCCACATCCACCACTAGCTTTAGGGTCTCCATCTCCCTACGCTGCTTCGACAGAAGGTCGCTCACTCCAGCCACATCCAGGCGCGTCACTCGGTCCTTGTCGGTTGAATAACCGCGGGCGGCACAGATGGGTCCTGTGATCTTCTGCTCAGGGACCAGAAAGGTGTAGGAGCACTTGTTGCTTTCTCCATTGGCCTCTGGAGCCCTTCGTATCCTGGAGAGGATGGGGTGCTTTGTGAGGGCTTGGCTCTTTCCCCAGAAAGACAAACAAAACAGAATAAATATGCTCCATGTTCCAGGTCCCATGGTTCCTCCTCTCTCTTTCAACAAACAAGCTGAAGATCTATGACAAAGGAAAGAGGAGTGCAGAACATTTTACAACAGGTAAAGTTGGTGTTATTCTATATTACACTTAGTCAACAAATACAAAAAAGGACCAAAACTAACAATGTGTCAATCAATTTCTCCATACTTTTCCACTTCCCGATGCTATCTTTGGCCTACTGAAGATGTGAGTCTTTCAATCCCTTTTAGCCTTGCTAGCAGGAGGCAAACGTCGATCTGTCGGTCCACCATTTTTGTACAAATTAAGTGAAATATGTCAACACTTTTAAATAATGTTATACAATTTGGTGCACACATTGAGGTTCCCCTCAGTTTTGTTGATATCAGGACCAAAACTTTGGCTTATAGCTAAATAGGCATACTACGTGCTAATACTTGCAAAACTAAACTAACAACAGTCAGCCCCAACTACACTTTGTGTTTAGTGTTCAGTGGAAGGAGAAAAATAACTGTGATGGCTAACAACATTATGCCTGCGAAACATCAGCATGTTAAAATTGCGAGCAAGTTATCATGCTAATATTAGCATTTCGCTCAAAGCACCACTGTGCCTAAATTCAGCCTCATAGAGGATGGCTGTAGACTTGTTAAAAAAATGCAGCCGTTTTCAAAAGAGCATTTTTTTAAGATTATTTTCAACACCAGTTCAATATACATTTAGGGGTATTGACAAACTGCAGTGATATGTTCATTAACCATTAACCAGAGTTATTCTTTAGTGTGGTGCATTTGTTACAGCTCATTTTGTTCTTTTTTACAATTTCCTACTCGATGTTTCCCTTTCTTCTCTAATCCAATATAACCACTGTGCATTTGTTTGCATGATACCATGAATAATGCATGATACCAGTCAAGACTCAACACAATCATATTGCTTAATTATGGTTTCACATATTAACAGACATTTAAGATTTCCCCTCTGATACGCGTGTGGAGGAGTAAAAGCAGAACTGCCCAGCCACCACAAATCTGTTATCGTAACTTGGATTTTCAATACATTCCCTCATGGGTTCCCTTTCATTATGGCCTCACCACATCTGTATCAGGTGTCTGGGTGTGGGCAAGTGCTGGGATCTGTTTTTCATATTTATGTAAGTCTCCTGGCTCAGACCTTCCATAAACCTGCCCTGTAGCCTTTCAGTGTACCTACACTGACTTGTGTGGAGAATTGCCATGATGAAAACCTCTCTATGAAAATATTTAATAGGAAATTGTGTTAATATGGCCATGGATGACATTGAATATATCCTTGTAATGGGATAGTATCAGCTACAAGGATTCATGATGTGTAGAAAGGTGTATATCAGTAATGAGTAGAAGTCAACAGGTGGTTATGATTGGGCTTCACTGACTCATTTTAACTTCTGGCATAAAGAGAAACATTTAAATTTGGTGAGTAATACCAACACATGTATAGGTTCGATAAGCAGGGGGAGCAGGAATCCCTGATTTATGAGTAATCTTTTCTGGAGTCGATTTCTGGAAGGAAAGCTTGTGTTTTGAGCTTATTGGTTTCGACAGCACACCTAATGGAGCAGTGGTGGATGACGTTAAAAAAATGCATGCTAAGTGAAAGATCCCTTGCCCCATATTCCCGTTTGGCTCTGGAAGTGGAGCCATGGTGAGCCAACTTTAGGCTGATATAGGGCCAAATCCAACCAGAAGGCAGTCTGGTGGATATGGCCAAGAGGGTTAAGAAACTTTCATGATATGGACCTCTTCATATCAGAGCAGATCAAAACTGCTAAGGAGTTCAACAGATGCCAAAGAAGCAGGATTAAATGAGTCCATGACAGAGACTGCAGGGGCTTTGAATCATTGGTCTCCTCTTGGTGTTTAGTTGCACTGAAGAGGCCGGACCACAGTGAATGGGACACATCTCAGAGCAATACCTTCATTCAAACTGCTGCTGAAGCAGAGTAGACCTTTCTATCATTGTGGTGGTGGAAAAAACATGCATCAAGAGAATATATAACAAAGTTCGTGTTTTAATAAAGCACAATGAATTATTGACGGGGGGAAAGTGTCTGAGCCAACAGTAAATTGTAATAGCGCAAAAGTTCAGTAGCAAAGAAAAATGCTCCACAGTCCATATCATAATGGAAGAAGCTGCAGTATTTGTCCTAGATTACAAACCATCTGAGGGCAAAGAATAAGGCACTTTAAGGAAAACGGGCCATGTGTCAGAGCTCAGAAACACTTTGGCACTGTGAGTCAGTTATTATTACCCGAGGAAGTTCTTTTCTCTGTCTTTCCATAATCACATGGACATCCCCTTTAATAGCTCGATCTCAGCAATTGGCCCGTCTGCGTGTCTCCAACCCCACAATATGAATCTCACTCTGACAGGAGTGACAGTGTTTACACAGAGGCTCCTCAGCCAGAAGTTTGGATCTCATCGAAACCTGGCAGTTATAACCACCAGGTTTCCCTCCGTCGTTCACACCCTGCTGGTCTTCATCAAGTCAGCCGCAGAAGCCATGTTTTTTTGTTGACTTTTAAAAAGTGAATTTTCTCCTACTCCTACCTTACGCTCAGAGCCAGACGTGACCAGATGCAGCCACCTCATCTATATTAATGCAGTTCTTGTAACCAGACAGGTCAAACTTTGTGGTGGCAGGTTTTCCCAGAGTTGGTACCGCTGAGCTCGACTGTCTACTCATAAAGATCCTCAATTCTGCTACATTGAAACCCTAAAAAGGCCCTGGGAACGCCACACTTGCATCCCCGTTTTTATTTGCAACTGTATTTCAACATACAGCATGAATGTATTGCACATCAGAAAGTATAGTGTTATAGTTTTTCTTATTATTTGTTGTGGCTTTTGCTCAGGGCCATCAGATTTTAAGGACTGTGTCAATTAGACCACAAGTTTTTCTGATGGCGCCACTGATTTGTTTCGTGTGCTGAGGGGACAACATGATGCGTGAGCTTTGTACTGTACATGAATATGATCACGCCGTTTACACAATATGTACCCATGGAATTGTAAAACAAATTTAAGTTACTTTAAAAATGCTCAAATGGTTTCTTTAATGTCCGCATTTGAGTCACTCCATAGTTCTTGATAAGAGTCATGGATCTCCAGATTACTCCTGCCATGTAAAATGTCTATCTAGTTTAATTGTTCCATATTGACTTTACTTTTCTTTGCGTATGGTGAGTGGGAACAGTTTCAGCTGTGAACCCACGTTATTCCCATGAATAGCTTGATCACGGAAATTAAAAAGTGAAAACTCTTACCTGTGTCAGTGAGTTCAGTCAGCAGCCCAGGAGGTGCAGGTTGGTCTCTCAGTTGTGATTCCTATGCAGGTTCATGCTCCCCATTCTCCTCCTCTCACTCACTCTCCTTCTGTCTTTGCACTCATTGAGAGGGAAGGCCTGCTATACAGCGAGGGCACAAGCAAACACTGTCCACAGGAGAACAGTAGAGGGTGGTCCATATGCCGAAAGAGGGAGGCTGATGGTGTGATTTTCTCTGTAGTTTGAGCTGAGGGGAGGCTTGGCCCTGCCCTCTTCCTCTGATTGAAGAAAAAACTCCTCCTAATATAAGATTTAGCCACAAAGGAAAAACTAAGTGATGAACAACATTGGCTGGGAGTCAGTAAAATCTGTCTGGCTGTCATCATGTCGGTCTCATAAGGTCTTGTGTACAGTGTTTATATTGTCTCTCACATGCTATTTGTCTGCCATGCTTGTAGAAGTTGATGCTATCCACATACAGTCTCTTTTTCTTTTCTTCACACACACACACACACACACACACACACACACACACACACACACACAAAAACACACACACACACACACACACACACACACACATACATCCACCTCACAAAGCTGTTTCCCATCAGCTCTAATCTAATGACTGAGTGATTCTGAAGATACAGTAGCTTTTGAATGTTAAATGAAGAGGTCTGTTTTGAATGTGAGCATCTCTTTGCTCCATATATGGGGTGTCTCTTGTGGCAATCCAAGAGCTATTGGCAGCTGTGTTTATTTGGTTATGAGGACAATAAGCAGAGGGCTTTGCAGACAAAAAAAAGAACGCCCCTCAGCTAAATGTTTTGGATTGAGGAGGAAGCACGGGCTTTGATGCGTGGGGATTCTTAGCGGGGGAGACATACTTCAGCATGTGAGGACACATTTGCTTATGAGCAACTGAGGCAGGACATTCACAATGGTGTGTGTGTGTGTGTGTGTGTGTGTGTGTGTGTGTGTATGTGTGCTTGTGCACTCTTGCGTGAATGTATGAGAGCATGCGTTTGCCTATGCCTGATTGAGAGCATGTGTCTCGGCAGTCGTTTGTATATAATAGAGGTTGTCCAATTTAAATAAATCATGTATAGAAGAACATGTGTGTGGAGGAAGCGGTTACGGAGAAGGAGCTCAAAAATACATTTCGGGCTAATTCGACCCATGCCTGGAAATCTAACGGTATCTGCACCACATTTAACAAGCCCTACTCTTGTATAGTCTAGATCAGTGTTTCACAATCTGGGGCTCGGGCTCATCTAAGGAGTCACAAGGTATATCTGAAGGGTCCCAAGTGAAGGAAAAGCATATGAAAGAAAAATCTCTTTGGGTCATGTACACTCGAAGGGATACAGGAAAAATTGGCCACATATTTTGTTTAACTTATTTTCAACAGGACTTGTTTATCAATGCTCTATTCGTGTTCAATGTCTAATTGGACGGATACTTCAGTTAGATCCTTCTCCACTAAATGTAACTGTACACAGACGAGGTGTCTCTTTTTCTGCCCTGGCCATTAGAGCCTGTTTAAATCCCTGTTGATAGTTTTTGTTTTTCCATGTACAAAATGTGAGTTTGGGCTGTTTTATTAGGGGATTCATTGTTTAGCATTGATAATGCACATGTATCTCTATAAGTAACATAAGCTGTCACGTTGGTTAAAATCTAGCTCTCTCTCTGTGAGCCCCTCCTTGTGGCTAAAACAGTTTATTACCACCTCCATCATACTAGTTGTTGCATGTCCATTGCTTTAATCTGACATAGAAGAACTGTGCAGTGGTGAAATAAGTAGTATTCAGACAATTTACTTAGTAAAAGTATCAAAGTCACACTGTAAATACTCCACTACAAGTAAAGGTTATGCTATCAAAACGTGTATGTAAATTCAGAATCAGAATCAGAATCAGCTTTATGGCCATGTGTGTTTACACACACATGGAATTTGACTTTGGTTACACGTTGCTCTTACATACACAATATACAAGAAACATATAAATATAAAAAAAGACATTAAAGACAACAGTAGTCAAAAAGAGTGCAAAGTAGTGCAGATGGAGGTGTCTGATTAATTGTTCATCAGAGTGATGACCAGTGGAAAGAAGATGTTTCTGTGTCTGGTGGTTGTTGCGTACAGTGGGGGAGGAGTTGGAGTTAACTTGTAGTATCTAAGTAAAAGTACTTACTATGCATAAAATGGTCCATTATCATACTTTTACTACAATAAAAAGAACATGTTTTGGAGGTGCATCGTTATCACTGGACAGGTTGTAGTCTAAAAAGTAACGTGTCATAAAGCTGTCAGACAAATGTAGTGGAGTAATGAACAATATTTGCGTCTGAGATGCAGGTTAGTGAAGTAACAGTTTAAAGTTGCAAAATGTAACTCATGTAGGTGTGACAAGTTGGAAAATATGCACTGGACATGTGTTTAAAAGACTAAGATTGTATTGTTTCTTACTTGTTCATTCCGTTCCCTATAGTGCAATTTAAGATATAATCGTGTATAGATAGAACTGTGATCTACATAGTGGTCTTGCTCTTGAGTTTGAGATCGATTGCTTTAGTCTTCGCCCACATACCTCGAGGGAAGCCGTGATCTTTTTCATCATTGCAGAATAGACTACAAGTAACATAACTTTTACTTAAGTACAGTAAATGTACTTTGACATCGACATTCTCCCACTGCATGTATTAATGAGAAAGGATACAATAGATAGTTAAAAGTCGAGTAAATTGAGAATAAACTAAAGATCATTAGGATAAACAAACAAGCTAGCTACGAGCCCTCGATGACGTCATGCGTATTGACCAATAGGAGGCGGTTGTCTTGTGACAGCCGTTACCTTTTGGCACTCTAATCACACCGGACGGTCTGCAATCAAAACAGAGGATTTCCTAACTGTTACTTTGATTCACAGGGAAGAAATTCATTAAGAGAATGAGCTTTTTTAATTGAAAAATATTTCTGAACTACGTTTTGTAGTTTTTATTAATTTCCCCGACGACGTTTATTTTTCAACTATGGTGAGTTTGACCTCGTCCCCTTCTGTAAAATGTTGACACTAATTTTATGTCTGAATTGTGTGTTAATGCGTTGTATAAACTGTTGTAGGAGCCATTGATTTTGTCCACGGTGCCCTACAGAGAGCGGTTGGATTAGGTGATTTAAATGGGCTTTACTTGTGCGAGTGCTGCGGATAAAATTAGTCTACTGCAGGGTTAGAGATCCTGTGTCACTGTGGATCTGTTGAGCCCCCGAGGAAGACGAGACAACTGTCAGTGCATGTCCTTCACAAATGTACTAAGTGTGAACAACAATAACCTTTAAAACATAATATGGATAGATAATGTACACCCTGTACAACACTGAATTATAAATCACACACCCAAATTGATTTCCAATATATAATGTAATGTTTTTTTTCACTAATTCGTCTGACCTAACCCTTTAAAATCACTGAACTTGTGTTATATACCTACATATTATCATTACCCGATAGTAAGACTTTTAGAAATATCTGCTAATGTGTTGCAGGATGCCCTGTGCGACCTCTGCTTGGCTCAGGTGTGCCGCAGCCTGGACACTCTGTGCAGCAGGCGAGCAGACGGCTCCATGTGCCTCAGCTGGGCCCAAATGTTCCCACAGGAGATGGCAGACCAGTTACTGCTTGAGATGGCAACTAAAGGTAGGTCAGGAGGACAGAAAAAGGCTCCTACATCATCAATATCACCAACTAAGGGCAACTGCAGCTACCAAAGGATGGTAGCTCTGTAGCAAGTTGTAGAAAGGAGACCAATAATCTCACACCATGACAAATGTTTCTTACTTCTGACCTTCAGTTATAATTCTTCATGTACACTACTTCCCAAGCAAAGAATAATTAGTGGGAGAAGAGCAGTATTCTTCTCCGTTCACATACATGATGTATTTGTTTACAGTGTAAGCTACTATGGCAGGCTGAAATACTGCAAAAAGTTTATTATGTAAACCTCAATGTCGCTAAACTGATGCTACTTTTCCCTACACCCTTCCTCTTCTCCCAACAAGGCATACTGAATGATACAACCGTTGGAATTTTCCAAAACTGCAAAGAGCTCCGCTTGCGCCGAGCCTCCATCCGATGCTGTCCAGTGTCTGCAGAAGCTTTCCGCCTGGCCCTCTGCCCTCACCGGCTCCAGGAATTAGATGCTTCCTGGGTTCCTGGCGGCCTCACTGCTGCAAACATCGTCTCAGGCCTGGCCTCCAACCCTGAGTGCAGATCCAGCCTACAGAGGTTGTACCTCACTGGGCTACATGTGGACTGGGAGTCTCTGGAGGAAGACGAACAGACCTGTGTTGGATTTAGCTCCCTGCATGGCTTGCGAATGCTCAACCTTGCCAACACAGACCTGACTGATGATGTTCTTGAGGATATCTGCACTCTCCCTCAGCTGGAGAGTCTGGACATCTCCTGCAGTGCTGTCTCAAAGCTTACCGCACTCCTAGATTGCAAAAACACGCTGAGATCTTTGATCACCCACCGGCTGCAGCAGCTGGATATGTCGCCGGTCAGGTTGCTGTTTGTCGTCAGCCAACTTCACGCTATCAGGCATTTAGACTTTTCAGAGGACCATTTTGCTGTGGATGATAGTGACGGGAGAGACATGGATGAGACAGTGCGGCAGCTTTTGGATGGGAGTCCACAGGTCCTCCCTTCTCTTGTTTCTCTAGATATCTCTGGAAGGAGGAGAATCACTGAAGCAGCAATCCGATCGTTTGTGGAGGCCAGAGGTGGACTGGTCTTCTTGGGTCTGCTAGCCACCGGCACTAGCTCCTGCGACATCCTGTCTTCACAGAAAAACCTAAAAGTAAAGAGCAAACAGCAGGCACAGAGTTGACATCATACTATGAGATGTCAGAGAATGTTATGGGCAGACATGAGCTTGACTCTTGGATACGTTCCTCATTTGTCTTTGACTTGAGGCTTCGTTGCCCGCTGCATTTCCTGTCTCTGACCATGCTGATCTTCTGTGTATGTTTAGGTAACTGGAGAAGCTAATGAGAACCAGGTGTGTGAGGCACTGAGAAGGTACAGAGACCGCGAGTGTTTCATACGAGAGGCACTCGTTCATCTTTACAATCTCACGACTGACATTGACAAACCACGGAGCGATATGCTAAAGGTACTATGATAGCCTTGTGTTTGAACAAAAGCTTCAAAGGATAGTTATATTTGTTGCAGTGCAGGTCTTGTTATGATCTTTTGGACATCATGTTTATGGATTGTAATTACATTGTTCTCTCAAAGTAATTGCTAAAACATCCATCATTTAGAACGGAATATCTAAGCCATTTTATTTCAAGGTCGCTAATGTCGACAGGAAAACGTGGCACGTAAAAGACGCCAGACTGTAAACTGTGATTGATGTCTAGAAAACCATTTGGGTAATCGTTGTACTGCTCACCTTTTTTGTTTTTCTCATCGACGCAAGTTAGGTTAACCTGGGGGGATTGCTAAACCTGAATGATGCTGTTCCTTGTCCCAAAGGACTTTTTAGAATAGGAACGATGGCCAAAACCACAATAATAGGACCCAGGTTGTAAGAAACTATTTCATTATACTTAAATAATTGCCTTTATAGAATAATATTTTATTCTAGTGTTGCACAATATCTACACTCATTCTCTGCAGGATGAGATGCTATATTTCACTAGTTAATAATTTATTTAAAAAGGGAACTGTCATAGAGATCAATATTTAAAACATAAATGTACTAAGAGCAAGGAAACTCACTTTTACACTCAGACAAACTATTGTGGCCAGTAGAGAGCCCAGAGTTCTGCTGCCGGAAGTGCAATGGGCTCAAACCTGAACTCATTCCCATATCAATAGATTCTGAACCAAGACAGGCTCCTCCCACACCCTGTCCCACCATTGTCCTCTACTGATAGGTAGTTGCTTCTTTCGCTGAAGTCCATGTGCTTTTGAAATAAACCTCTTGTTTGCTGTAGCTGGTGTTGAAGGGGATGCAGAACCACCCCACCTCCCTACACATCCACCTGGTGGCCACAGCGTGCGTGTTCAACCTCACCACTCGGGACCTGGCAGAGGCCATGCCCGTCAGCCTGCTCAGCTCCACTGTCACCCAGCTGCTGTACGCCATGAAGACCTACCCCAATCACCGACAGGTCAGGGGACAGAGCTCAATGTTTCAGATTACAGATCCATAACGATATGAGATATGATGTAGTTACACAACAGCAAAATGTGGCACGAAATGGCTGTTGCTACCAGCTGGCGTGTCATTCATCAGATTCTGACCTAATATTTGCTGCATTTTTCACCATCGGACAGTAATTGTAGTTTCTTCATATAACACACACACATACAAAATGCATATAATATTTTCCATCTCTGCAGGTGCAAAAGAACTGTCTGATGGCGCTCTGCAGTGACCACATCCTTCAGGGTGTGCCCTTTGACAAGTTAGTTAATTTCTCGCTGTTATAAAATGATGTATTGGCCCACAGTAATGCGGTAGGCAACAAAATCAGTGCACTCATAGAATAGCACTGCACTGTTTTTCCACCAAATTGTGATCCAGCTAAAATATATTTTCTCTTGAAATGTTTGTGCCAAAAGAAATACGGTAGTTCCTCTAGATGACCTGAACACCAAGGCCTCTCTATGCACCACTGGTATATTTGTGCAATACTGTGTTGCTTATATCTATAATGTGATCATGGTTCAGGTATTTAGCCGCCACACTGGTGATTAACTGGCTGTGCAGCCACGAGGATCCTACCCTTCAGAGGATGGCTGTGGCTGTCATCTCCATTCTGTTGGCCAAGGTCAAGACACTGCTCACTTACTGTGCATTAGTCTGTTGCAGGAAAGTAGTATGGCACCTGTTAGTCCCACCTGTTAAGAGCCCTGTGTGTCAGTCACCTCCTGTACCTCTGTGACAACATAGTTTCAACGGTCAGGTTTATGCTTTTATTTAGTCACGTTAACAATGTGTTAAGTATTAAATTTGTTCTAGTTTGACATTTGGAAAAATATGTAGAGCAGAAAGAATCTCATCTATTTGTATTATTTGCAGTTGTCCACAGAGGAGACCGCTCAGCTCGGCAAGGACGTCTATATCATGAAGGTACATTAATACTCTCAGGGTAATTAGATTCAAACTTACACAACTTCCATGGCTTAGCACTAGATATGCATGAGTATATTTCTAGCTCTCTCTCTCTCTCTCTCAGCCACTACATTTTCCATTACTTACCCTGCATATACACTTATTTACTCACTGTCACCTCATTGCTCCATGCACTCGTCCTTCATGATTTACTGTTCTGTACTTCATTATTCAGTTATATCTCTATTTCTCTGTCTGTGCAATCAAGCTCTCTAAGCTTCAGTTGTTTTTGCTTATTGCACAGCACTGTAACAGCTGAACTCAATACTTTCCTGTACATCTACATTTTTATTTAAAAAAGTTTATATATAATGTATAGTGTTACATGTCTCCTTGTCCCTCTCTATCATTCCCCTCTATCATGTTTTCACCACTCATTTGCTCTGTCTCACAGCAGCTGCTGGCTATTGTGCAGCAGAAAGCCATGGCGGGAGTGGTGGACTCCACTATGAAGTTTGCCCTGAGTGCTCTGTGGAACCTGACAGATGAGATGCCCACTGCTGCTCTCAATTTTCTCGAGTGCCAGGGCCTGGAGCTGTACGAGGAGGTTCTTGAGGTAGAAGAGCCCCAGAAATACACTGATAGACACATTAGTATAGAAATGCCCCCACACACAGACAAACATCATCTCATGCTCTCCCTTTTTTGTGTTGCAGTCCTACCACACTGAACCTTCCATTCAGCAGAAAGTTCTTGGCCTTCTGGTGGGTTTAGTATGTGTTTATGTTGTGTTATTAGTTCAGAATGTTTTTGTTTTTTCATATGTGCCATACATACTGCATTCCTTTGGTTTTTATAGCTTGTTCAAACTAAACATATGTCATGGATGTAATCAACTATACAAGCGCTTTGCACATATCACCAATGCTAATCTTATTAACAATAAGACACACAACCACGACCTGCAACATAATCCATACAGCACATTCACCTCTTTCTCTAGAACCCGACACACACACATTAGTCGCTGTACAACTTCTCACCCAACACATTAATAACTTAATAATGTTGAATGACTATGGCTGGACAAAGTGAGCCATTAAAATACATGTTTAGCAACAATTTCCTGTGACCAGTATTTGTTTTAAAGATTTTTGCAGAGAACCCCATATTGTAAAGGCTTTCAGGGGGTGTCAAGTGTCTCTTAAGGGATTTCGGGTCCTCTGAAGCCCCTCGTATTACTGCTATAATTTCTCTCTCTGTGTTGCAGAACAACATAGCAGAGGTAGATGTGTTACAGGCGAACCTTATGGAGGAGGACCTACTGGAGCACATCCTCAGCCTGCTGCAGGACTCCCAGGTGAAGCAGGGGGTCCGTTACTTTGCAGGGGGGACTCTGGCACAGCTCGTCTCCAGACCAGAGGCGTGGACCCTGGACGACGAGCTCCGCAGCACCATACTGAAACAACTGGTGTGTGTGAGAGGCAAAACGTTTTGGATGCTGGTCTGCATTGAACACAAATCCAGCTTTGGCTCATTTCAAAGTGTCTTTCTTCCTTTGCAGCATGCATCCATAATGACATGGACCCAAATCGAGAAAGAAATGGTCTCTTATAGGTGAGAGAAACGCAAACTAGAAAGCATTTTAGAAGTAGCATAATGTTGTATGCATTAAGCCATTCTATTCATCAACAAACAGGTTCCATAAAACTTTATTAGAATTGTTTGAATATAATTGTTGTCGCTGATT
The DNA here is from genome assembly GCF_910589615.1 of Taurulus bubalis. Taxonomy (NCBI): domain Eukaryota; kingdom Metazoa; phylum Chordata; class Actinopteri; order Perciformes; family Cottidae; genus Taurulus; species Taurulus bubalis. The sequence continues at coordinate 28,649,513 of NC_136589.1, forward strand.
TAGGGAATATGATGATTCATTGGATATGTGCTGAGGTGTCAGGGATTAGTTAGTAAGTAAGTAAGTAAGTAAGTAAATAAATCATGGATTTAAAAAATGTATTGAAAACTTACATCCCATTGGTATCATTGAGGGCAAAGAAAAAAATGGTCAGGTTAATTAAAAAGGAAAAAGATATGTTCAGAATTACACAAAGCTCGGGATTCGCACTCTCAGTGTACTGTCTCCTTCTGTTTTCACATTTCAGATCGTTCCGTCCATTTTGCCCTTTGCTTCAGACTTGGCAGCCCTCGGGAGTGCAGCTGTGGGCAGTCTGGGCCATACATCTGGTCTGCATTCAAAACAGTAAGAAGCACAACAGACTACTGTGATATTAGGGAGTGGGAGCACATGTGAGGTTTTGTAGGGCTCAGCATGTTTAGATTAATTTGTCAAACACATCTGCTAATGTATTAAAGTACTAGAGCTGCAATGATTAGTTGATTAATCAATAAGTCAGTCTACAGAAAATGAATCAGAAACTATTTCTGCACAAAAAAGTCAAAACTGAATATCTTTGGGTTTTGGACTGTTGGTCCAGCAAAACAAGACATTTCAAGAGGTCACCTTGTAAGTTACTGGGATGGACATTTTTTTAAAAATATTTTCTGACATTTTAGAATAAACAACAGAAACAATCTGCAGATTAATCAACACAAATAATCATTGTTTGCAGCCCTCTCCGTTTTGATGTAAAATAGAGCTGATTGTCATTCTTTCATCGGTACATTTGCCACAAATAATATACCTTATGGCATATTAAATAGATTCATGGAAACTTTGCCAGTGTATTAATGATCAAGTTATGGTGGACTATCACTGTAAGCTTCCATTTCCCTCCTGGTCTTATCACATCTCTATCTTCCAGCTTCACATTACAGCAGCATGATGGAGAAGGACGGCGTGACTGTACTTCTGAGGGCTTTGGCTGCAGATCCAGACACACACAGCGACGTTAAAGGACGGTCAGACAGCATCTTGCGTGTAGTTGAGCAACACCAGAGTCACTCGGGCTCCTTCAACAAATAGATGGAAATCTGAAACTCTTGACAAACGTGCAAAGAAGTTGATTTGTTTTGTTTTGTTTATTGTTGGCTGAGAGTAAAATCTGCTAAATGTGAGGTTGCAGATTCAGTATTAAGGTACCGGCAGTTCACATCAATCAGCTTAAACTTAAAGTGTAATGGAATAAATGAAGTGCTGTATAGTTTATATGGAGAGTGTACTCTTTGGTTATATAAAGTTCTTTCAGGAGCTACCTTTTAAACAGTTGATAAATCCTTTAAAAACAAGTTTACAGACAGGATATTAAGTCATAATATTTCATATGTTCTGAAGTCAAATTGCTGTTCAGTATGAAAAGGTATGACCGTAATAAAATGTTCTAAATAAACTGAAGTTATAAAGTAAAGCTTGTGTTGTAAGTCATGCATGTAACAAACAGCGCTCACTAGAGGGTGCTTTGGTACTGTAGCTTAAGGGCGGTTTTGATCTGTTCATGTAAAATATTCAGTCATCAGATGTTTAGATTCAAGATAATACAGAAGTAGCAAGATACCAAAGCAACCCAAATCTGCTATATTTACCTTTTCTGTGCTGAGCAAAGTGCTCTCCCTCTCTCCTCCTCTGGTATCCTAGATGCTAAATTCATTATATTGTATGTAATACATGCTGGAAGAAAAAAAACTGCTCGTGGGCATCTAGTCTATTCTAAGTTGGCCTATTAATACATTCTTTTGAAAAGTCGATTAACAACCTCTCTCATTAATATTTGAGTTGTACCACCGTGTTCAACTTTTAGTGTCAAAGCCACTTAATTCACATTTGTAAATCCCCTGGAGAATTTAAAGGATTTCAGAAATAAAATATGACTTTGGGTGCTTGTGATTCAGCCGAGTTCGTCATCTCCTTGCCAGTGGAAGGATGTATGTTTAAAAAGGAGCTGCATAAACTGATCCAGGGCCATCACTTAACTACCGGTCCTGTAGAGTCAAAGGTCAAGCACCCTGTAGTGAACATGGTGTGATGTTACCGTGAAAAGTTCAAGGCAAGAGAGTTGTGGGAAAATGCCACTCAACTACAGTGTGCATGGTGACTTTGCATCGGTGTCGGGTGGACACATGGAAAACATGGCACGTGAGATGGTAAGGCGAACAGACGAGCCAAAGGGTAGTAGTGGTGTGCATTTCCTTAATCAAGTCTTAAGCTTGTGGCTGAAAGATTCCCATTAATATTCAAGAGACAGATGAGACAAGCAGGTAGAGAGACTATCATATAAACAGGAGGAAAAACAGGAAAGAACTTTGATCATTTCAACACTCAGAGGTTATGTGCCAAAGTGTCTGGACCATGAGCAGCGACTTGCTGGAGCCACTGGTCACTAGCAACTGCTCCAACCCAGAAATAGCTCAGCAAGTAAACCCATCTGTAAAACCACATGTTTTTACACCATTTGTATGAATTAAAACAACAAGATACCATGCTTGTACATATGTAGTTGAATCAAACAGCAGGTTAGCTTCGTTTAAGACTAAACGAGGGGAATGGCTCGCCTGGCTCTGCTCAAAGGTAGCAAATTCCACCTAACATCTTTTAGTTTTGATTTTAAAAGAGACTCTATGAAGTCACTCACAACCCCTTTACAAGGGTGAATAGCTTTAACTTGTTTTGTCTATGCGGCAATGTCAATATGGGGACCTGGACAATATTGAACCTGAACCAGTAAAAGGAATATAAATCAGTTTATAGAATTGTAGTTAAACCGGCCTTGATACAAAATCTGAAATTGTCAGAACTTTTTAAAGCATCCAAACATGAGACTGAGCTGAGGCCACTAGTGGAGGGGAAACTACACCGAGGAGTGATACTGTTTACTCACCTCAGGTTCAACACAGAAACCCTCAAAGCAAAACTAGTGCGATCTACATTTGTGTCCCCTGCACAGCACACACCACAGGTGCCTAGCCTTCCAACAAGAGACGCTGCTTGAGTGAAAGAAAGGCAACTAATACACAAATTCACAACCCAGTTGGTTTGACAACAATAGCACAATGATGACTTGAGGAGCAAAACAGCAGCAGGTGAACCTACAAAGGGAAAACTGGGATTAACAAGGCTCACCATGCTGCATACTAAAATAACATTTTTTAATATTGTGACCAATTTACAACTTCTGTATGTGGACATTAACACATGGGGTAATCGAAAAAGGTAGGGAGGATAAAAATGGGGTTCGAACACACTATACAAAGCCACACATTCAAAAGCCGGTCATGTGTGCAGTATCAAAAGGCTGACTTGTGCATGTGACGTGATCACTTTAATTACATACCTGCAACGCCAAACACTAGCAGTCAGGACGAGCCAAAAGAGTAATGAGCATAGGCCAACTGATGCTTTCTGTATTCTGATCCTTCGGTAATGCGGGAGGATCCAGGCCTTGGGCTGTGTTCACCAACACCACATAATGTAATGACATTGTATTAACTTGCATTAAGGGATCGTTCTTCACCACATACAAATTAAACAAAGGAGAAATAAAGAATTAGGCGAGGTTTAGATGTGCTGATAGACAGATTACCGTATGTTACCCGAGAATAAAGCCAAACTAGCTGTTTCCCTGTGTTTCTTGTCCACTGGCTGTAGCTTCATATTTACTGTACAATCTTCATCCAATTAAGCCTTCTAGGCAAGAAGGCAAATACACACATTTCCAATAATGTCAAACTATTCCATTAACTGAACAGGCCATGGAAAAGAGGTAGATATAGAGTTCATATGTCTATAGGGAAATTGACAGTTGCAAAAATAGGATTCATGGCCAAAAATATCTCCAGACGAGATTAAGCATGGGAGGGATAAAGAGACAGATGCTGGCGATAAAAGGAACAAAGTGAGCCAAAGGAAATTATAGACGATTTCATACTCCAGGATAGTTTGTGCAAAAATACCTCAGACCAATTCACAGATTCCCTGTCTCAGTTTGAAATATCATTGTGCTGTTTTTGAGTTGGAGCTTAGTGTGAGTAAGCATCTTGTTATCTCACTTTTGCAGCCAGCTCTATTGGATTAACATAATTGTGAACTAGTCTGGGCACCCAGAATACACAAATGTACAATGCAACACATCTCCAGCTGTGAGTGTGTAAATTGATGTGCAAGTTCACTTGTTGGGCTGAGTTTGCAGTGCATTTGTGTATTTGTGCAGCTACACTTGTGAGTTAACAAGGCCCTGGTGTAGACCATGAGGCTGCCATACAGATCTTGCTTACACCAACACTACACATAAAGATACTCTATTCACTTGCATTAGTGGAGCACTCTTCACCACGTACGGATTGAATAAAGGCAAAATTAAAAATAGTGTGCTGAGTTGCTGATAGACAGATTTAAGTTTGTAGTGCATTTGTGTATTTGTGCCCCTACGCCTGTGAGTCAACAATGTCTCAGTGTAGACTATGAGACCGCCATACACATATTTGATTTGGATGCTAATTAGACACCCATTAACCATCTAAACACCCATAGAGCAAAAGAGGGTAAAAGAACATTTAAAGAGTAGAAGAAGAGGTCAAACAACAAGACAAAGCCAAAAAAAAAACTTCTCCAGGCAGAACTGACGCACAAAAGGACGCACCATCTCCTCTCAAATGACCTTTTATTGCTGGGTAAGGATACAGAGTTGGCAGGCCCCTGAGCCTGTGTGCAGATATGTAACAGCAGTATAGGACCATCCCTCTCTCTGCCTAGTGGAGTCAGGAGCTTACTCTTCACCATCAATCAATAGCCACTTTCACAGAGGAGGGTTAAGCAGAGCTTGTTAATAGCAAGTCCAATAGAAAACATAAAGCATGTAACATACAATGAACACAATAACTTCATTAAGTTGAAATAAATCAAGCTGAGAAATATTTTCTGACAATAACGTGATGTGAGAATAATTGAGAAAGTGAGAGAAAAGAAACTGAAGGAAACTCTGATAAAGTCACTTTTGGCCTGTAAAGAAGAACAGGCATCTCTTTAATTCTGTCTGTCTTTGTGTGCTTCAGTGTGGGCAAAATGTGAGATCACAAATAATTAAAGCAAACAAAAAATACAAAACAGGAGGACTCATTATACACTGTATGTTTACAATTGTAAGCATAGGAAATGTATTTAACTTAATATAAGTTGCAGCAGTTCCTTTATGATTTACCTTGGGAGGTTTGATTGTCTGACTGCAATTTGATGCTGTCATCCATATGTGGCAGTGATTAATGATCACATTTTCTTGAAATGACAAACACAGGCACCCACTTTCCAGTATCTGGAAATATATCCAGTGTTTCTAGCTTTGGTGTCATTAATACCACTGCTCCGTGACTAAAGGCTTTTCTTCCTATTTTTGGGTGTGCCTGGGTGTGAGTGAGTGTGTTTGTAAGCAGATGTGTCAGAGGGCTAATACAGTCGGTTAGAGCCGCTCTTACTTTATGTCACATCTCCCATCTGTGGACATTTTACAATGGCCTGTTTGCCTTCAGCTCAGTAGCTGCACACAATGGTACAAACAACCACAGGCAGGAAACATGCCTGCAGGAGCACCTGCATCCAATAGCTGTTTGCATTTCTGTCTATTCACTGAACTGGCTCGCAGTCACAGCTGTGCTATTGATGTGACCATAACCAGCTGAGTGTATTTCTGTCCTGAAGCACATCCAGACCACTACCTCAGCCGTGCTTGTGAATGATGGGAAAACAAAGCATCCATTCTCAAGCATAACAATATCCCGATTAGTACCACTGTATTTCAGTTGTAAGCAATAATTTAACATGTTGGGAAAAGATCGTATTCCCTTTATGGCCAAGAGTTAGATGAGTTTGTATGCTGAAACTAGAGCCATAGCCTGGTAGCTTAGCTTAACTTGAAGACAGAAGCAGGAGGAAACAGCTAACAGTTGCTCAACTGGAGCCTATGCATTGCATTGTAGGATTGTTAGCACAAAGGGTTTATGCCATGGCTCCACAGTGTGCACACATTTCTACATTCCGAATGTGGATACTCAAACTAAAATGGGGGAGGTTCAATGAGAGTGATATCTGATATAGACCAGCGGAGGCTCAAGGAAGACAATACTCCCGGCCAAGAAATAGTCTGGCACAAATGCCCTTAAATAACCGCAATTTGTTGTCTTAACATTTCGTTTTTTGCATGGATTAAACAAAGATAATTAGTAAGCTTGGTGTGGGTAGGTTGATTTTTTATCTTTGGACAGAGTAGCTGTTTCCCCTGTTTTCAGTCATTATGCTAAGCTAAGCTAATAAGCTGCATAACAATGCAACAACAATGGAACAAAAAAGTGTGGCATGTATACTAGTTTGTGCAAACAATCCCATCATGCAATGCTCTGCATTTTATTGATGCACATTTTTTTTTTTACAGTTGGGCAACGGTTAGCTGTTTCCTCCTGCTTCAAGTCTTTATGCTAAACTAAGCTAACAGGCTATTTGCTGTAACATGAAAGTTGTATAACACTTCTTATCTCAGTCTTATCAAAAAGGTTAATAAGCATATTTCCCAAAACAGCTAACTCTTTAAAATACTAAACTTGATGGTTTTGATGATGTGGGAAGATGCTGTTCCGGTGAGTGAGAGTAATGTGGCGCTAGAGAGAACAGAGCACTTCTTTTGAGCTTTTACACAGACATTGTACTCAGAGGTGATTTGTGTTGGAGTCGAATGTGGAGGCAGAACTGATGCTTTTGTCTCTGTGTGTCTGAGCACATACATACATGTGCCTAAATAAGGTATTGGTTTGTAGTGTGGGGGTGTAAAAAGTGCAGAATAGTAAGATAATCCGTTTAGCATATTATTGAAGCTCAGCATCTTCTGCTGCTGTACAGTACCTCCAAGTGCCCATATAGAGCACAAACTGTCAATATTGAGAGTTCTCAGTGCCAGGTGTTTGCCGCCTTGTGTGCAGAACACATGAACAGCAACTATGTACATGTTTATTACTTGTCATTCCATCTGTCCCACTGTGCTGACATGTTTTAGGGCAACCAGCTATCCTATTTCCAGGCCGCACCCTTGCCTGTGGCATCACATGGCCTAATCAGCGTGCTTAGCAGAATGTAATACACCATACACAACTAACCCATATATGCTTGTATCATATGCAGATATAGATAAGCATTTACTACACCAACCTCAATAGACGTAGACAGTATGCAATGCATTCTATATATAGTGAAGGTGCCCATGCAAATATTACACACTAGCCATGAGAGCATCTCAGCATACTATTTTAGTAGCAACTTACAGGTACAGCACATGGGTCACTATCTTGCGTTGACACTTTTGGCATCCAGTTACGTACGTCATGCCAGTAAGTATGTTTAGGTTGGTGCATGCATAGTTATGCATACTGCCATGAGTCAAGCTCACTCCCTTATATGACGAGGGAGTGCGAGACAGACATACACACACGATTAGCTCCTCTCTGTCTTATATTAGTGGTGTTGTAATTTAAAAAAGATTACACCTATTCCAAGACTGCTTTTTTCTAACACCACAGTTTCACAAACTGCAAAAGGGGAAAACTCCACAATTTACATTTTTCACAGCAAACATTTTTACTTTTCATTGCAGGAACAGCACAAGTATAATTACTACTTTTCGTGACCAGGGCCCTGGAACCTTGACACCTAAATGAAATGCAGCCATCATTCATTATTAATTACACCTGTGCTTTTCACAGTATGATAAGTCAAACAGAAAACCCTTGAAAAAGGGTCTATAATGGTCAAAGTGGAAAACAAACTTTTCACCACCACTGACACTCAATAACCAGTATCTGTATACTGTGTGGGGTGCTGCTGATGTACTGTTTGTTATTTAGAGAAACCAATAACTTTGTATGTGTAGTTCATTTTGGAAGAATCCCAACAGTATGCTCACACAGACACCAGTAAATGCGTGAAGAAAGGTTTCTCAGTAGTATTGCAGATCACATTACAGTAAGACAACAGATTGTGTGCAACCACTCTATCTTCACCACATTTTATAATAAGTAAAAGTCGCATAATGCCACAATAATAGGTGTTTTGTCATTGTAGGAAAAGCACAGGTGATACTCGTAACATTACCGATGGCCCTGTTTTATTCAAGTGTCACAGTAAGCCATGATAGTGTGACAGTGAAACCGGGCATTCAAAATAACCGGAAATTGAAGCAACTAAATTTAATTTAGCCATCATTAATTTTATTAGCTACACATGTGCTTTTCTTTCTTCCCTGCTGGCGCAGCTGCAAGATAATACTATCATTACAGTAAATAGGACTTGCTGACATCCATCGTACATCACACCTTCATATTAATATTGCCTTTCATCCATCATCTGTAACCGCTTATGCTTACAGGGTCGCGAGGAGCTGAAGCCAATCACAGTGGACATTGGGCAAGAAGCAGGGTACAGCTTGGTCAGGTCGCCAGTCAATCACGAGGTGGACACATAGAGACAGACAACATTTTCATTCACATTCACATCTAGGGGCAACCAACAAGTGACCTGCATTTCTTTGGACTGTGGGAGGAAGCCGGAGGACCAGGAGAAAACAGGGAGAACATGCAAACTCCACTCAGAATGGCCCAAACCAGCCGGCCTGTTTGAGAACCCTTTCGCTGTGAGGCAACAGTGCTAACCGCTGCACCACCGTACTGTTATAATAAAACTTGTACAAAGTAAAATCTGCATTATATATAAACGAGGGGGAAAAACAGCTAGTCCAATATTGTGAGAAGATGCCCTTCCTCTCAGATCCCTCAAAAGTTAAATGTTGCTCTTAAAACAAGTATAACAATTATTCTGAGTCACAACTTATTGTACAGATAAAATAAACGCACAGAGAACGGCACATTGGAGCAGCTACCTAATGGTTTCTCTAGTTCACCGATGTTTTTTTTTTTTCTGCTCCTTCCTATGTTTGTAACAGTCAATGTCAGTGGCAGTGAAGTAGTACAGCTGCAAAGTAAGCCAAAATATGGAAGTGGTCATTCTGGGCTAAGTTTGTGACCTAGGACCATAGACTGTTGACCAAGTATATTGCAAAATAAAGCAGGTGTTGATATTTACAATTGTGGGCTGAAATGATTCGGGTCCCTGTTTCTCCTGACAGCAGTCGGTCTTATTGCTCTGAAACTGTAAATTAATTAAACACCAGGTTTCGAGTAAAGTCCTGGTAAATTCACTCATTTTAAAGTGTAATTAAAAAGTCTAACTCACTTACAAAAAAAGTAGGAGTGTGGATGTTTTTAATTAAAGAATGACTCTCAGAAACTTCAAACTTTGTATCTTTTGTAGGAAAATCCTGTTTCCTTTAATGAGTTGAATTAGCTTGTACACACCTCATAAGGCTTTTTGGTGCATCAACTGTGCATGCAGAAACAAATAGGACACTGCACTCAAACCTGACAAAAAGAGGCTGAAGTACAAATCAATTATTACATTCTCCTGTTTACTTGCCATCCAGCAAGGCCCACTGCCAAACCAGACCTGAGCAGTTGGCACATGCTGGCTCTCAACATCACAAACCTTCAACACAAATGCCTTTGAGTGTGTTTGTTTCTGGGCTAATAGATGAGGTGGACTATCCGTACACAACCACACATCACCGGACCAAAGATGGACACGCTCACATCTGCAGAAGCTCAGTAAAACGTGCAGCTACATGTTACACTAGTGTAACATTTATTAATCTACTCTGACATAAATGTATTGTATTAATGAGTAGAATTACCACATCACTTTAAATTGTACATAGTATCTGTAAAGCGGAGTCTGCTTGTTGCCATTGTGGAGGTCAACTGGTGATTTTTTTTTTCTGTGAAAACAAAGCTATTTAAGTAGGGTCTCGAAATGTATTGTTATATTGACTAGTCCAGGGGCAACAATCCAATTGTTCACATTATAGGTACAAACAAATTGCATCATATGACAAGCTTGTTTCTCCTCTGTTGGTTTCTGGTTGAACCCAGGTGGTGGTGAAAAGAATAGCGGGACATGTTGGGAAACACTCTTATTTGCTGTCTTGCCTAGTTAGATGAGAAGATGAATCAAGTGGTATCAATCGTCTCATCTAACCCTTGGCTACAAAGTGAATAATAAAATTCCCTAAAATGTGAAAATATTTTTTGTGAACATTGATACTGTTATACAAGCCAAAATGAGTTGATAACCAGCTAAAACATTATGTAATTGTCAAATCAGCGAGCGGCTTTGTAGAGACCCAGCCTAACTGATATGGGCTCCCCCGTCACCCCGTATGACCACATCCCAGTCAAGTATTACAAAGTACAAACCATATAAACTAGTCAGACATTTGCATATACAGTCAGTAATATCCTAAATGCAAGTGGGCCTCCACAATGGCAGCCAGAAGGTATGTTACATCACCTGAAAGCCCACAACACATGAGAGGTATGACATTCCACATCTCTGTTGATTCCTCTTTTCTCTCTCAGAGCCAGCTGAGCCTGTTGGACAGACTCAGTTGGACTGCAGTGTAATTAGACTTCATGACAGTCCTGGAATTTGACAGGAGGCACTGTGGGAATCCGTGATGCGCAGAGGGGGATTCAATATTTTAGACAGTTTGTGACATTTTCAAATTCCCGTTGCCATGGTCACTCCTGGCTCGCGAGGTATGCCCCGTCTCACTGGATTCGTCCTCGTCGTCCACATTAAGCTGTTCATCTTTCTTCTTGATGTAGCGCTCATAGAGCACCATAATAACGCCCATCACCCAGGCCGACACGGTGCCGGCTGCAAAGATGACAAAGCCGATGACGACAAAGAACAGGTAGTCCCAGGAGCCCAGAGTCTGGTGACATAACGTCCGTAGCTGGATGCCCACCTCACCCAGACGACGGCCCTGCATATCAGCCGGTGAGCCGCACACCGTCTGGCCCTCATCTGTCACACAGGCACACATCAAGAAGAAATGATTAAGGACTAATCATAGCTCAAAAGAAAGCATTCATATATTTGGTAAGGAAATACAATGTAATAATTGTAACACTGAAGTGCACTGGAGACAAATATGCATTTTCTACCATATATAACAATTCCAGCCATAAATAGGTCAGCTGTCCTGGAGTGGCATCATCAGACTACTGCGTCATCTTGATCTGGACTGCATGTGCAGGGTTTGCATTACATCATGACATTAATCCAGGACAGTGGAATTTGTGATACACATGATTGCCCTTCGACAGTAACAAGTAAATCTGCATCTGGTCTTTTTCTATAAAATAGTGCTTTTATTTTGTAAAGCAAGAACCACATGCGGACATAATTCATGTTAATGTCCCTGAAAAGTTGGCTTAAAAAGAAGTTGAGGGGGGGGGGGGACACCTATAGGTATTAATTATTAAGACTTTCAAGGGAAATAACTGAAACAGTTTTAACTTTGAAGGAAGATAATGTGTCCAAGGTGTACGCCGTCAGAGTAGGAAGCTGATTGAGAAATATATTTTCAGGGCTTTTCAAGTGCATTTAACTGCTGCTCTCCTTTGAGAATACCAAGTATAATTTTACTTACATATTCAATATAATTATCATTACATTTAGCTGACGCTTTTATCCAAAGCGACTTACATTTTTGCTCTATACACCGTAGACACAGGTACGGGGAGCAATTTGAGTTTAAGTGTCTTGCTCAAAGACACATCGTAGTGGACTAGCGGAGCGAGGGCTCGAACCACCGATTCTCTGGTTGCAAGACGGGCATGCTAACCACTGAGCTACAGTCGGACCGCATCAGAAATCTTTATTATCATCGGAAGGATCCTTTAATATTGTGAGAGCCATATTCATGCACAAAAAAACTTAGCAAGGAAAATATGCATACATTAAACAGCCGCCTGATAAATAATTCATATATTACTTATATCATTTTGCAAAACATTTGTAAATGACAGCAAACTGAGCTAAAGATATGGCACATTCAGGTTCACACAGCTAAGAGACGTTAATGCAGACAACTGTACTAGCATAACAACTTTATCAGAAAACTACCCAGCTTCATGCGGACTAGAGTTGGTGCAGAATTGAATTATGAATTATTCAAACTCCTTTCTCCCCTACAGGATTAGAGAGTGACTTGGGCTTTTGTGTCTGCCTGAAACGACAGATAATAAGGTTTCTCATCATCAGGCACCGCGTATACAACAAAATTCCTTACTGAAATCCACAAATCCTAATAAAATGTTGAGTTCCTTCTCTTTCAAATTCTAAAAAGGCCTATCAGTCAAGTACGTCACATGATGGATGTTGAGCTCTGCAGCAGTTGACGAGAGGCATTTTTCAGAAAACAATCCTGAAGCCTGGCTCAGTGTTTGGTTACCGTGAGCAGAAACACGGCACAACACAACAGTGTTGCCATCTCTATACGACCACTGTTTTTAATTGGCTTCTGGTTTTTCAAAGCTTTTGTGCAAGAGAGAAGTCCCACTGGGGGAGATCAAAAGACTTGCACAGGGAACAGTTTTCTGAAACTTTTTTGAAATAATTTGGGCATACATGTAGAACTGATGAATACATGAACATTTGTAGGATCTGCTTTGACTCTCTGTACGCTGCAATATATGTTGGGAACCATGACAGAATACTTGTTTATACTTATTGTATTACATAGTTAGAATCTTTCACAAATAATTCAGCAATAATGTTTTAGATGTGTGTTGGTTTTCTCACCTTCTGAGAGTCTGATGCTAATGGCATATTCATGCATTACATTTGACTAATTTCTTGTTTTGTGCTACAACATGATCTCAAAAACACACACAATCAATGCACAACATTGCGATTTATCAATACTCTTTGCCAACTATTTTAACAACTGTGTATGATTTTAGCTCACTTTGTATCCATTAGTTTCTTCGCTAACAATTTCACCTGTTTGTCTATTAATTTGCGTATAGTTACACTTGCTTATCTAATAATTCCTTGTCTTAACTAATCACTTTAACCGTTTACCGTTTCAACCAAACCATTTATCAAATACTTTATTGTATTCCGAAAACATTTTGGGCAGTTTTGCCCTTATTTGAAAGTGTAGCGACAGAGACTGGAAATGAGGAAAAAAAGAGAACTATGAAATGCAACTAAGGTCCCAAAGCTGGAATCAAACCCGAATCGACTATGAGGGCCTTCTTAACCAACTCTTTCACTTGTTTATCCATTCATTTGATTTATCCTCTTTTAGCTAACTGTTTGCTAACTTCGCTGCCACTAGTTTGCATGCACTCTCAAAAGCAACACGTGGTGTTAAGGTGTTGTAACTGACTCAGGCTGGTGGGAGGTGTGATTTGACAGAGGGTGACAGTGATCATGCCGAAGCTTTCAATCAAATCACTTGATAAGTTAATTTAATGGGACAACAAAAATGTACTTTCCCTTAATATTTTATTCATTCAGTGCATGCATCTCGGCTCTTATCCTCAGACAAGCTCTTCTGTGGCTCACAGATCTGAAAAGGAGCGTGCAGCTGAAGAACACGAGGACAGTCAGCCTCTCTAAGCTCCGTCTACCACAGAGAATTCAAAGCGTACTCTGATCCTCTCAAAGGCTGCTTCTGTGCACTGTTCACATAATATGCTGTAACAAAGACACACATGCATGCACACATGCACACTCCCTCCTAACATGTGCACAAACCCCCCTTCACTTGACTTAACTTTCCCATCTTCTATGTCTGCCCTTGCAGAGTCTGCTAATAGTCTCTATGTGTGTGTGTGTGTGTGTGCGTGTGCGTGTGCGTGTGTGTGTGTGTGCACATGTCCTTGTGTGTGCCTGACAGCGAGGGAGGAAACCCTTCTGGCTTCATCCCCTTCTCCCTCCCTCCCCCCAAAGAGACTGACATCAAAGAAGAGGGCTTCCCCTCCCTCCGTCCCCCATCCATACTCTGCTCTATTTCTAGACACTCTCCTTATATAACAACTGAAAGAGTGTTAATCTAGCCAGGAAGGCGAGACAGAGACAGAGGAGAATCTGTTGGTTCCTTCCTGAAGCGTTATCGCTTGCCATGTGTTTCCCTAACCAGAGGAGACAAGTGAGCCGTGTTGGATGAACCAGGTGAGACCCAGACACGAGTTAAGAAGGCATTGGAGACAACGCTCGCAGCAGGAACAGTCGTCTCCAAAATGTTATCCTTCTGTTTTGCGCCTCAAGCACTACACATTTGTATTATTATTATTTTTTTCAGAGACTCGGTTTAAGAGAGAATAAGCTGCTTGTAAATGTAACTCAGGTAGAGAATGTGAGTAGCTCTCCTCTCCCTCGCTGTCAGCTGTCACTGGAAGAGGCTCCATTCCAAATTAAGCGAGACAAAAGGCAGAGAGCAGCAGGAAAATAGGACATCTCTGGCAGGACTCGTTTTGGACTCGGCCTAAGATGCACAGAGGGAGTGTGGTGAACTAAAGTATGTGTGTGTGTGGAAGAGAGAAGCAGGGGATGCCTTTTTAGTAAGCGTGGCGGATGTATTATAGCTATGGTGTTAGAATTATGTCAGGCTTCATGCTCAGTAAGACTCACTATAAATAGCAACTGCCCTTTTGCATAGTGACACATCCACACCAAAGCATGAGCATAATGACTCAAAGTAAGAAAGATGGTTAAATATCAGTCAAATATATCAGCTTGAAAACAAAAAATAGATATTTGACGGTGCAACTATGATCCATTAATCACAACTGCAGGATATCTGGATAAAATATAGATCGATTAGTCATTTCAAGATGTAATACTCTCTTGTTTTCCTTCCAAACTGCAGGATGCAGAGCTGAATTAATGAACACAGTTGCCAGAAGAGAAATCTAATGGCTCCCTGCCTCAGATCCTCTTTCACCCTCTTTGCTATTTGATAGTCTGAATGCTGTCACGCTCCACCGCCGTCACCTGTGCACATCTCATCCCACTGAAAGCTGAGAAAGGGTCAAACTTGGCAGACTTCTCCAAATGTTACATACATGTTATATTCTTATTCTACACATACAACCACATATTTTGCACAACACTATTTACCACAGCTAATCTCATAGAAGTGTGGGTGATGATGGCATGACGTTATCTGTTGCGTGTGCTCAAAAGGTGCAGACGTGCGTTTTTTAGGAACATGATATGAGGGGAATCCAGCATTAAGAGCTCTGTGTGCGCTTGAAAAGATAATCAGCATGGAGGCATTCCTTCTTGGTGTCTAAGGGAGACTTTCACTGCTAAGTTTGTTTTTTTCAACTCATCCCTTTTCTCCTTTTAAGTTTAATTGGCACCACTATTTAATAAAGCACCATTTATTAAGGGTGTGTATAGGCTTCTTAAATGGTTAACACATATTGTACAATGCTTTATAAATATGGTTTAAACCATTAGAAAGAACCACTCCGGTTGATTTTTTCCCATGCTGGAGGAGGATAAACAGCACGGCTGTATTATACCACAGTACCAAACTGTCACCAAAGGGAATCTTGAGGCCCTGTCTCGAAAAGGGCACCTTTGTCAAAATATGGCTTTAAGACCTTAATAAATTCAGTTTTGCTCTTGTTTGCTTCATATTCTGAAAGTAAAAGGTGTAATTAAATTACCACACAACCAACATTATATGAGTGAGAGGCCTTTGGTCGTAGAGGTTAGAGGCCCTTGGCTTTTTGCCCGAGCACAACAGGCACATTGTCTCACAATGTTCCAACCCAAAAGTTTGTATTTTTAATGGCTCATAACTGATATATAGTGCATTAGTAAATGATTTATCAATCATTTATAACCATTGATTACAACTTATGAACCCTTATAGGATGCATTGTCAGAGGGTGCATTACATTTGATCTGCTTGATCAGTTGTTTGTTTTCTCTTGCATTTCTATGTTCTCATATCACACACTTAGTGCTAAGTCCTACAGCTGCATGAAGGTGATACACGTTGTTTATATTTTAACGGGATACAGGCCAATCATTGAAAGCAGCCACCAGGCTTTATTTTACCGGCTTTATTTTACCGGGCATTATAATAAGTAAAACTGGAGCAGCAGTCGTGATTGGCTCTCTGGGAGCTATCCACTTGATATATAAGGAAAAAGCAACAGTAAAAGATCGTGCTGTGATTATGTATCCAATATGACATTGGAATACAGAATGTATAACTGAAACCTTGGAACTTGAAGCCCTCCAGGTGGACCCACAGACACAGGTCCTCGTTGTCGCACTCGCAGCTCCACGGGTTCCCGCTGAGCCCCACCGAGCGCAGGGCGGGCAGCGCGAGCAGGGAGGTGATGTTTACGACCGTCAGGTTGTTCCGACTCACATCCAGCACCTGGAGGGCTGCGTTTTCTACAAAAGCGTCCTGGTGAATCTCCGAGAGCCCCGGGTTGTCGGTCATCCTCAGCATCACCAGGCTCGCCAAGGGCCCGAACGTCCTGTCCTCGATCCGGATCAAGGTGTTGAAGGAGAGGTCCAGGTAGGCCAGCTTCTTTAGATTCCCAAACGTGGACTCGGATATCTCCGTCAGGGAATTGTTGCTGCAGTCCAGGTACACCAGATCGGAAAGGTAGTTGAGCGCAAGTGGCGGCAGCTCCACGATGCGGTTGTTGGAGATGATGAGCTGCCGCGTGCCCAGCGGCAAGTTGACCGGGAAGGTGGTCAGGTGCTGCCCAGCGCATTGAACCACCAGCTGGTCATCACACACACACCTGTCCGGGCAGCCCGTGGAGAGCACCGGGGATGAGTTCACCCCCGCGGTGAAGAGGAGCAGAATTATGAGCCGCAAGGGTCGCGCGCTTGACTGCGGGGCAAGACGCATGACACCGCCGACGGCTTCATCCACCCCGTTTGGTGAGAGTCAGACGCGGTCACATTCTTCATTGATACATCCTCACCAAGCTGTTTGTCTCAGAAATAATTTCCACAGAGGTCAAACCTAACGCTTGCCCGTGGCAAAACTCGTGCGCGCAATGTCTCAATTCATCCTGTCGTTGGTTCTGGATCCGGCGCGCACCCACTGGCTGGAACTTGACAACCAGAAGCCTTCATGCTGTTCCAAAGTTTATCTATTTATCGTGCTCCTTCCATCGAAACAAAGCTATTCAGACACTGTAAACGCTCACAACGTCCTCTCATGCTGTGCTGCTTGCAATGGTCACGGTCAGTTGTTCCACTATGTTTGCCTTCCTCTCGCTCTCCGAAACTGAATCCCAATGGGGAGGGGGGCACTAAACTGCGCGCGGGTGGGGGTGCGTTGTGCTGTGATCTCACGCTTTGGAGTGAGATGGAGCAAGAGGGAAGTAAAGTCAAAACATATGGGATGCATGTATATAGGAGCAGTCAAAAAGGTGACATATGACTGTGTGTTGTATTCTCTGTTTGTATGTGCGGTACATTTTATCAGCCTGCCTCTGCCTCAGGTGTGCGTGTGTGTGTGTGTGTGCGTGTGTGTGTGTGTGTGTGTGTGTGTGTGTGTGTGTGTGTGTGTGTGTGTGTGTGTATGTGTATGTGTATGTGTGTGTGTGTGTGTGTGTGTGTGTGTGTGTGTGTGTCAAACCGTACCCACTACACAGCCATCAGATGATGGGACGAGATGGGACAGGGTGGTTTCAGGAAGCAGTTGTTTTCCCCCTCACTTCGGTCTCAGTATGAGTCCTGAATCTATTCTTGGTTCTCTGTGTAGGTGTTGAAGTGCTGAATCAGACTCAGCATGATGGAGGAGGAGGACAGATGTGCCGCTGACAGTCCGTGAAAGAAACTACCCCGAGTCGAGAGTCAACAACACACTGATCACGTTCACTCTTGTTCTGTCTCTCACACAATGAAGTGGAATCTTTCCCCTCTATGTATTCCCTGGTGTCAAAAATAGAGCAGCAGGCCTGTAGGCATGACAATCTAATGCTTTTTCACACTTGCCATCCTGTGGACTGAACTAATCCACACAGCTGTTTTGTGTCAAAGAGATTCAGTGACATTATGAGGACATCTAGTGACGAACACTTGGTAATGTTTTAGTGAGAAGCTGCTGTGCAGCAATCAGCTCAGATATATATTTTTTCTGATGCATGGTTTGCATCTTGTCTGGTAATTACCCAATAACCATGTAGTGGACTATCACATTTACTTTATTATTTTTGAGAACACATAAAGCACCAATTTATTCTGTAGGAAATGGCCCACTCTTATCTCATTCAGTCCAACATTTCTCAAACCCAAAGAACTTTAATCTTTAACGCTAAAGGAGATTACAAAGTTTCCAAAGATATCAAATCTGTTCGGCTAAATTTAGAGGAAATGTGGATAAAGTAGTGCACAAGAGATCTAGATTATTTCTACTCAATGAAATGGTGCCATATAAAACATGGAGTAGGTTTAAATATTTCACGATACAGCTGCATTGAGTAGTTGGGAAAATATGATACTGTCAGACTGCAGAAGAAGATAACAAAAAGCCTCTTCTAGGGAAACAAAAGAGGGGAATTGTATATTATTATCAAAGTACTAACCTATTTAAATACTACTACATAATTAACCAACCAAGATGGCCCTGACGGAAACAACAACTGTAAATGCGGGCAGTAAAACCAGTTCTGGCTGTTTGGCCCTGTTGCACAAAATAATGTCTTTGATGTATAAATGTTTTTCCAGTTAACCATACACTATGTTTTCAAAATGTCTCATAACCTCTGTTTGCCAAAGCATGACCTTCTACTTGTTTGATTCCTGTGCTTCTACATTAGACAGATGGCAACATGTAGAGGCTCGGGATATAATCCCTTGTTTTAGAGCATGTCAGTCTCACCTTTGCAAGACGTTAACCATACATATTTATCTTTATGGTTAATCTGCATTCACGAGACCTGGGCCCTATTTCTCGTACCTGGCTTACTGAGTTAGCGGGCTAATTTTGAGGATAAGATGACGTAGGTCAGGCTTTTCGGGTCTTCGAAGCAAGCAAATCACCATAGCAACACAGCCAAAAACGTAAACCTGCTCCTGGCAGGTTTACTGAAATTCACTGGATAAACTGGCCACTCCCACCGGACAAAAAAGGCAGCTCACTTCCTCATTGATGAAGGAGCGATATTAGTTATATTAGTTTTATAGGGAGAGAGTTCTTCCAGATCGCCAAGATCCGTTCTCACATCAGGATGACTTCCTGTACAAGGCGCTATAGATTCTGCCGGCAAGAAATAATATCATTATTGTAGAAAATGATTAAGGTGATCGTGATAAGAATACAGAGAATCATACACAATTTCTTTTCACTGCTTCAATTGATTGAAATTCTGATTATGAATAATACATACATACTGATCTGCCCATACACATATTCAAACTCCTAGTTATATAGTAATCTACACATACATGTATATACACATATATAGTACATGATACATACGCGCATATATCCTCATAAGTATATATTTATTCGTATACTACTACTAAAGCCAGACCTATCTTATCCTGAAAATTAGCCGGCTAACTCAGGTACGAGAAATAGGGCCCAGATTAGAATTAACGAGACCGTTTCAGCACGGATCTTCCGTGGAGAAACCAAGTTAGCCTGACGTCAATCATCTCGCTAATTTAAGCTGGATAATAGGACATTTGCTCGACTTTGTTGAGCCAGGTACGAGAAATAGGGCCCTGCTTTGTCAAACAAAGGCAAAACAAAAACACCACAGCTCCAAATTGTTGTTTGAGTGACACAGCAAAATAGAACATAATAGAACATATAACATAACAGCGTAGAAGTGACTCTGGGTCTGCGGAACAAGAAACACCAATGACAGTGCTTTGCATATCTCAACTTGACCTGATATGTGATACAGGAAACTTTGTTCTTTGAAATCCTCTGTCACTTCAAAGCAGGGCGGATTGTTGGCAGCCCTCCATTTAGGTTTACAGGATCAGAGCCCCGGTGTTGTGAACCTGCTCACTGGCACGGCTTACTGCACTTCAAAAAGGGTCATCATTAATGTAATTATACTTGCACCTGTGCCTTTCTTGTAATGCCAAGTCAAAATGTCTGCCATAAAAAAGGCAGTAAAAGTTGACACATGCAGTTGTCAGATAAAGGGGTATAACGTTTCATGCATGGAACAAATCCTCACTTTATATTTGCAGTATCTCTTACAATTAACCATATTGAACAATCTACTCTATATGAGTCTATTCGAGCAATTTAAAAAATAAATGAAATGTGAAACCTGATGAAGTAAAACCATTCACAAAAAAGAATAGCGATAGAGACAAGGCCCATACAGTGAATTAAAATGTTGTAGCAGCAACTTTGCAAGTGAAAGTCCTTAAGTAGTATTGTTTCTATAGGCAGTTCTCTTGTGTTGAAACTTTAAACATAGGCAACTTTAAGGATCAACAATACTCATAATGCTAATATATTTTGTTGTAAGTGTATACTAACACCAGTGTATTATGAATATTATTGATGCAATGGTTGCCCTGCATAGCTGGTTGAGATGGAGGTCGCTAGTTCAGTAGAGTCTCTAGGGCGCATGTCAGAAAGATGTAACTGATTATCCGAGGACACGTTTCTGTGGAGCGCTGCATCGCGAGTGTATCCGGGTGTTCACGTGGCATTTAGCACACATTAACAACACAAGTTTACTAGAAAATAATTGACAAAAAAGACAAACCAACGTACCCTCACGCTGTGTGTCTCCGTATGTTACGTAAGCCTTCACGCTGACGCACAGCCGGGGTGTGTGAAAGGAACGACGTATACCCGGAAACACAGAGCAGCGCGGTCGGAGACTTTACTGACATCGGTTAGTTACTCAGTTTTCATCTGAAGAAGTCGAACACGATCGACATCTTCCAGGTAAACTTTTTTATTGTTGGGGTTCTGTGAGTTTTATGTGCGTCTCCTCTCAAACCTGTTGGTCTGACGTTGATGGCGTCGCTTTGTCCTCATTTGACCTTTTGCTTTTAATGCACCCTTGATGTCCCCAAATGCTCTCCTGTTTATCGAATGTATCCAGTATTTGTGCTGGGAAGCAAGCACGCAACCGAATGTTATACATGTACATGCAGTAATGTTTACCCTAAATATATCTCCCCCGTTTTCTTACCTCTAACAGAAATACTAACAGCTAGGCTAAAATCAAAAAGTAATTATTACTTCCAAAATGAGTCAAAAACTGAAATGATAACACAATATATAGGCCTAATGTACACATAGGTGCACTTTTTGGGAATAACTTTCTTATTCTTCCTCTCTAAAGATTGCCAGGATGGTAGTGCTTTCTAAGGAGTATGGATACGTGGTGTTGACTGGCGTTGCCAGTATGGTGATGATTGGACATCTGGCCATAAAAGTTGGCAAAGCCCGCAAGAAGTACAACGTACAGGTGAGCAGATCATTGGCTTTCAAATGCATAGCAGGATATATATATATATATATATATATATATATATATATATATATATATATAAGCAATGAGGTAGGAGAGGCAGTATTGTGTCGTGCAATAATGTACTGTTAAAGGGCGCGGAGGGCCGGCAAACCCTTGAACTGTACACTATTGTAGACACAGTACTGCCTCGAGTACCTTATTGCTTTTATAATACGGGTACCTGCGACTTTATAAATAGTAATAGTAAGCTCCCTTTCAGCACAAAATAGTTGTAGCCACCAAACGTTGTGTATCGCATTTCAGCGACAGAGAAAATAGTCCCGGTTGCCGCCATACACATACGGGACTATAAAACGGACTGCCTGGTCAGTAAATCGTAGGCCGTTTGAAAGCAGGGTAAAGAAGTGCTCTCGCTGCTTCTATCCGTCTTTTCGCCGTCATTTTTCTCCTCCATGATGTTTAGAGAACTTGCCTCGCGTCGGGAAATTACCGACGTAATTATCTCTCACTTATTTTCCGGTTTTATGCACTCGCTCCCCGCTAACTAGTCTGCAGGACCTCAAACATGCCAAAATAAAACGAAAGTCCCGTCGCCTTTTCGCTGCTCGCGACGTCAATACTTTACAAACAGTAAAGTCCACTACTGGAATATTCGTACAGTCTCTACGGTTACAGACGTGGTACTTTGAGCGAAATCCGCCAATGTTATGGGTACTAAATTAGTTAAATAGTGAAACGTTATAATCGCTCAGTCATGTTGAGTTTACGTGATTGCGTAATTATAAAAATATAACGATCTTTTTTTTTATGTAGTCCATCGTTTCTCTTCTCACAAGGGTTTACAGTACTTTAGCCGTTTGATTAAATCGGACCTGTGTGGTTGATGATCTAAAAGCATTTGAGTTTTTTAAAACTCATTTTCGAAAAAATGTTTAAGTGCGCACTGATATGGAACGATCTAAATGTAAACAGGCGGCACAGTACTTTATAGCTGACTAAAATACCCCCTGTGACTCACTCTCAACCAATCAGAATGCTTGATTTGATCTACCCGTATATATATATATATATATATATATATATATATATATATATATATATATATATGCATGCACAGTATATAGTCCACTCTTTCTCATTAATACTATTTAAGAGCTATTCAAACAGCAGCTCAACATGTCAGCAGTCTGCTGACATAGTTGTGTGTCTTTTTGTGGCTCATTTAAAGCACTTTGAATTGCCTATACAAATAAACTTGTCTTCACTTGCAGTATCCTCAGATGTACAGTGACGACCCAGAAACTGGAAACATTTTTAACTGCATCCAGCGTTCACACCAAAGCACGTACGTATGAGCTGAGCAATGCAACTTAGATTTGCACCCTCTAGTCTAGATTGACATTGCACCACGCCCTCATTAGTCAAGGTAACAATGGAAACAATGTGAAAGGTAACCTGTCGTTATAACCTTTCACCAGCTTGGAGCTCTACCCCGCCTTTCTTTTCTGCCTCGCAGTCGGTGGTTTCCACAATCCTGTAAGTTTATTCTTGCAATGTCATACGTCTTTAGAACCAGCATACTGCTCTCTCTCTCTCTCTCTCTCTCTCTCTCTCTCTCTCTCTCTCTCTCTCTCTCTCTCTCTCTCTCTCTCTCTCTCTCTATATCTATATATATATATATATATATATATAGCAATTAAAGCACACAATTTGAGTATGCTATTGTTTTACGATATGCAGGGTTCATAAAATCCTGTCATTAATGAGTGTTACATGTGCGTGTGTGTCTGTGTCTGTCTGTGTCTGGTTACAACAGTGTCTCACTAGTGGACTTGGAGCTGTATGGATCATAAGCAGAGAGGTGTACGCACATGGCTACTCTTCAGGGGGTAAGAACATGTTGGGCGGTCCATGTTTCATTGACATTTTCTGCTTCTATTCAAATAAAGCAGGTTGCAAATGCAAGTAAATTAGAATACTTTTCATCTCAATCAGATCCGAAAAAAAGAATGCGGGGAGCGTTTGGGAACGTGGCTCTGCTCGGCATGATTCTGTCCACCGCCCGCTTCGGCCGCAACCTGCTTGGCTGGACGGGACCACAGATATTTCCCTTCCGTCAAGCTGCAATTTTGAAATGAGAATGAAGTCTTCAGGATGGGCTCACCTAGTCATTCACTTTATAATCAAAGCCAAATAACCTATATACTTTGCAATATGTATGCTAACCTTTGACCAATTTGACATGTGAAGCCAGGTGAATTTCATGTTTTCAAGTTACCCGACTGGTTCTCCAGGGAGGAACAATTCCTCATTTAAGACTATGTCTGGGGTGTAGTCTACATGCAAGATCTGCTGGTTGGTCTCAATCGCATTTTCACCTGCACCCTGATTTCTGAATTAGTTGGCCATAAGACACATTACCTTTTTTTTTTTTTAAATGGACACTAATAAAATGGGGACATTTCAGAGGGAATTTGACCTCCCATGATTGATGTGACAGAATATCAATCTACCATGTGATATATTAGTTAATACCTGAAAATGGTCAGTCAAACATTGCTGTTGATGTGTTTAAAAAAAAAGAGCTTGAGTTGATTCTTTTTCTATCTGTCTCATACTTGAAACAGGTTTTGGACTGGGCATACGAATGATATTAAATATTATACGTTGATTTATACATTATCTTGTGCTTCCTTTATTGGGTGTTGAAGTATTGATTTGAATGTGAGGTTTTGTTAACAGCGACGTTTGTTTAAGGGAGTGGTTTTCTTTTTTGAAGTCGAGTAGTTGTTCAAAGTCCACATTACTTGTCGAGGCAGGTGGATTTATATCTCTGCAGAGCTGTTGGACTCACAACCGACTACAAAAGAAAAGGACTGTCACACAGGTTACAATGACACAGCACAATGCTGAAGAACTCGTCCACGCGCTGTTCCAGTATGATCCTTTACCCCCTAAAGTTTCGACGACAGTATTATGATTTCTGATTTATTATCAAACAGGAAATCTTAATTTCTTAAAGTCCATATTTCAATGGCATATTAAATCATACATCACTGTTGGCACTTAACAGTAAAGTATCGGTAACTCAGAACACACAATCGGTAAAAACTGATACAACAGCTTAGTTCCAGCACATTTGCATGATACTCCAGTTAATACAATTAACAACAATCTAAACTGCGCCTCTTCTCATCGTCTCCACTCAAAGCATTTGAACAAACACCTTGTGCAGAAACCATTACATTTATAAACATACATTACATTTAGCTGACGCTTTTATCCAAAGCGACTTACATTTTTCCTCTTTCCACCGCAACGGGGAGCAATTATGGGTTAAGTGTCTTGCTCAAGAGTACAACGACATGGACTAGCAGCGCCGGGGCACGAACCACCAACCCTCTGATTGAAAGACAGGCATGCTAACTACTTAGCCACAGTCCCCACATTTTACAATTTATTTATAAATAATAATGTGTTTTACCTTTACAAATTGTTCCTATCAAAAGTGTTTAGTGTAGCGAGGTCTCTTCCCAGTGTTCATTGGAGGATTAAACATTAATTGAAAGCAGAATAACCAAATTCAAGACCAGAATTAAACCATGATGACAAAAGTTCCATAACATGTGGAACCGAACATTAAAGGCTGCAACACAAATATTTTCCAAGTATCATTTGAGGTAAGTTGCATAATAAATTTGAGCAATTGAATGAGGTTTGGCTTCTACTGTACAATATTCTGTGTGTCTGTTTTTCTAAAGATATGGCTTTTGAATGATATAATCAAGACCTCAGCTTTAAGACAACACAATCAACCTGGCAGTTTGGTCTGAAAGTGCACTTCACTCATATTTGGTCACCTAAGGGATCTTACTTTGTGTTCCTCAAATATTTTAGGCATGTTGGCAACTTTACCATGTGTCTCTCACTCTCTTTTCTCACTGGATAACCTGAGGTTGTCTTACATTGGAGGACTTCGCCCAACCTTGACCCACATTACCTCAGATGGCCCCTAGGGGGCACTGGGATCATTCATGCCACATTAAAGTGCTGTGCATACATGAGGAGTAAGTCAAGAAGGCTGAGGCACAAACAAATAGTCTCCACTATAATGAAGATCTCTGGAAATTTTAAGGGAATGTGGAAGAAAGTGCTTCTGAAAAATCCCACTTAAAAGACTTTGTAGATCCTTCTCATGGAACCACAGATAAATATGTTGTTTCTATCACTGACCCAAAACTCATCTGCAGAGATGCAGCTGCATCCAGGCAAAGGCTTCTCTGAGATCCACACTGGTCTTCCTTTGGCGTCTGTTCTCTTTGCTTTGCTTCTGTTCTCTGAGAAGTGGAAGTGATTGAGGATGCATCCATCAGTAGGTGTACCTGGAGAGGGGCGTGTCCTCCATCAAATCATCCTGGAGAAGAGAATTACAGTACGATTTACACAAGTACAGTTGTTAAGAATGAGTTTACAAAGGTGAGACCAATGCTTATACGCTCAGCTTTACACTTTGTGAACAGTTTATTAATTGAAAATTATTTTCTAAACAAGGGGCTCTGTAGATAAGTTATGAGAATAAATGTAATATGTAACTAAAATAACTGACTTGAATAGAAAAATTATGTGATTTGGGTTTCAATTCACAACACAGCAAGTCAAAACGGCAATTCCATAAAGTTTTGGGACTATATAGACACAGATGTTACAGCGGCAATCTTGAAGATTTTAATTTCAATAAATGTATTTTAAGTCCTTATCTATTGCTGTCGGAGGTAACCCAATGGTAATTGAGCCCACTGATGAAAGTATTGCAATATATATATACAGGACTGTCTCAGAAAATTAGAATATTGTGATAAAGTTCTTTATTTTCTGTAATGCAATTAAAAAAACAAAAATGTCATGCATTCTGGATTCAATCAACTGAAATATTGCAAGCCTTTTATTGTTTTAATATTGCTGATTATGGCTTACAGCTTAAGAAAAATCATCTCAAAAAATTAGAATATTTCCTCAGACCAAGTAAAAAAAAGAGATTTATAACAGCAAAACAAAATCAAACATTTGAAAATGTCCATTAATGCACTCAGTACTTAGTTGGGAATCCTTTTGCACGGATTACTGCATCAATGCGGAGTAGCATGGAGGCAATCAGTCTGTGGCATTGCGGAGGTTGTATGGATGCCCAGGATGCTTCAATAGCGGCCTTTAGCTCATTTGCATTGTTGGGTCTGGTGTCTTTCAGCTTCTTCTTCACAATACCCCACAAATTCTCTATGGGGTTCAGGTCAGGGGAATTGGCAGGCCAATCGAGGACAGTAATGCCATGGTCAGTACACCAGTTACTGGTGGTTTTGGCACTGTGGGCAGGTGCCAGATCATGCTGGAAAATGAAATCCTCATCTCCATAGAGCTTTTCTGCAGACGGAAGTATGTAGTGCTCTAAAATCTCTTGGTACACAGCTGCATTTACTCTGGACTTGATGAAACACAGTGGACCAACACCAGCAGCTGACATGGCACCCCAAACCATCACTGACTGTGAGAACTTCACACTGGATTTCAAGCAACTAGGATTTTGCGCCTCTCCAGCCTTTCTCCAGACTCTGGCGCCTTGACTTCCAAATGAAATACAACCCTTGCTTTCGTCTGAAAAGAGGACTTTGGACCACTCTGCAACTGTCCAGTGCTTCTTTTCCATAGCCCAAGTCAGACGCTTCTTCCGTTGTCTTGAGTTCAGAAGTGGCTTGACCATGGAAATACGGCTATTGTAGCCCATTTCCCGGACACGTCTGTGAACAGTGGCTTTTGATACCTGGACTCCAGCTTCAGTCCACTGTCTTTGAAGCTACCCCAAATTCTGGAAGCGACTCTTCTTCACAATGCTGTTAAGGCTGCGGGCATCTCTCTTGGTTGTGCAGCGTTTCCTGCCACATTTCCCCCTTCCAACAGACTTTTTGTGGATGTGCTTTGAAACTGCACTCTGTGAACAGCTTGCTCTTTGAGAAATTTCTTTTTGTGTCTTACCCTCCTGATGGAGGGTGTCAATGATGGTCCTCTGGACAGAAGTCAGATCAGCAGTCTTCCCCATACTTGTGATTTAGTTTACTGAACCAAGCTGTGTGAGTGTTTTTCAAGGCTCAGGAAACCCTTGCAGGTGTTTCGACTTAATTAGACGATTCAAGTTGAATACCCTACTAGTATACTTTTTCATGATATTCTAATTTTTTGAGATAGGATTTTTGAGTTTTCTTAAGCTGTAAGCCATAATCAGCAATATTAAAACAATAAAAGGCTTGCAATATTTCAGTTGATTTGTAATGAATCCAGAATGCATGACATTTTTGTTTTTTTAATTGCATTACAGAAAATAAAGAACTTTATCACAATATTCTAATTTTCTGAGACAGTCCTATATATATATATATATATATATATATATATATATATATATATATATATATATATATATATATTTTTTTTTTGTTTTGTTTTGTTTTGTTTGTTTTTTGCAGTATTACAAACTGGGTGTCTGTGGCATCTGTGGTCCCACACCTCCAGATGCTACATTTCCCAAATTGCAACTGCAGTCTTATGTTAGACCTTCATTGCCTGGTCAATGTTTCAAACTCCACAGCCCCAGTTCGTAACAAAACTGAGGTTATTTTTTCCTCAAGTAAACTGACCTTCATGTAGAAAAGAACATGCTGTAGTGCCCCTTTAATCACAACCTCACTTGTAAAACATGTATTTACCATGGGTAGATCCTGAAGCCGATGGAACTCTGGGTGGTTTGTGCGCTGGCGGAACTTGAGGAAGAGGATGACGAAGACGATTGCAGTGGTGACGATGAACATGGACAGCAGGCCAGCCAGCAGGGGATCTAGAGGGGAGCTTGAGCGGGAGCGGGGCCCCTTGAGGTCTAAAAGACACACACATGGACAATCGTAATAAAACAGTCAACACTTTTGTGAGATACAAAATAAATAACAAGACTTTCATCACCTTACCTTCATCTCCAACATTGAGCTCAGACTGGTATGTTAGCCCAGCAGGACCCCGGCCTGGAGCGGAGATCAGAGGATGTCCTGTGGTTGTCGGCTGTGTGGAGGCAGTGGTCCAGGATTCAGACAGTGCCTGGATGGTGGAGGCGTAGGCTGTGGAGCTTGTGTCCTGCACTCTGTGGGCTGGCAAAGATGAAAAGGTGGTGAAGGGATCTGTGGTCACAATGGCTCTGCCATCAGCGGTGGAGACGTGCGGTGGAGGGGTGGTGCTCTGTACAGGCGGCGCAGATGAAAGGTGGTCTGTGGAAGCTGAAAGTGGGGATGTGATGCTGTATCAGTTCAAAACAGCACAGATAATTCTTCAAAGGAAACCAACCGTACACAGAGCACACTAATGTTACTCCAGAAAAGCCTGTTAATAAAAACTGATCACTCCCACTGACATTAAAACAGTTATACAGCACACTTTTGTTGTCAGGTCCCACCTTTTTTTGCATGACAGTGTCAAGATACCGTGTAAACTTGTCATTTTCATTTTTATGTATCAAATAACGGCATAATAATGCTAGTAGATGCTCACTACGGCATCTTTCCAGTTTTTGCAGTTGCTGATTCAGATAAACAACAGGTGTCTGCAACAATGTACCAAACAAGATATACATGAAACGATTGTGGTGTTGGTTGATTTAAACTTTGGAAAAACGTACTCTTTGAGTAAACTTATTATATTCAGATTTTTGGACAGAGAAAACAAGACATTTGAAAACATTAGATATGCATTCAGGGAACATCACATTTTACAGAGCAATCGATTATTTATACAATCAAGAAAGTAATCAGTATGAATTGATAATGAAAATATTTTTTTGTGGCATCCCTGGTAAACACAGAAGTTTCACAAAGCCATTGTTATAACTGTTCTATTGCAGTGTAATTTACAGGAGTTTCTATATTTCTTTTCAGTCACTGTTTTCATGTTCTCTATGAAACTAGTGAATATATGCTACGATATACACACCAAGCTTCCTCCACTTTCAACATGAGTACATTCTCCAGTATATGCACGTGGCTCTTGACATAGTTTCACAGCTCATGCTGTCAGCTGAGGAGGGGGCTGGGAAAGGGGTGTGTTCAAGGAACTTTGTAAGATGGGTACAAGTCAAGACTTTCTTTCTGTTTACATTCAGGATAGAATGAAGAGACAGGCTGCCAGTAGTCCTGTGGGCAATGCACAATAAAGAGAGGAAGAGTATCCTGGTGCATTTTCTGCAATGAGTCACAACTTAAAGTAATTTGTGATGTAATGTTTAGCTTTTGAATAGAAGGAAAATCTACACATTACTCCACAGGGACAGTCAGAGAAGTGACGACAGCTAATAAAGGAGGCAAGAGTGTGAATAGGATGGCATTAGTCATTTTGTCTGTTAGTTCTGTGCTGCTCAAAGAGGCAACAGGGCATCAGCAGAGAGAGTTATATTTATCTGATCTATAAAAGGGAATCTCTTAGATGAGGTTACGACACACATTCTCAATCTCATAGCAGTCAGTGTCAGGGTTCAGGAGAGGAATATGTTCTCGCAGCGCTGCTGGCAGAAAGCCCGAGAAGAGCGCCTGTGTTTGCAAACAAACTGCTTTAAATGTGTGGGACGATGTATTTCAAGAATCTGGACAAAGTAAACAGACTGGACTGGAAGATGATATATGCACAATTATAGAATTATGGACAAGATGATGACCATAATGTCTATGTCTTGAAGCTTTTCAAGAGCGGCAGCATATGAATAGTGCATGCAGATTTGTCTGGAATACCTGAAGGTGAAGGAGCAGTCATGACAATGTGTTGAGGTGTAGCCATTGCAGAGTGCGTTATATCTACTGCATTTGTTGCAGCCTCTGAATGGATCGTTGCTTTAGTCTTGGTGATGGTCATGGTTTCAGTGGAGGGTTCATCCCCGCTGTGAGTCCGCTGTGAGACCTCATTCCCAGGATCCTCTGTCAGGTCAGGAGACGCTGAGCTTCCAGCGTGACTCAGGAAGGCAGCCCGGGTGAGGACAGGAGGCGAGGCACTGCTCTGACCTACACAATTAAAAGGATAAGAAAATGTACTAATCATTACATTGTTTTCTCTATAAAATTGTGTCAAAAAGAATCCCCAGATCATACAATGGGATGTATTTCATATATTTTTGTTCAACAAATAGTCCAAACTCCAAATATCTGCAGTTTATTGACATAGAAGACAAAACCCTCCGAAATGATCCACATGAGAGGAGTTGGAACCATAATGTTTTGTCATTACTCAGTACTCAAAATAATGCTTATCAAAGATTCATTCAACTGCTTAATTAATCTACTCATTGCAGCTCAAAGATAGTCAGTTTACTAAAATTAAAGAACAGACAAATCACCACTCTTATTGGAGAAACTGGAACCAGAGATTTTGCCTTTTTTCGCTTGCAAATGACTGAGCCGATTAAACATTAATAGATGAGCAGTTTTCTGCAACTTATCAATTAATCAGCTAATTGCATTTTGAGAGATATGCATTTGGTATCATTAAATAACTTTTCAAAAATTGCACATTATTTACAAGTTCAAATAAATAAATGACTGGTGAACAGAAATCCTAATTTAAAGAGTATACAAGGAGGAATAAACGCTCATCTTTTTTGAACAATCAAGAATCAAACTGATCTGCAAAATGTAACCAACAGCAAAATGTAACCAACAGCAAAATGTAACCAACAGCCTGCAGCTCTCACACACACACACACACACACACACACACACACACACACACACACACACACACACACACACACACACACACACACACACACACACACCCACCAGGATGACACCTTACCTCTTGTCTGCGATGAGCCGGTAAGCACCACCAACACGCAAAACGCCAAATTCATTTCAAATCGCTTCTCATTTGCGGCCTTCGCCTGCAGTTCGCAATAATAAAAACGGAGGAAGGCTATTCCCAGCGACTCTGCTTCCTAGCTCTGAGGTTGTTTCCGTTACGTGATTTGACAGGGCACATCATCAGCGCTAAAAATATCCTGAGGGAGTCGGGCAGAAGAGGAGTAGGGGTGGGGCTGCATGCGGGAGGAGAGAAGGCTGCACGCGCTGCACTCCAACGAGCAAAGACGCGGAACCGACCTCACTGCAAATTCATGTTTCACTCTCCAGCACTTTGTGTTTCCTGCCAGTCACCTCATCCCTGAATCTATTCCTCCGACATGCACCAGCCTGCAGCCGCCGTTGCTCCTCTGCTCCAATCAGATGCCTGTGCGTCAGAGGCGCAGTTGTCTGAGTCAGGAGCGCCTGTTGTAGATGCGTTGGACGCACGCGGGTTTCCCTGTATTCATGATTATTGTAGGCTTGCTACAATGTTATGTACAGAGAATAAACGATGATCGGTGAGTAGGCGTCAGTGTCTGCTGCTGGTAATGTGAGACAACAACTTTTCAGCCCCCACAGAGGTCAGTGTGTCGTCATGAGCGCACGGCCCACATGGATACTGTATGGACAGCTGAATGACCCGCTGCGTCCTCAGTGTGAGGACAGTATCTCCTCGTTTTAATCACTGCTTTTTGACGACCAGGCTTTCATTTCTGAGGGATTTCCAACGGCAGTAGGAAGACACCTTCACGTTGCGCCAGATGGAGCCTCCAGCCAATCCAGGAGACAGCTCAGTGGAGTTGGAGTTAACGGTGGAGAATGTGGAGTCGGTAAGTTTCAATATCAGCCACTTCACTATATGATTGTTTATTGAACTACGCCTACAGATGGGGTTTCTGTAATACCGTTCGGAACACGAAAGCTAATTTGAACGTGTCAACAATAAAAGTTGCAGCAGCATTATCTATATATGTTTTGTTTTATGCAATAACTCAAATAATAGTAAAACAATTTAAAACAGAGGTTGGTGATCATAGTTCATCACAGGAAGATTGGACACACTGGACATTTCGTAACATGATACCAGCTATAAGCATATGCTGTCCTAATAATAACTAACACCATGTGCCTTGGATTACTCGCTATGACAACACCTTTTTTACTCCATTCAAACAATTGGACATCCATCATGCATGATCATTAATGTGTGTTGTTAATGCAACTCTGAGATTTGATTAACAACCTGTTACACAAAAACAGATGCATTTATTGTCATTACTGTCTCTATAAAAAAAATATGGTGATATTAATGGGTATTATGACTATGATTTTTATCCACTCAGACGTTGTGATCCTCGTCTGTTATACTTTCATTTAAAGTGTTTCCTTTGTATCGGTTCTCCTCTGCTCCTCCAGGCTCTCTACCAGCTGTACTTTGACCCGGTCATGGAGCGTAAGAATATGGCCCAAAAGTGGCTGTCCCAGGCCCAGGCCTCTGCACAGGCATGGCAGTTCTGCTGGGCCCTGCTTGGCCCCGACAAGGTGCGTTGCTTCTGCTCAGACATCCTTACCAACAAACACTATTTCAGGGAGTAAGGGAGTAATAAACTAGTTGGATGTCAGTGCGAATTGGAGCTGCAAGAAGTAAACATTTTGTATATGTCCACAGCAGCTATTCCATCTGTTACAGTGAGTCTGTTTCTTTGCAGCTCCCAGAGGTTCAGTTTTTTGGCGCCAGCACCCTCCACACCAAGATCTCCTATCACTGGAGCGATCTCCCGACAGACCAGCATGAGAGCCTGAGAATGCAGCTCCTCTCCCACATCCTGCACTTCTCCTCTGGGCCCAAAATGGTGCTAACCAGGCTGTGTGTCGCCCTGGCCTCTATGGCCCTTAACTTAATTCCACAGGTTTGGTCCCAGCCAGTAGCGGACATGGTGAGGGCCTTCCAACCGCAGAAGCCTGACTCTGAAGGCAGCTCTGAGGCCGCCCAGGACCCTCAGGCGCACTGCCTCGCACTGCTGGAGCTCCTCACCGTACTTCCAGAGGAGTTCCAGAGCGGCCGGCTGGCTCAAGCTCGTCGCACCCAGCTAAGGGGGGCCCTGGCTGGGGAGTGGGCAGTTGTGTGTCCCTTGCTGCGTCAGCTGCTCCAAAGCCAGGACTCCTCCAACCAGGTGAAGGAGAAGGTACTCCGCTGCCTGTCCAG
This sequence comes from Taurulus bubalis, assembly GCF_910589615.1. Lineage (NCBI taxonomy): Eukaryota > Metazoa > Chordata > Actinopteri > Perciformes > Cottidae > Taurulus > Taurulus bubalis. The sequence continues at coordinate 28,683,061 of NC_136589.1, forward strand.
CTGGGTGGGGCTGGACGTGCCGTTAGGGGAGAGTCATGAACTGGTCCAGGACTGTTTCAGTGCTCTGTCCAACCCGGAGCTGTTCGACACGGCTGTGGAGACGATCGTCAATGCCATCTCACAGCCTGACAGCCAAAGGTGAGAAACACACCGCTTCAGAAGTTCATTCAGGCCACAGTCAATTTCCAGGTGTGAGAATCACAACCTGTTTGTGCAGGTACGTTGATGCTCTGGTGAACTTGATGCCTCTGGTGCTCGGTCTCCATGACCAGCTGAAGACAGCGGCTCAGGATGGGGACATGGAAACCTCACACGGCATCTGTCGTATTGCTGTTGCTATGGGGGAAACACACTCCAGGTATACACACAGCTGCACACACACACACACACACACACACACACACGCACATGCACACACACACACACACACAAACACACACCTTCAGCCAATTACCTGGCTTCGGTAAATGGCATTTTTTCTTTAGTTGGTTCAATGTCTGTTTGTGTACGACAGGGTTTTGTTGGAGCAGGTGGAGCACTGGCAAGAGTATCTGGCTTTGGTTAACATGATTCTTTTCTGTACTGGCATCCCTGGGCACTACCCAGTCAGTGAGACCAGCAGCTCCCTCACACTCACCTTTTGGTACACTCTGCAAGTACGGTGAAATAATACATTTATGAGATAAAAAACATGTAAACAATACAATAAATGTTATTTTCTTTTCTGTTTTGTAAGTTTTTCATCTAAGCATTAAATGATAAAGTGTGTCTTTGTGTAACTGTCTCCCAAAAGATTTAGACCTTTCTTTCTAATTTCTTGCATGTTCAGGATGACATCTTGTCATTTGAGGAGGAGAAGCAGGTAGTTTACCTGCAGGTCTACAGGCCGGTTTACTTCCAACTGGTAGATGTACTATTACATAAATCCCACTATCCCTCCCAGGAGGAGTATTCCTCCTGGTCTTCTGATGACAAGGAGCAGTTCCGAATTTATAGGTAAGACACAAAACAAGAGGACGTTCTTAAGAAGCGCTAAAACTGGATTTTACATCTTTTTCTCACAAACAAGAAAACCCTCAAAAAACATGTCTGTACTAAATGTCATGGCAATTTATATTATAGCTGTTGAGACATTTCCGTCAGTGTGACTACAAATGGTAGTAAGATTATCTCCAACCAATGTCGCCACGTCTCGTTTGCATTTTAGAGTGGACATTTCCGACACTCTGATGTACGTGTATGAAATGCTGGGGGCAGAGCTGCTCAGCAACCTCTATGACAGGCTGGGCAGACAGCTGATGGACCCCCAACAGTCAGCAGTCTGGCAGGTAAAGTCATTAATTACTGTTTCCCATTCCTTGGACATCTATTATCTCTGCAGGGTTTTACCTGCATGACACTGCATGACAACACACTTATTTTCCCCATTCCTTCCCTACTGTGTGAAGCTCTGTACCACCTGGTTGTATTTCCCTTCTTGTGAACCTTCTCACATCACACTTTGTTTTTCTCCATCTTCAGGACACAGAGGCCCTGTTATTTGGCTTCCAGTCCATAGCTGAGACAATAGACGTGAACTACTCTGATGTTATCCCGGGTCTTATTGGTCTCATCCCCAGAATCAACATCAGCAACGTTATGCTGGCCGACACCGTCATGTACACCATAGGTACATAACAGACATGGGACTTTAATGTTTTACATTAAAACATTATTACAACCAAGATTATTAAAGGCCATGGATGAACATTTCTGCCGTTTGGTCTGCACTCAACTATAACAAACCCATTTACACTCTATCCATGACATGTGCCTCCTGTTGGCCAGGATCCCTGGCTGAGTGGCTGGCTGATCACCCGGTGATGTTGGGTGGCATATTACCCATGGTGCTTCAGGGCCTTGTGAAGGCAGAGCTGTCTGTGTCCAGTGTATCCACTCTGAAGAGGATCTGCAGAGAGTGTAGACATGACCTTGGCCCCTACGCTCAGGACATCCTGACCATGTCACAGGTCAGACTTATATAAAAAAAACATTGCCATGATTACTTTCTTTCTATTAACACATGTGTTTCACTGTAGGATGTACTGATAAAAGAAATCCATAAGGTGAGTAAAGTGCCTTCAACATTCACCAGTTCCAACCTACTCTCTATGTGTGTGTGTGTGTGTGTGTGTGTGTGTGTGTGTGTGTGTGTGTGTGTGTGTGTGTGTGTGTGTGTGTGTGTGTGTGTGTGTGTGTGCATAAAGAGAGAGAAAAGAAAGAGAGCATGACAGAGTGAGAGAGCGGGATATTGGTTGCACCAGACGCATGTTACACGAGAGGCCCGTGTTCAAAAACCTGGGGGTTCACCTGAGCAAGAGCTAAGCGTGATGAAGGGCCGTACAGAAGTACACACACCTAAGCCCGAGGCTACAGAGAGATCTATTGTGGCGATGGCTCCCAATTTAGCACCGTGTTGGTTATTGTTTTATTTTTTATTTAACGATATCCGATATGCTCAGTTGATATATATATTTCTTTTATTTAGATATAATATTTTTGTCCTGCTATGGACTGAATTCCCTGCAGGCTTAATATGAACTGGCAAAGTTACAGATAAGGTGTGCTCAATGAATTAGTGGATTATAATAAAGGATTTTTCAACTTTATTGATCAACTTTATTATTGAACTAGTGAATTATAATATCAACTTTATCTCAAAATCGTATGACCCTTTCCAGTCACATTATGACAATTCTTTCTTCTCAACTGAGCAACCGAATATCGGTTTTGAGGAAAAAATGTCTAACACTGTGTGTGCTTGGATTAGTGCACTCCCTTGAGGGGATGCTCCTGGGCTCACTTGAGTTTGTGGTTACTTCAGGCCCAGGTGTACTGCCAGGATCCCTTGAGGGGAACTTGATCAATTTTATTGTCCAATGTTGTGATTGTAATGACTATTATTGCGACAAATTGGAAATTTATAAAGTATTGTACTTTAAATAAGTGAATTAAAATAAAGGATTGAACTAGTTAATTATAATATCAACTTTGAGATGTGCTTTTCTTTAAATGCAAGTTTGGCAAACAAGTGGTGTGTGTGTGTGTGTGTGTGTGTGTGTGTGTGTGTGTGTGTGTGTGTGTGTGTGTGTGTGTTGCGTGTGTGTGTGTGTGTGTGTGTGTGTGTGTGTGTGTGTGTGTGTGTGTGTGTGCGTGTGCAGAGCAGCCAGTGCATGTGGTTGATGCAGGCTCTGGGCTTCCTCCTGTCTGCCCTGCCAGTGGAGGAGATTCTGGGCAGACTTCATTCTCTCATCACTCCTCACGTCCAGCAGCTGGACACGCTGGCCCAGCAGGAGGTACATCAAAGAAACTCGTGCAATTTCTACAGAACAGAAGTACAAATTGGATGAATCAAGAACACTATTCTTGACGTACACTACACAATAAGTACATTTAAAGCACTTCATTATTTTGATGCTAAATTAAGTACAAAAATTTAAACGTTAAAAGTTAAAAGTATTTTACTGCACTACTTGTGTTCGTCTAGTAGTACATAGGTACTTCAGTGTACTCATAAGCAATACTTAATTTGTAAGTCACAAAGTATGCTTTGTACAGCTTAAATAAAAAGGTACAATTAAAGTGGATTTTCAATTTGATTTAGGTATCTTTTCAATATAACATTACAGTAGTAGTCTAGTGTATACTAAGAATACCAGATCAATCAGAAGTGAGTGCCCTTTATTTCAGATGTCGCAATTTAAAATTGTTACCATCATATTGTAGCCTCAACCATCCAAAATGTAAGTACTCTCACAAGTTTATGTGACTGTGTCTGTATTGATAAAAAACTATAGATGCTTTAAACAAAAAATAAGTAATTGATTGCATTTATAATATGTACGGTAAATATAAAAGGAAATACATTTTACTGAGCTAATAGACACTCTTATGCAAGAGGAGGTCTGAATCTCCGTTGACAGAGACAGATGATACTGGCTCCTTTGTATTGCAGCAGTCTTGCAGCTTTTGACACAACTTCTACAGTAATGGCAGTACAATTCCAAAAAACTCACAAATCCTGTCATATTCAATATTTTTCCTTCAATTCTCACGGTCTTCACGAGGCGACATATCAAACCCATCCTTCCACTTTGTCTCCCTTTGCAGCCTGATCCTACTAACAAACAGTCTATTATTCACATCCTGGGGATGCTGTCCAGTCTCTTCACTACGCTGGACATCAACAGACAAGCAGACAGCTTAGAGGGAGCACCAAGCCCAAGACTCACTCCCTCACAGAGCACAGAGAATCCAGTAAGTTCAGCTCTAGATCATTGGGTACATGGGTAGCTCAATCAACATAAATCATACCAGCAATTGTACCTGAATGATATCAAATGACGTGAACTGTTTTCTAATACACCAGAAAAATAGTGGTTTCTGAATTAACCTTCAGAATGGGCCTTGTGCAACAATATTTCTGAACATGTAAAATATTGAAATAGGCTGAAATTAAACAAACATATTTATATGAAATGTATAAAATATACATTCTAGTTCTGTTTTTAGGTTGTCGTTGTGCTACAGCAAGTGTTCATGTTGATCCAGAACATCCTCAGCAAGTGGCTTGATGACTCAGAGGTAGTTGAGGTAGGAGGGTTTTCCACTGCTTGCATAATTGTGTATGTGTCTGCTGATGATTTATCGATGCGTGTTTTCTGACTCACATCTCTTTCTCTCTCCAGGCAGTCTGTGGGGTATTTGATAAGTCCGTTCGAACCCTCCTACATGATTTCGGGCCCATGGTGGCTCACCTAAGTGAGATGCTGGGGCAGATCTTTTGCGCCTTCCCACAAGCCTCAGCACTGGATCTGGCACGGCAGGTACAGATCAGGGCATGAATAAAAGCACTATCTTTTCAAACTGCAATTCAGACTTTGAACATGCTGTTAGGGTCATAAGTCATTCTCTCTCCTTTTTTTTTAGTTGGTTCACATATTTGCTGGGGAGGAACATCACATCTGTCACATCAAAAGCCTTATTGTGGTGTTGACTTCTGCCACACTTACGATATTTCAGCAAGGTAATAAAAACCTGCAATTAATTCCAATTTACTTTGAGACATATGTTTGTCTTTTCTCATCTTATCTTTATTGTACAGGTCCACGGGATCATCCTGATATTGCAGAATCTTTTATGCACCTTCATGCTCAGGTGGGTTGCATTATTCTTGTCCATTGTTATGCATGTTTGCAGCTCACAGGAAACTTTGCCTCATTACTTTGTGTTTCATTTAGATTCTTAAAAGGAAGACTGATATGTACCTGTCTGACCAGTTGGATGTTAAAAGGTTGTTTCACTGCGGTGAGTATCATTGCATGGTTGTGCTGTATACACAGGTGGAGAGAGTACTAGACTACTGTAGGCCTACTCAGCTAAAGGTACTGTCACTTCAAATTAGTATTACTCAAATATAAGTAAAGGTACTTTAAGTAAAAATGTACTTAAGAACAAATAGATTGCATGTTAACTTATCTACAACTGGAACAGTATCAGCAACAAGATCCCTTCTGTCCAAACCAACAGAGGGACATTGTGGGCATACAACTGATCATCAATTATATAAACATACAACTGATCATCAATTATATAAACATACAACTGATTATCAATTATATAAACATATAACTGATTATCAATTGTATAAAACATACAACTGGTTATAAATGATATAAACATACAACTGCCTTCCTCAGTGTAGCCTCACTACAATGAACCAGAAAAGACAAATTAATTTTGAACCAACCATATAATAAAAACATCACCAAAGCAGACAAGTAAACAACATAAACTCCACAGCGGCTGCAGCCACTAATCACACAAAAGAGACTACACAGTTTTTCACCACATGGCACGCACACACTGCGAGGCAACGAAGTGGCCGTTGACGTGTGTTGATACTCGGCACGGCCAAGGCCTCCCCAACCTGCTCCTCTACAGCTGCTGATTTATCTTTCTTTTTCTTCTGTTCCCTCTCACATAGTTTATCAGAACCTAGTACTATTATTGTGATACATACCGGGCTGCATGAGTTATATTACTGATTTGGAAAAATACTCAAAATACAAGAACACAAAAAACGATCTTGTTATTGAGAGTAAATGTAATTCATTACTTCCACCTCTATTGGTCATCTGACTCAATATCTAATGGTATGGTATCCACACATTTGATCATAACTGATTCAAATTAATTGAATGGCGTAATTTGACCCAATATGTTTGATTCGATGCAATCTAAAAGATTTACAAATTACTGTGTTCAACATCAAGACACAACTTCTGTCTATATCGTAATTGTTTTTCATGATCTTGAAATTCTGCCTGAGACAATAACTCGAGCTGAACTCTTCATTAATACATATTTGTATCATCTGTATTCTCCAGGGATTCTATCCCTGAAGTTCCCAGAGACACCCACAGTGAAAGCTGCCACACTATTCTTTGTAAGTTGAGGCAGAAATATGCAACTTTTAATTGTAAGCTATAATAAAACAAATCAATCTCATCAGCTCATGTGTTTTTTTCTCTGTATCTGGCAGACGGAGCTGTTGCCTCGTTGTAAAGACATGCCCTCGCTTGGCGAGGTGTTGCAGAGGGATGGAAAGCTTCTGACTGAGACTATACTTCAGGTGATCCAGTCGTGAAACACAAGGAGATCTGAAAATGTTAACCATTACCTGTGTAGTGTGGTTGTGAGGGTTGATTTGGAGAGCACCCACTCACTCTTTTGTAAACTTCCTCTTATTAAACCAGAGCATGCATTTCATCCCTGATGTTTGGTCTGATTTAAAACTGTCACCAAACTGTTTCCTAATGGAAGGCAATGCTTCCATTTCGGTCTCAGGCGGTTGGAGGCGAGTCCCCTCGCAGTCTGACGGAGCACTTCTCTGAGGTGTTGTTGAGTCTGAACAGACACTGTCCAGCTCTGCTGTCCCAATGGCTGAAAGAAACACTCCAGACCCCGGGATTCCCCTCCACCCAGGTCTCCACAGAGCAGAAACACACCTTCCGTCAGCAACTTCTGAGGTGATAATCACATAGTTGGCACAGTTTTTCAACATCAAAACTGTGTTTTTGTTTTAAAAAGGTGTTGCATTCTCAAAAACTCGTCATTCAGTAAAAAAAAGTATGAATCACCTGTGTGCCTCTAAAAAGAAAATGCTGCAAGAAAACTCCTCATTCGAGAAAGCACCCTCTGAAACCCAGCAACCGGCTTGGGTCTTCTGGAGTTTACATGTTTTAATTCATAATTAATAATCTTTTCATTTTTTCCAGGGAGCAAACCCACAAGCGTCGCGTTAAGGATATCGTGAAGGAGTTTTCTCTGCTCTGTCGGGGCCTGCAGGGGTCTGGATACTCTGATTACTAGACTGAGCAGGTAGCACGCCATGTTCCAGAGAAAGTAATTAAAGAAAAACCAGAATCTCTTTGTTTCAATGATAAATGGTGCCAAATAGTATTGATCACTTAGGCAGGTGAAACTGGACAACAACCATAATGCTTGGACTGAACCAAAGCAAAAACACAGATTAAGTGGATTGTTATTGACGAGTGGCCATCTGTGCAACATGTTTCTAATAAAATACCTCTAGTGGCCAATCAGGATAAAATAAAAGGAAAAAATGTCACACGGCCCTTGACCGATCTCCAGGAATGGATCCAAATCCTCACTCCATCTGACAAAGACACAAAACCCCAATAAACAGGTCATTCTTTGCAGCTGCATGATCCACTGTGCGTGTGTTCACTTATTTATTGTTTCTCTTCTCTTTTATGCTGCTTGTAGATAATATTCACACATTATCAAAATATAGAAATCCCCCTCCCCCCCCCTCCCTCCCTCACTCACTCCCCCCACACACCCAGCTTCTTCTTCTTCTCCTCTCTGTTACAAAGAAGGAGAGCATTTTAAAAATGTGACGTTACTTTATATAGCTTATAACTCTTGTACATGTATACTTCTGCTAATATATAATAAAAACAATTTCATCACTTACACAACAGAAAAAAAAAACAAGACCGACTTTTTTAAGCAGACAATATGTCCTGACAATAGACTGCTAGTTTGTTGTTTGTGTTTTTAAATCAGTGACGTCACTGTGAGGGATGGCAGTTGTTGTTGGAAGTTGGGACTGCATCCTGTGTAGAAAACGTGGACTTGAGGACCGTCTGACTGGTGGTTGGTGCACTGGGATGAGAGGGCTCTAAGTGCTAGTCTGTAAGTGACAGTAGTGGCTCCTCCAGAAACCAGTCCAGACCCGGTCCATTCACTACCGTATTCTTGTGAAGAGGTTCAGCACTGACTTTGATTCCTGGAAATAGAAGGAAATGTCAAAACATTACAATACGGCTTATTGTCCCTGAACCCACAGTTGCCCCTCTCTGTCAGTCGGGAGGAGGTTCATTTCAGGGACTTATTTTTTTAATCACTTTTAAGATCTTGTGTGTTGAAATTCAAGAAATTAAAATTAGACAGACTTTGTCATGCGTTTGTTAGTTCATCAACACGTTTCTAGAAATCGTGAATTAGACAAACATCAAGTACTTTCAAGAAATAATGTAGTAACTTTAAACAACAGACTATATATAGTCTGTTTAATACTAAATGGTATAATACCCTCAGTAATCAGAGTATAATATTTATGTGTAGGGTTGTTTTCAACCTCCCCCAAAAAAAAATCTTAGTCGACTAACACAAGTCTGTAAAACTGAGTTTCTCAACAAAGATTCAGCATGAAAAAGCATTTAAAAATTGACAACAAAAAAAATCACAGTCGACTGAAACCAAAGGCTGATTAGTTAACAGGTTGACCAATGATGTGGCGAGCTAATTCACAAAAACACTGTACCTTGGTGCAGCGTGTTTTACTGAAGACGTTCCAGAAGCGTAGCGTCTCATCGCCGGCTCCTGTAACGATGGCCTCCCCATCTGGTGACACAGCCTGAGAAGGAAGGACAAACAGAGAAGAACTGGTGAGAGGGTGAACATTATTGATTCAAATTCCTTGTATGTGGACACACACTTGGCCAATAAACCAACACCGCTGCCAGGGTAACCGTTCTCTCTCCACACCCAACCTCGCAGACCTAAAACAACAAGGCCATTGCACACATTGCAAATTCAATAGAACAAGACATCACGCACCCACTCAACCACCCTACTGCTCTCTGGATACAGGGACAGAGCATACAGTGCAGTGGAGAGGAATTTACCCTCTTGACAGTAAAGTCTAAAGCTGATTCATAATTCAATTCAGTTGGTACACGCCCACACAGTCCTGAGAGGAGATCTAATCAGACAACATGGCTGAGAACCCCTGTGTGGGCGGACTATGGGTGTGCAGGGGCTTTACCATTGCACAAAAAAATATAGGATTACTTTATAAAATATAATGCCTTCAACAGTATGATAAGTGGTTGGAATATGCTAGTCCACTCCGCATGAGCACATTTACTTTGTATACTTTGAAGTACATTTTTCTGACACTACTTACTTTTTCAGATTTTAAATGCAGGACTTTTACTTGTAAATAAGTATTTTACCACTGTGATATTGCAACCTACTGCACTGGATAAATGGATGCACACATTGAATATGTGTACGCTTTCATTTCAACCTGCAGTCTTACCAGGTACAGCACTCTGTAAGAGTGTCCAGTCAACTTGGCCACCTGCGTTAGTGACGGATACTTCCACACCAGGATCTGGTTCTGAGAGTAGCCGTGAGTGCTCACCTGTACACAAAGAGAGAATAATCATCTAAAATGTGGACACATGTACAGGTCCAATTAGTCTGGTATTGTCTCATAAAGAAGCAACTCTCAGAATTATTCAATCCAATGCAAAACAGACACCTACAACTATACAGTGGAATCAGCACTTTCTGAAACTGTACCAACAATAAACTAAACATTGAACAGTAAGCTTCACATACAGTAGATTGTTATTGCAGAGATACTGCATGGAATCATATGGGATTGTGCATACCGAAATATTGGAAATTAAGTCTATATTAATGGGTCATAATGTAACAAAATGTCCCTCTATTTCAGAAAAAAATGCAATACAAACGTTATTATATAGCTAGACACTTTTGTAACATAACCCATTTTCACATTATCCAGACTTATATATATATATACATATATAAAAATACATAAAATAACAACATTTTGCATACATACCCAAAATATGCCAAAGATGTGGTTAAACAAGTGTATTACATTATTTAGTTAATAAAGATTAAAAAAATGAAAAATTAATGAACTTAATTCATTATCAAATTGTTATTATTTTGAACTGTGTGTGCGTGTGTCCTCACCAGTTCGTTGGCGTGTTTGGACCACGCCAGGTTACAGACCTGGGAGCCGGTGTCTGTGCTCTGCAGCGCCTGACCCGTCAGAGTGTTCCAGAAGCGCAGACAACGGTCGGCGGTGCCGCCCCCCGACGCCAGCAGCCCGTGTTGGTGGGGGGACCAGGCGATGGCCTTCACTGCTGCCAGGTGGTCACTGTACTGCTGCACAGGGAGAAGGCTGGAGCTGTTCCACACCAGCAACTGGGCAAGAGACCACAAGGAATGGGAAGTTTGAACTGGTTCCCTCTCACAGATTATGGAGATTAATGCCCTCAAAAGTAGAGTTTTAAGCTCTCTCTTTCACCTTGTTGTCGTTGCCTCCGGATGCGAGATGCTGGTGGTCAGGAGACCATTTGAGACCGCACACTTCTTGTCTGTGACCTTGCAGCCTCCGCTCAGCCGATGGGGGGGTTCTGACGTCCCGCTGTAAGATCACTCTGTCCCGACTCCCCGACGACAGCTGCTCCCCGTTCCATGCCAGGGCACCTTGAGCACAAAGGGTAGGAGGGAGGTCTCATATTTCACTGCGGGTATCTGGAATGCATCTGGTGTTTCTGATATGATAACGGCATGTGGTACAATATACAGTAAAATTTAGTTTTGGGCTATTACGTAAAAAGAAAACAAAGTGGTAAAATGCAAAACAAAAACTCAATTATAAAAGGAAAGATTCTTCTTTATTTCCTTTTAGTTTGCTAAAAGGAAACTCAAACTGATTTTAATTCGCAGTTGTAATTCCCCTTTTCTGTGGCTATGACTGACCTACACGTGCGGAGTGACCCTCCAGGCTGGTAAGCTTCCTCCCTCCTGCGGCATCCCAGATCTGAACGTAGCCCTTATGGGTTCCGACTGCCACAAGGCTCCCCTGATAGGACCAGAGCCAGTCAAACACACTGTTACTGTCCCAATATTTATTTACTACAAGCAGTTCATTTTCTCTTATACTACTGTCTTAAATAAGCAGTAGTAATAATCCATTCTGGCAACTCACCCTCTCATTCCAACAAACTGACGTAACAGAGTCTCCATCCACAGAAAGGTCACATAACCTCGTCACCTGTTAAGACACAAAATACACAAACATTAACGCTTTTCTCTCCAGCAGATCAGAAACAGGCTTTATTGGTTCCCTTCTAGGCCGAGAAGAAATTCTGCAATAAAACTCCCACTGCAAATGAATGTCTTTTAAGTCCCTCCTCTGACCTGGCTGGTGCAGGCACTCCACAGGTAGACGCAGGCTCCCAGGCCGACGCTGAGCAAGTTGCCCGCTGACCAGTCCACCAGGTTGAGGTAGAAGTCATCCTGCAGCTCTGGAGCATCCAGCACTTTGAAGGGGATCTTGGAGATCTTACGGGCTGGTTTACGAGGAGAGCGCAGCAGCTTGTGGCTACAGAAACATAGAGAAGGAACCGGAAAACCTCCGTTATCTGACAGCATTGTTTCGGCACTCTGTCTATTCAGCGTGCACAGGTGAGATATGTCATACCTCTTGTTACTAAGCGGAGAAAGGGAGTAAGGTGAGACTTCATTATCACTATCGAAAGGCACTCTCTTAGTGTGGACAGTGTACTGCAGGGAATAAACACACAAAGCAGAATTATAACTAGGGACTTGCAGGAGCTATTTAGGAATGAATTATTCTGTAGTTGATTGTTCCTTCTTTCATGACTCGTACCCTAAAAAGGCTGTGAGAGTCTTGAGAGAGGACAGCGTGACGTCGGTCGTCTGTGAGAGTGTCTGGCACGGTCTCTATCCCTGCCCCCAGTAACTCATTCCTCAAGAGGGCAGCATATGCCACAGCATCTGGAGGGGTGGCAGTACAAAACAGTGATGGAAACATATGTTGGTGGAGAGGTATAGCAAAGGACCCAAAAAAGACAACTTGGATGATTCAAACGGAGTACAAATGTCTGACCTTTGCTTGAATCTGAAGTGGCATCCTTTGCTTTATGGGTCTGAATCGGGGAGCGGCAGTTCTCCTGCGTAGAGAAAAGCAATGTAAGTACATTATTATATTTAAATAGCTTTGATTACCAAGCTGATATTTTGTGGAGCAGTGTAAACAGCTGCTTACGTTGGCGTAGTGGAAGTTGATGCTCCAGTTGCTTCCAGCGCGGGTGGGAATGAAGCGGTCGCCTGACTTAATGCTGACAGGACTGCAAGTAGCACTTACACACTGGGGCGGACAACGAAAGACAGTGAAACCATAACAAATCCAGCAGGGTTATTTATATTGGGCAATATAACTTACACCACACTATTTGGGGCTAAAGAACTCAATTGTGCTAAATGTGTATGAAAGGACCCAGATTTCACACACACACACACACACACACACACACACACACACACACACACACAGTATGCTGCAGACATGAACCAGCATTCTCAAACATGCACAGGTTTCCCATCATGCTGTGTGCCTGACCTTTGACAGACGGGCCTCTGTCGGCAGGTTCTGGTGGTTGATTTGCCTCAGCAGCCGTCTCTCGTACTCTTGGTCCATCGCCTCCGGGCTGACGAGCAGCAAGGCCCCTTGCTGCCCCCGCCCCCCTAAACCTCCGCTTCCTCCAGTTGAGGAAATCCACCCTGGATTCCCATCTCTGTACGAGGGAAACAACAGGTGTACTTTAATTCACTATGATACCGAGGCGCGAGCAGCCCGTTCGGCTTCATGAACGCAAACCAAATGGCCCGGTTGGCACCGCGGCTGTAGATGTGCGCGCATGTCAGGTGGGGACATGGTTTCAGCCTGCAGCTGCCGTTTCTTGCTCGCGTAAAGGCAGCGAGATATCGGAGTTAAATGGCTAATGACAGCCGCGTTGTTGTCATGCATCATGCTCGTGCACGCAACCGCCCATTTACAAGCATCGTCAGCTGCTGCTCGACAGCGAGACTTACCCTGACCGGCTCGGTGGCTCAGGGGACCGAGTCCACTGTCATCTTCGGCCGAACAAGAGGCGCTGCAGCGGGGAGGCTGTTGTCGCTTTCTTCCAAACAGCGATACATCCAAACGCCAACGCGACTGATGTTGTTTATGTCCGCGACCAAAAAATGGCGTCCAAATCAGCTGTAGCAGAATTGTGTTGGTTGGCTCCTGCTGTCTGTGAAGGCACGCAGTGCGCGCGCGGCTCAACAGCGACGCCCGCTGGCGCTGCGTGCTTACTGCAGGTGCAGTCGGACTGCGGGTATTCTTTATGTTGCCGCGAGGTGTCGCAAACGTACTGCACACGAATTTACTCACTATTATACTGTCTGGAGAGTTTTTTGTTTAGTTTTTTTTACAGTTTTTCTAAATTGTGTGCAGGCGTTATTCAGAGACCCTGCCTCTTATTCCCAGAACCACACTCAATTGCAAAATTAAACGCTGCATTCAAAACATTGCGATGTTTTCTCAGAATGGTATTTTGTTTTCTAATGACACACACCATCATTTGAACAAATAAAAAGTGTCTAATTGGGAAACTTGTGCCTTTTGCATGTTCAGTGTTATACTTATTTCATATGCACAGTATTGTGATATACGTTTGTATGTTAAATATACTGTAATATAAACTCCCAAGAAATACTGTTTGCATCCCAATGATCATAAAATTGGATATGCAAAGTATAAAGTCCTCGGTTTCATGTTGACATGATCAAACACAGGGGCCTGAATCTCAGACATTATGGCTCTCCATGATCTTTTTCTTGCTCTTCCTCCTTCCTGTCTTCCTCCTTTTGCAAACGAGCAGACAGAAAAAGGTTTCCTCTTCGATCTCTTTCATGTGTGTGTTTTTCGTTCTGAACCGCTAACACTGAAAGAGAGAGAGAGAGAGAGAGAGAGAGAGAGAGAGAGAGAGAGACACTGGAAAGATGGGCGCCCACTGACCTGGAACGCAAGGCCGTCTGCCACGCTGCCCTTTGACACACTGCGAGACGCTCTGCCTATTTATTTATGTCAGCAGACCTGGAGTAAGCTGCTGTTTATAGATTGTCTTTGGTTTCTTAATTTGTTTAACGTGTCAGACAAAGCATGTATGCAGATACGTTGTCAGTGGTGGCCTTGTAACCCCTTACAAAAAAACCTGTGTCTTGTTGGGGCCTCTTATCCTGTTTCATGTGAGGTAAATTTAACCATTTATGTATTACTTTAAGCTATTGTTTTTCAACGAATTAAACATTTTTATCTAATGGTTTTAGCGTCTCTGCTCGCTTTTATGCCCCCCAACACGTGGTGTTCAGGTGTTACAGCTGTCTTATATATGGATGTATATTTTTATTCAAATTGCAATATCTATTTTTTCAAAGTAGTTGAGCTACAGTCTTTCCACGTTGCTGGCAACTGCAGAAGCGCCCTCTGCTTGGGGATCATGAGAGGAAAGTCCATGAATAGAAATGTGAGTGGCAGAGGGATTTTTTCATTTCCCAATCATTGCATGATTTCTCAGGTTTATCGCGTGACCCTTTGGAGGGCGCCCGGTCTCCCGTATATAAAGTAGTTCAAACTAGCTCCAACTCTACCAGCTAGGCCGACAACAGATAATGCAACTTAATTAATTAATTAATTACTAACAATAAAGTAATGTTCACCACTTTAATACATGAGTCGCAGTGCCAATTCTTTTTCTTTTTTATATAGTTGAAGTAGATTTTGCTGATAATTCTATACCTTTTCTTAAGTGGGATTTTAAATGCAGACCATTTTCTTGAGGAATATTTTTGGATTGTTGTGTTGGTACTTTTCCTTTAGTACATCCACCCCTGTTCTTTCTAAACATTCCACACATGCGCACACATGCAGACACACTGAGACACAAACACTACGATAACTATCTCACCATCGTCCCGTTTTGCATTTATTCAGTGCAGTCACAACAGCCGCTTTTATCTGCATCTTCAATCAGTTCCACACAGAGGCCCACGCTGGAGGAGCCTCATGCCGACGTGGAGGGCAGCGTCTGGGGGTGAAAAGCAGCTGTCTGCCCTGGTCAGGCTGGAGAGGAACAGTCTGGGGCCTTATCGCACAGAGGAAGCTTTGCCAGGGCTTAGACTGTGACACTCTTAGATCCTTACTGGAATTCACAACAATACAATAGGAGTCTGACTAATCTCATCTCTCATATGACAACAAGAACAATAATAGTTTCAGTGAGATAAAGAACATGGGGAACCTTACTTTGTAATAATGCGGGTATTGAACGCAGCCTCAGCATTTGTCCAGACAAACATGAATAGCTTTATTGTTCATATCCTCTCGGAGAAAGTTTGTTATGAAAAGAGTGGTACTGAGTTCTGGAAAATTCTGCAACAGGGTTTTCGCGTAAAACAACAATCTTATCTTTAAATCATCAACTGTGCCACATGTTGTTTTGAACTGTGTGTGTGTGTGTGTGTGTGTGTGTGTGTGTGTGTGTGTGTGTGTGTGTTTTGGTGAGAATTAATGGAACAACATGCAACAATAAAGCTCCCATGTAGGATTCAGATCCAAGCTTTGGGTGTAGATGACTTTTGGTGGAATGTTTTGTTTATCTTGGCACTATAGATGTGGTTTATCTGAAATTTTCATTTTATGACCCCCCCCCCCCCCCCCCCCCCCCCCCCGTCTCTCTTTCAGTCACTACACAGCATGTTGAACATCCATCTCCTCCCACGCACTTGCTCACTTTGACATACCAGATAGCGACAGATATAAATGCCCCCCCCCCCCCCCCCTTGTGTCACAAAAAGACAATTATCGATCAGAACAAAATAAAGAGATGGACATGCGGATTAAACATAATTTTGTTTCCAGTAGATATTTATCTTTACCATGGAGCCAAGCTTCACATAGAGCAGGCCTTCAATCTGTATGGTTCCAACAGCAGGAAACTGGTGGTGTTTGGATGGTTTTATACTGTGTTTCTGTACTTGCATCATCTACATTTACCAATCCATCTTTCATCCTTTCCCCTAAAGTGTATTGGGATCCCTCCATCTTCATGTGTCACATCTGTTCATCTATTATGTCACACAGTTGTTGTCAGTGTGTGTCTGTGTGGGTGCGAGCATGCATGTGCCTCAGTGTGTCACGTTTGAGTATGCATGTATGATCCCAGGGGTGTTTTATTTATTTATCTTTTGAACAAACACGGATGACAGCGTGCTCTTGTGTGCCGCTGCGTCCCCGCAGGGATGTTCCCTTCCATGTCCGAACAATTCCTGGACTTGTTTCACGCTGGGTATCGCCCCGAGGAATCAGCACAAATGTCAGGCGGGTGCCGTCTCATGATAAATATGAGTTGACATAGACAAGCGCTTTACACATGGGCTAATGTCCTTATTTTTTCAATCATGTACATCCAACGACGACATGTCTTCAATGCAAATGCATTCATCACACAGAATTAACATAATATGTTGCCCTCCACATACATAACTGTGACATATAATTCAATTAGTTTCTCTGATTAGAATAACTCAAAGTTGCAGAGTCCCCTTTTCTCCTTGTACTTTCAGATACTTGAGACAGTTGCATGCAAAGGCAAATCCACACACTGAGAAGAAACAATGGCGTATCTATGATGACTTCGCCATGTTTGATAACTAGATGATTTGTGACATTTCCTGCGAAGGACACATCCTGCTATTGTCCTAATACTACATCTTAGAGTCCATGAAACCCAACACACACAAACACATACATACAAGGCCTGAGAGGAAGGAGGATTCACTTCCTTACTTCCGTTTTACTTCTCTGTCATTACTGCTTAATTGTCTATTTAAATAATGTGTGTCTTGTAAAGTGTCTACATTTTAAAACACACTTATTGGATACAATTTATTATTATTGTGAGAGGAAGCTGACGGCTATATTCATAAATTTCTTCTGCCTTTTCAGCGCACTTCCTTGGCCTTGTGTCTCAGCCACTCTGAGCTGATCTCTGCCATCCACACACACACACACACACACACACACACACACACACACACACACACACACACACACACACACACACACACACGCCTGGATCATTATTGAATTATCCTGGGATGCCCCACTTTACCCTGTATTCCACCAACTGACTGCACAGTTGATTTAGTCCTGACTGTCAACTCAACTGAAAACAAACAGCAGCTGGTCAGGAGAAACTCCAGGAAGACATGTGTTTTTATAAAGTGGACATGGAGCGAGCAGGTTTGTTTTGCTGGAAGTGGTTCTCTTCCTCTCTTGCCTTGGCCCCAGGCCCGTTCAGAGCCTGGCTGGTGGAGTGGAGAAAGGAGGTTGACTGGCTGTCAACTGGATCTACTGGCAGTCAGAGCCTCCGGCTCAGCCTGAACCTAAGGCTGTTCACTGCTGCCGGGGACGGAGCCGTCTGCCTTCACCCTGCTGACGTCAGTCACCAACAGACCACAAGACTTGTGTTAGCGTTTCAAACAAACTCGCTGCCCATTGCTATGGCAGTAAGGACCACCACCATGGAAAACGCTCGTCCTCATCCGCTTCTGTGTTTACCATAAACAGTTGCCTCATTTTTGCTGAATCCAAAAACAGAGGAGGATGGTTCAGGTTTCTGGTCGTCATCCAGACGTCCACAAACTCCAAAGTAAACTTAATCTAACATCCGCTTCAAAATGTGACCTGTGATTCATTAATTACTATTATGTGCTGTACATTTTACAGGTCAGTGCATTTTACAGTGCCAGGAACAAAGGAAATCTTGTGAGTGCTGCCAGTTTTCTTTCCTACCAGGTAGTTTGCATAACCAAGTAATTAGTACCTTTAAACCTTTGTAACCAGACTAACACACTAAAAACCTGTTCGACGAGCAGTGCTCTGTATCTCAGGACCTGAGCTCAGAGCTAATGGCAATAGAAGTAATGTGGAATAGTAATGATCAAGGATTATCAACCCTAAAGAGAAAATCTAAATAGCTGCAAAGATTGAAAACTTGTATCACATTGTCAGGAGAGCTGCTGCTTTTACATAATATGAGCAGTAATGAAGAGATTACATCAGTAGGTGTCTTTCCTCTTGTTTTGTTGAGCTTACTCAGAACACAAAATCTTCATGCTTCATCTCTGGCCGCGTGACAATTTTACCCAGCAGGACCTCCTGTTGATCACGTATTCCAGATGCTTATCTGCTCGGGTCAAGGTGCTTGCTGCCATGGGAGGGTGAATGCCCTGCGGGCCCGGCACATAGCATCACTATCTCTACCCTTCCTGTTTACATTGCTGGCTTGCTGGCCAGCAGTGACTGAACTCAAATCAGAGGGAAGACGTGTCAGTGGTGTCACTGCAGGGAAGTGGCTGTCATTTCCCACCTAGTTTTTCCCCTCAGAGTTGCAAAACTGGAACCATGACGTCAAAGAAACCACATCAGTCTGTATTATTGTAATTACTGACAATTAACTTAAATTGGTTTGTCCTAAATGGCAAGGAACTTCAACCCAATGAAAACAAAACCAGGGTAATGAAGTTTGACCCTCCCAGCTCTGCCGCCAGCTAAACCAATGCTAATTTGCAAGCTGCTAGACTTTTAACTGGAACAGAGAGAAGACAAAGCCTGACATGGTGTAATCCCACAATACATTACTGACCTACTAACCCATTAATTCTAATGCCTCAAAACCAAAGGTGTCCAAGCTTTTTCTGTTGTTCCTCCCAGGAGAGAGAGAGAGAGAGAGAGAGAGAGAGATACAGGTAAAAGCCAGTGAATTAGAATATTTTGAAAAACTTGATTTATTTCAGTAATTGCATTCAAAAGGTGTAACTTGTACATTATATTTATTCATTGCACACAGACTGATGCATTCAAATGTTTATTTCATTTAATTTTGATGATTTGAAGTGGCAACAAATGAAAATCCAAAATTCCGTGTGTCACAAAATTAGAATATTACTTAAGGCTGATACAAAAAAGGGATTTTTAGAAATGTTGGCCAACTGAAAAGTATGAAAATGAAAAATATGAGCATGTACAATACTCAATACTTGGTTGGAGCTCCTTTTGCCTCAATTACTGCGTTAATGCGGCGTAGACTTCAGGCAACGTGGATCCTGTGCCTCTCCTGTCCTCCTCCAGACTCTGGGAGGCACAGGATCCACGTTGCCTGAAGTCTAGTGTAAAGTTTCCACCATCAGTGATGGTTTGGGGTGCCATGTCATCTGCTGGTGTCGGTCCACTCTGTTTCCTGAGATCCAGGGTCAACGCAGCCGTATACCAGCAAGTTTTAGAGCATTTCATGCTTCCTGCTGCTGACCTGCTCTATGGAGATGGAGATTTCAAGTTCCAACAGGACTTGGCGCCTGCACACAGCGCAAAATCTACCCGTGTCTGGTTTACGGACCATGGTATTTCTGTTCTAAATTGGCCAGCCAACTCCCCTGACCTTAGCCCCATAGAAAATCTGTGGGGTATTGTGAAAAGGAAGATGCAGAATGCCAGACCCAAAAACGC
Source organism: Taurulus bubalis (assembly GCF_910589615.1). NCBI lineage: Eukaryota > Metazoa > Chordata > Actinopteri > Perciformes > Cottidae > Taurulus > Taurulus bubalis. The sequence goes on from NC_136589.1 coordinate 28,702,880, forward strand.
AGAAGAGTTGAAGGCCACTATCAGAGCAACCTGGGCTCTCATAACACCTGAGCAGTGCCAGAAACTCATGGACTCCATGCCACGCCGCATTAACGCAGTAATTGAGGCAAAAGGAGCTCCAACCAAGTATTGAGTATTGTACATGCTCATATTTTTCATTTTCATACTTTTCAGTTGGCCAACATTTCTAAAAATCCCTTTTTTGTATCAGCCTTAAGTAATATTCTAATTTTGTGACACACGGAATTTTGGATTTTCATTTGTTGCCACTTCAAATCATCAAAATTAAATGAAATAAACATTTGAATGCATCAGTCTGTGTGCAATGAATAAATATAATGTACAAGTTACACCTTTTGAATGCAATTACTGAAATAAATCAAGTTTTTCAAAATATTCTAATTCACTGGCTTTTACCTGTATATATATATATATATATATATATATATGTTTTGTTTGCGATGTGATGCAATAATACACAGACGAGAAAATTCTGTAATACATGCCCATTTTAATAATCTGATAGAAAACATTGTTGAGGACAACATATACCATTTTACCATATATTGTGAGGAAAAACACTGGAAAAATATATTTCAGCAAATATTCCTATCGCTGTACAATGACCAGTCACCGTACACAATATACTGCAGTAAATATCCAGCCTTCATAATCCGCCAGAAACAAAAGACAAAAACAAATGTCAGACTTTTTCTGTACCACACAAAGTCTTGTCGGTTTGGACTGTCCACAATTTTCTGGCTGGAATTTCAAAACAAACATCTGAAATTGTCAAAATGTAGTTTCATAACTTCATGTTACAGTCTTAAAGCAAAACATGTTGCTAAATATAATAAAACAGAACCACCAGACAAGTTCAGTCAAACTGTGATTTGATACTTGGTAGTGCATATAAATAATAACAGCTATACAGGGAATATTAACAATCAATATCAATAGTATCATATACAAGGAGAAAGATAATAAATACAGTGTTACAAACAGCTGACGGGTCTAAACAACTCAGCTGGGTGCAACAAGATTGTGCAACTCTGTTTTCATACACACACGCACACGCACACACAAACACACAAACCCAGTCACACCGGAGGTATCATGTCATGACACGATATTGGCACCCCCACCCTTACTCTGAAGGTTGTACCTTTAAGGTAGTGTTGGACAGATCAGCAACCAGCTGCAAGCTGTCGACATATTCAAAGTGCTAGAATTTAAACTACAATATACAATTATTCTGTTACTAATAGGTGTCTTTAAATGTGCACACAGTCTTACAGTCATTCAGAGCTCAAAATGAGTCACGGCATGAAGCCTATTCATAAGAATGCTGTTAACCACAACAGTTGTGTGTGAGCTGATGAAACACGAGGATTACAAGGTAAAAACAGTTTCTAACATAAATTTCGAACCTTTGTGGAAGATATTTTTTGGTGAAATTCACTAAATAATTGCCTTTCATTTGCCTGAACTCATCATCCAGCTACATGACAACATCAGGGATCAATGTCTTGATGCCTGTTTGATTTGTTTCACTACCGACTCTTCAAGCATGGGATCACACTCGACAGAGGTGGCAGTGAAATCACCAAAGTGCTTTCTTTACAGGATCTTTGGAGTTTGTTTTGTTCTTCCTTTAGATATTTTTGGACTCAAAAATACAAGTGTCAATTTTCAAAGAATGTGATTCACAAGTTATTAAATTGCTTGTGAAATGACTTATTGGAGAAAAACAAACATGTTTTACATGTTTACTTTAATGTAAATTACTGATGCTTTCCACGGTCTCTTTGTCCTATACCACAAAGTGCAAATTGTGCTGGGAAGTCGTCTGATTTTAGAAATACATCCACTGAACAAGCTTATACTATTGCCAGAACATGAGGAAGACTGTGTGAGAGAAATGTGTCCTTATTGTAGAAAAGTTGACACATTTTACAGCTACATGAATGTGTTCAATAAATTATAAAAAAAACTTTAAAAAAAAGAAACAGTTGAAAAAAAAAAAAAAAAAAAAGGCACACAACTTTTTAGTTTTTGTGTTAGAAAAAAAACTACTTGGGTACAAATAACTTCTTGACCAGTCGTTTTTGGTTGGACATTTTACCAGGTGGCATCCCATCCCGACACAATACAAATAATAAAAATGAACATAAAAAACTTCCTGAAGTGCAAGTTTGGAATTTTTACTAGTCCCAGTACGCGGACACATATCGTCCACCTTCTTTGTCTGAGAGTTTCAGACATGCCTCTGCAGTCCGACAGTAGTCCCTTCTTTAAAGAACACACCTCCTCCGGCTCCCCTCTAGGGGGCTCAAAACAAACTGCCACAGGGTTTCCAAGCCTCGTTTGCACGGGTGCCCAACATTCAGTTTGGCCCTCTTTGCCAGGCAGCTCCAAAGAGCGATATTGCAGGATTGCTCTACTGCAATTAAATGAATTCAGCCAAAACAGCAAAACTTGCTGCACTCTAAAAACAGCGTCAGTTCAGCTATGTTTCCGCAGGTGAGACTTCACGTGTCGTAATTTTAACCCCGTCCTGATCAGAGGCATGTTGCTGGAGTATCACACAGTCAGCCATCTCCATCATTGCGCTCTTCCCGTCTCCACCCTGTCCATCCTGGTCATCCAGCGTCAGCTCAAACTGAAATTTACTCGCCACAGGTGCCCCCTCCACCTCCCCAAGTAGGCCGCCCTCCCCGTCACTGGTGTAGAACGGAGGGGAGGGACTCGGGATCATGCGCTGGTACCAGTTCCTGTTGTCCTCGAGTGTGTCCAGGATATCCTGGGCGTCGGGGTGGACAAGGTCGGCCCACGTCTCCCACAGAGGGTGTACAATATAGTCGATGAAGCCAACCTAGAAAAGATAAAAGGGGATGATGTCAGTCAAATAAAAATAAAATTAAAAAAAGTATTTTTTTGGAACTCAATGTGCGTCTTCTCTACCTGTGTTCTCTCCACCGAAGCTGTGTGTTTGTCGCACATCGGACTGATCTCCATTCCTCTTTCTCTCTCCCGGTCTCCTTGGTGGAAAAACTCATTCATGATCCTGTCTGTCCACTGCCGGTACAGATCCAGAGGCTTGGTCGGGTTGCTCAGGTCCGCACAGTGAACCATGTTACGCAACACCTGTAAAGACAAAAAAAGAAAAAGAAAATCAACACATTGCATCTCTTTCTTGAATGCCGAACTGTCTGCATCGTGTGGGTGTACTAGCATGCCCCTTACCTGCATCCTGTCTGTGTAGTTGTCCAGCAGCAAAACTCCAGAGCTGGTCACTTTCTTGGTTTCAACCATCGTCTTCAGATTAGCCAGCAGGCTCATGTGTTTAGACATGTCAGTTGCCAGCACCTGGAGGAGAGAAAGGATGTAGGAGATATTTTAGGAGGGAAGCAATAAAGCAGTCAAGACATCACCCTGAAAGCTAAAACTGTCATCAGACATATGTGCAGACGTTTTCCTCACCATGTCGATGACCATCCTCCTGAGGGTCTGCCTCTGTTTCTTGGTGAGGTTTTGGAAGATGTCGCAGTTGTCCTCCTGCAGCAGTTTGAAACCCACAGCCAGGTGGTGGTTCTCCAGCACTGACTCATCATTGTACATGAGAGCTAGCTCGGAGTCTGAAGGCAGAGGAGGAAGTGACAGGAAGAAAGACATTAAATTGGAGCTCTAGCTTTTTAAACTAAAGTCAGGTAACTTTGGTAACTATGGGTTCCTAAAAACCCACATTTTTGTCTTTGGAGCCAGATCCCATTAAACAATGCAAGTATTTCTGCCTGTTTTTGCAAATATAGACTAAATAATTCAGCCTTGTGACTCTTTTCACAGACGACAAGTGCCAGTAAAGAGAACTCACTGGTGTTGATGAGGAACTGGTTTGACACTCCTGGGTGGTCCACGTCATGAATGGCTGCAGCAAAAATGGCTGCCAAGATCTCCAAATCTGTGAAGACCGCCTATGTTGGAAGAGAAGGAAGAAAAAAAAAAAGCAATGAGCTTCACATCCAGTAAACGGGCCAAATAAACAATTGTTCATCGGACAATTGTTTGAGGCCGATCCTTCCATGTGTCATCATTTTTGACATGCAGTTTCTGGGGCATGCCAGTATTGGTGACGATAATGCCAGTCACCTCATTAAAGCATAACAAAGAGCTTGAGGAGTAGGTGCAGGTTGACATACTTTAATGGTGTCAATCATACAGCTCAATTTGGCAACAACAAAAAGTAAAGATATGCAAAATGCAGCCATTTCCAACTTTACTTTGTCACCAAGAAATTGTGGCATTGCCCGGTCACGATCAGAGAGGGTGACTTACATCCAGTGCAGGCGTTGCCAGGAGGATGTGTGTGGACTGGGCCACGTCAGCGGCGTGCAGGCTGTTGTGGTAAGCCACGTCGGAGTGATAGTGATCCTCCAAGGTCAGCATGAAAGTCACAAAGGTGTCCGTTGGAATCTTGAACGTCCTCATCAGGTCTCGCTCCTGCGTAAGACAGGGGAAGAAAATTAGTGAGATTTCTCTCTGAAGACGTTACAGTGTGTAAGTTGTATTTTTTAAGCATCTCCTAGAGTTGTTGTTTTTGCCAACAGTGATCTGACCTTCAAATCTATGCCTCAACCATAAATTGGCAAATTGTGAATCATACATTACTTAGAAAGCTGAATATGAAAACAGTTTGCCTTCCTGCCAGAATGATTCACAGCTAGAAATCAATTTCATGTCCCTCTAGCAGATGTCCCTGTAGTGATATTGACAGCTGAACGTAACAGAGAACACACTGTACACACTGACGTGGGCTGTGCCTCACGCCCTCTATAGCAGCATGTGTTTATGAACGCTTTCATGCTTCTTTTTTTGCTTTTTATGAGCTCTTTCTGACTGGACGATGAGGTTGAAGATGAAGAGGATGAAGAGGCAAGGCACTGACCTGAAAGATGGAGTACATGATGCATGTGAGCGGTCGGTTGTGGGAGTGCTCGGTCACTTTGAAGATATTTAGACCCCATTTGTTTATGTCCTCCAGGTCCTGTTGGAGAATAGACAAGACAAAGGGGTTCAGCCAACCACTCAACTTTCATGTCATATATTTGTTTTGCTCTAAAACCCATCAATCGCTTACCTTTGACAGCAGTTCCTCCTGGTCTGTCTTGACCCCAAAACGATTGCTGGTGTTTCCAGAGATGCTGTTTGTGTGGCTGACCTTCCTCACCCCACTGATCTGAGTCATCATCCCTCCCTGCTGCTGCTGCTGCTGCTGCTGTTGCTGCTTTTGGCCCTGTCTCCTCTTCCTTTCCCTGGATTTAGGAACTGGACACGGAAGCTCCAACTCATTCTGCTTGTCTGCAGAAGGTAGAATAAGAACAAAACATATTTAAAAAGGTGCTTTTCAGTTACTCCATAAACAGAGTAAGCCAGAGGATGTTGTATCAGCCTCCTGGCTTGGAAACAAAGTTAACGCGGGGAGATAGTTGACCTGACAGTTACAGTTAACTTTGCTAAAAATAAATTCTTCTTGACAGTGAAAAAGCAAAAGCAAAATAATTTCAAGAAGGGTCAAGAAGTGCTAATTAGATGTGATGATATCTGACAAAGTGGCCTGTGCATTCTGCGAAACAGGGCCCTGATGTAACAATACGCATAATCATGGATGCTGGCCCATATTAGGCCAAAAACGTTAATGCCTTACTGTATGTTTGTTAGTATGCAGGTCTGTTTTGTTCATGTGAGTCAGTCTCTCTGCTGGCTGAATGAGATTCTCACGCAGCTGACAGTGTGTGAGTGCAAGACTCCCTCGGTCTACATATGTGCCCCACATAGACCGCAGCGAGAGAAAAACCATCTTGGCTGCATCCTCCACAAAGCGCAGCGCACTACACCTGACAGGTGTTAGTTGCAATACAAACGACAACAAAACCACTAAGCTTCAAAGATGAGTTCCTCTCTGCGCTCTTGTTTGTTTTGTCTCCCCGAGCAGCTCTATCGTGCAGAGATCTCGTTCACTGCACCACTTCTATTGTGAGGAGAGGTACAGTTTCTTCACAATGCATCCAGCCTCTTTTCCCTTTTAGGTTTCGCTGTTCGGAGGCCAGAAGATGAAGGCGTGTTTACAACCAAGAGGAGAACATTCGTCTGCACACAGCCCAGATTAGCTGGCTGGTCTGGGTGTATGCTGTAAGGTGGAAAACCTGAGGGGCAGACTTGCTGGCCGTGAGTCATGAAACGCTGTCGGGCTTTTGAGAGACAAGGAAACGCGGCTGTCCTCCTGATGAATAATGCATGATGGCACCGTGTGCACACACATTCTCCCTCTTCCCCGCTCATTGCCCCTTATCTCTCCAGAGGGAAGTCTTCCCTGAGTATAACCACCCCTCCCTCTCCACATCGCTCTGCAGTCAGAGCGAGGGGACTCTCTGTCTCCCCCCTCCTGACTAGAACAGACTGGTTTGAGAGCAGCGGAGCACACTAACTAGGATTTTCTCCGCTACTTGGCACATGCATTGGGTAACCTCACGACCTCTGACGCATATAGACTGTATGTTATATTTCTGAAGGATGACTGAACATTTAAGTACGTTGCACTTATGCGATTAATATTTGAGTCTGAATAAGCGCTGCAGTGCTTACCTAGGAAGGTGTTGGAGATGTACTCTGAAACTTGGTTGCCTGAGCGACTCATCTCAGACAGGTGGCTTAGCTCCCGGTTCAGCATCCTCTTGAACTGGAGGCACAGAGATGGAAAAATAATACATGAGGTTCAATGATCTTTTCAAGAAAGTACAGATGATATCATACATTTTTCTCACATTATTTTCCCCTGTCCCAGGAGAACATAGCCTTTTTTTTATGCGCCATTATGTCTTCTTGGTCCTGGGTTGAATTAGCCACTAAGACACTTGACTTATGAGCATTTCAACAAACAAAACACAGTGCACGATACACAAAATATAGTGTCATAATGTTTGTGTTGAATTTTTCCAGAGAATCAAACACATTCAAGTGTGCAATCAAAACACAGCCAAATCAATGTGGGAATATTGAGATATTTCACCAGCTGCAGTGGAAACACATGAATATACAGTATATGCACACACATACACATGCCAACTCTACTCTGAAACACACCTTGATGTATCCCCAGGACACAGAGAACAGGTAGTTGGCCTCAGGCATGGTGCTGTGCTGTGCTGAGCCCCTGGCGCTCCCCAGCAGAAGCCCTGTATGCTCCTCTCTGAGTGGACCCCCAAGGCTGAGCTCAGCCCTACAACCTGAAGCACAAAGCGCCAACAAATCCCCGCCTTACAATGGTCGACTACAGTAAAAATGCCCCAACGGAAGTGTCTAGAGAGGGGCTGTGGCGGACCCCCACGTCCCCATCCAAATGCGCCTCCTCATAGTGTCGCCCACTGTTTTCCAGGATTGTGAGCCGTTGGTGAGAGTGATGGAATCCCCCTGGTTGCAATCAATATTCCCTTTGCTTCGGTTCTCACTGCCTCTATCCGTTTCTCTAAACCGCTTTCTCCTCCTGCCACCATCCAAATGTCATCCAGTGACATGCAGGGGGGAAATCCAGCGTTCCCAAGCTCAGATTTAGCAACGCAGGGAGGAAGAGCAGGCTCTTAGACAGAGAGAGAAAGGAAACGAGAGACAGAGAACAGTGGAGAGGAGGGGGGTGCGCTCTAGCTGTAGAGTCCCCTGTGGCAGACTGATGGGCTCTCTCTCTCGCTCTCTCTCTCTCTCTCTCTCTCTCTCTCTCCCTCTGTCTCCCTCTCTCTCCCTCCCTCCCTCGCTAAACATTGAGCCATGCACAGCACTGCAGATAATCGGAGTTTGGAGAATCCCCCCACATCTTTCTCTCTGTCTCTAGCTATTTCTTCTGAGCTCTCTGCAAACCTCCTCCCACGGTCTCTTTCACCCCTCCCCAACTCGGATTCCCTCCCTTCCCGATTGGCTCTCCTTGCTCAGTAATGCAGAACAGATCCAACGTATACTGCGCAATGTGAGACTTCAAAGCACCAATGTGTTTATCACATGGCTGAGGAGACGCTGGGTATTAATTTACCAGATTGGGGTTAAGTCTTTATTTTTCTACTTTGCAGGAGTAGATCCATGAACTGCTGTACACCTTCCAGTTCACATGTATTCCAGTACATTTTAAAGACCTGTTCTTGTTCTCAATTTCCGCTATTGCCGACACTAAATGAGGTGATGGGAGACAAACAGATGAGAGTTTTATAGTCTGACGCCCACTAGAGTACCACCAATTGCACGTCAACCTGAACGCCATGGCAACAGAGTCACATGGCCCATGTCATCGTTCTCACGGAGGTCCCCACTCTAAACACATTGCATCACATCACACACAACCATGTACAAACATACAACACACAATCTGTAGCAGAGATGCACTGGATTGACATAACTAGGCTAGCCATTGTAAAAACACAATCACGGACACAGCTTCTGTTAAAGAATGCCGATTGTCAAGAAAGAGAAGCACTAATGCAAAATCACACCCTAATCTTTACAAATAATGCAATGGGATAATGATGAAATCAATCCATTTGCCTGAATTTTAACTGTAAGATCCTGTTTTTATAAAGTCTTAAAAAAAAGAAGCTGAGATTATGTCTCTTATATTGCCCGGGCTTTTTTCTTTCTTACAATGTCTTTTCTCTCCTTATCTCAACAACTGACTTCTAGCTGAGAAGCAGACTGCTAACATCTACTTGACTGTGAAAGTAGAATACCACTTTCAAAACATAGGCTGCTTTCAAAACCCCGACTGCCAGAGGCAGTCCATAAAAATCAAAGAGAGCTCTTAAGGACAAAAAATGTGAGCTTGGAATCAGAAGACTTTATTCCATTCAAAGGGAGCCGGTAATTGATTCTTTAGAGCAGTGGAGCAGAATGTGTGTGTGTGTCCATCAGCCACAGAGACACATTTCCGTCCCCCGGGGTCATAAAGTTCAGCTCAGACGCACAGCGTATGCTCACGACATGATGACCAGTCTATGAGTGCATGTTCATTACAAAAGATTACTCAATGCATGGCATTAACACATACATGAGTTGTGTTAGCAAAGAGTGCTCACACTGAGAACAAACCCCGGTCTTAGGTAACCTCAAGAAGTTTCATTAACTCCCAAAATAAATTGTGGTTAGTTCTCAGAAGATGATGATGATGCCTCATAAAGTTTGAATATTCAAAAAAAAGGTGCACACTGGAGGCCTTGTCTCGCAAAATGGCAATGCAAAGTATATGTCTGGGTGTAAATTGAAACACCTAAACTAATTAACATTTAAACAAAATGTGTCAAAAGGTTTTATTAAGTCAAATATGCCACCACACAACTGTTTAGTCTCACTAGCATGAATCCAAACAAGCAAGCCAAGAAATTCACAACACAATGAGTCAAATAAAGCAAACTAGATTAAATATTTAATCACGTTCTCTAATGAAATGACCTCTGATCAAACCAATTAATGAATACATTTTATGCGTTAATGCATAAATCACACATCCATATGGCAGACCACACTCTCGCAGAACAATGCAAGCGGCTCCAAAACAAACTCACCTTTTTCAAACTTGTTAGAATGCCAAAGTTTTGCATGTGCTTTTCAGAACATAGTCCCATTGTCACTCACAAAAAACAAACTCAAGCGGAAAGAAATCCTGTTGAGTTTCACGAAAAATAACTTGTCTGAGACTCTTCCTCCCTCAATTCTCTTTTGTGAAGTGAAGTCAGGCAGGAAACATATAGCGATAAAGCTGACTTGACTGACTGGCCGACACAGTCAAACAAAAGGTCGGTAGCTCCTCCCTCTGACACAGGCCTGAGCATGTGTCCCCACCCACTTCCCTTAAACTTGATAGAGTAATTCAGTCCGTTTACTGGTAGACATCCTGCTTCCTGATGTGACCTCAGGCACCAAACAACTAACATACCTGAGTTCATCACTGAAAAGTCCCGGAAAACTTGTTGAGCACACAATCAGTTTCCATGCTCAATTCTTAGAGGACACTTTGACCTTGATTGAATCAGAACACAGTGGATTGCAGCTTGACTGCATATTGCAATACCTCTGCTGTGTAATCTGACAAAGTCCAGACTGATCCAGTGCTGCCTGTGTGGATGTTTACAGTGTCAACACACAGAGGATGATACCGAGCGCGTTTCCACAGTTTAGCAACATTAGAAAGACATTTCCTAGAACGTGTTGATAAAAACGACACACGAATAGGTTTACAGTGAACACAGGTTTCATATTTACCTTCCTACGTCTGGCTTATTTTCCATGATATCAGCACATTTCAGAGGTAATACTTTTCAATTACAATTAGGCACCAAAATCACTACTGCAGCTTTTCTGATCTGCTCACCACCCTTTCAGTCAAACGGAATCACAACACTGTAATTTAATGCCCATTACCCCTGCTGCAGCTACAGGCCCACCACTACATCTGTTTCAATAATTTTGTCATTTTTTCCCCTCTGAAGACGGCGGCGCTTCAAAGTTGAAGTGACCACACGTGAGTTAAAGTTTCCTACTTGCTCGCGCTCTGCTCGGGGGCTCGCACGCACGCTAACCCGCAAAGCGCTAAGCTCCTCTAACTGGATTCAGATGGCAGTGTTTGTCTAAGGCCGTCACCAGCATCGGCATGGAAGTGTGGCGAGGCTAATGATAGTGAGCGGCAGAGGAGCCGCTCCCCGCTCTGAGGTCACAGCGACCAGGCTGGCGGGCAGCAGGGTGTGTGGTCCCCGTAGCCCCGGATACACCTGTGCCCTTGGACACTGAATGTGGAGACACCCTGGGTTTGATCGTGGGCTCAATTACATCCTCTCTGGTTCTGAAAAGAAATGGGCTCTTTGTCAAACATCACGTCATTTGAATGCTGGGAAGCAGCCAAAGCCTGCAAATGCTGCATTAATGAAACCGTATTTGACACCAATTTTGCAAGTGGACCAACACATTATTTCTTTACATCCCTGTACAATTGCACAACAATCTAGAACACAGCTGCATCCTAACTGTAACATAATAAACTGTTGAACCCCATTCCATAGCACCATAGGTCAACAATGCTTAGTGGAGGTGCTGGGTCGTACTGGGAGGACTCTGGCTCAGGGTGAACAATGTGCCCGGTCTGCCTGGCGAGTGGCTGTGCTAGTATGCGTCTGCAGGGCCTTGTGCTCATTGTCTTGACAGTCCCAGTGACGCGGTTGTCTGCATAAGACTCAACCTGGCTGCATGCATGGCCAAAGCTTAGCTATTGTCGTTGGGCGCAGCCAGGGAGCAGACAAGAGGGGGCAGCGGGAAACAAAAGAGACAGGAAACTGGTTTCACGGTCACAGTCACCCGTTACGGTCTGACAACGCCCCTCCTCATCCCAATCCACCTTCAGACCACAGTGTAGAATACAGACGGAAATGGTCAACACCCCCCTGAGTGTTTATAATTTGACGCCGCCATACAGTCTCTACTGGCTGCGCGGGGGTTGAGTAAGACTGTGCACTGTATAGTAATTTGGTTGAGCTACGCGCAAATGAAATACGCACACAAAAAAATTTCATCAAAGCAAAGGGAAGTAATTAGTTCCAAATAGCTGCTTTGTGTTGTCTTGAAACACCACAATGTGTTTATTTAGATTCACTTCTACCCAACCAGAAAGCTGACCTTTTTATTTTTTCTTTAGATTCAAAACAACATGTTTTCATGCCATTTGATGCTTTGTCTTTTTAGTCACGCTAGCAGGGATGGTAACGTCTATTTGTCTAGTGTTTTGCACAGATATTCATGGTGCCCAGAGGATGTTCCAATGACTTTGGCAATTCCATCATCATCATCGTAAGGTGCATCATACTGCATGTGCATCTGAAGCTCAGCCTGGTAGTAAAACATACCCAACGTCTCACATAGTTTGAATGAGGTAAGGACATTGAAGCAGAACAGCACTTTCCATGGAATACAGGGGATGAGGATATTTTAACAGGAAGTCAGTAGTTATGTATGCAAAAAAAAAACGTGTTTTTAAATTTCTCTATAACAGGAGACCCATAAAACATGATGCCAGGTCATACACCACCACAGAGAGGCTGTTACTTTGCAAGTGCGTCAATGTGGCAAAAAGCAATTTACATTTTGCATCCACTGCGCAAATTGACAACCACACTGCAACAAAGGCTAATTTGTTGACCTGACTGGCAGTCAGGTCACCATAACAAGCTCAGCGTCGATAGCGTATCACAGAATACACACTGTGATAATAATAATTCAGTAACATTGAACAGGAGTTACATCTGGGATTGAACATGTGAAATGATCATCTTTCCTCAAAATTCTTGTTAAGTTTGGTTTGGGAGACACAACGATGTATGGAGTAGGTGTGCTGTGTGCTTGTGATCGTTGTCTCGGTGGATAGAGCAGGCAATGACACAGTGACACATATATTAAGAGTTTAAGTTGCACTTAAAGATGTGATCAGAATTATCAGTCATTAAGAGCAGTGTTTATCTTACAACTTTTAAACATACAATTTGTAGGTTAAAAGCTTCCTAAGACAGCTGATCAAATTATCTGACCTCTTATAATTTTAGGGAGGCACTACCTGACATTGCTCTATACAGGATGCATGATTCTGATCAGCTAATTGTCTGAAATATGACAGTTAAATGTATCTTGCACAACAAGCTACAAGTCCATGAACAAAGGTCCCATCTATTAGGACATACCTGAAGTCCCGCATTGGACATGTGAATGTAAAAACTTCCGAGCAACTTCACAAATGCGCGGTTTGCACATATATTTTTACATATATAAAATATGTAGGATAAATTGCCCCTACCTTGTTAGAGGCCATGTCACTGACAGAGCGGTAGGTTTGGATGGTCTCCAACTGGTCCAGACACCAGTCCAGCTCCTCCATGGTCTCCATAGCCAGCTTCTGGTAGGACTCATCTGCCAACAGACACATGGACACGTATTCAGGCCCAAGAGGATCCATGTCCATAGCGGAGCCCCCCGACACCATGCATGGAGGTCCGAGGGTCCCAGCGTGGCTTGATCTTACGGAGGACTGGCCCGCAGGACATCTGGGAGACGCAGAGGAAGAGGGGGAGGTGTGTACACACAGCTCCTTCATCCTATTACGCTTCTCCACCACCTCAGAGAGTTCAGATAAACTGGAGGCTAGAGTTACTGTTTACTGACTCTCTCTCTGTAGTCTCTTTCTCTCTATAACCCCTCATTCCCTCACTCTCCTGCGCTCCTCAAACCCCCTCCACTCTGTCTGGTTCTCCCCGCCCACCCCCTCTCAGACTCTCTCGTTTGCTTAACCCCCCTCTTAGTATCACTCTGACTCTGCTGAACAAGTGGTCTGCTTCCTGCTGTGACCGCTCCCTTTAAACACATCAAAATGATGCACATACAGGTACAAACCCACTGCCTACAGAGGGGCTTTTGGTGAAGAGACCCTTTCGGCTTTTTATACTCTCTTTATGATGTTTTTTACCCAAACAATTGGATCTCTGTATCTACTATACTAAAGCTATGGGGAGAAGAGGAAGAAGAGAAAGGGGATTGAGGGGAGTAAAAGAGAAAAACCTACATTAACTTAATGAATACACTTTGTCACTGCTGCAAAGACAAATGCTCAAACTACGACTTCCTTTCTAAAACATGCAGACCACTTCACGACTTTACTTTGCTGAACTGCAGCGAGGGCAGCACACACCACACCACCATAATCCACAAACTGGTTCTTGCCTCTCTGAACCTCTCTGAGGGAGAAAATATGTATATATCAAACGCCAAACTCTGTGTTTACATAAGCAACACGAGAGGCAAACTTTGACTCCCTGAATTTGGGGGCGACCAGGCCTGGGGTCTCCCTGTGTGCCAAAGAAACTAAAACACTTCCTCTTTGGCCCTGAACTCACGCAAAACATGGAGCGGAGTTACTGAATGGTGGAGTGACTGCAGAGGACAATCATAGTTAGCAGCTATGCCTCACATGTGGCCGGCCGCAAACTTCAGAAGGAAAAAAGGAGTTTATGAGAAAAGCACTGAGATGATAAAACACAAAGAAACAAATGAAGAAGGATCATTCCCTGATATACCAGGGAGAATGTTAATTCGACAAATTTCAGCCCAGAGGGAGTAAATGCAGAGCACATCTGGATCTCCCCACCTTCCTTTCTCAATGGAAAAGACTGATCTCTACTTCATAGGGCTTCACACATGGAAGACATTTACCTCATATGCTTAGCACAACAGGACAGCCAGCGTGCTGCTCCCCAATTTACGCCAGTGTAGTGGATCAAAGCACTTCAAAGCACAGTGATGGCGCACAGACTCTGAACCATAGGTGTTTCAAAAAGAACCATAGAACGATATCAGAACAACATGATGGCAGCGACCATTTTAACTCAACTGTGGCTATTGGAAATCATGCCACCGGTTCCTCAGGTTACAGGAGCGCGACTGCTAGCAATTCCTCAGGTCCAACCAATTTTCCTTTACTTGAGCTCCAGGTTGGAGAATTCAAAGAACCCCTGGCTACAATATAATGCTGGACGCCAAGCTTTGCGGTTCAAACTATTAACAGGAACCACTGGAATCCAAGCCATGTAAAAGTCAGTGACACGGAGCAGAAAGCACAGCATGAAAGCAGCTCATGCACAAGGTGGTGAGCTGTTGAAATGGGGTATACACCAACATGTGGCTGTCTTGAGCCATAGGGGCAGAAGATGTTGCCAAGAGAGTGCGACCACATCCTACCCCCGCTTCCTCCAATGAGAGCATATAGAGACATTAGACATTTTAGGACGTTGTGAATCATCAAAGGCTTGCTCATCCACACCGCCTGTATGACCGGGACTCATTTAGAAACTGACGGCTGATCACACACAAACTCCAGAATCTGATGGCAGTAAAAAAAACTCAGATGTAGACTGAAGAACAAACATTTACTGGTTTTGACTTTGTGCTATTTGCCCACAGCAAGAACACTGAAACAGAACACAACAGATGTTCATCTGTTGTGTTTCCTAAAAACAACAACAGCTGGATGCTTCTTTAACATGACACCTTACAATCCAGTTGGAGTTGTAATTAAAACAAAGTTAGGCACACACACTCTCACACAGGAGGAGTAGATGGGACTGCTGAATCCATCATTGCCTCTGGTTGATAAATACAGTGCTAAATGGGCTGACAGACATTTCACAATGTCACCAGTCAAAGGTGGCGTGACGCACTTTCAGTCTGAAAAACCTGCTCCCAGACAGAGTGCGAGGTACTTTTCCAGCCTGTTTTTTCAGTGGAAGTCTATTTTTTTTCTTCGATGAGTCCTAATGCGTTGGCCATATGCTGGAGGCTGCTGAGAGGACAACAGACCTCAGTGTGCAGACAGACCCCGACGGCCTCCCCTCGCTCCCCCTTTCCCCTCCAACTCCTCTCCCCTATAGGGCCACAGACCGGCCTCTGTGAGAGCCATCAACTGCACCAACGAGTAGGGCTGCGCTCAAACATCCCCCCCACCTCCATTCCCACCTGAAACACCTTCCGCTCCCATCAACCTCACACTGCCCCTCTCTGTGCTCTCAACCTAACCCCGCAAAACCTGCTTCCTTTGCTGTCTGGCAGAAGTTTGCTGTGCAGCGCTGAACGGCCTCATCTATTACACCACCTACTGATAAGCCATAGCCAGTTTACTTTAGTAAAAGTAGTGTAGTAGCTATTTGTTTGATACTAGTCATATTGTAGTATTGTTTAATTATTCTAGTTGTTTGCTTATTTAGGTTAGATGTTTTGCTATATTTGGATAGCTTTTTCTTTTGATTGTTTTTAGTTTAGTCTAATTATTTGTTGTTGTCTAGGTTTACTTAGTGTTTTGGTTGTTCATTTATTTGTTAATTGGGTAACGCTGTGGGTACCTGGGGTTACATGTAGGATGCAGGTACAGGACCAGCATGCACCTGGGTAGGCCTATGGTTTTTTACCAGCACAGGAGAGGCAGCATGAGGAGTTCCTTTGTTTGTTTTGTTTAGTTAAATAAATTATCAGAAAAACGGAATCCTGCATGGACAATGCATTATTTTGGCTGCGTAATCCACATACCCACAGTGTGTCAGTGGCCCTTTGAGTTATGTTTATTTTCTTTGATTTATTGGACAAATGGCCACTACAAGTAGTAATAACAAAATTAGAAAGTAATTTCTTAAAAAGTAAAGTTCTGCATTCAAACCCAAAAGTATCATCAGATAAATGTATCTAAGTATTCAAAAATAAATGCACGAACTGTGCAGAAGGGTGATACATTTTTTTGTATCATTATTATTTGTATTAAAGTAAAATACCATGAAAGGGACATTTTAATGTTGCTGGTCAAATAGATTGTATATGCTGTTGGGTAGTTCAATCAATGATAATATTATAACAATATATATTAGTTTCGTATGTACAAACTTAACCTGCAGAGTAACGAGTTAATGTCCTTGTCAAATACATGCCACAATATTATGTGTCCCTCTGAAATGAAGTAGAGCAGAAATAGAAAGAAAGAAAAAAACTAAAACACCCAAGTACTTCAAAACTGTACGTAAGTACTTGAATAACTGCCAATAGTTACTTTCCACCAGCGGCAACAGCATGCATGTGTGTGTAAGCAGCTTTACAGGTTTGACGTAAAGTCAAGATGGGGACTTTAACACAGTGACTAACATGGCTTCAGTCGTGTTTATTCATACTAATTTGACTTGTCAGGAAATAATGAGGCTAGTGACAACAGAGGTTCAATGAAAAAGACTTGAGTCATCGCTGATAAACCGCTTTGAGCCATCTGCATGTACGCAAACACACATTCCTCATCTTGACCGCACCACATTGTGAAAGACCAAACACACTTTGAAACAGACATGTGCACATGCTCAGTGCAGTGTGTGTTTGACTTCGCACCACACAGGAAGCCGAGACAGAGAGGGAGCGGACAGTGAATCACTTTTGCATCATCCCCAATCTACGTCAGTTCACTCAGAAGTTGAAGGGGGGAAAGAGAGAGAGAGAGAGAGAGAGAGAACAGCACCTTCATTCTGTCAAATATTTGTCCAATCAGATAGCAACACAAAGGTGTTGTGTAATGTATACAGGCGAACAGTCAACTACATACACACCTGCTGGGAAAATACTCTCAACATTTTAAATATCTTGAATCTGATCAGTGACTTTCCTACTTCAGTAAAACAAACTTTGCCTTTGTAATTTGCATTGTGTATTAAAAGAAAAGACAAAATTAAAGCTTCCTTATTTCAACATGTTTTCCCACATAGTGTTATGTATACAAAATGTATTTATCTTTATCATATCAATGCATGTGCCATTTGAGTGCATATATTGTTTCATTTTGTTTGTTTTGCCGATTGTCAGAAAAATAAAAAACAAATTGGATGCAAGGTATATTGTTTAGATACGTAGATAAAATAAGTGACTACTGTATGAGACATTTGATATACTGTAATAATAATAATGAGAGGGGTGTGATGTTTAAAGGAACCTGTGGCATGGTGTACATTTACAGTAGGTCCAGCCCTGAAACCACACCATCACACACTTCTCACAAACAACCTCAACCATCTCTCCGGATTATGTTTCCTCATAGTTTACAACTGGGGCATAATCTCCTCACCTGTCAAAACAAAAGGCTTCAACAGCTCCACTAACAGCACACAGCTCATCAGGGCCTGTTTGACAGCTCCTTCACAATGCACCATGGAAGCTGTGTTGGCTTGAGGGATGGGCCGCCGCAAGGTTTATAACTATGCTGACGTCAATGACATAATTCAAATACTTAACCAGGCTGCATGCTTCCAGCGCCCCAGATCCTCTCTTCTGGCTGTGAGCCTGGAAGACCTGACATGGATTCCTGCTGCACAGCAGAGTAACTACTGCAGAGGGGAGCGGAGCGGACGGCCCAGACTGAAAATGGCAGGTCAAATGTGACTTGTCAGGTCAGTTTGTGGCCAGCTGTCTGTCTGTCTACCCAAAAATGTGTCTTCATTATTCTAAATGTGACAGAGTGCACTTCATCATCATCATCTACAACCTGTCTCAAGCACAAACAATATGGGCCTCATTCAAGAAATAATTCAAAACACTCTATTAGGATTAACCAGAACCATTTCATCAGAACCATACAGCAATGCTATTACATAGAAGATACTAAAAACCTTGAATTCTCAATATTTTACACAATTTACCAGGCCATTAAAAACAGACACCACGCTTTGAATTGTCCTTTACAATAGGCGTCCTCACAATAGGCATACAGGTGCATGATATATATATATATATATATATATATATATATATATATATATATATATATATATATACACACACCCTGGGCCGTGTACGCACAAAGTCAGGTGTTCTTTTAGTTTAGTAGAATACTGAATTATTTTTGCAAGGGTTAAACTGCAGTAACTTTCCTTCTGAGCAGCTGACCTACATCCCACACAAAGATGTGATAAGAGATCAACAAGGGTGATCATCAAAAATGCCACATCTGGGTGCTGCCCAGATGTGGACACAGTTTCAGATCAGCAGAGTGATACAAGCAAACATGACACCAGCATGAGCGCCAACCTGGACCTCTATCGGGGGATCCGATAGAAACAAGCTCTATTTAGATGCTTTTTTAAAGTGCATGTTCCTTCACAATCGATGTGAAGGAATCGATGTGTTAATGGCTGAACATTTTAATTGTGTACCTCAAAAACATCTGTTTACTTTCCAGATGAATTATGAATCGTGATGTTTATATAAATTAATAAATGACGTTACGCTCAGCCATTTCTGCTTTACTGTAACTCGTGTCACTGAGTGCAGACCACCTGAATCCTGGAAATACATTGCAATACAATACAATATTAAACTGAAGGATACTGTGATAGGATACAAATTAATGTGTCCAAGCTACCTTAATTAATTCAATATGATTGAAAACAACTCAAATCTCTAGGATTACTAAATTAAATATAATTCACCTAAGCATATATATATATATATATATATATATATATATATATATATATATATATATATATATATATATATAGGGGCGACTGTGGTCCTTCAATCAGAGGATCGGCGGTTTGATCCCCGGCTCCGCTAGCCCACGTCGATGTGTCCTTGAGCAAGACACTTAACCAGTGGCGGCTGTTTTTTTTGGTGGGGCCATCTAATCCCAGTATGATTCAATGCAAAAAAAGGTATCACACATTACTATTTTGCAGTTAAATATTTAACATTTATTCCAACACTTTGACATAATACGGATATCTTATTAATACAATTCAGTATATTATAAGTAGGGATGGGCATTGTTTTTTTTCGATACCGGTGCTAAAACGATACTTTTAAAACGATACCGGTGCCTAAACGGTGCCTGAACCGTACTTTGTTATTGCCAAGGCAGATTTTTTTCTTCAAATTGAACAATATATGAACTATTTATATAATTCTTCAAATTTTAATTTTTTTGGTAGCTCACAGGTGGGTGGTGCCAAGCCCCGTTGCCCTCTATGGGCCGGTCGCCACTGCACTTAATCCTTAAATGCCTATGGTGTATGAATGCTAGATAGTCCTGATGTGGCACCTTGCATGGTAGCTCCTCTCATCATTGGGTGAATGATTTCTATGTAAAGCGTCTTTGAATATTCAGTAAAGCGCTATATAAAATCAAAGTATTATTATTATTATTATTATTATATAGTGGGTCAAACCTAAGGTGAACTACAGCGGGCTAACTGGTAGAACTTTAAGCAGCACTGCCTTAAACATTAATTTCTAAAGGAATTGTGTAAACATTAATTTCTGAATGCAATCAAAGGGAAAATCCCCCCGAGAACATGATATGAGATTTCACATCCCCATCTTGGTCTATGACTAATTACGGGCCCTGGAGTCCCTACCGTCTGTGACGATGTTCATCCAATGCTAGTGATAATAACCGTTACAGATTAATCACCGGTCCTTGACGGTGAAAGTGGTCACGATCAAGCACTTTCCTCAAAAGTACTATTTATCAGGCATAACACAGAGCGAAGCCTATTATCTGAATCAGTCAGGGAAGAGGGAGCCCTTTGTTGGCGGCCGGGCTCGCTGGACGGCATGTGATGGGGCCGAATGTAAAGCGTGAACCGCAAACTCACATGATAAGAACTACAATCCCATCACGTTACTGGAGTAAAACGCTCACAGTGTAAATAGCCTGCAGTGACGCGCGCACGCACGCACACACACACACACACACACACACACACACACACACACACACACACACGCACACAGACACACTTTTTGTTTAATCCATCCAATCTGACCTTTTTTAATATCGCAATCTGATTAAAAGTTTCAGAAACTGTGACGTCGCTCTCTGACCTTTGCGGTGTTTTCTTTCTGTCACATCTCACTCGCTGCAACAATCTGGCATATCTCTTAGTCTTGTCACTAGAGTGACGTCTGTGTCTTAACTCACCATCTTCCTGCAGGATGGCACACAACAAACAAGTCTCTTAATTTCTAATGTTTTTCACTATATTTCACTGTGTCCATCTTAAATCCTTTGATAAGAGATAATCAACGTTTCATAGACCTCGTAATCAGCCATCTACACTGAGCTCATGCCCAGAAAGACGAAGGTATTAAATCTTTTTTTTCACAACTGGGGATATTCCCTCACCAAACACGGACGCAAAACAGGAAAAATCTGTTCTCCCTTTCCGGTCAAAGAGTTGACGAAAACTAAACAGAAAGCAGCACCGGGGAGGATATGAGGGCATCTTTCCTTGTGATATTGTTAATTGTTGTACTCTTCTCCTGAACAATTACTATTATATATTGGAGTAGCAGGTGTACTGAATGTTCTTTGTATACTCAGGAAAAGATGACGCCAGTGATATTCTCTGGTGACACAAGAGTAGGATGCTGAATTAGAAACACAAGAGTCCTGTGTCAGAGGTTTCAAACCAATTTAAAGTTGGGTTAATCATACTTGTTTTTCTCATTGCATCTTCCCCATGCGAATAACGAGATGTTTTCCCACGTCAGAGATTACTCCGCAAAGGTCAAGGTTTGTGAGAAGTATGGAGGAGGAAGGACAATAAGACTTGCAGTTGTCTTGTATTTTTTCCTTCTGGGGGACACTCCTATCAGGCCATCTGGGTTAGTAGGAAGTGGAGAGCAGCCGTGTGCAGGCCGCGCTGACGTCAATCAGGCTTGAAGAACCAGTGCAGCAGAAACCAAGATCTCCACCTCCCTCCTCCTTTTCTTTCACCCGTCCTTTCTCTCATTCACTTCTACCTCATTGAAATCACAGACATTAAAACTTCTTATATGGTTCTCACCCTTTTGTTCCTTCTGCCCGGTCACTGGGTCATTGCATGGGAAGTTTTGTCACAGTTTCTTTTATTAATAACTCAAAAGATTACAGCTTCTATTTATGAGTGAAAACGCTCAAAGAAGTTTGTGATTGCCGTGTAAACATCTATTACCGTTGACATGAAAATGTTCATAAGTAATGACGGCTCTCCTCAAATTAATCTCCACCAATTCAGCATTTGCATGCAGAGGACTAAATATGAAGTGTAAATGTGCTGTGTTTGCAAAAGCACATTCTATCACAATCTATTTTGTCCGTAGTAATTTGCTTTATTCAACTGTTATTCATTGTTTAACATTTGAAATTGTCTTGTCAACAGTGCATTTTCTAGTCACAGTCAAGCAACATCTGGCTGTAATGCATGAAACTTGCACGTATGAGGATTAACATGAGTGGACTATCTTTTGTATGTTTCAAATCCTCCAACAGCCAAACTTGACTTTTGATTTCTTAAAATGTATACAACTACCACAGTAAAAACAATGCAATGCATTGCTTACGCAAGGCTTATGATAGGACTCACCTGACAGACAGACTTTGGTGAGAGAAGGCTGATTCGCAGCAGGAGACCTCCTGCAACCAGAGAGAAACAAGCCAGAAACTGTTAAAATCAGGTGCCCTGATGTTTGACAAAGGGTTGCATTATTTATTTATTTTATTTGGTTAAAGCAGCAGTGATTGTTGCCAAAGCGCAAACACAAAACAGCTCCCTCCGTTCTCTGAACTAGACACAGGTCAGGTTTTCTTCCACGCGACATCGTCGTGTTTCATTCAGTTTTGGCACTTTCATTCAGTTTTGTCACCTCTCTCTGAAGTTGCATGAACATTTGGCAAACCTGATGCAACTGCAGCCACTGACCTGGTTCAGTGACCAGAGGGAGCCTTCATGCACATGTGAGATGAGGTAAACCCCTCTTGCAGCAAACAATAAAATGAAATGTCACTCGATGCTGCTGCAAACCAGCTTTTGCATCCACAGCACAAATCTATCTCCATGTGTGAATCCACACTGGGTTTAACTTTAGTGCTTCCTTCATGAGACAAAGCATTACTAATATTGGTGATGCATTGGCGCCCCCAAGTGAGGCATATTGGCATCTTGAATTGTAGCATCTAAACATATTCCTGAAAGCTAAAAATCCGAATGAAGATTTTCTTTAAAAAGCATGTAGTCACTCTCACACACACAAACAGATACTAGAATAAAATTATGAGATGATTTACTTATTGGATGCACACTGTACATTCGTCAAGGTGGTGAAATTGTTCCTGACAGTCCGAAGGCTTGCCAGAACCTAAAAATAAATAAATAAATACAAAAACAAATGAGAAGAAGCCCACAAGTGTATGTGAAACATTAGCATGAAAAAATAGAAAATGTATATAGAAATATTACAGACTACAATTTGATGCAGGCGTCTAAAGAGAATACACTTATTTCACTTCTATAACATTCATATCGATGCAAACTGACTGACGGATTGTTTTATCTGGGTAAATTAAGCAGTGACTGATGAGCAGTCTTTGCAGCTGTCTCTTGATGATCAATGGTGCTTGTCACTTCCATCCAAACCTCTTCTTAACCTTTAGGCATTACTGATGTGCAATAGGTTAAAGTCAGCATGTTCATAAACCTGAATTTTCTCTGAAATTTTTTATAAAAACAATAACTGCTGCATTCATTAGGCTGCAAGCTGAAATAGTGCACCTTATGACCAGCAGCACAGGGCATCTACGATCTCCCAAAGTTTCAATCATCACATGCCATTATGGTGGTTTGGAGCTAATTGCGACCACCAGAGAGCAGAATGTAACAGGACCAATTCAACTGCTGTTCGAGTTGTTTCAGTCTAAACGTCCTTGCCATGCTACTTAAGGCCACTAGAGGTCAGACAGGTTAATCACGCCAAAGTGAGTGTGTTACTTTCTAGATTCATTAGGAGGTGCTTCACATCTTAAAAGCCCTTGGGGAAAAATGAGTTTGCCAAAAAATGCTACTTAGCAGAACATCATTAATGGCTGACGTTATCTGGAGCATATTTATTCATCATCAGCTCTTACCTGAGCAAATGGAGTCACAATCAAGTCCTCTCCATGCCTGAAATGGGATGTGAAAACTATTAAAGACCGAAAAAATACACTGTTGAACATAGTGAACTTAAAGTCTTTTGTGATGATTATTTCCACTTCGGGCTGGGCAATATGAGGATATATGTCGTAAAAATTATATATTAAAAGGTCTATTATTTATATATAGTTTCTATTGTGATGTCAGAAAAACAGCAGACAAACTGTGTTGCTGCAAAATGCACATCATTTGGACGATGCTTTACGTTGTGATCCTTACAAAGCTGGGGAGAAAGGTAAAAACAAGAAGAGCCTATTATGGTTCTTAATGTCTGCCACCTGTCCTGTAAAATACATTCATCAGCTATTTACTGTCAGCTCGACTAGGCCAATATTTAGTCATTTTTTTCTCTATAATTTAACTTGATTAAATTAGAAAATGCTCAATACTTAAAATGTTTTAAGTATTTAATTGACACAGAAAAGTACCAGAAAACATGCTACATATACTGTACATGGTCATTGAGATGACCTACATCGAGAGAGAAGATTTCGGCCATATTGCCTAGCCCGATATCAACTTACAGTTCTCCAACAATGGAAGAGTTTCTAGACAAGGACTTTGGCGATAGGTCGTAGTCGCTGTCAGAGCGGTACAGGAAGGACTCCCGACGCTGGCTATGGCCCGCCAGGTTGGGATGTAGAACCAGACCTGAACCCGGGGATGCCTGCAGGTCTGAAGGGCTGCAGCACAACGATGGACCATTTCCCCCATCAAAGCTAAAAGAAGACAGAGATAAACCACAGCAATCAGCAATCAAGAGGAGAGTAGCTAAAAAATATGTCTGATCGATCATCAATCTCATCATTTTTATTGCCTATCAAATCATCATCATCATTATGTACTAAGTACTTTCAATAAGCTGCCACTAAGTACTGGCTTGCGCAACATGTTCACAAATCCCATCCAGGAAAGAGATGATTGCATAAACCCTACAATGATTACTCACCCATCCATCCACGGCCTAAAAACAAAACCATTGTGCTCATTAAATAAGTATGCTTTGCTGGTCAGTGAGAGGAGGTTGATTTATTGTAAACTGGTGCTCTGCTTTGGGTTTCACTGGAATACTGTCCATCCATGACAGCACCACTCATTCACTCCCATTCAGGAGCAACAAGTAAAGACAAGGATGAGCTCCTTATGGTGTGATGTCAGAAATATGTTTTTTTATTCAGCATTCTATATTTTTATCGTGACAGAAACACTCAACCAAATCAATGGATCGACTGTGTGTTGTAGTGTTTGTATCTACCTGCTGTTTAATCTGGAACAAGCATCTACTCTCAGTGCTTGAGATTAATGTTTTTCTACATGGTCCTTGACAAATAAATCAAATCAGAATAAAATAAAATGAAAAATAAAAAACATGCAACATTTAATCAAATAGTTTAAAGCCTAAGCTAATTTCCAATGCTTGTTAATGGCCTTGAAAAAAAAACATCCACAGTTCAATTGAAAAATATGCAATTATAGAAGACAAAGGGACCAGACAGACAGATAGAATCCTATCTGTGAATTTATCAAGACATAACAAAATCCTCAGAGCACAAGTAAGCTAACAAGCAGTCGGTGGACATGTTTTGTGGAAACATAATGCAAATATCTACAGGTCATCTACCCAGCATGTTTGCTGATGCCACAGAGAAACCACCTCAGAGAGAGGGGATATGATCTTAGGGTGCAGAAGGAGAGGACAAGCTATTGTGTAACCAGAAGATCAGGTCGGATGTAGTTTAGAGTGAAAGGTCAAAGTAACAATGCCCCGAGGGAATAACAGATGCCACAAATCATTAATCACCCAGTTTAGTTTGGATACTATATGACACGTTAATATCGTATTCTTCATTTCAGTTGCAGCAGAAAAGTGTCCGCAAGAAAGAAAACAACAATCACACATTTTACTGCTTTCATAAACACACTCAGTACCCCGTCAACTTCTCTAAAATCTATTAATGCACCAACTGTCCGAAACATCACTGAACCATTTGCCCCACATTCAAGCAACATGTGGGATTAAACAGGCACATATCCCACTGAGACGCTCTCAGTCCCACACCTCTGCCAGTGAAGCTCAGATTAATGTGAAATGTGCAAACACTGATTACGCACAGGCAGAGCGATAAACGTCATCTCTGTTGCCCTTTGCGTCATCCAAATGACCCAACTTCACACAACATTACCAACATGCTTTATCTCCAGAGATGTAGTCTCTTCATGTGACATAAACATTACACCACTGTATGTGATGCAGATCCTGATCCTAGGTACTGTAAACTCACAGCAATGATCCGATACAAGGAATTGTAAGAAAAACTCACTTATCTTTCTTTTTGGAAATAATTTCCTTTGGCAATGTACTGTAAGGCTCAAACTTCACATATCTACCAATGATCATCATCAATCATCCTCAAACATCTCAACACAGTTGGAAAGCAAAGAAAGACAAAGAGGCTTAAAACACTCAAAGAGACCGTAGAGATGAAAAGTTTAGCTTAATAAGATATTTTCGAAAAGAAGAATTAAAAGACAAAAAAGTCACCTGGGAGCCGAGAGGTGTACTTTACTGACCACTTCCTCGCTGAAGTCAAAGTGCCCAGCCCTGCACTTAGGGGATCTCCGTGGCATTTTTATCTCTCTTTCACCTACTCCGGTCTCATCAGGCAACAAAAAGCACTGATACTGTGGCTGCTCGCTCGCTCACACACACACACACACACACACACACACACCACGCTGACAGACCCGGGTCCTGTGCAGTATGAGGCCACGTGCTGAAATAACGTAGGCTTGGCCGACTCTAACAGGCAGATCTAGGCTGGAGCACTCGCAGTTGCTCTGTTTATCTGACTGCCTGTCCTCTTCCCCTCTATATTAAACCACTGCAGATTAGTCAGTGCGTTCATAATCCCAATCGCTCTTCGATTGGCTACCTATGATGTCCTATGAATGCATTGGAAAATCCAGATTTTAATTTATTTGTCAACTTTGAAATTGTCTTCGGTGTATTATATATAATGGTATAATAATAAGTATCAATAAGTATTATTGTCATTTACCAAGGAATACAATAATCTGTTTGCATAACCTGTGGCTTTCAGGTCACATCTACTTAAGATCACAATCATCACAATTTCAGACAAAGAAATTGACCTTTTCAACTTTGAAAATGATCAAGCCAAATCTCAGAAGGTTGATGTTTCTTCTATTAAGAATTGAAACAGCATTATCAGGAACACAAGAGAGTACAGCGAGACCACAGACTGTTAGTAGGGTAGAGGTGTGTGGGACAAGGTTTCCAAGATGTTGTCGAGAGATAAAACAGTCCAACATGGTCGCCAAAAACATTCAAAGAGATGCAAGAATCATTCTAGCTCAGGGTAGAAGCTTTCAGTGACGAATGTCTTAATTTACGAACGGGACTTCACTTCTTTGTCAGACTGCCATCCTTATAAAATGACCTAAATAACAAAAAATGGTGGTTCTGGCAGAAGACAGTGTATAATAATTCAGTGTTAATGTAACACCATGCCAGTGTTTATATATTGTATATTCACATCAGTTGAGTTCATTTATCTCCAGTGGTAACACCATAACAAATGGTGACATTTGGAAGAGAAGAACCAGAACCTCCCTTTATCATCTAAGTGCAGACGGAGGAAAAAGGAGAAAAAAAACAAGACCACTGCTCTATAGTAAATGTTTAAAAACTCCCAACTGCACACACCAGACCCAGGGAATAAAGCGACAGAGGACCTTGGCTCCACACACACCTCCTGTGTCAGTAATGCTATTATTAGTTTAAATTGGTTGATACCAGCTTATGTAAGCACACTTGTTATTTTGAGGAAAAAAGAGGTGATTGGAGTTTGATATAAAACTATGAAGAAATGGATTGTTTTGTATAATTGTTAAACAGCTGCACATTGTGACCAATGACGTGATCGGAAGGGTTAAAAATCTCGATGTTGAGTAAAGCAAATCCCAACATTTCAACAACAGAAACATTTTATGATGAAATAATGTGATCATCTTTCACACATTTCAACACATAAAGGAGAGTACAACTGTTACGGCGTGTTCCCAGAAAGCAGCACAAGATTCGGTATGAGATTTTGTCTTCATTTGAAAAAATTCCAATCTATTATAAACGTACTACTGCTGCTCCTGAGTAAACTATACATCATCTATTGTATATCTGTTCATCCTGGAAAAGGATTCCTCCTCTGCTGCATTTCCAAAGATTTTGTCTTTCTTTTTCTTTGTCTTTAGAGTTTGTTATCTGAAGGTTTTAAAGCTTGAGCATGTTGAATATTGTATGAATTATAAATCCTCTGAGATAAACATCTTGGCTCTATAAATACACTTGACTTAAGATATGCGGGAAACTGCAGACAATTATCATCGGCAAACTCCTCATATGTTATTGGCGCCATCTGTTTCCAGTTTTTTACATGCCAATTAATCTCTTTGATAAATGACTCTCCTGAACTCTAGCTCACCCTGGAGCAGAGACGTTTCTGGCAACTTGAAAAAAACTACTGCTAAATAAGGGTCTGTGTGAGTTAATACATACGTCTCAGTAACCATGCACCTGTGTGTCTGTTTCAAAATTGTATTTATTTATTGCATTTTTAGAGAGCCAAACAGTGAAACAACACTTCTCTTTCTTTCCCGCTCACACAACACACCGACTAAACGCTTACCAGTTATTCCCAACGGTGAAGCGCCTGTATCGACGGAGATGCTTGTTTACCGTCTACTTGCGAAAGCGTCTCGGTGAGCTGTGTGGTGACAATGTTTGGCCAGAATTAACAGCTTGAGCACCGCATGAGTCTGCCTGGCCCAACCTGAGCTCCCTGTTCTCTCAGCTGACTTCATGCAGCTGTGTTAACTTACAACCAAATCTGAGGCAAGGCGTTTCCTTCCGTTTAAAAGCCACAGCCTTCCAAATAAATCGTTGAAATAACACGGTTTGAAAAACTAAAAAAGAATAAGGCGTTATTGTACTGTAATCAGATGCCAAAAAGACATATTGAAGAAAAAGATTTATCCTGAGGTCAAATTCACGATACTGTGCTTTCAATTTTTCCTCAAATACTCTATTACTCAAATACTCACTATATGACTGAGTTTATGATGAACTTGTTTGGAAGAAATATTTTTGGACACCCACTCCCCGCATAAATAATGCAAATCAAAATCCAAAACTACATCAATAAGGCTGATCATAACAGCTGGAAAATAACACTAAAAGCCATGAAGCGTGCAATAAACAGAGCAAAGGTTTTCCAGCTCCTGACCTTTAATCCAGAAAAATGCAACTCATGCGTATAAAAAGGCAGTAGAGCAGAGTTTGAGAGTTATAGAGATGAGAGCAACTGACAATACATCTCTGAAGGGAGCCCATAATAACATGTGGTTCAGTGGGGGGAGGCAGAGAGGTTCAAACAAAAGATGGTTTATGTGGCAAATTGCCATTCAATAAAGTGAAGTAGTGGCTATCATAAAATCCAAATACATTAATTCTACCATGGAAACAGCCCAGTGTATTCTGCCCCAGAGGTAGACACAACAACAACAACAACAACAACAACAACAACAACAACAACAACAGTGTATTCAGTTAAATGACTGCCAACATTTTGTACCGTCTGATGCCTTAAAAATGAACAACATTTGTTCTTTTCTGGGGCACAAGGTCACAGTTATGATTGGAAGAAAAAACTTAAAGTAAGAAAGGGAGGTGTTGAAAACACTGAGATGAACCACAATAAAAATTGAAATGCCAACGTTGCTGCTCATTTAAAAATCTAATGTTGGAGGTAGATGGGAGAAAACTCCAGCCTCCCAGTGTTACCAAACATACAACTCATTTAGGAAAGAATATGAACAAAAAGCTGAGATCGGCAGAAAAATAGCAAATGACCATGAAATGTTATTATATCAGAAAACAAATGAATATATAATATGAATGATATGCAACATTGTGACGCTACTTCTATAAGCAAACTGCACCATAAACCTTGTATCTGTGAGACAGTCGTCTTTCATTTGTTTTGCTGAGCCTTACCTGTCAGGGTCCGCCTGTGTGATGTCGATGCGGGGCAGAGAAGAGATGGGCAGACTGGAGGGTCTGGTCCAGGCTACTGGGTCCTCCTCAGGTGTAAGCGACCTCACCCTCTCCCTCCCCCTCTCCACCTGGCGCCATGACAATGGAGGCAGCTGCAGGTTGCCAGAAAACCGCCTGTGGACTTTGCACACTTCTACCCCCAGTGTGCTGCTGATGGAAAATTGCCCCACAGAAGGCTCCTTCAAAAAAGACAATTTCATGATTAAGATGATGCAGATTTCCCTCTGATACGCTTTGTGGTGAATACACATGGGAAAAAAATACGGGGGACATTTTTGTGCTAGTGACACATAGTTTTCCATAAAAGAACATACTCAATAGAGAAAGAGCCAAAAGTCAAAGCAATGAAAAGGAAACTAATAAAATAAATTAAAAAAATGACGTAATGCATAATATAAAGGATTTGGGGATAAATAAAAGGAAAGATTTGTGAAACCAAAGTCTGTTCAAGGTGGAGCATTCCAGTCAATGATACCAGATAGTTTGAAGAATAACTAGATATCATAAATATATCATATTGTAATTGTTATTTTGCTGAGTCAAATCTGAATGCAACGTAACCAGTAACCTTTTTCTCTGTCACGTAAATGTAGAAGTACAATGTTTTCTTCTGAAGTACACAGTAAGAACTACAAAGCTGAGTTGCTTATTGCTTAAGCTCGGTTGTTGTTTGTGTGAGCGAGTCTTGAGAAAGTTGCAAGTATCTGAATGGGCATGTTTTGAACGGCACTGTACTCGTTCTTGATTTAACAAAGTGCCGTTCCGTATACTGCCTACGTTTATGTTTTTATGCTCTTCACAGCAAAGACCAAATTGAACCGTTTGAGCAAGGCTTATTTCAGGCCAAGTGACATATTTATTAAGCAGTGCTGAATATAAATTGTGTGTTTAATGCGGCGGGTCGAGTGTGAAGGTTTCGGTAAGGAGCCCTGGGTGCTTCACGGTAATGACGGGTTGTAAACAAACCCGGGCACTGAGGAAACAGAGGCAGTCTGCCAAGCTCATTCTGCATACATCACTTTCCACTTTATGTTTACCGCCTGAGTGTAAATGAGACCCGCCGACAGGCTTCAAATGAACAAGGGGGTTGGGGAGGCACGATGGTGCCGAGGGGGGAATGGAGGATCGAGGAATTCCTAGAACATGGCTTTGGAAAACAAAACATTTTGTGTGCCGGGCGAAGTAGACCAGACAAAGAAGATGAGTGTGAGAAAACAAGATTGACAGAAGAAAGAAGAAACTTGTCAAGATCGAGTCTGCACATGGTCAAATACTAATATGGGAACATCTAAAATGTTGGCAGATTGTTGTTTATTTAAAACAAATAACTATCTTGACTTTTTAAAGAACATAGCAGGACATTTTACATTTATAAAAGTGTTCTATATAGTAGACACACTACGTTATGATGATAGCATTTCTGTCCTGCATTTTCTTATTAATCATCGATCAACATATACACCAGGAATGATATATCTGTAATGCCCTAATATTGGCGGATATGTGGCATATATATATTGGTCTAGCTCTACTAGGGACCAAGGTTACAGATTATTTTCATAACAGATTAATCTATTTATCAGTTCCTGAAATTATTATTATTCCTTATAAGTATGTCCTGAGGCAATGCTTTCAAAAGGCATGATTTTCCAACCAACAGTCCAAAGCCCAAAGATATTTGTTGGAGCCATAATGGTGTTTGTTGTTTGAGGGAAACACAGGGTGGATGGGGACATGCAGTTCCTGCATTTGAACACAGGGTGGCACATTAACTTCAAAAGGGCATATAGGTAAGTGCCAGGTATTGGGAACAGGCGTGTGTGGATGGGAAGCACAATAGTTTTTGACCATGGTCGAGCCAGCTTCTCGTCCTTTTTGGCTAAGATCAAGTGTTGTATCCTGTCTCGTGGTATCTTGTGCTGTGACCAACATGTAAGGTGATTTTATGCTATGGTGTCACGGATTAAATGTATCGAAAAAGACAGTGCTGGAATGGACAGTGGATTTGTATGTGGCAAGAACACGTGTCCGAACATGTTCTCCCGTTCAACCCACCGTGGCTCTAAGACTTAAATTGGTTAAGGTTAGAGCCTCTACAGCAGGGGTGTCGAAACTACAGCCTGCCTGCAGCAAGTTCTAGAAATATAATGGAGAGAAAGTCAGGCAAATGGCAATCGTATTTTTGCCGTCCAAACAAAACACAAGAAAAGGCCTCACTGACGGCTACGAGGTCGCTCAGACGGAGACTTCATAACACAGAGCCTCGCTAAAGTCAGGAATAATGTGCCCGGAAAAGATGCCGCAAATCAACAACGTGAGCAAGTCCAGAAAACAAAGAATTGTCAGCTAACTTAAAGCATCAGGTGTCAGATAAAGCTTGTGCTCGTGCTTTTGCGTGTGATGAGAGCACAGACGCCGCTTAGCTGTTATTATTTTGTGGGGAATTTACGATAACTCTGAGGTCGCTGCTCCGTGTTGCAGCGGATTTATTCCCTGAGGCCAGAAATTGACCAGTTTTTGAAAGAGAAGGACCGACCTCGTCATGAACTGAGTGACCCTCTATGGTTGGCAGGCTTCACATTTCTAGTCGATCTTACTCATCATCTCAAAACACTGAACAAGAGCCTGCAAGGCAAAGAGCGGGTAGCACCACAACACCACACACACATGAAAGCATGCTGTGTGAAGCTCCTTCTCTTTGAGACACAACTACACAACTTCAATGTTGCGCACTTCCCCACGCTGTCTGAAATCAGAGCACCTTTTCCAGAGGCCGACCTTTCTGCTAAAATAGGGAAATATGTGTCTGTCATCACATCTCATGACAGAATTCAGTGAGTGCTTCCAAGATTTGTTCTGCCATTGAGAAAGAAATCAAGCTGTGGGAGAAGTGGAAGAGAGTCTGCAACTAGAACTGATGGAGATGCAGTGTGATGATTCTCTGAAGAACCAGCATCAGCTTCTCTCCCTACTTATATATATATATATATATATATATATATATATATATATATATATATAATATATGTAACAAGTGTATACGTGTGTATACAGCAGATTTATATATATATATACATATACATATATATATATATATATATATATATACATATACATATATATATATATATTGTGCTCAGGTTAGGGTTACATATATATATATATATATATATATAAAGCAGGGCAAGCAGCATCGAACAAAGCCTTGTAAAAAGTGAAAAGGTCCTTTGTGAAAGCACTTGCACATCTGTCTTGTTGAGGTGTACCTAAGTTGCATCTCTTTAAGGGCTGCCAGCACTGTCATCTGATCCCATTAAAATGTCCTCTTTATTGCATCAAGAAAAGTACAGCGTTTCATGTCCAAATTGGCTCTTCGGTGAAAACAGAGAATGGAAAATTACATGAGAAATAACGGTTAAAAGGAAAAATGCTAAAATTAAAATTAACAAGGGAGTGAATGAAGTGAGACTGAGTGATGTTCCATGAGAGCCTGCAGCGATCTAATAATTATAGGGAGAGAAGACAACAGACAGAAAGAGGAAGACAGCCCACCTCCTCTTTTCAGTGGAAGTGACAAACAGGGTGCATCACAAGTCTCTTAATTGTGTCCCTGTGTCCCTCACTTGCGTCTTTTCTTTGCGTCCTAGTCCCTCCCACCAGAGATGCATGGAGACGTAAGGAAACCATGCGAGGAGAGAGGACACAAGGAAATATGTTTTCAGAGACATGAGACGTCCTTTCCTCTGAAGCGTCACTTGAAGCAACATCTGTTTCTGATGACTGCGGCCGCTGATCACATCTGGATCAATCAGCTGTCAGTCGGCTTTAACAGAAACAACAATTAAGAGACTTGGGATGCACCCACATTATTCACTGTGACGCGCCATTTAGGAAGCAAAAAAACAACATGAATGAAAGTAAAGTGAATAATGTGGAGCGGGGACAGAGAGTTTGTGAATGAGAGAAGGGAAGACAGAGTGAAGAGTAGCAGCTGATTGTCTATAAACACAGCTCTGCTGACTCCTCCACCCCTTGTAGGAAATGCAATTTGTCTGATTTATTGTCCCTATCCCAGGAAAAAGCGTGCAAATTAAATCGGGCAAAACATGAATCCAACGACTCTGTTCTGTGACCGCTTCGTCTTACACAATCACTCCTCTCAAACAAACTTTACAATCAGAGATCTAGATAGTCTCTTGTCAATATCGTATCACTGTAACTTTCAATATCAAATGATTTATCAATTGCGTATTGATTACGCCTTTGACATCTGGACATTTAATTCAAGTTCCTCAATGATCCCACGCCTGGGGACCAAATAGCACTTGAAAGAAGAAATACTGCTGATTCACTTTGAGTGTACGCCTGAATATAAACCAGGACAAGGATAAGGATGTTGATAATTTTAGAATTCAAAACAGTACATGTAGAAACCTGGATGCATCAGATGTACCGGAACATGGTCATAAAAGGACAGGAACAGGAGATGAAAGGTACAACAATGAGTCTGAAACGAAGGTTGTGTATCTCCAATGTCAAACACAGGCAGAGTGGGTGTTTTTCTCGGTGAAGATGAAAGGCCTCTCTTGGCCGCTGTGTCTAAACAACTCCAGTGTTCTCTGGGATACTTCCAAAAAGCCTTTTTGAAGAAGGTGGTATAAATGAGACGGCGCTAGCAGTGACGGTCTAACAGCACGGCTTGATGCGGTGCCGAAATTATGGAATCTAGGAGTCAAAACAGGACTGAACGGTGGGAGATGGACACTCAAGGTTGAGGTGTTGAATAGCAGATGTCTATACAGAATTATATTAGACTTTTCTTGAAAATTAGCTTATAATATAATAATATAATATAATGTAACTACTACTTCATTAATATTTACATCTTGAACTATGTAACACAAACCTTTCGTTGCTTTTTAGCGTGTCTGCTTTCAGATTTCGATTATTTGTTGATATGAATAAAATATATCTTAATGTCAGACATTGAATGCCTTACATTGATAGAAATATGCCCAGGACTTAATTGTTCTATCTTGTTTGTTTTTCATTAAAAAATATTACAATAAAAAATATTACAATAAACAAAACAAATAATAAATTGAATGCTGACATATAAACAGGTACTGTTATTCTCTGGTGCTATTACAGTGCCTCACATATCTTTAGGTTTGGGATGTACTGAGTAGCATTAAGTAGCATGTTGAAAATAGTATTACTATCTATGACACTGAAATAGGGGAACATTTTAAACATTAAATAAGCCGGCTCACGCATTCCTGCCAGTAGATTGTAATAAGCATTTTCAGGTGCTGTTAATTAAAGGTTTTCATTTTGAAAAATGTGCCATTACCGAAATCACAACTGGTATGCAAGTAAAAATGACCTTGAGTCATTCATGATGTTAATAGCAATTATGCTGAATTAAGTTATGCATTT
Organism: Taurulus bubalis; assembly: GCF_910589615.1. Taxonomy (NCBI): domain Eukaryota; kingdom Metazoa; phylum Chordata; class Actinopteri; order Perciformes; family Cottidae; genus Taurulus; species Taurulus bubalis. The sequence goes on from NC_136589.1 coordinate 28,738,040, forward strand.
CCTGAAAAATAACTCCATTATATGTTTTACTATTATTTTTCATTATCATAAATATTCAGTAACTAGTCGTGAATTACAGGGGGGTTGAAGGGTGATGGAGGTCAGTCACAGCAGGAAAACTTTCATCATCCAGGATGCAGCTTGGCCTCTGAGCTCCTGTTGGACAACATCAGCGTGAATGATCTGGCTGGCTGTCCAGTCGTAAACACCGGTGGCGTAGAGGAGAAACAGATGGGCCTCTCTGTCAGATCTCCGTCCTTCCTCATCTTATCCATGTTTCCACTCAGTCCATGCCCCAAATGTCTCCTGGTGTGAACTGTCTTCTAACACCTTTCCTCCTCTTCCCGGTCTGTGTCCTTCTAAACTCTGCATCACTCCCCAACTCTCTGTCTCTATGATCTTCTAAAAATCACTCTCACAAAACACACTTTACCTCTCCCCCTGTCTCTGTTATAACACACACACGCACACACAAATCTCACTCTCTGCAGCGTGTCCTGCTGGATAGCGATCTGTTGTGTACAGTACAGTCATCTGTTTATGAGTCACCGACATACTACACCTTGCCGCCTTCGTGTATTCCCACTAGAGCTCACTGTGTCTTTGTTCGGGTGGAAACGAAAGGAAGGCAAACACAATCTACAGCAACTGTGCAAACTGCAGAATTAGGCTCTAAACTTTCGAAGCGAGATTCAGGATTTCAGATAAAAGGAAATCTCAAGTGGCTGTGTAATGAATGCATAGAGGGATTCATGGTTGCACAAAAGAGTGATTGGGAAAATCAGTACTTACATCGCCTGGTATAACCCCCTGGGCACTCCTGCTTTTCTTCATCCTGAGGGATGTTCAGCCAGATTCTCTCTCTCCCCGTCTCTGATCCGTTCTCCGAAAACGCAGCTCTTCCCTGCTTCACCAGCACGCCTGCACATGGGAGACAGAGAGGAGGGGGAGGGCCATGATAAAGTAACCAGTTCCAAAAGTTATTCTGGCTCCCTCACAGTGGCCATCATGTCTGCAATTGTTGTCAGACTTGTGTTATTATTCCGACTTGGTAATCAACTTCTGAGTCCAGTACTTTGACAAGTCTTCAACGCTGTATTGAATTACAGACTGCATTCTACAACTTTGACAAAAAAGCAGACATTACATGAACTGTGATGAAGTACCTATCCCAGCAGTTTGTACACGCTTATACAAGTGGACATTTACACTGTAAAATGCACACAATGAATGCAGACATACTTTACAGGTAGATAAAACACAGTAAAAGGTATACAAACGAAACTGTATGGTTTTGACTATTAGCTGTGGTTACAGTGTTGTTAGATCATTTATTGTAAACCTAAGACCACTGTGCCCACTGTCAGTAGAGCCCAACATAGCTCGAACATGGCTCTGTAGACTCTGTTCTGAGTTTTTCTATTTAACAAATAGAAGTACCACCTAAATAGTTTTTCTATTTAACAAATAGAAGTACCACCAACCAGTCATGTTGCAGTTCACTTCAATGTCTGTCCAAAATGTTAACACTTTTTCATTTTCCTATTGTGTGAATTTAAGTCGTAATTAGCAAATCAATTTTTGAGTTGAGGGAAAATGTGTTTTGTAAGGTCACAGTGACCCTGACCACTTGAGTGCAAATGTGTGCCAAATTTGAAGAAATTTGCTCAAGGTGTTCCTGAGATATTGCTTCGACGACAATGGATAACCCGAATACAAACTTCTTCAATGTTACATGTCGTCAAACCAAAAACAGCTGTGCCACAACACGACCAGACATTTGATGCCAGTCTGCAGTTCTTAATACTCAGTTGGCTGTGTGGGTAACAGTGTTGTTAAATATAGGCAATTAACTATAGGCTAAAAAACTAAAATAAGTGCAAAAACTAAAATAAACCTGGTATGTATTACTGCATATAATACACTCTGTGGAAATGGTTCTATGAAAAAAAGAGTGATAGAGTGCATGTGTATGTGCCTAAAGGTCTGCTCGTTCAGTCCCGTCTGTCAGCCTGATTTGTATGCTGCAACTGTACACTCATCAATAATAGAAAGACCACAGCTGGGAGAAAATCACCAAAAGGCAGAGATGAATGACTAATCTTTGTGACAGAAATTAATTGATATTGTCCATGTCCCTATTGATCGGCCCCACCTCCCTGTGGTTCTAACCCATCACCCTGTTTTACCAGGCACTGTGCCCTTGTGATGAAGTCAGTGTGCAGTAGCAGTGTGTACTGGTGACGGAGGCTGTTGTTGGTGCTTTCCGGATGCTGCCAAGTCAAGTGCCATGAAAATAGAGTCCTCATTGCACAAACAACCATGTTTTGTTTGTAGCTTTTCAAACAACATATGTACTGTGTGTGCGTCTTCCTGTTACCCTCAGTAATTGTGAAAAAAGAAACATGGGAGGTAAAATGACAGCAGATCACAGAGGGATTAGTTTTTTGAGCATCTGTAATATTCAGCAGCTGGTTCAAATCTGAGCAGGAGATCAAAGTTCTTAATAATGTATGGGTTTGATAGATGTGTCCATTATAGGTTTCACAAGAACACCATTTAAATTATTCATACTTCATGATCCAGAGGTTTCAAGTAGATGTTTAGGATGAGGTGGTTGTTGTGACCATAACAGTAAGAGGAATCGAGTTAGAGCAATGGGCAATTAATTATTGTCGTAGACTTAAGAGTTTTGTATTTCAATGCTATTCATATTTTTTTCTCTCAACACCAAGGCTCCTGTTCTGTCAAATACATGCCTTAACTATGAGTCTCCCCAATAGCACCATTTCAGAAAGTAATTTCCAAGAAAATATTTTTCTTGCCATCATAAAAATTCTGTCATCGTTCCAGTGTATATCATTAACATATTAATATCAGTACTTGTGCCTTTTACATATTTTTGCTCAACGAGTAATTTAAATGCTGGCTTAGATTTAAGATGTATGCATGTGATGTGTGTTCGCTATCTTGTAGGGCTGCAACTAATGTTTTTCATGATCCATTCATCTGTTGACTCAATACATTTATGGTTTTGCTTATAAAATGTAAAGAATTGTGAAATGAAATGGCCATTGGACTTTCTCAGACCCCATGGTGACATCTGCAAATTGCTTGTTTAGCCCAACCAACAGTCAATAGTAAAGTGATAACGATGAAAACAGAGAAATTATTGTGTTCGGGGTAGCTGGATATGGCAAGTTTTGGTCATTTTTGCTGAATTAAACAATCCACATCATCGTCTGTCAATTGAATAATGAATGAAAGACCAAATAATTTCAGAGTCTATTTTATCTCTTGCAGCACACTGTTTGGCGATACATATTGCAGCACTGATATGGTACACTTGGCTTACTAAGGGCTGGCATTTCATTATGATCTTTTCAGTATGGTCTTTTGTCAGTGTTTGGCCTTGTTTTTTAATAATCTCCTGTGTTTACAAAGTACGTTTTAAACATCGTTTGGAATTTGTTTTTTAGGGACAACTGACGGCACATGGTTGAGCCTTTTGAAATCAGTGATCACTCAGCTCATTATCTACAAAAAACCTGCGGCTGCATCCAAGAAAACAATCTTCCCAGTAAGCATATTAAAAGTAATTAAATTAAATGGTTGTTACAAAACTTACTTTTCCCTTGCCATCAGCACTTCGGTGAAAAGGACAGAGCCCTGTGAATACATCCAGGGATGAATGAGCCGGAGACTCTGAAGAGCATTTAACCTAAATCTAAAAGACGTGCACTTCTACATTTCTTAGAGAAACAAGCTTCAAGTAACCTCTCATCTTTGTCAGCCCAGCAATAAGTCATCCCCATTGTGGTTGCCTGTACCTCTAGAAATAATTGATCGTTCACGTAAGCGGGCAATAGAATGCATGGTCACGAGGCAGCACTCGAGATCCAGATTGTAAGGATTTGGCTTGGAGAGCTCTCCAGGGATCATTGTGCTGGGCGTATACCATTGTACTTCATTTACAAAGCAAAGGCCATGGACAAACTTTACTTTAAACATTAAAGCCATTAAACACGGCTGCTTGAAGTTAGAGTTAAGTATGTACGAGTCCAGTGTGTTGTCTGTGGGCACACTTGAGGAAACACAGTAGATTAATTGCATCATCTTCCCCAAGAACACCAGATACAGAGCTTGACAGAAAATCACCGAAATTGACAGAAAAAAAATTAACAACAACTGATTTATCATCTAAGTCATTCATAAATCATAAATGCCGAATGTTTACTGGTCCCAGCTAATTAAATCTGAGTATTTGACATTTAATATTATTGTAAAACAAATTATTGAAGCCGTTATTCCACTTTGTTCAACCATTTTAGAGACCAAATAATGAACTGACGGATAAAAGTGGTTAGTGTGATTAGTGGTTTTGTGTCTAATGGAGTTTGGTTTCTTGCCACAGTACAAAAAATGGACTCTAAAAACTCGCAGGTGTGAATTTTAGTGTGAAAGAGCTAGAGACTCGAGACCGGGTCAGATCCTGGTTTTCCCTGTGTATGCTGCAAGATACATCAACACCAAAATAAGTCAGATTTACTGTTGTAGAAAAAAAAAAAACAACAAAAAAAAGAACATACAGCACGATGCACGTATGTAGACTTTACTTACCCAGTGTTGATGTATTCTGTATAAGAGTACTAAATGGAGAAGTAAGCAGTACTGGTCACGAGACAAGACAGCTGTCGACAACTGCAGCAGACCCTGTTAGTCTGTTGGGCCACATTCATCCAATCAAAACAACACAACACCTGCTGAATAGAGTGGTGCAGAAATGAGTCCTCAAAGAATAGTCCTGCAGAATATACATTATTATTCATGCACTTGCAGTTCCCTTGTCTTTAAGTCCAGGGGGGTTTGCATGGGTTTCTGGTTAGATGCTTCAAATAAGGTCTGTTGTGAACATAAGCTGAAGAGATTTTAAAGTTTGGTTTTACGACATAAACTACATCAGTACATATCCCACTTGTGAATTTTGAAGCTTTCATGTGTCTTAAAAAATGTGGTTGCTAACAAGTGGCTAAATAAGACGACAGATGTTGTCGGGGACAACAACATCACACCGATTAGTCCACCTTTTAAGCCTTGTTGTGTTTATACAGAAGGGAGCTGGTGATGTAATGCAAAGTACCATTACTGTTGGAACTGGGCTCCGATAGTGGGCGAGAAATGTGCAGCCGCCACCAAGCACGAACATCACCGTTTTACATATTTATTCAGTTATCTTATTTATTACTTTCACTTCCTATTTATTTATTTGAGCTTGAAGTTCAGTAGACTTGCGCTTAGGTAACCGTGGTGTATTTTGTTAGCTTTCTACTTCCGGCAATTGCATGTATGCTTCACAAAGTATAAAAGTGTTCATTTGTGATGAATATCTTGCTAAATAACACATGCAATAATCAAATTATAATCCCCAAAACCCATAATCGCATTGGATTTTTGTTGAGGAAACTCATACAATACAAACTTCCAGGTTGGCCAACAAAAAAACATCATCCCTACAGACCTCTTCATCGGGAAGTGTAATTTCAACACCGATGATGGCACTACTGATGGCATCATTTCTCTTTACCAATTTAAACATTGCTTTTCTGGCCCTGTTGCTAAGTGTCCAGATATACTTTGTATACATCTCTTCTCCAAACTCAGATCCTCCACGTAAAAAAAAGCCTTAAACCAGATTTAGACACTGAGCTGAACTTTTGTGACCAAATAAAAGGGATTGAGCAATCTTGTTTGATCACCACAAAAATATATCTAAGATCAAATCGTGACCTTGAAAGAAAAGCTGTGGTTCCGACTGAAAGGACCGAGTGAGTTCAGCTCACTGAGTGGAGATACAGCTCACAGCTCACAGCTCACATTCAACTTTACATTTAGTTCAAAGACCAGACCTCAGTATTCCATCATATTCCTTCTCACTGGAATCATTTTACGTAACATATTGCACTTTCTGTTTAAATGTGATTTCTAATCTTTCAGAAACTTACTCATAGTGCAAATCACACCTAAAACCTCTCCAGATCACTTACTGACTATTATGTGTCTGAAAAGGTAAATTTGATTTAAAGAAAAATATGTGACTCACGGATATGAACAGATGTATCATTGACACTGTATTTTTCTAATTTCTGGAATATCTACATGGATTATTGATCTGATATATAAACAAACATTATGTATAAACTGGTTGCTACTATACTGTATCAGCACGTGGCATTCACAGACTCCCATGTACAACACGCTAACTGTATTCACTGGGTGCAATTTGCTTGTCAGGTCAAGTCTCTTTAGTCCTATCTGCAGATTAGATCAAAACTTAGACAAATCCATTTTAATGTAATTCATACATAACATTAATATTATAACAATCAATATTTAGGCAGCAATGAGTTTTAAGGCAAAAACTATTTTCTAATCTTATCTCTCCTTCCCACACTCTTTGTGTGGGCATGCCCTCCACACTAAGCAGTTGATGCACTTCTTGCAGGTAGACTTGCAATAATAACAACCATAACATAATGTATACATTATAGCTTATTAAAAGTAGTATCTCTACTTCTATGACACAGAGAGGGACAGACAGAGTTAACATAGCAGTTCAAGCAGAGTTCCTCTATTGATCAAAAAGAGATGTATTAACTAAATAGATGCAGATTAATTTCTTAAATAAAGTGTTATTGTATGCAAAATGATTTGTTCTCAGAAGTAAATGTCAACATAATTTCTTATATCATATAATTTAAGTAGAAACCTGTCAAACATCAGCCCAAAGCCATATGAGCTCTATGCAAATGTCAAACAATTGTCCACTTGGATTACTTATTGCTAGCAAATCAAAACAGCCACAATGGAAACTTGGCTTTTTGTATTTGCATTCAGTACAGTGAAGCTGACTCCAGTAGAAAGGAACTTTTGAGACGGGTGAAGGCTGAGTTTGTTGAGGAGGAAGAGAAACAACACACATTTGTGGCAGCTGAAAGATGACGTCAGCGTGGAGGCCACATGCTGGGAACCCACTGCCCTACTGTACAGACACAAAGAGAGAGAGAGAGCGAGAGAGAGAGAGAGAGACACTCTGTGAGTCTGTTGTCACCGAGCCACGTGTCACAAGACCATTTAAGGAGGGTCTGCTGCCATACCATTTGTTTGTCATTTTGCCGTTGCAAATATATCCTCATTAGTCGACTCATGAGTTAGTCAGTTACTCTTTCAAACTGAAAGTACAAACTGTCTTAATTGTGATGTCGCAAATGGCGTTTTATAAAGCTTAGTTTGGGAACAAGGACCACGCCCCGAACACAGCTCATTTTCCCCTAAGTACTTCAGCACAACCAAACCGTTCACTTCCTCTTCGACTCAGTTTCCACATCCCTCCCCCAACCCTGTTATTGTCTTCCTTTTCTCTCTCTCTCTCTCTCTCTCTCTCTCTCTCTCTCTCTCTCTCTCTCTCTCTCTCTTTCTCTCTCTCTCTCTTTGGATTAAAGGAACAACGGGGGACTCCACCAGAGCTTCTGAAGAGACGACCCCCACTCACAAGTCTCCATTCTCCCCATTCCCACCACAACCCAGACCAGCGGCCTCTCATCGCACCCCTCCAACCTTGTTTCCACGATCCTCTACCCTCCTCGTTCCTTCTCCCTTAAACCCTTCATCCCTCGACCCCCATCCCTTATCCTGCATCGCTTCATCCCTCGACCCTATCCCTACATCCCTTCAGCCCACGACCCCCCTTCCTTCCTCCTTCAAACCCCCGCTTCCTAAATCGGACCCTCTCGTTTCATCTCGCAATAAACCATCTGAAACCCATATCGCTATCAGCTCAAATTCATTTAATTGTTGTTTTTTCGTGTTTAATTGCTGTTGCACTTATGTCAAATGACAGAATACATTAATCAACATCAGAAAAAGGTGGACCACCGAGCAGGATCTGCCGGACCAAACACCACCGAAAGAGAAGTCAGGTGACCCAGGGAGGAGAGCCGAGATGGGAGGAGCTAGATTAACCCAGCTAAAACCTAAGGCTTGTCCACTACACAGCCTAATCCTGGCTAATGTCCAGTAAAAGGAAAATAACGTGGATGAAATAAGCCTTCAGGTTAACCCAGTAACAAGAGGTCGGTGACTGTTGTGCCCACATCTTCACAGAGTAGTGGTTTCTGCTATTTGCTATTTGTTTTTTTGTCTTGTTTTTCTTGTGTTGTAAACGGGCTCCAACTGCATTTAACTTTGAATTCTTTTGTTGCATAATGACAATAAATTATCTTTGAATTTTGGGATAATACCCCCTGCCTTAAAAGAAGAATAACTACATCTCTGTTGTGTAATAATTATTTGTTAACACTCCTTTGGTCATGTTTGGCATTCATCAGAGATAATATCATTTTTCCCTTCTTATATTTAGATGAAAGAGGTGAATAAATGTTCAATTAATTATGAGTATTTAGTGCTGTTTAACTGCGCTATGTCAGAGACCAATCAAACCATTTAAAAGATAAAAGAAAGAAAAGATAAATAATTGGTGGGCCAGGACATATGGCAACTGTGACTGTGGATGAGTCACTTGATTGGAGTTGCTGAACAGCCCAATAATTATGAGGGAGTGCCATTATGTCAGATTTAAACACCCACACACACATAAACTAATTACCCCGTTGTATTCAAATCACCCAGTTCACTGTCTGTTCAGCACTTCATCCGTTATCCATTCACAAACCTTGCCATTGTCAGCTACAATGATTAAAGCTTTTCGGGGGAAATTTTAACAAATGACTTGGAGAGTAAGGAGGCAACAGAAGGCTTGGCAGAGTCTGCAGGATTTGGGGCACAGAGGGGGCCTTTGGTGATGTCACCAGTTGGCAACCTCCATGTCAACATGGCTGTAAATCCCTCAGATGACAGCTGAGACAGACATGAATCTGTGTGCAGTTTTGAGAGACTCTTGAGGTTGAAGTGAATCAATCAGTGAATCTGTATCAATATCAATATCACGGTTGCAAGGGCATGCTCCATCTCCTGAATACATATATGCAGCGGTTAAAGTAGGCCGTAACGAACAAAGCCAATAAATCTGATTGGAAATTCATACATAATAATGTCAAGCGAGTTCATTCTTAATGTGCTGCAGCCTGGTGTTCCTTCTAGTAAATGCCATCGAAAAACAAATTAGAAAGTAATGTGGTCCCAGTAATTTTCTCCTGTTGCACCACCTGAACCTTCTGAGAAGCAGCCATTGGAAGCGAGACCAAAGCTAGACGTGAGCTTCGCCCACCGCAGCGATTTCGTGGAATCTGGAATCTGAAGCGTGAAAAAACCTGAGGCCTCTCTCCCTGTGAGAGTAATGGTGATTCTAAGGGGGGGGTGGGCAGTGCCCCCATAATATTAATCCCAGACTCCCTTTACTGTACAATTTTCACCCGACATTTATACCACGAGAGAGGAAAGAGTAATTATTTATGCATGGGCAGTGATGAATAAAACATATGTTAACGTGGAATGAGTATGCTTGTATTTGTTGTTATCTATTGTTGGTCTTCTGGAGAACCAAACATAGGGGATGTGGTATATAACAGTTATATATTTTGTACCCTTAAAATCCCATTTTAAAAATGGTCTACAAACGTGACTCACTGAGTCGGTGTATTGATACTGTGGTGGCAGGGGCGTGGTTGGGCTCAGCTGCAGAGGGTGGTGTGGAAAGTGGCTCAAGGAACAGTGCCGGGAAGAGGCCTAATTGGCCTTAGCTTGAGAAAATTGGGTTTCTCCCTGATTAGCAGGTGGAGGAATGAAGGCGAAAAGAGGTCGGAGCCACAGTCGTGAGACTGGGCAAGTGAGAGCGTAGTCATTTGGGCGTTCAAAAAAACATTTGAGAACCTCCCATACAGTCGTGTGCTGGTCATTGTACGAGGGTACAGATGTTACAAATACTAGAAAGGATCATATTTAATAATGAGCAACATATTGTCCTCCAGACTTACTGTGTTTTATTTTTGTTCAACCAACAGCTCCATAACACATAGAACATTGACATATTCTGCTTGAAAATCAATGAATAAATCGTATACACTACTTAAAGTAAAAAACTGACTCTGACCACAATAATCCCACCCAGACACCATACAAATGTACTCACAGCTGAACCTCTTCTCCTTGGGCTAGTGTTGAAAGGATAGGTGGGAATTCACATCAGCAGACTGTCGACCTGAAAGACAAACAATGTATGTATTACAAATTTCACACATCAAACAAAAAGCAAAAAACAGCCAATAATATCGTCCAGCAGAAATGTGATTGATCAGCAACAAGGACCCCTGACAATATCACAAAAAGGGCAACATATTTCCCTCTGACAAGCATCGCACATGGATGTATTTACACATGATTTCCCAACAGTAAATAAAACATAATTACTTTTGACTAGAGTTGAAGGAAAAGTGTGGAGCTATAATGGTGGAAGCACTGAGACGTGTAAATCCCAGTTCATATTACCATCCAGTGCATACACACACATGCACACAACGCTTTCAGTCTTCACAATCAGCTGTTGATAATCTGTTTTTTTTAAATCACAGTTCCCACGATGACAAACACTCGCCCAGTCTGCAAACCTAACGGCCTAGCACAGACACGGCGCGTATTCATCATTGGAAGCGGAACATCAGTGTTCAGCAACAGAAAAGGCCCTAAAGTAACACCAGTAAAGTAACACCAACAAGCCAGTAAGTGAGTCACCAGTCCGGTAGTCCAAGTCCTTTTGACATGAAACTGGATGTATGTGTTCTGTAGCGAAGAATTTTAAATCATCAGTCAAGTGCAGGACCATTTTAAGATAAATTTAGCTTAAGGCAAAAAAAACATGCAACAAAAAAAAAAGATTGACAAGCAGTTTCTAAAGCCCGAGCACAAATTGGGTTAATTACATGCTCTGTTGTTTCAGCACTGACTGAGAATAAAAGATGAGTTCACGCACCACATGACCGAGACACGACAAAAATGCTATGAACTGGGCTTAAAGGGAAGTGCCCCTCTGAAATCTCTTCCTAAAATGAAACATGATAGTTCCGTTGGCATAATAGAAGAGCTTGTGTGTGATGCCAAACTCATTCACAGCTCAAAAGAAATATTTGAAAAAGAGAAACAATACTCTAGTTTTGTTTATATATAATTATTATGTTTTATAATTGAAATACAGCTTTAATCTGCATTCCGAAGATTGTAATGACCTTTTCAACAATGTTAAGAGCCAGTAGACCTGGAATATAATTGTGGTAGCTGAGACATTCGGATGGTGATGTCCATGAGACCGGGCAAAGATGAACTGCTGTGGTGTGACCAATATTCATAATTTATTCTTACTAACCTCAGTGAAGAAGCTTCATGATTCTGCTGTACCAAATTATGCTTCACACAAACCTACATATGTTGAAACATTTCAAGAAGTTAAACTGAATAATAAATTAGGGTTGAATGTGAATAATAATGTGTTTATGTTCATGAACACACTTTCAAGGAATATTTTTAAAGGCGTTTTCTGACAAGACAAAGACAATGACAAGCTACACATGCCAATCAGTTATTTCAGCTGGATTGATACTTTTGCATGCACATATTTCCGTGTGTATTTTACCTTGCTCCTTTGCAGCAAGCAAGGACTGTTGTGTCACTGGAACAGCAACCGTTTGGTTTCATCCTGAAATGATCTCACTTAAAATACCGTGTGACTCTGCTGTAAAGGCCAAATGGCTTATTGTGGTAGCTTCATGTTCCAGTCACCCACAGTCTCCCCTCTAACACAGAGGTAACTATTGAGTATCTATATTGACTAAAGTCAGACACATTAAGTCCCAACATAAATATGATGTTGATTTCTACTCGTGGGTGGAATAAAGGGCCTAACAAGTGCCATTTGTTTTCCGAATGTCGATGGTGGACCTCATTTAACTCAGACTTCTTTGCTAAATGGACAGTGATTGATTGTATAATGGCATATAAAACGCTCCAGCAATCCCTCCATTTACACAAATATTCACTTTTTTTCCACCGCCCCAAACCTTAATTGTCCCAAACTCAAATATATACTTCGAGCTCAATAAATAATATAATCTCTTCCTCGGGAAAGCCTTTCCCCTTGTCTGACCTCATCACCATCTACACATGTGTGTAGGCTGTTTCCAGAGCAGTACGCCATTCGGTTAGACGTCTTTCAAACTCGACACACCGAGTGAAACTGAACAGGTCGTCTGACAAAAAGAAGATGCCCACAATGCAAAGTCCTGCGAGAGATGAGGAGCCAGCCTACGTACAGACAAGACGCCGACGTGATGGGACTGAATCAAAAGCCTCTTAGTGCAACTCAAGATGCATCATATTTCCTCAATTATAGCACAGCTCAAATGACGGAAACATGCCACCTGAGCGTCGTAAAACATTTTTTTTTGTTAGCAAACCTTGGGAGCAACAACACGTCCATACCCCTGAGTGTAATCTACTTGTAATTTAATATGACACAACTTTAAGATACCGCGCGGGTTGTATGGTGTGTATTCACCTAGTTATTACACAATGAGGTCGATAAAAAAAAAGCTATTAAAAAATAAATTCCCCCTTTTCCCTAAGCGGAACATGGCCGGAACATGGCCGGACGGTCACACGCAGACTTACCGGGGGTTTATCTGCTGTCCCACGCGCTGCCGGGTTTGTGGTAAACCGTGGTCTCCCGTTTCTCTGTCGCGCCTCCGAAGCACGCGCCCCTTTTTATGAGGTTCCATTTGTGCCATTCGCGCTCGTTCCCATTCCCGACCCCGAGAGCGCATCGATTGGCTTTAACACTGACGACGCAAATCTTTCCCTTTACCAATGGCTGCCAGCGCGCACGCCCTCTCTGCCTTCTCACTACTGCCCTGCGTCCATTTGAATCCCTGCCAGATGGAGCACTGTATGGATGTGTCTGCTTCACCAGTTCAATGGAGCTACAACACCCACCCAGTTCTCTGCATTGTATTGACTCCCTGATGCGTTTTAGTTAATTGTCTCTCCAAGCTGTTGTCCTGCTTATGATTTAGTGAGACAAAGTTGAAAGTTTTGAACTGTGTTAGATAAATAGATAGATAGATAGATAGATAGATAGATAGATAGATAGATAGATAGATAGATAGACAGATAGACAGATAGACAGATAGATAGATAGATAGATAGATAGATAGATAGATAGATAGATAGATACTTTATTAATCCCCAAGGAGAAATTTGTTTGTGGCAGGAGCAAGCAAAGTTACATAGAAGACACAAAAATATTAGGTATGAAAAATACTCACAACAAAACAGCAGAAGCCCGTTTTTGTCACTGTGACAAACACATTAAGATCCTGTAAGTCATAATTATGAGATACTATCTCATAAACTTAACTATCTCATAATTTCGATTTACTATCTCATAATTCTGACTTAACTATCTTATAAGATAGTTAAGTCACACTGGTAGAAAACGGGCTTCCATAGAATAGCGTATTAAATTTAAGAAAATTAAACAATAAAGAATGTGCAAAAATGCAAAGTATATGCCGTGTATATTAAGTGTATGTAGTATACTGTATACAGTGAAATAGAAGTATGTACTAGCTAAACAACAAAAGCGGTGCTAGGGCTATCGATGTTGATGTTGATTCAATTGATGGAGGATCTGGCCAGAGGTGACTTATTATCAAGTCTTATAGCAGTGGGCAGGAATGTTCTCCTAGCTCATTAGAGAGCACAGTAGCTGAGAGGGAAGTTACGATACAATGTTACAATTTAAACGAAGATAACAAGAATTATCAGAAGTTTTAAATTAGCTGTTTATTGCAAATGCCATGGTATATTAAAACATCCACAGCATGTATAGGTATCTATATCATATATCTGTCGGTTTATTAGTGTAGTAGCCTATATTACAGTATCACACAACTATGTGCTGTGTTGCATTGGGTTGTGATGTTCTAAACTGTGTTAATCTGTCCTGTGTTTAAGACTGAGCAGTTTTTTTTTTGAATAATCTTGATACCTTTGCTGTTGCCAAGCAACAGCTGTCCTGGAAAAGAGATGAATGGGTGTCCCTGGGCTTTCTTCATCTCCACCCTCACCTTCATATGTTATTCTTCTCAATGTCTCTCTCTCTCCCACGTAGAATAAAAACACAGTTTGACTTCATCACTCACTCAACAGACAATTCCTTTATTCACATTTGAAATATGTAGATGGCTCATCTTGATCCACAGCCAACATGAGGTCCCTTTCTTGCTCTGATGAACCTACAAAAACATCTATAGTTAACTGGCAGCAATTGTCAAGTAACCTAATCTAAAAGAAAAATCACTTTTTTTTTCACAAATAATTTCCCTGTGAAACATGCTCCAGGCTTCAAGAGGCTCCCAAAGGGACTGATATCCAGTCATGACTGCACAATCATAACTGAGTGGAGTTTTAGGGTATCACCTTCAACACCTGATTGCAGCCATAGAAAACATCTCTCATGGTCTTGGGCTTTGACAGGCTTCATGGGGCCGGGATGTGGTGCAGTACAACCCATAACACACATGGTTCTCAATCATGTTTTGGGGGTATTGATATTGCCCGTCTACTAAGCCTTTACTATTTCTGTGGTATAGTAACTCTGCCAGGACGTTCCGTGGCAGAATGGTAACAGCAACACATGTCCACACACCTTGCAGCGATGGTGGGGGCTCAAGTCCAGACTTCTGCAGCGCAATGCCTCTCAGCTTCAAGATACTTCAGGCAATTCAATTATCATTTCTACGTTTCCAGCAAGGCTTTGAAATGCATTTCAGTTGTCAGCATTGTCTTGTTGGTTACTGTGATTTTCTGCAGGACTATAAGTAACTGTGTTTCTACAGTAGATTGTTGGTTACTGTGATTTGTTTTACTATTGCAACTTCATTACTGCGATTTTCTCAGTAACAGTATTCTGCTGTGAAATATATGCTATCATGCCTTTCTTTTTTCAACCTGCAGAGACCAACTTTATATCCTTTAGTCTTAATTATGTCAGCTCATTTCTTAAACTTTACACAACCAAGCATTTCCATGCAAAATCACTTAACTAAACATATGTAACTGAGCTGTACAGCACACATTATCTATTGCACATACACGGTCTTCGTCTTCAGTGCTTTTCACACAGCAGCACTGATACAGCAGCTAACCTCTCTGTGGGATGTTAGTCCATGCATGCTGTTGTCTTTTCCTTGTGAAATGCAATCATGGGAGGCAACAACACAGATTCTCATAGAAATATTCATTCATTTGCAGACAGCGGTGAGGAAATGCACTTGGCTTAACGCGCAAATTGGTGAGGAAGCTTGAGTGCATCCATGACACACGTGAACAAAGAATGAGCGACTCAAGTTGCATGCAGCTGCACGGTTGTTTTCTACCACCTCCTATTCAACCCTGAAAAGAGAATGCTGCCTTGCAGTCTTTTGTTACGCAGCTTATTCACAACAGTAATGTTGTGGATCAAGTATTCAATATTAATGTTTTAGTGTTTGGAAATATCAAAACCGACAGGGAGGCCAACAGATGTGTTTCAGTGAAAATGATGTGCTGTTAGGCAAAACATGGAGCTGTTTTGCACACCACTTATTGAATATTGCAAAATATCTAAATGATTTAGCAGATGCTCACACCAGAGTTCCAGGACCATCAGGCAGGCCTATATATGCTCACAAAGTCTGGCCAGACGGAATTGATCCACACACACTACACCTCTCCTTCTTTCACAGTCTGTGTCTCATGGGAGACCATTACAGAAGTTCGCTACATTCACTGTTGCTGCTGTGCTATATAGTCCACACATATCCATCACAACTACCCAGACAAGCTTTACATAAGTCAGACCTCCATCCACTTCACACACCAGCAATAAACAGCAAGACGGAGTTTGTTTCATTATACAGGGAGTTTTAATCAATGTTAGAAAACAAAATGTAACCAGGAGCTTATAAAATAACCTTTGAGAGCTCCTCAGAACTCGTTAGTGGGAGTATGAGAGTCACAATAGAAAGCTTTCTTTACATGTCAGTTCTGAGATATACAATATAATATTACCCTCGAAAAGCATGAAGGATTAGAAAATCTGAAATTATACAGGACGATAACTAGAATTTGTGTGATCGTCAAGTGGGCTAATCATACAAACGTCATAACCACAGTAAAAGTAAGTTACTGGTAATGATGAAATAAAACATGATTATGTGATAGTGATTTTACTACTACACATTTCAATGGCTTCTGATGAGGATGATGATGAAACCCAAACATCTGACTCAAAACCAAATCACAGTGATATATCTATTATTCAAAATATACACTGGATGAGCTCGCATGCAAAGCCCGTAAAACACATTTACCATTCAACATGTAATAACCATTCACAAATTAATATCATGCCCTTAGTGGCTCAATTGTATGATTTTTTTTGTCATCTGCAAGAATATAAAATGGATATGGGTGCTTCTTCAGGCCTGTTCACACAATACTTGAACATAGAATCTTAGGTGTATGAATTTCACTACACAGTGCTTTCAGATCAAAATCCACAGTTCAAAAGGTGAATATGTTCCATTTTTGCACTCAAAATGATCTTTGGTGAGAATGTAAACAATTGCACCAGAACAAAAAGTAAGGCAGTTTTAATAAGTCAGTTTACATTAAGAAACAGACTTACATTAAGTCTTGTAGCAAAATGAAATCAAACAAAAACACACACACAATCTCCATACAAATATATCTTTACCTGATGAGGAGTCCTAAAACTAGTTAGCTTGGATTAAGATAACTTGCCCTGCCTTCACATTTTAAACAGCAGACAATGCTCATAATAAGCAAACCAAAATTCAGTACAACCAATCCTGCCTTGAACAGAGTTACTCTTTAGGATCCCAATATGATATTGATTAACTGAAGCATAATGAAATAGCAGGCAGCTGCAATAAGCAGGGGGATTTGGGGGTTGAAATAAAGCCGAGACAAGCTGCAATACATGGGTTATGGTGGATAGGTGTCTCTCTGGTTCTAGACATAAGGCACATTAATGGGATACATATTATTGTCTCCAACCCCAACACCGTTTAATATGAAAATTGGCTTGAAACCATGCCCAGTAAATTTGACATTTTTGCAGCATACTATGTACATGAGCATCATCCCCTTTTAATTAAGTGCAGGACACATACGCCCCTCAGTCTGCTGTCTATCCATTCAACTATCCACCTACCCATCCATCTGTCCTTCTGTCTGTCCACTGTCTGAAGGCACTCTACCATTGCTCCCAGCTGAAGTCGTCCCCACCTCCAAACACGACAAAAAAACCAAAGATGGTGAGGAAGATGACAGCATTTCCTGTCATCACCAGACCACAGGCACCCCACTGGATCTGTTGGAGGAAAATATTCATCCAGAATCAGTCCAAAATAAAGTTATAGTCCTTGGTTTTTCACAAAGCAAATAAAAAATGCATTTGAAATATACTAACAATTGATGTGGTGCACAGACATATCTATGCAAACAAATACAAGCCAAGCTAATGATGATGGCTATAAAGAGAGAACTCACTGTGGTATTGCGGGCGAGCACAATGGGAAGCCCAAAAGATGATACCACGATGCCAGTTGTTAAGAAGTAGGCCAGCTCTCTGCATGCATTGCTGGAGGAGTCCGTGTCATCACTGAGGCGTCTGGATATGAAGGTCGGGATG
The DNA here is from genome assembly GCF_910589615.1 of Taurulus bubalis. NCBI lineage: Eukaryota > Metazoa > Chordata > Actinopteri > Perciformes > Cottidae > Taurulus > Taurulus bubalis. Next base: position 28,755,801 of record NC_136589.1, read on the forward strand.
GGGCTCAATATGTAGAAAATCAGGACAAACAACGGCCAGTAGACCCTACAGAAACAGAAATGGAACAGTTAAAAGCAGGTTCCACATTTGATGACATACGATAATGGCACGAGTTTGCAGTTTGTTGGATTACAATTAACATAAAAAAAATATTGTGCCAAAACAAATCACTCGGAAATATTTAACCATTCACAACACATTTCAAAAGGGGCATTGCGAAAACGATGCCCAGTTTACCTATTATGAGAGGTATTACTCTGCCTGTAAAACATTTTTTATAATGTCTTATGTGATTATGTGACTACCCTAAATCTGAAAAAAAATAGCCCAAATTACATCAGAGTTATCTCAGCTTGGTCTCAAGGTTTAAAACCATTTAACAGAAAGCCTGCATTACAGACTGGGAGTATGGAGTTTTATAGGAGTGGGCATTGACTGAAAGACGTTATAACAAATAACTTACCCGTACTGTTCCAATGCACAGCCCAGAAGAAGAAATGTAAGTCCGATGGCTCCAGTGAAGGATAAAGCAACCAGTGCTGAAACAAAAAAAACATCCCATGAACGTCACATTGCGTTACACACTTAATTGCGATGTCCAAAGTTACAATTAGATACAAAACAGAAATCAGCTAACGTTACATTAAGTTTGCAACACTTGCTGTGTAATCTGTGTATGCCAAGTTAACTTTCTACTAGAAATAAATAACAATAACCGATAATTTAAAACAGGTGGACAACTTAACAACGGAACTAACGTTGTAGCTTAACACATCTACATGTTCTTGGGCAGTGTTGCATTGATAGCTTTCGTAATTAATGAGCACCATTGTTTCAAAAATATAGACTACACACACAACGTTTTTGAGGCATTAACGTCTGCGTAACTACATTAACGTAAATCTCAGCTGTCGACTGACTCATGACGACCAGAATACAATACCTTTAATTCCGGCCATTGCGATAAATGTGTGAAACTATCTGTTTGACTTTTGATCTTCTTCTTTGTGTTTTGTTTATGTGTTCAGGCTCTCCTTTCTTTCTTGGTAAACGCACTTCCTGCTTCCTCCATCGGGTTTTCCTTCGTCGTCAGGTGACTGTCTTAAAGCGACAGTAGCAGTCAGCCGAGGATTTAAACAGCATTGCCTACCGTGCACTGAACATGCAGACACACCTGAACGCCACAGGTGCTGCCGACTCCTCGTCTCCCATCATTAGCCGCTTGCATGTCCATTAATCAAATGTTCCTGTCAATCAAATATAGTTTTCTCCCATGATTGTTGCAACCCCTTATGGTGAGGAGCGGGGACCATGCAGCACCGTTCGTAGGGGCTTGGTTAACACCCACGTGATATCCGTGGTGTAAATTCCATACTGCATTTAAATTAGCATATGACCAGGCTGTATAAGACGTAACGTACCACCCAGCAAACTGCAAATGCAACCATACTGGAAGTGTAGCGATCCTTATATGCAAGGCTGCCTGCCAAACGTAAACATATGAACACAAACTCTCGTAAACCGAGACAGATGTATAGAAGGTGAAATGGTGTCTTTCATAATTCCATAATTTCCCCCTTTTCAGGGCCCTTGTATTAAGCATGCTGGCCCGTTGTCACACTGGGACACTTGAATCGAACATAATCATCACTATTAATGCCATTTGTAAGTCAAAAAGTCTGCAGTAAAGAAGGCATATCTCAATTTCGCTAACTGCATACACATGTATGATTCAGATGAACCAGAGTTAAACTCATTGTCGGCCTTTGGTTGTGTTTCAGTTGCATTGTAATATGGAGATGAAACCAGGAGGTACAGTGCTTCAAAGGGCATGTGTGATCACAGAGCTGGACCAGATGTCAGCGGACTGATGCTGTTGCTCTCCAGATGCATATTGTGTAGCCACCGAAGCTGGATACGTCTCTTTTAAATGGTTCCCTATGACAGCTTAAATGTCTCCTGCAAAAAATAAGAGATAGTTAAAGTAATGAACTACACTCCTCAAGGGACTGAAAGGTAATTCTGTTTATCTCTATTACCACGATATTCTCATGTTGCTTTGCTGTTGTTCTTTGTAATTTTCAGAACAGTCACTCCTGATATGGAAAGATGTTTTTGTGGCAATGCTTGAGCGAGCAGACTTGTCACTCATCCTCCAGCACCACACACCTGACTGCAATTTCAGGTTGTTATTTGCTAATAGGTTCCTAATTCCTAATTTCCCTGCATGAAAAGGAGTACAGATGATCCAAAGAATAATTGCAGGCTTCATGATAGGAAACAACCAGTTCTTTAATTTGGAAATGAGCACTGGGAGCATGTAGAAATGTGAGAAACTGTATGTTACTTTCTTATTTTCTTCAAAATCAACCTCTCAAAAATCTTCTGTACTACTTTACACAAAACCATGAAGCTCATATCCGGAGCGTGCACAGCCAGAATGATGTGAGAAAATGCAGTCATATTCAGAATTTCACAAAGGAAGTGAAACTGCGGTCAGGGCCATATTCATGATTAGTCATGATTAGCTGTTTGGATCACTAAGAATACAACTGGTTTTGAAACCATGCTGCTTTTGGCCAGTGACTCATTGAATTTAATTACAATATTGAAAAAAATCACAGATAACCCAAGTGAAATTTAAATATATACGTAAAAGACACAAAGATCACAAATGGCCCAAAAATAAAAAGCAGTTTAATGTCGAACAGAGGAAAACACTGAATATATTTTAGCCTAAAATGCAAACTGCTGCATGTTGTGCAGCTACACTTGGAATTGAAGCTCAGTTTATACAAAAGTCTGGAAAGAAAAACAAAGAGGGCATTAGTTTAGTGATGATGGAGTAACAAATGGGAGGAATCATGTGATGACTGATGGGCCACTTCGACCCGTCCTGAGATGGAGCTGCGAAATCTTCAGAGCGATGGTTGCCAGGGGTGCCAGCATCACCTATCCCAAACAAGAATGATATGGTTAGAGACACGTGCACCTGGCTGCCATATGCCACCGATGCATTTCCTCATTAATATTTACCCATGAGCAGGACAGAGTTGCAGATGCTACTTTTAAAAGCATAGCTTTGAAAGATACCAATTACTTCACACTGGAAGAAGTTGAACTACAGGAAAGTTACCCAAGGGGGAAATCTAGTTTGGTTAATGGTTCTCAAATGGGGGTACGTGAAGGCACTCCAGGGGTACGCAAGATTTAAAAAATATATATTTTGAATGCTTTGCACACTTTTTTGACTGCTATTTGCTCTGATATGTCAACCTTTTTTTCCTGTTCGCCACATAGCACTACACCTCATGAGATATGTTTCATGCAAATCATAACACTTTATGTTTGTTAGTATAGTGGACTATTTGGCCAAATGCTATATCCTTTATTGATCCCACAGTGGGGAAATTATTCTCTGCATTTTACCCATCCTTAGTAATTAAGGAACAGTGTGCTGCTGTGAGGCGGCTGGGGAGGAACTGGGGGTTCAGTGTCTCAAGGACACTTCAACATGCAGACTGTGGGGAGACCAGGGATTGAACCGGCTACCTTGTGCTTTCAGGACGACCACTCTCCGCATGAGCTACAGCCGCCATAAATTAGTCCTGAAATAATTTTAAATGAGATGTTTTACCTGTGTGTCTTCTAAGATTTGCTCCTTTTCGTAGCTGTCGATGTAGATTCGAACGGTCGCCACATCACAACCTGTCCCACTGAGTCTGTAGATGATTCGAGAACCATCAGAGAAGATAATCCGCAGACCCTGCAGTGAAAACAGCTCAGTGAAACTTTACAGCTGAGTAGCTCCAGAACGCAGTGACCACTGGTTACATCCAATAACTGTACACATAACAACGTTATAACTAAATGAATATGACTCAGTGTGTCATACCGTCATACCTGGTTCCTGGAGATGGTGCTGTCTACCGGGTCTGTGTACTCAAAGTTGTCTGCTTTTTCCACTTGGTAGATTTTGTCTTCCACAGCAAATCTCTGCTTCACAAAGGACTTGTCGACAATCATAATCTCCAAATCCTCCATCATCTCACAGGCTGCATCTATGTCTACGTTATCGTAGTCATATCTGGACAAAAACACAACAACTATTAACTATAAAAGTGCTTTATTGTTGCACGTTTGTATTGTACTATTTTGATGAAGAGGGTGAAAACAGCAACATTTTAGAGTAAATCAATCAAACTTTTTTGCCGCAATACCGTCCAAATGTATATTTATTTGTGAATTTCTCGTAATTCAGCAGGCAATATTTGTAAGACACCAGAATGGTTGTAATTATTTAATTTAATGTGATCCAATGGGCAGATATCATAAGGCTTTAGGTCATGATATATATGGTTGCAGTATATGTCCATAAAGGCAAATTAAGAATTTAGGAAAGGGCTGACAGCATCATGTTGTATTTTCATTTACTAGATAGACAGTTCAGGACTTGAAAGAATATGTAATGGCATATATGTTCCACTAGATGTCAGTAATGTTATTATATATCTTCTTAACATGTATCTGTATAATCAGTCCATTCTCCATCTTAATCAAATCAACAATGTACATTATGTCTACTTAGACAACACCATTGATTGTCTGTGCTTTGGTGGCTCTGATGGTTGGTGGAGTACAACTCTGAATGCACACAAATAAAGATCACAAATGCATCGACATCTCACCTGGTAAAGTAGTTCCTTCCGTATTTCAGCCAATGGTCCTTAAGGATATCCTCCACACTCTGCTTTCTAGTGGCCAGGATGGACAGCCATGCCAGCACAGACCAAAGCCCGTCCTTCTCACGGATATGGTCTCCACCTGAAAGAGGATATGTGATTAGGTCTACCGTGCACAGAAAAGAAAAGCATGATAATTAAACTAGTAAAAATACTAAGTTAATTCAAATGTTTTGATCTAATAACTTGCTGAATCAATACAGTACCTGTACCAAAGCTTTCTTCCCCACACAAAGACAGTCTGCCTGCATCCATTAGGTTCCCAAAGTATTTCCACCCAGTGGGAGTTTCATAGAGCTCTATTTGTGTTGCCTTGGCTACTCTGCAGGAAATACATTAAAAGAGTACAGTGAACCTTTGACACAATAAAAATAATTTACCATTGTAATCATGAATGTGTACTTTTGCATGTTAAATGAAATGATTTGATCTTATTCTAGTCTAGTTGTGCCAAAAGTATTGTAAGTTGAAAATCACTGTTCCATCAGCTGTGACAGTGATGTGAAACTAGTCTGGCTGTATTTTTACCTGTCTAAGGCTGCACTTGTGGGCATGCTGCGGGCGAAGCCTCTCACCCCTGTATGTTGGAAGTATGGGATGCAGAAGATGTTGTCAGCGATAACAGCCACAGAGTCCGGTGGGGTGACGAAGAAGCCATGTTTACCGAGGATCATGTTACGGTCCTAGAAAGCCAGACAGACACGGGTGAAAGGTTATGTTTATTGTATTTCAGAAAATCAAAAGAAAGAGACAAGTAATAGGACACGAACCCCATCACCATCAAATGCTGCACCAAAATCATACTGTCCATCTCTCATGCTGTCAACCAGATCTGCAGCATAGGTGAGGTTAGGATCTGGGTGATGACCCCCAAAATCCTCCAACGGAACACAGTTGATAGCAGAATTGCCAGGGCAGCCCAGCTCCTCACAGAGGATCCTCGTCACATACGGTCCTACCACTGGGAAGACCACAGAGGCAGTGATGAGAGAAGACTGCTATGACGACAATACGCTACTGAAGTACAACATTGTTTTGCACAAAGTGGCACTTTTAGCATTCTAAAACAACAAAGTAAATATTAAGCTACCGCCACAAGCTGGTGCTTAGCTTTGTACAAAGATAGGAATCAGGGAAACAGCTTGGCTCTGCCCGAAGGTAACACGATCTGACTGTCATCACAAATGAGTTATAACTTGTTAATTAATAGTGGAGCTATGTTTTGAGAGTGAATGAGATGGAGAGAAAGTCATGGGTCACAATGATAGAAGTGTGCCATCACGTCAAAATGTTTACCCTATTAATAACTATACTCATGACTTCCTATGAAGGGGTGGCGAGGGGGATGTGCAGACTGTTCACCCATTAGATTCAGTTTCAGTGTTTGGGGACGCTCCTAAATAGCTTTAGTAACATGATCATTATGAATCATTCCAAAGTCAACAGTTCCTATAACCCCATTCCACTTGTCCAGCGATATTTCAAAGCCTATAAGAACACTTGTTTATTGATGTTTTAAAATGATAAAAAAAACTATATAATATGTATCTGTATGTATACAGTATATACATACAGATATATATATGTATGCATGTATATATATATACATACACATGCATACATATATATATATATATATATATATATATATATATATTTATATACACTTGTTTATTGATGTTTTAAAATGATCAAAAAGCTAACAATATTTATATGTATATATGCAGTATATACATACAGATATATATAAATACATGCATATATTTATATATACACTTGTTTATTGATGTTTTAAAATGATTAAAAAACTAATAATATGTATATACAGTACATATATATATATATATATATATATATATATATATATATATATATATATATATATATATATATATATATATAAATATCCTGTATGTATTTACATTATATATTTACATAATTCATAAGCACTTGTGTCAATAGAGAAACAATGCACTAGCTGTGTAGATGTTCTGACGGCTGGTGCATCATATTTGACCATGAGCAAACATTTAAGGAACATGCTTTTCATGTTGATTTTCCTTAGAACCTATGACTCACTCTGAAAAACATTAACTTAAGTACTGCAATTAAATTGACTTTCATAACACTCATTTATATATAAAACATGATCATCGTATTAAACCTTTGTTATAAATTAGCTACACCTCGATCATTTATAACAGTAAAAATATAATGTATATTACCAATCACAGTGGTACTTGTACTACATACACGTTTGCATTTTTACAAAAACTAATAGTACTTTTTTGTACTTGTAAGTAAAAGTTAAAAATATATTTTAAATATTTTATAATCTGTCTGTCATTTGTTTTCAGAGCAACAGAGAATATATGGATGCGATTACATGCTCTTGGTAAATATCATCTCACCTCCATGCATGGCATCTAGTCTTATCTTGATGTGATTTTCACCAGATAGAAGCTCCTTCAGAGCAGCAAAGTCAAAGATGTTCCTCAACAAGTTAGCGTAGGATTCCACAGAGTCCACAATTTCCACTGGACACCACAGATGACAAACACAGTTGTATTTTGAATACATGAATTCACATGCCATCATAAACATTACAATGAACGATCACTGAAGGATGGCAAAAATGTGTCATATGACCTATTCACATAGTGAGTCAGATTTTACAATCTCTTTTGTAGCAAGTATCGCCGGGGAAAGTTTTCACCGCTCTAGTATTCATCCACCATCTTTTTTTTCTCTCTCATTGACTCCATCCTCTCCTAATTTGAAATGATGGGTTACAGACTAACGCATCACCTGTGAATGGTTTGAACTTGTTTTCCAGATCAAACATCTGTTTGCCCAGAGTTGTCAAATCCACATGCAGTCCAGGGCAGATGGCAAACTCCTCAATGGTCCTGCTGATCTGAAAGATCTTGTTTGTGACAGCTTCCTTGGCTGGGCCTGGATGCAGTAGAAAATCTATGATATTACATTTGATATTTTGTACTGATGTACTTTTCAGTATAGTGGTGATACCATTCAGGGTTGCTTGGGATATCTATTAGTAAAACCATACAGATATTCCGATGCACTTGGTCCCAGATCTTATGTCCAGACAATTCTCAAACAATATCTCATTACTGTGTCTGTGCCACATATCTGAATGAGGCCTGTACAGCCTTGTTAACTTCACTCGTAACACTATTTTTCACTTGGCTGATCCCCCTGCATTCCTCCTCCTCTCCAGTTACCATACCTCCATTTGCAGTATTGAACTTAATGCCAAAGTCTCCATCAGGTCCACCAGGGTTGTGGCTGGCAGTGAGGATGATGCCACCGATGGCTTTGTATTTCCTGATTACACAAGATATGGCCGGTGTGGACATTATCCCGTGGTGTCCAATGATCATACGACCCACCTGAGGAAATGTCACACAGGTGTGTGTGAGTTGGTTGGCATGAGTGTGTATCTTCATTTATCTGAGTGGGGAGGGGAGGGAATAGCACTGAATATCAGGTTTGGTGTGTCATGTTTCTTTACAAAGTACCTGCTACTAAACTTCCATTTAATGAACGGCAGTTATGGCACATCAAGAGCAAGTTATATTGTGTGTAAGTGTATTTTAAATCCCTCTAGCCATACTGAGAAAGCACCAGCAGCTCAAAGATTATGAAACTTAAGTCCTAGGACCATAGAGCGCTTATTACTGGTGCTGGCAAGAGAGCAGAAAACAAAACAGGTTGTATGCTTTTCTATTTGAAGACATCAGCCAGGAGCTGCAGTTACAGCAGCGGCTAGCAGGCTTTATGTTTGAAAGGCAGCGTTCATCCATTGATTCCTCAGAGTTACATTATTCTTCCGTTGTATTGCACTATATTGTCTCCTCTCACTGTCTTGTTGAATATGTAGAATATGTAAAAAATAAAAGCTATTTTAACATAAAAAGTGTGGTAGTTATATTGTAACACAACCAAATGTTTTAAAAAAGACAAATTAATATTATACGTATTATGCAATACAACTACCTTGATGTAACATGATATTTTTCTTTTATAATAATTCAACATTTATTTTATTGGATTTTGTTAACATTTGTAGAACCATAAATAGATAGATTATACCATAACATTTTAATTTCTATTTATGTCACAATATTATAATTATTCTTTTTTAATTCATTATATTTTTCTTATGACCACTGCCATGTCTCAAGGCTGCAAATTGAATTCCAAGACGACAAGAGGATAGTGCAACTAATGACAACAAAGCGATGTGAACAGGTGACACATGCATGCTTACACCCATCCTCATTCAAACACACATTTACCAGCATGCACATATAAACAAACACACACACACACACACACACACACACACACACACACACACACACACACACACACACACACACACACACACATGGTGACACTAACCCCGTTGGCAGCTGCCATCTGCACAATGACCTCAATAGCTGTTCTGTTGAAGAAGCGACCATCTCCTCCGACCACCACTGTTGAACCCTGTCGGTCCCGTAGGTCAATGGAGGAGAAGATACTCTGGATGAAGTTGTGGAGATAGTTCCTCCTGGACTGGAATACAAGGACCTTTTTCCTCAGGCCACTGGTGCCGGGTCTCTGGTCGGGGTAGGGTGCTGTCGGGATAGTCAACACCTGCAGAAGACTGTCGTCCATTGTTTCAAAAATGAGAATCCAACCTAATGCAACAGCAAAGAGAGCTACAACCTGTGTATAGAGGGAGATCCCCCGTCAGTTGACATGGGGAACCGCACACAGGGGAAGAATGGCAGTGTATAATCTTGACTCCTCCTGTTATTTCATGAGAAGTACAGGGTTACATTGGCACTTCTGAAGCCCAAAATAACTTTTCAAACCAATGTGTGTGCAGAGGCAGGGGGAGTAACTAAAGACGCTCCTTCACACATGTGCAGGGAGATCACTGTCAAGGCTGCAGGCCCAGTCACAAAGAAGTGTGAAGAAGAAGAAGTGTGTGTGTGTGGTGTGTGTGTGTGTGTGTGTGTGTGTGTGTGTGTGCGTGTGTGTGTGTGCGTGTGTGTGTGTGTGTGTGTGTGTGTGTGTGTGTGTGTGTGTGTGTGTGTGTTTGGGAGTGTCTGGATGAAAGTATTGAGGTGTTATGGGAGCTATTTGTCCATCAGTGAATGGCTGCAGCTGTGCTCAAAATAACAATGAGAGATGACATATTTCATTGGAGATGAGCTTAGGAGGGGAGGACATTTACCCTTTCTTAAAGCTGAGTCTGTGAACAAAGAGTAAGGAGCAATGAGAGAGTCATTATAAGCACATACTGAATCTAGATGTGGTTTTTATAAAGTATCTGCAAACAGAATTTGTCAAATCTAATTATACAGGCAGCACAATCAAATCCGCCTGAAGGGATCTGAATGAGACCGAACAACACTGCCCTCTAGAGTTTGTTAAGGGCTCCAACAACACAATACAAGACCCAGACCCAGTGCAATATTCTGATAGTTTTAGTAAGTCCCAATAGCACAAACATGCATCAGTGATCCATTTAAAAGACTTTGGCATCAAGATAAAGTTGGCGTTTTTAGTTCAAGGATGACATTAATCTCTGTTGACATAAAAAAAAGACCATTCTGTGCCAGTGCAATGTCAGAACCCCCATCAATCATCCGCCCATAATAACAAACAGAACATTATAGAAATCAGGGAAAAAACTCTATGGTTTTCAATATATTTTCAGCTCCGGATATGTAGACTTTAATGAATGCTAGCATTGTATTAGGTAACACCTTTGTTGATTCAAATTGATTCAATATAAAAAAAATATTTAAAAATAGAGTTTCCAAAGTGTTATCTATGGCTCCCAATCTTTTTTGTCTTAAAATGCCTCAAAATGAAACAATGTCTGATTGGGATGCCTTCATCATTCATTACAGATGTCAGCCACTGCTGTATATTGAGAGTCAACGTGACCCAATATTATGGCTGTATATTTTAATTGCTTCTCCATAACCGTTGATCTCTGAGATACAGTGAGTGAAGATATGATGTATGCTAACTCCTCACTGTATTTCTGTATTTTTCAGATTTCACATTAAAAGTTTTAGATGAATGACTTTCTACATCAACACTGTCAATTTCATCAAAAGACAAGGTGTTTCTTACTTTGAGGTCAGGGAACTATAGCAGGTACTCGTCCAGGTTCAGCAACGAGTCCACCAGTTTGTTGTGAAAGTCTTCCCACATTGCATCACAGTCCTGCTGCAGGAATCACATAACTCATGTTATCATAGCAACACATCAAGACTTTTAAATGATTCTGTAAGATCTACAAGGATCAGCATGTCTCGTTTGGGCTCTGGCAGCGAATAGCTCCTTTAGGCCATGGTTGTGTGAGAATTTCTTCCAAAAAGCACATGTTTGGAGCTTTACGGTTTTGGGTATATAGTGTCTTATTTGTAGATAGCGGAAGAAATGGGACTGTTCGAGAGAGTATTTGCTCTTCAGGCCCTCAAACAAGTCCATTGTTCCTCCTTCATAGAGTTTGACCAGTTGGTTCAGTTGGAGACCAGACCCCCCACCCCTCCCCATCTTGCTGCTGTCCATCACATGAAAGTGTGATAACTCCTCCCTTTTCATCTTCCTGTAAAACACAGGCAGCTCCACTCTGAACACATGTTGCCTTCTTTGGAGCAGAAACCTCATTCAGTGAAGATTAGTAAATGAACAGGAACAAAAAAGAGATTTTTAATTCAAACTCACTCAGTCTCAGCCACAAGGAGAAAATGCCGCAGAAAAGAGTTCAGCTGGACCAGAAGACCTTCTCTTGTTACATCTGTCTGGATCTATTGAAGGATCCGGTGACTATTCCCTGTGGACACAGCTACTGCATGAACTGTATTAAAAGAAGACATTCACACCAAGGCCTGTCCTGGTCAAAAACACTATGCTAGCAGATTTAGTGAAGGAGCTGAAGAAGACTGGACTCCAAGCTGCTCCTGCTGATCACTGCTATGCTGGACCTGAAGATGTGGCCTGTGATGTCTGCACTGGGAGAAAACTGAAAGCCTTCAAGTCCTGTCTGGTGTGTCTGGCTTCTTACTGTGAGAAACACCTTCAGCCTCATCTTGAATCAGCTCCATTAAAAAAACACAAGCTGGTGGACCCGTCCAACAAGCTCCAGGAGAACATCTGCTCTCGTCACGATGAGGTGATGAAGATTTACTGCCGTACTGATCAGCAGTGTATCTGTTATGTCTGCTTAATGGATGAACATAAAGGCCACAACACAGTCTCAGCTGCAGCAGAAAGGACTGAGAGGCAGAGAGAGCTGGAGGGGAGTCGGCTAAACATCTAGGAGAGAATCCAGGACAGAGAGAAAGACATGAAGCTGCTTCATCAGGAGGTGGAGGCCATCAATCTCTCTGATAAAACAGTGGAGGACAGTGAGAAGATCTTCACTGAGCAGATCCGTCTCATGGAGAAAAGAAGCTCTGATGCGACGCAGCAGGTCAGATCCCAGCAGAGAACGGACGTGAGTCGAGTCAAAGAGCTTCAGGAGAAGCTGGAGCAGGAGATCACTGAGCTGAAGAGGAATGACGCTGAGCTGCAGAAACTCTCACACAACCAGTTTCTCAACAGCTACCCCTCACTGTCACCACTCAGTGAGTCTACAGACTCCTCCAGCATCAACATCCATCCTCAGGGCTACTCTGAGGACGTGACAGCGGCTGTTTCAGGAGTCAGAGATAGACTACAGGATGTTCTGAGAGAGAAATGGAGACAAGTCTTACTGATGGTGACTAAAGTGGATGCTTTAGTGTCACAACCAGAGCCCAATGCCAGAGCTGGATTCTTAGAGTATTCACGTGAAATCCCACTGGATCCAAACACAGAAAACAGATATTTATCTTATTTTAGTCGCCCAGACATTTACTGGATGTGATCTGAGTAGAGAGAGTCTGACTGGACGTTGTTACTGGGAGGTGGAGTGGAGAGGAGGAAGAATTTATATAGCAGTTGTATACAAGAATACCAGCAGAAAAGGGGACGGGGATGAATGTCTTTTTGGTTTCAATAACACATCTTGGGCATTCAAATGTCTCAAAAACAGTTATACATTTTTCCACAACCGTGTCCACACTCCTGTCTCAGGTCCTCAGTTGTCCAGAGTAGGAGTGTACCTGGATCACAGTGCAGGTATTCTGTATCCTCTCTATTCTGGACTTTGTGTTTTTTCCTCTGGAGACACTGCTGAGTTGTGTAAACTGAAATAGACAGAATAGTCAGTTGAGGGTTAAACTCTGAGTTTGAACTCTTGAACACATTTAGTCTCCATGTTTCTTGCTGAGAGCTGATCATCTGAACTTCACTGAGCTCTAAATGTCTGATGTTTCTCGTCCACTGCATGTTTCTGAAGAAAGAAAGCAGCAGACCTTCATTTATTTGAGAAATGTCAGTTGTCTTGAGTTGACTCAGTGATTACATGATGAATAAACAAACATGAACAAAGTATTTTCTTCTTGTCTTCATTTCACGGTTTCACACAAAGCTGATGCATAAAATATGAAGCATTTAGAGCATTAATCAGTCAATCAAATGTCAATACATTTTACAGAAGATAAAAATAAAATGTAATCAGTGCTTTTATCTCACAAACAGCATTGTTACTAATGAAAAGTGATTATTAATATTATGTAGAAGTCACTGACAAAATATGTATTACACAATGTTAAATCATGGCTGTATCGGTAGTACTGAGGAAACTGAGGACATTCCCTCAATATTGTTGTGGGGATCAAAACATTTGTAGGAGGTAAAATAAATAAACAAATTTATACAAATTCTACTCTTTGAGTTTTTGAAGCTTATTGCTGATGCTTTTTTTTATCCGTATGAAGTCAACTTGTTTTTGACACAAAATCTGAAAATGGAGACATGCGATCCAACAAAAGTTGGTTTGCTGCAAAACTCAGGCAGCTGGCCAGGCCAACAGAAGTAGGGACAGGATCCTGTTCAACCAGACCAGAATCACAATGACAAAAGGAGATCAGGTTTGGCAAAGAGGAGTTCCACTGAAAGGTTGGGAAACAGGTTTTCAGCCAATGACACTGTGTCAGGGTTGAGAGGCCTGCAGGACTCCACCAACTACAGGAGACCATCCCCCCAAACGGACAATCATCAACTGGCTGACGACCTGAATGTGTTCTACTGCAGATTAAAAATGGGAGGTTTGATATTGGCCTATTCTTTTTCATTATTTCGGGGTCCAAACTAGCCTTCTATAGGAGTGGTTTAATAACTGCAGTTTTTAAGGCTTGTGGGAAGACACCCGAGAGAAGGGATGCGTTTATAATTTGTAAAAGATCAATGGTCATGCAGTGTGAATCATTTTTTGAAAAAGTGTGTTGGTAGAATATCCAAGCAGCAGGTGGATGTATTCAGATGTTGTATAATGTCTTCTAGGCATATTTGAATGGATATAAATGGATGGATTTAAAGATGGGGACAACACATATCCTGCGGTTGGTGTGGAGGCAAAGGATGCTTTTTATTTAAGTTAATAAGTTCTATAGATTTTTTTTTCATATCAATTTGATGAAAATACCCCACTAGAGAGCTCACCGTATCATATTACCACACTAGAGCTGACTATTACCCCATTAGAGTGCTCATAGTACCATACTACCCCACTAGAGCTGAATATTACCCCACTAGAGAGCTCATATTACCCCACTAGGGAGCTCATAGCACCATATTACCCCACTAGAGAGCTCATAGTACCATATTACCCCACTAGGGCGCTCATAGTACCACATTACCCCACTAGAGAGCTCATAGTACCATATTACCCCACTAGAGAGCTCATATTACCCCACTAGGGAGCGTATAGCACCATATTACCCCACTAGAGAGCTCATAGTACCATATTACCCCACTAGGGAGCTCATAGTACCATACTACCCCACTAGGGAGCGTATAGCGCATATTACCCCACTAGAGAGCTCATAGTACCATATTACCCCACTAGGGAGCGTAGAGCGCATATTACCCCACTAGAGAGCTCATAGTACCATATTACCCCACTAGAGAGCTCATAGTACCATATTACACCACTAGGGAGTGTATAGCACCATATTACCCAACTAGAGAGTGTATAGTACCATATTACCCCACTAGAGAGCTTATAGTACCATATTACCCCACTAGAGAGCTCATAGTACCATATTACCCCACTAGAGCTGCATATTACCAAGCTCCTCTTCTGTGTAACCAGCTTCCACTTTCAGTCCGGGGGGCCAGACACATGATTACTAAATCCACGGACTGCTGCTGCATCATTTCAAATCAGCCGGTTCCACAGATGATTTTCAGATTATTTAATTGAAGCGAAACAATAAATGTATTAATCGGACAGAACATTGTATCAGTAAATATTCTGATAATAAAATATTTATTTGTATAATTTTCTTATTGACTATTGATGCCAACAGTTCCTCTAAGTCAGTTCCCCTAAGTCAAAGGTGATTGCTGGTTTTCTAAGTCTTCTATGATAGTACATTTGGTTTATTTTTGGAACATTGGTCTGAAGAAAATAACCATTAGATACAATCCTTGGTACATTTAAAGAATTTTAAGATGACAGAGGAGGTAAATATGGACAGTATTGCACAAGACAACCACTTCAGAGAAGTTCTTTGTGTAGCACAACTATGTTTTGTAGACTTTCGTATCCTGTTAATTCTCTCCCGACTCCTTAGATGTATCTTGTGAGCTCTTCAAGGAACCATGTTGGAAACCACTGCTGTATATTGAGAGTCAATGTGACCCAATACTAAAACTGCTCACATATGGCTGTATATTTTAATTTCTTCTCCATAACCGTTGGTCTCTGAGATACAGTGAGTGAAGATACATTGTATGCTAACTGCTAACTGTATTTCAGTATTTTTCAGATTTCCCAATACAAGTATTCTATTACATTCAAGACAATCATGGTTCAGGTAATGCATTATTTTTGACTTTCTCACAGCACTCAGAATTGTAAAGCTTGTTTAGTGTCCTCTGTGGCCAAATCTACTGGAAGTTGACACTCGGAAGAAACATCTTCGTCTCTGCCCAAGCCGTCTTAAGCCATGGACGTCCACATGAAGCATTCCCACGACTCTCCGGAAGAGGCCACTGTTAAATGCAGTATTTTCACAGAGAATGCTGGTGCTGGATCACAGAAAGACACCGGTTTCATAGGAGGCTGAAGAGGAGGGGGTGGCATTGGAGGAAGCCACGGGGTGTACAGAGATCTGGGTAAGCTTGAGGGAGTAAGACGCCTTTTGGACCGACTTCCACTGAATCCCTCTCCTACGATCTGAACGCCCCTTAGGTCTCATGTAGAAATATCTCCCATTCAGGTTGGTGTCTCCGCAGGCGTTGAACCACCATCCACCTGGAAGATGACAGAAATGACATGTTGTGCAGCTGATACTGGATGAGAAGTATTCATTAATCCCCCTGTTTGCATCACATGAGGATAAACATCCTACATGTGTACCTGCTGTACCTGTGTAGTTGTGAGCACAGTTGGATTCCTGGTGGTTGTCATTGTCCCTGTCCTTGGTGGAGAACATCATGCCTGTGTGGTTGCTCAGGGGGTCCGGTAAATCTCCAAACAGATGCATGAGATGAATGGTGTAGTTGCTCTCAGGACCATTAAGGTTAAATCTGTATTCAATAAAGCGCTTGTTCTGTTTCCAGTCTTCCAGCTGGATGTGAAGGACAGAGTTGCCCTGAGTGGCTAGATGGTGGATGTTCCTGAGACCCAGCCAAAACTCCCCTATGAGAGAAACATCATTGAGCCGTCTAAGCTGCCATGATTTATCAAGCACCTTTGAGAAGTGATGCTGTTATTATATTTCATACAATTTAAATTGTTATAATCATGATATACGCGATATAAGTAATTTAGAATTTGGCACTTGACAAAACAACACAAGAACAAACTTGTCTCTCACCATGAAAATCTCCAAACCCATTTTCATACTTCTCCCAGTTTTGATTAAAATTCACTGACCCATCAATCCTTCGCTGGATGACTGTTGCTCCATGATCTAAAACAATAGAAATAGAAAAAAATTAATGATTTAATTTAAATTCATAATTCTCCAAATGTACATTAAGTAGTTTAATGCTGATATGTTCAAAAAAATGTAAGCATCGCAATGTAATGTATTTACATTATGTAATTACTTCTTCTTTGTTAGTTTTCATTGTTAGTGGCGATGTCCGTACTCCCTGCACTGTATTCAAATTGACTTTAAATATATTTGGAATTTGCAAAAAAAGTATTGCAGCGAAAGATCTGTAAAGCAGATCTGCTACAGATCTGTAGCAGATCTGTAGCAGATCTGTGGCAGATCTGTGGCTGCTTTACATTAAGGATTGAAACTTAATAAGGGTAAACAACGATTTGATCTTTAAGGAAGAAAAAAAACTTTCGTCCTGTGCTGTGATAAAGCTAAATGTTTGTGTGACAGTACAGTACCTTTGCTCATGTCACAAAAAGCCATGAAGGGCTCTGTTCTGGTGGGTCTGATGGCATAGACACCACTGACTCGCTCTCCTCTGTTGAATAGGTCACTGCAGTCTGATGGCAAATCTTTTTAAAAAATGGACAAAGACATGATGTTAAATTTGAAACTGCCCTGAATAAAGATCAGCTTCATTGTGGTAATCAGCAGCAGAGAAATGGAAGTGCACTGGTGACTGCATGGTCACACAGACAACTGTTCATATCAGCAGCATTGGCAGCAAAAATGTGTGCAGGATAATGTATTGCTCAGTAAATCCAGAAACTGTGAATGTGCAGACAGGTAAAAAACTGTAGGAAGCGGAACATTGCTGTAACTTGTCGGGACTCATTTGTAAGTAATAAGCACTTACACAGTAATATTGACACAAATAAAAAAAATATCCTAACATCACTCTCAACAGTTCCTCATGCTTTATTATCAATCTTACTCGTCATGCTGGTGGTGCTGGTAGAGGTCAGATAAGGGGTGAGTGTTGGTGCCTCACTGTTGAAGATGTCAGGCATCCTCTCAATGGTCTCTTGTGTCAATGTGTTGACTGTAAGCTAGGAAAAATAGTTAGAGAAAGACTTCATCTAGCTGACATAATCCTTAGACTGACCACCAGAAATACTGTGGTTTAAATAGCAATTCCACACAAAAGAAACTTTGGGTTATCAATCTGCACAAGTTGAACATGTTTTTGAATTGAACAATATACATTTTGTGCTTTAAAGACCAATGAAAATGTGAATGTACTAAAACACTGAGACACTGGCCACGATTATTAAAAATATGGACAGCTCTGTCATTATGTCTGCACCCTCTTCCAAAGATTTAAAGTCTAAATTACATAGTACAGTATCATGACTCCAGTTTCCTTCTACCAGCACATTCAGAGCAATGTCCTCATGATGACAGCTGGAAAAATAATCACAGTAATGCATACTTTTGTACAGCAACAAACGGAAAAGCTCTGTGAGTGGAAATGCCCATGAAACACCCTCTGCTCCTAACATTTTTAAATAATATATTTAATTTATTAGGGCTGCACCTCACAGCAAGAGGGACCAGGGTTCGATCCCCGATCGGGCGGTTCCTCTGTGTGGAGTTTGCATGTTCTCCCTGTGGCAATGTGGGTTCTCTCTGGGTTCTTCGACTTCCTCCCACAGTCCAAAGACATGCAGCTCAGGTTAATGTAGACTCTAAATTGCCCGTACGTGCGAATGTGCATGTGAATGTGGTTGTCTGTCTCTAAACATGCCCTGTGATAAACTAGTGACCTCTCCAGGTGAACCCTGCCTTCGCCCAATGTCAGCTGGCTTGGCTCCAGCGCCCCTGCGACCCTAAATAGGATAAGCGGTTTGGATAATGGAATGGAATGGAATAACAAAATGGTGAATATATTACACTCACTCTATTTCATGAGTAAAACAGCTGTTACAGCCACTGAATGAGTGAACTGGGAAACCGGTATCACCCAACTAAGCACCACACACAACTAACTCTTATATATGCCCACTCTCGCGAGTATAGGCGCACAGAGCAACTGTCATAGTATCTAAAGCAAGATAGTGCACACAGGGCTCCCGGGAGGGAACGTGCGGGGGGGTGGGAGGGGAAACAAACATAGGACTTAGGTCCAGGACACCACTGTTTGTGTTCTGTGCGAAACCAAAAGTAAACGTTGAAATTGAATTTAACATCAACCACGCTCTTTACTTAAACCTCACTAAATGGTTTTGTTGCCCAAACCTAAGTTCTTGTGAGGATGGAAGTTCATTGACAAAACCAACGCTAGAGGGGTATGCAGAGCGTCACAGTTTGAAGCTAAGGGCCACTGACCAAGCATATTTGATGAGTTTGGAAAGAGAATGTGTTGACTGGGAGCAGGCACCAGATCTGTGGCTGCTAATGAATCTAAGCACCGCAATATCTATGCAGATTTCCACTATTCTATTCCATGAAAATATGAATCAGATCAGATGATGCTACATCCTGATTTGCATGACAGCACGTGCCTCTCTGTCGGACTAATCAGGTACATGACACCTGAGATGCGTTGCCAGCGTGCTGGAAACATTTCTAACAGAGAGCTTCTTAAGGGTGCAACTTAAAATATGAATGCGATGCAACTATTGGATTGCAACAATAAAACAAAACAAAAATCTGCTACTTACCCGGAACAAAAAGAAAAAGTACACAAACTATCCCCTTCTTTGACCCCCACTGCCACCAAAACATTTTCCTAACATGTACCTTTTCTTCCAGAATATTGATCTTGACCCTCTGGTGGTTGAGCTGGTCACTCTGCTCTCTCACGGCATTGAGCAGCTCTGTAATACTCCGCTCCTGGCTGTGGATCACTTCCTGACCAGGGACCATGAAAGAATCATGGGAACTGTTAAGGAATGCTGTTATTTAATTGATAATGTCACAGACAATACTTGGAGTCTGTATTTTAGCAGACTTAGATTGGGAGAACAATTGCATAACACATCATAGTTAAGGATAAGCTTATCCTGGCACCTGTTAAAATATTTTCTCCCCGATATTTCCAGAAGACATGTAGGAGATGTGCGTTGGCTTCCAAAAAATATTTATAATAATAAAATCAAATTCCTGCTTGTGCAGGAAAGAATAGGCTGCCCAAAGAAAGCTGCCAGCTCACCCCGAAGGAGTTCACGTTTTTAGGCATTTCCACATCAGCAACAGGTTTTTACAACAGGTGACTCACCCTGAGGCCACTGATCTCTGCCACTTGTTCGCTCGTCACCAGGCCGTGTGACATGCCGCTCAGCTTCACCTCCAGCCCTTCCACCTTGTTCTGCAGCCGACCCTTTTCCTGCAAGATGCTGTCCACTTTGGAGTTGATCTCAACAGACAGGCCTTTGATCTCTTCGTTGTTGGCCTTCAGTACCACGGTTGTTTTCTTTAGCTCCTCTTCTTCCTCTTTAATTTCACTGGCGAGCACTGAGAGCTGGTAAAACGAGTGGTCAAAGATGTTTAGCTTATGGATGATGTCGTTTATCTGTCCCTTTGTCTTCTGCACAAACTCCCGCAGGCTCTGGCCCAGCTGCAGGAGGCCATTTGCCAGAAGACGCACATCATCGAGAGCAGCAAAGCGGGAACGGGTTTCAATTGGGGCTTCGGGCTGGAGGACCGGCTGCTCCTCTTTGCCACACAGGGCAGGGACACAAGCAGCAGCCACGACCAACAATAAGGGAATTAGTGTGATTCTCATGTTGTTGTCGTGCTGCTTCTCCAGCTGTGTGTCGGTGATGTTATGGGAACCCTCCAGAGTGACTGCTGAGGAATCTGGGCTTTATATACACTGTCTTAAATCAGGTCAATGATTAACGTGCTCATCTGATCAATATCAGCATGGATAATGTCGTATCCTCGAGTGGACTGTTGAAAGCACAGCTCTATTCAAATTGCAGTGATTAGTTTTAAGATCATCATCCGTTGGAATGTTTAGATAATAGTCAAACTTGATCAACTGAAAAAAAGAAATTGAGGTTGAATTTACATACATTTTCATCTGCTTGCCACTGCATTCATTTGCTGCACTCATCTCAGTCAGGAGAAAGTGACATTCAGGAGGGTTTTTAACTGACCTGTAGTTACTTGTGCTGAGGTCACGGCTGGTCTCTGTTATTGCTGCGTTGCTGGTTTATTTTTGATTTGGTTTGGTTACTTTATTAGTACCCATAGGTTGACTTGGTTTGCAGTAATTAACAGTAGGAAATTATTTGGTTTACATATGTATTGAATTGAGAAATATGGTTTTGGAATGTTTAGTTTCATTTATTTATCTGGCAGTAAGTGCACTGCAGGGGCTGTGCAAGTATGTATGTAATGGCACATGTGAACAAACAGATGAAATAAAGCAACATTAATTGTTTGCAATTAAATCTAAAGACAAAAATGCTTCCTGATTCAACATGTGGCATATTAATGTGATAATAATAGCTGTACCTCCCTTCAGTGAAACCTGCATCGAGGTTGCAACTTTAATTTCAGTCTACACACACAAACACAGACACAGTGCAATAAATCAAGTGTTGGAATTTTGGTGCACGCTCCCTTGCTAAAAGTGGGAGTATGAGGCGAGACATAACCACCAATCTACACAGGGTTGTAGAACTAATGTTCTACTCTGTTAAATGTTAACTACCAATATGAGCGCAGGATTGCATCAGCCCCCACAGTGTGTACACAGTAAACACAGTAGACAACCCTGACTTCAGCACGGGGCCCTGCTCTCTTGATTGTAACATGTATGGGTGGACAGTGGCACACATTTATGAAACTTCAAATACAGAAGCTGCACGATCAAGGGGACACGTGGGGTGCAAGCGTGCATCTGTGAAAGGGAGTGGACCAGTGATCTGAGATGTAACATTAACATTATGATTGTGTAGTGCTTGTATATTTCAGTATATCAGGAATAAGTCATCATTCACACCAATCTCACGCCGAGGGCACAGCCTTCGTGAGCAATTTAGGGGACCTGACCTGATCTACCGTATGAGCCACAGTGTCAACACATATGTCAACTTTTTAATTTAACCCCTTAACTTAATTAACTATATGTATATTTGTTTTGCTGTACTGTTTCAGCATCTCTGCATCCTTCACATGAACTTGGTCTTCGTTCGGTCTCGGCCTGCGATGGTTCGGTCTCGATACATTCTCGTCTTGGTTCCGACTTGGTCTCGGTTTGGTGGTCTTGACGACAACACAAATGCTACTAGATATCAATATATCAGTCTTACTGTGACACTGTATGCAAAGCCAAACCCTGGTTGTAAAACTCTGCATGGTGAAATGATACAGCTACAGATAATCTTCAAAGCCCTCTTCCTCATCCTTAGATACCTTAAGGGCTGTTTATCTGCCAGCAGCCATCAGGCTGTACAATGCTTACTGCCGGCTGGAGGGTGCTCAAGCCAGTCTTCTGCAACTTTTAAAAGCAAACTGCAAATTGCTTTATGCACATTGTAGACTTTGGACAGATATGTAAGTCATTTTCTTGTAATATGGGAACAAAATCTCCATGTAATTGTCCTCCTCCTTCCATTATAACGATATAATGACAGTGACCTTTAGAAGAGATGGTAATGCAGATGTTCAGCAGGATTTTTCTCAACCTAAATAGGCATATGCAGCAGCATGACCACCTCTTAGAGAAACTGATTTTTGTGTTAAATCCATATTTTCTTGGTTTGTAGTTAGTTTACTGGATAAACTGTCCAAAGTTTAAATTCCCAAATGAGATACATGTTATTTTCAAATATGTATGTCAACACTGAATATTATTATATGTATAGAATATTAACCTTTTAAAAATAACTTGCATTTTGAACTCACTTCATCAGTTGCATTTAGTTGTCAGTAGGTAAGTTAGTTGTCAATAAACACATGACAAACATTTATTTCTATTTATTGACTGAGGGAAGGAACTACCTTTTGTCTTCAATTGGGCTGTTTTACATGGTTAATTAGCTGAGAACAATTCTTTTTAATGATTTTTATTATTAGCTGAAAACTATTTCTTTAAATGACTTGTAAGATTCAGCAGGTGCTGTACATGTTTTTTTAATATATTCTACTTAAACCTCAGCCATAACGTAAACTTTAACTGAGAGACCTATAGCCTGCAGCTGACATCTAGATTCACATGAATTCCAGCAGCTTTGCTTACTATACGACTTATGTGTCTTTCATTTAGAAAAATCCTCAGTTGTCAAGGGTCTGTGGCCCTCTGGTCAAAGGGATGTTCTTGATGCATAGTACACTGTTACATGACTACTGCTTCAATTGGCCAATGCAGCTACAGCTCAACCAGTAACTCCCCTGACCACAAGCCACAATTACATAACATTCATCAAAAGGGGGGCGATGTCGGCTTTAGGTGGACTGAACTACTTTTGTGTTTTGTTGTATCAGCTGTCCTTTAAATCCTCAACCCCTTAAAGACATCACTGAGCAACAATAATACAAACAGCACATATGTTGGCTTATTAGAATTACCAACACTTTTAGAAAATGTTCAGGCTATTTCTGTCAGCATACATCTTGTGAACACATGAAAGCTCCCAAAAATGTCTGATGAAATTTATTAAAAAGAGGGCCTGTCTATTAGCAGTGTTATCTGAACTCCAGATACTTTTCACCAGGAGGCAACTTCCACAAGTAATAACATTCAAATAGGAAGAAAAGGAATACCCTGCAGGTGGCCTGCCTCGTGCATTTCACTTTGTGGGCCCTAAATGTCTATTTGTATAAGTTAATAATTAATGACTAAGTTTGTAACAAATATTTTATTTATTTATACCCTGTATTTCCCTTCAAATATGATGCAACTATAAATCTTTCCCTGAAACTGACTTTGAACAGATCAAGATTGTTGCCTTGAGGCCAGGTTTTCTGCAGTCAGTCCGTCAGCAATCCTTTGGTCCAATAAAGACTTTTTTCTCTCCCTCCCTCATGTCAAACCACAAGCCCTCTCGGAGTCAGTTGTCTGCTTGGATAATGGAAAAGGAGTATTTCTTGCTAATTCTTGCTAATTCCTTTTCCATCCATGGCGGGGCACTAGAGCGGTGGTTACAGCTCTTCAAGCGGCTCTCTCTCCTCTAAAATTCGATGCTGCCAGTTGGAGACTGCTTTCACTGTAAGGCCCATACCGTAGGCTATACTTGATGAGAAATATATTGAAATAATGCATTCTCTCTAATGGTCCGCAGGGGGCAACACCTCTGATTGCAAATAAACCAGATTGTATTGAAGTCTATGAGAAAATGACCTTACTTCTCATTTGATTTATATCCTCAGTAAACATTGTAAACATGAGTTTATGGTCTCAATCGCAAGTTTCAAGTCTTCTTCAAAACAACATGATGTTCATTTAGTCAATTATGGTCCCATTTAAATAGATGATAAAGCAGGGTATGATTTAGGGCTGGCTAACTTGTGATCGACGGGTCACTACCATGGCAATGTCCAATTTTGAAGTTGTCCATTTCTTCATCACTTTTTGTTCATAGTCCACAAACCAATGTCAATAAATCTGGTGAATGTTTGGATACTTCATTGGATAAATATAACAAATAATCCCCTGGTGGTGCTTGAGTAAAAGGTGGGAGATCACCAGGGTTTGGAGGCTTTATCCTCTGGGAACGATGAATGTTTGTGGAAACAAAATCCATCTGATAGCTGTTGAGATATTCCAAAGAGGATCAAAGTTGTGAACATATACCAACACCGTCATCCCTAAAACGGTGCTGCTAGCATGACTACAAAATCAATTTCCTTTGACTTTGGTGATAAAAGACAGGCTACCAGACCAGATAGTTGTTTATTATTCTCCACTGTTCTTAAAAGGAGCAGAGGAAAGGCTTTCCTGGCATGATGGTGGTGCCCCAAAGGAAGATGCTGGGTGTGGGTTGAAAGAGGATCCATGAAGAATGAGAGGTATGTATTTAGAGAATTATCCCCCATGGGTGGCACCAGGCCCTCTGCTCTCCCCGTTTTCTTGAATATAGAGGACAGAGACCACATAACACTGGGTAGGGTTACACATTCTGAACGAGGGTGGTCTATGAGGCAGTGCGTGGTCACTGATGTTATCTGAGAGGATTATGGACGGTACACAGTAAGGTGACTCTGGTACTTTCTCTTACTTCATGCCAGATGCTCCATATTTTGACACGGTGTCACCGGGGTCCCAGGAGAACTGCTGTCTTTCACTGGCCAGCTACTCCTCTGAACTCCTATTGGCTGCTCTCTGAAGGAATGGGTGTGGTTCTGTGTGCCTAGCTTCCCACTCGTCAGTGTTGTTGGACAGGAGGTACCGCTCACAAGCCCCTCCCTGCTCAGTACTCTCTTTTACACAGAACCAAACCCAGCTTCTGTTATGGCAGGGGCTACACATTGGCATTTTCCAAACAGCCGCGGCATGCCACTCTTCCTGACAGCACCTCCCTTCCTTCTCAGGAGACAGACGGACAGGCTGAACTGAGCTGAGAGCAGACTATAGTGGACTGTCTGACAAACACACCCTCACATCACCAAGTGGAGAAAACTGCTGAACACATGTCATCAGGTAAGATCTGGTTTAATGTTAATTAATCTCATATCTCACAGACAGTGGAGGACTGTTGGGTTGGATTGTTAGTCAGAGCCGAGATGCTAAATATTGACCTTGAAAGTCTTTAGATCTGGGACCGGCTGATCTATATTCAAGGTCAGAAAAGCTTTCGACTATAAAGTGATTTAACAAATTGTGTGGAGTAGAGCTCTGGGCCTGTGCTGAATACTAATCTGACTTTTATGAGAATAACTTTGAGATTAAACGTTGAATTAAATTTACATTTAATTTACTTTTAAAGTACAGAAATACACTTGAACAAACACAAACACAAATGTCCACGCGAACACACAGAAACACACAGAAACGCACACACACACACACACACACACACACACACACACACACACACACACACACACACACACACACACACACACACACACACACACACACACACACACACACACTTTCTATTTTAACCTTGCCATGTTAACATACCTTAGTGTTATTCCTCGTGTGAAGCCCCTGGCAGCTGTTTCATTCTATGAGCTTTAGCTTCACATACCACACAACGAGGCTTAGATGCCACAATGCAACTCTGACCCTGTTGCTTTTGGACAACGACCAGGACTCCAGCGTGGTCCAAAATCCCAAGAATAAAAGAGACAAACTTGAGTTCCTACAGCTCAAGAGATTTCAAGGAAGTCTTTTTGGAGACAGTGAGTGAAAAACAGGAGTTTGACAGAAAAAAGAAGAGACCGTTAGAGCAGGAGGGAAAAGGGAGCTTGAGTCCAAACTGTTGGCTCTGGTTCCTAAATCAACTCCAAACAGAAGACAAGGCTTATATGCACTGAAGAAAACCGCAGTCTGTACAGCCAAAAAGTGGAGGAGAGGAATGATTTTTCTGGGAACAGAAAGAAAGGAAAACATAATTTACATACTGTACAGACAGATAGACAGAGACGGGCAAAGAGCATGAGGATATCTCTGAAACATCGTTGTAAAGTGTCAAATTCAGGATAACATTGATTGACTCACATTTTGTTTGTCACCCACACATTATGGTGGTGCAAAAAGTGGATGAAACACAGAGAACACAGAGAGTGGGTAGGTGGCTGTGACAATGTGGTAGATTATCTAAACTGATAGCTCTGCAAGTTCACCCCAGGAGAACCCATGGAAACAAAAACCTAAAAAAAAAAAAAAAAAGTATGTTATTCCATAAATTGTAAAACGACTTAGCGGCTCTGTGAGGCTGTACTTACAGAAGGCACATTGGTGATTTGAGCTAGATGTTAACATCAGGATTACAATGAATGGCAATGCAAGTTTATGTTCACAGTCTTATTTTAGTGTGCTAGCATGTTTGCTAATTAGCACCAAACACAATGTATAGCTGAGGCTGAGAAATGTAATTGGTTTTGCAGGTTTTTAGTCACAAACCATAGTGTTTGACATATTGACAGTTTAACTTAATGATGCAAAGTCAAGGAATCACCAAAGTTATTACAATCTATCGTGAGGAGGACATGAATATGTAATAATCCAGTTTAATGGCAAGCATCCATTTCACTCAAAACAGCACATGTCAACCTCACAGTGTTACTAAATGAAAAGTCAGGGGTTCACCAAATTCTTAAAGATTCATCCTCTATGGAACATGCATGTCTATACACAATTTAATCACAATCCCTTAAACAGTTGTTGAGAATTTTAGTTGGCACGAAAGTGGTGGAACAACCAACCGACATTGCCATTGAGCCAAAATGGCTAAAAATAAGCACTGTAACATGCTGGTACAATCAGTAACTGAACTAGTAGTTATCTTCTCCTGACTTAAATTTGAAGTCCAACATGATCCCCTTGTACTTATCTGAGGTTCTCTTGCTGTGTCATAAGTTAATATTTTATGTGTGGCTTTGGTAAAGAATGCTGTGATAGATATATTATGATTACAAGGTTTGTGCTGATGCAGGGCGTTTAAAAAGGCTTGTGTGAGAAGTGATACATTTACCCAGATGAGGAGAGCTGCTATTGTGGGAACAGAAAGAGGAAAGGAACCCCCAAAAACTGTGACAAGAGCAATATGTGCAGAGGCAGCATCGGATAGAGACTTGTTTGGGTGAAGGGAAATCTTTTTACGTTCCATTTCTTGGGTTTCCTGTGAGGTGAGCTGACTCACAGACACAACTAAAATCCATGCCACGGAAATGTGGAGAGAGTTAAGCAAGGACTCTTGGGATTTATCCCTAACTCTACTATATTGTTTCCTATGTGGTAACCTGGTCAGAAAGTCTGTCTACATTAGGTAAGCAACCTGTGGGCTACAGCAGTTGGGATTTTAATTTGTTTGTCTGACAGCAAGCAAAACATTGTCTAAAATGTTTCATTTCTGTTTCGACAACCAGGCAACGGCTAGCTTAGTTAAGCATAAAAACTGGAAACAGTTGGAAACAGCTAGCCTGGCTCTTTCCCAATGCACAACTATCAGCCTTACTCACTAATTATCATTAGCATGTTGTTTCTAATTTGAGCAAAATCAGTGCAAAAAGAATTGTCGGTATTTGACAGAGGTCGTGGAAGTTGTCCAGTCTTGATGCTAAGCTAAGCTAACAATCTCTCTGCATAGTTTAGCGTACAGATAAGAGAGTAGTATCAACATTCTCCTTTAATACTCAGCACGAAAAAAATACTTTTTTACAAGGTAGGCTCTTCATCTTTTACTGCAAAGCACAAATGTAAAAGAGAGTTCTTTTGAACTGCAGCCTGCAGCCTACGTTCTCCACTTGATGACTGGGCCACAGTTAGACTGATTGAGATATCAGCAGCAACAGGTGCTCTGCTGTACAGTGCAGACTGACAGAGGCTATGCTGAATACTGTCTCCGCTTGTAGTCAACATTGGGGCCTCACTAGCTCTAAACAACATGATTGATTTTGTTGTCCTCCCAGTTTGTTTGTCTACCTGGAGGACATTGAATGAGCCTATACTAATGTAAATTGAAGCGATGTCTGGGTCTTGTCACTTGACATGGACTTTAGTTTATCACCCAAGTGTATAGGCTAAATTTAGACTTGTCAGATCGAGTGCTGAAAGATCCCACTCAACATCATAAAAGCCCACTGGCATAACAACACAGTATCAGATTTTATATTGAATACAATGCATTAGGTTTCTGTGGGCAAAATAACAGATAGAGTGATAAGTAATTATACCAGGATAAATCCTTTTCAAGAAAAGAACATATTTTAAATAGTATTATTACTTTTTACTTACTCATTACTAACTTATTAGTTGTCATAGTTCAACATTTGAAAACTTTTGCTTGAATGGAAAGTTTGACACGTTGTCCAATCAGTGCAAAATGGTAAATGTAGTTCACTAGAGAAATAAATTCCTCAGTCCATGCTATATTGACGGGGGAAAGCTGATCTCTCCTGCTGCGACCTTTTCCGGCTGTGCCTACATGTAACAGGATGCATTGCATGAGAGCGGTGAGTTCACCCTGTTACACAGGCTCGCTTTTATTCACAAAATCTCAATAAAGGAAATATTCTTACACCTAAACAGAAAAATACAACCCATATTTTGGGATACCGTTTCTGTTGTTGGAAATGCAACAACTTTGCAATTCAAGCAAAGAGCGGCATTGTGCCCCACAGCTGAGGTGGCGGTCTGTAAGTTCCTATTTGCCTTCAATGATGTCACTGGAAAAACGATTTTGCAGCTGCACCCCAAAGAAACAGACCAAGAACTACAGGCGTTTTAACAAACTGTATTTCAAACTCAGATATATAGTGATAGGGTTGTAAATTGACACATTTTCCCTTTAAAAGAAAACAAGTGTTTTGTGGCTTTTATTCATAAATGGAAGTTATAAAAAAAAGTATCATTTTAAATCAGTACCAAAACTCAGAGGTGGCAATAGTGTCATGTAAAATGCATGTTATTCTACTATAATCTCACGTATTTACTCGGGAATACCGGCATTTCTTTTGTAATATTTGTACATCCAAAATTTTAAACATGGAAACTATAAAGGCAACATGCAACAGACATGTATTGCATACAGTAGAGTACATACAAGAGTCACATGTCTTTGCACATTTGCAATTGCATGTACATAGCTCAGTGTTTTCATCTTAGCTGGTATAAATGTGCGCATCCGTAACTGTTTATCGCAGATTTGTTGCTGTTTACCGCTCGTCATTGTAGACTGTGTGAATGACAGAGGTCAAAATTCCCAGCAGGGCCATTTGGCGGTGTTTGTCTGTTTACTGCATAGCTGACATTGTTCGGGGCTGTGGTTGGGTGGCTGCAGGGCCTCAAGAGCACAGCCATCTGCTACAGAGGCTGGTGGTCAGGAGAGGAAGGGAGGATGGAAAAGGTGAGGCTGGAAGGAGGAGACACTGAGAGATGAGGTATGGGAAGATATTACTACCTAGAGTGTAGACTGTTGTCTATCTATCCTACAGAGAGAAGAAGGGGAGTCAGCAGAATCAGTATAGAATCATGTACTGTAAAAAAAGAGTGGAAAAAGAAAGTTACAGCCAGAGACAGTTCAGTAAAAGTAAACCAAGGATCTGACAGAAGACTGTAGATCTAGTAGGAGGCACAGAGGAGGCAGGAAGGAAGGAAAGTAGTGAGTCACGACAATGGTTGTCTGTATTTATGTCTGTAGGAGTATATTTGCTCCGCTGGCCATAGCTGCTGGGCTAAACAGTCCCAAGCTATTTTCAGTTCTCGTCCTCGATGGCAGAGCTGTAATCAAGTGAACATCAGGCGTGCCACTGTTGAATAATAGCAGGCAGAGTGTGAGTAAAACAGAAGTCTTGGTTAAAAGAAGAGAATGAGAGAGAGGAAGAAAAAGAAAGTACTTGACCCTAATTTAATGTTTGTCTTTTGTGCTTTGCGCTACATGTGGGATAATGAATAAGAGGCAGATTGTGAATGGAGAACCCAAAACGTGTTATTGCTGTTCTGAGTAATCCTTCATCTGGTCATTAAATTAAGATGGAGTCTCCCATTACAAATACCACAGTTAAACCTTGAGTAAAAAGTCAGTGCCAAAAGTTTTCCCCCTCAGAAATCATGAATGTGTTCATTATTTTGTTAGATATAGCCACACAGTAACCACTTCTGCCACTTTAAAAAAGTCCTAACATGTGTTTTCCATGCGTTGCTGGTTCATTGCACACCCCCATGTTGGATTTGTTTGTGTTTGTTTTGTCAGATACCAAAGATCCAACCAGAAAACCAGAACATCGCTTGGGCAACTGAAGGCAAAAAAGGATGCAAGGACAAAACGGTAAAAAATGTCCCTAACATGACAGAATTGTTGTACATTTGTGACAGATACTACATTACTGATTTAATGATTACAGGAAATATCAGGCCTCATAAAACAACAGGGAATGGGATCAAAGGGAAGCCCCCGTACTCAGTGGAAACACCTTATGGCTTTCAACTTGATCTGGACTTCCTAAAATACGTAGATGACATAGAGAAAGGCAACACTATCAGAAGAGTCCCCATCCAGCGCCGAAGCAAAGGCCCCAGAGCCAGCACTCTTCCCAGGCAACTTAACCCTTCTGGGTGTGGCTACCGCCCGAGCCCCTGGGGGTCTACTGGAGCTCTTGGTCCCAGGTCCCGACTGTCAGATGCCCATCACCATGGCTACTCTTCTTGGGCTAATGTTCACAGGTTGCCACTTTCTCCGACAGGGCTCAAGTCCCTCGCAGAGATGGAGGCCAGAATCAAGGAGTTTGATGAGCAACCTCTCGGTGAGCGAATCGGGCCTCATCTCCTGCGTGCCTCCAGTCTGCCACTCACAGTTTTACTGAGACAGGGATCAGAGTCCACAGACGACCACAACAGCGTCAGGAGTTCAAGGGATCACCTTGGACTTAGAAACACCTCCTGTGAAGACGTCTTCTACTCCCCGGACAGCCCTCGACCACAGGACTGCTCAGGTCTGTTGAGGCGCCTGACAGAGGCCCTGGAACGTGTGGGGGAGCTGGAGATGGAGGTGAGGGTGGTTCCAGAGCTCAGGGCGCATATCTGCATCCTCCAGGAGGAAAGAGAAAGGCTCCGTCTGGGCCTGAATCCACATGTCCCCCCCCCCCTCAATGAATGGAACCAAAGACCCTTACACCTCGTCCCACTATGGCACAGTGGACAGCAAAAGGCCTCGGCATGAGAGTCACACCATGTTTCCTAGAAATCAGAGCGTCAGTCTCGAGGACTCTAATCCCACGCATGAGTGGAGGACTAGTACAGATCTGGATGAACTGCTGACGGTGACGTCCCTGCAAGCTAAAGTAGCTGTGCTGGAGCAGAAGCTCCATGAGACTAGCCTGGAGCTGCAGAGGGCCTTAGGGCTGCTGAGGGAGCAGCAGGAGGAGAGCAGAAAAAAAGATGAGAAAATGGAGCGCCTTTTTAGGAATCCTGCAGCTCGGGTCCATGCAGAGAGGGTGGTAGACCAGGATGGAGATGAGACAGTGGTGGGAGCTATTGAACCATATAATAAAGTGTCAAGAAGTCCAAATGCAAGAACTGTTGCTACAAATGGACAAAGAGGTCGACAACAAGATCCACGAGTGTCTGTGGACCCTGGAGAGGCATCAGATGAAACAGCAGTGGTTGTCCGCCACATAAAGAAGGTTAAGAGGCTCCTGGATCAGCAGTGGGAGTGTCTGTGTGTAGGCCATGAGTTAATAAAGGACGGTAAACCTCTGCAGCACCCAGACCCCAAAGTCAACTCCCTGCAGCAGGAGATGATGGGACTCGTTGAGATCCTTACCTCCTACTACACCCAACAAGGGCACAGTGATGGAGAGAGGATTCAACAAGGAGGTACTGTAGTCCACAGATTGTACATAATGTCACTAACGATTAACATATTCTAACCATGGTTGCCCTCTGTCTGCATCTATCCCACAAGAGTAAATTAAAAACAAATTAGCGACAACTACACATTTGTTCTTCACACAACTGCCTCATAAAA
This sequence comes from Taurulus bubalis, assembly GCF_910589615.1. Lineage (NCBI taxonomy): Eukaryota > Metazoa > Chordata > Actinopteri > Perciformes > Cottidae > Taurulus > Taurulus bubalis. The sequence continues at coordinate 28,788,207 of NC_136589.1, forward strand.
CAATCGCTTTAATTGAGAATGGTTGATGAAGGGTTGTATTTTATTTGATTACATCTCTAGTTAGTTCTCATTAAGACTGGTTACCAACAATCTATTGTAGCAGGAACTTCCACAGAGGTGGTTTTGAATACTTATATATTTTATTTATTTGTAAAGAGTTTAAAGACGAGTGTGGTACAAGCAAAGGCGCTTGAACATTTATTTTAGAAGAGGCTACATCATGATGTTCCATTGCCAAATTCAGGCCCACAATTTACCCATCAATTTATTCATTCTGTTTGGGAAGAAATGGCTATGTATAAGCCATAAACCATAATAAATATGTATTTTTAATGTTGTTGTTCAGCTGTATTTAATCATATCCTCTGCGTTTGTCTTCAATGCAGTTTCTAAATCCATCATGAGGACAGATGGATGCGCCCAGTTGTCAAAAAGCCTACATTCTGTGGGTGTTAATGAAGGGTTAGTAAATAACTCCCTCTGACTTGAGCAACCTTTGGGGTTATGATTATTGCTTAAACCCTAGTTTTGGTTAAAATACATACTAACTTATTTAGTTATATAAGCTATAGTTCTGACTGAGAAAAAAAAATCTGAATTTAAAATTGAAAGATAAATGCCATTCCCTCCAAAGTTGTCAGGAAAAGGAGAGAAGTGAACATTTGCCATTTCCCTCCAAAGTTTGAACAGTCAGAAGAAACGTTAAATGTGACTGTTTTCAGTTGCTGTGGCTAATTTTTTTTATTTAGTATTATTACAATATATGAGATCTCTTTGGTTGTAATCTTCTATATGCCATGTCAATGTTGATTGCTGCTCTACATGCTGGCTATAAATTAAAAGAAGTCAAAGTTTCAAATAATATGTGAACTTTGTCTTCTTACAGGTCAGATTTTCCAGAATGTGGGTGGCAGATAGTTCTAAATGTGTGCTCTGCTCTCCTTTCTTTATTTTTTAAAGACGTAAAAGTGGAAATGTGGTTGGGCAGGACTGTGTGAACGAGAGCGGGCAGAAGGAGAGCAGCATCAGCCCGAGAGAGATGGCAGCTATCCAGGTGGATGGAGTCCCAGGGAAGAGACGAATGGAGGGAATGACGCAAACGAGCCCAGACGGACAGATGATATCAGGAGGAGCAGGATTAGGGTGGACAGATGGAAGCGTAGCTTCTGTGGAAGCTGAAAAAATGGCCAAGACGAAAGCACAGCCCCCAGGAGAGAAGATGGAGGGGAACTCTGGTTCAGAAACCACCACCGGGGGCAGGTGAGAGGACTGGAAAAAACGCCTCATCACTTATTGTTTGGATAATATAATGGAGTGCTTATTCTTCAGGGAATTACTATAGCTAATTGGCTATACTATAAGACAAAATGTCTTTCTATTCTCTCTTTTCTTATGCCCACATACACATGCTCTTTCTTCCAGAGAGACAGTGAGTACAGCTTTTCTGGCTGCCTGTCATCTGCTCAAAGATCACATGGACAACATGGATAATCCCAATGATGACATGGTGAGCATTCGCCCACAGACGCATTCAATCAAACCTATAGAAACAGATGTATTGAATATTCACTCAACACTTCAGTTTCCCTCAGCTCTAAGGAGCATATATGCAGCCTTCAGCTAATTGTTTTGGTTTCAGACATACAAAGTTAGCAGCTAGCTGGTGAACACAGTGGATCATTTAGCAGCCATGCTTTTTGAGCCAGATATTTGCTGGTGGAGACAAAAACAGACTTTTCAAGGAGCAATGTATAGGATTTAGTGGCATCTAATGGTGTGGTTGTGAATTGCATTAAATGGAATACTCATCTACTCAACCCTCTCTTTCCAAACGTGTTAGAGAATCTAAGGTGGCCCTCAAGTAATGTGTATTGCAAGAGGCCCTCTCTAGAGCTGGTGTTTGCTTTGTTCGTTCTGGGTTACTGAAGAAATATGGTGCTGCACTATTGACTCTAAGTAGATATACACGATTCTTAGTTCCATAAAGAAATTCCTCGTTTGTGTAAACATACCTGGCAAATAAATGGTTCTGATTCTGATTCTAAAACACCAAAACACAAATATTGTGATGAATGGCATATTCAATATCTGTCAATAAATCCCCCTAAAAATATTTGTACTGTTCTTTTAAGGAGCATACATATTTTACTAACAATTTTATTTACAATAAATGGGTGGGCATAAAACTCCAAATGTTGCTGTATCTTTTTGATGTATCACCATTGACAAAAGGACATGTTTTGTGATATTAAGTTTTTCCAAACAAACAAACAAGAAAACAGCTTTGAAGTAAGTTAAAGCTGATTATTGCAACATGTAGTATACACTATGTTGGCCAAATCCTTCAGAAAATGCCATCCCAAATTTGTTTCCTTCCCATAATCCCCTTTTTCATTTCCAGAGGAAGGCCCTGGTTGTGTTGTTTCAGCACTGGTTCAGCGCGGCGGCTGAGGAGACTTCAGCGGCCAGCAGGGTGGCCGTGTACCTGAGAGAGGTGAAGAAGGCCACGCCTTCACTGTTGGCCTTCTTGATCAACCTGGCTGATGACAACGGCAACACAGCGCTGCATTACAGCGTGTCTCACTGCAACTACAGCATCGTCAGTCAGATGCTGGACACAGGTAATAACAGCGTGTTGCCAGAGATAGTGTACAAAGATTTAGTTATTTTGTACATATTGGTAAAGTAACATTTTTATTTGTTTTACAGGTGGAAGTGATCTGAGCCTTCAGAACAATGCCGGCTACACAGCAGTGATGCTGGCCTCACTAACAGCGCCTGATGGTCCAGGTGGCATGGAGGTGGTCCGCAAGCTAATGGAGCAGAGCAACATTAACATTCGCTCCAGCCAGGTAACAACTATACAATGCAAACACAGCTTCAATGTAACATGGGTCATTTTATTTGAAGTAAAGAGTGGACTTTAGTGGACTAGTTTGACTCCCAGCACTCTGTGCAGCCTGTTTTAGTCGTAGATGGAAGATATCATTTAATCAAACACAATATTAAAGGATCATCCTACTGATTTAACACACGGAAATTTGGTTATTTGTGAAAAAGACTACTCAGCCTGTGAAAAGTATTCTTACATATTATTATATGTATTACAATTATAATTTGTTATTTTTCTCTGAAGGGAACTTTTAAAAGTCTAAGAAAATACTCTCAATCACAAGGTTCACGCCCTAAAGCACACACTGATTTATTGTCTATTTTACTCTAAATGGGACCATACTTTACTAAATGAACAACATGCTGTATTGAAGAAGACGTGAAGTGAATGAGACCATACACTCATGTTTACCATATATACTGGGGAAACAGATCAAGTGAGAAGTAGGGTCATTCTCTCAGAAGAATCGCCACCTGCTTGCCATCAGAAAGAATGCAAGTGTAAGGCTCTTCCTCATTGGCTTTACTTTTCAGACACAATTGAGATGCATTATGGGAAATGTAGGACATCGTTTTTGTTAAGCTTGTGCCACACTAGGGACTACAAATCAGGATATCTGGGCCTCTTCTGCTTCAATTATTTTATTGTATGTGTCTTGTGACTTCCTAAACTTGATTAAAGTGCTTCAGTAGGACACTGAACCTCAAAAGGCAACATGTGTGAAACTCTGACATGTTAGATGAACAGTATCTAACTAATGCATATGTTTTTTTAAAGCTCTGAATTAAAATGTTCTCTCTCTGTCCTGTTGTCTCCCCCTCTACACAGACGGGCCAAACCGCTCTGCACCTGGCGGTGAGACACGGGCGAGTTGTGATGGTTCGCCTGCTATTAAGCTGTGGAGCAGACGCTAACCTCCAGGACAGCCAGGGAACAACGGCCTTGATGTTCGCATCTGAGAGGGGCCACACACACATCGCAAGGCTGCTGCTGGAGAGGAGCCTTTGTGACCACACCCTGACTGACAAGGTGATACTGCAAAAAACCACGAATAAGTGTGAGATGCAGGTTGCCTTATCTGGTATTCGTTGTTTATGGTCATAAATATTACAAAAGGAATCACAGTTAACTGGACACGAAATCCATTGGAAAAGAAAAATTGTAGAGGCAGCACATCCCATTAAATTACATTTCAGAGATATAGAGTTCATGTGATGACTCCTACTCCATTTCTCTTGGGAAATCTTGTTATATGTGTTAACAACAAAACAGCATATCCACTTTTCTATTCATATAACTGCACACAAAAAGGAGCTTAGACGTAGGAAAGCGTGAATGTTTTGAGTCGCGCTGTGTGGACGTGGGTGGACTGACGGTCTGCATCAGAATAGAGCTCCCAGGATTAATCAGAGCTACCGTAAAACAAATCTCCCTGGGTTGAGATGAGCTAATCCGCTAACAGTACCTTATCTGCCCGTCTGGAGTGAGCGGAGGCAGGGAAGAAAGCGGAGGAGAGGATGCAAATGTGTCTCCTACTTTGACACAGACTGCATTTTAAGTAGAGTTTACAAAAGAGAAAAAGAGAACTTCAATCACAGGCGTCCTATCTCGACTCTGAACCACGTTTCACCTTGGCACAACCCCAGATTAACTAAACTAATTAAAGTGTAATAAAATTACACATTAACACATTTATCTTAAGGACAGAAAAGGAAACCTTGCACTATAGTTTTGATATTTAATCTGTCTTCTGGGAGCCTAAATTCTGCACTTTGAGGCAGCTATTCACATAAAACAATACTAAGAGTCTGCAGCCATGCCAGCAGATCTGTGAACCACACTTCGCCCTAATGCTAACATCATGATCATTACAATGCGAAAATGCTAAGGTTTAGTATGTTTTCCATGTACAACACTTGAAGCATTTTATAATTTGCATGTAAAATAAGCCTGTGTATACGCCGTCTAATTAAATATGGGTTCAGAATTTAATATTTGTATTTTCCCTGTTTTTCTCTCTTTTTGTTGCCCAGCGTGGTCAAACTGCACTCTCCATCGCCATGCAAGGTTCCCACACTGATACTGCCGCCCTCCTGCAAGCCCACGCTAAAGCTCGAGCTTTGTAGTACTGGAAAAACAATCTGCAGACATATGATTCTCTCACATTGGCTCCTTTCTGTCTGATGCACTATAAAAACCAGGTAAATCCTGAAGCTGTGTGCTGGGGTTGAACTGTTGCTCGCATTTTGTTTCTGAATTCTGACAATCTGAACGAGCATTAGCTGGAGCTTTGGATGGGATGACATCGTTCTAACAAGACTCAACATCGTCAATGAGTGTAAAGCTTAGATGTGTCATGATTGCTGATGCAGTGTACAATAATTGTGTTGTTTTCTGCTGTCTTTGCTGTTGATGTAAATACATCAGTTATGTCTGATCTTTGCACATCTAAGTAGAAGTTTAGCTTTGCAAACTATGCAATTAAAAACATATGTATTATGATATGTGTATTGTATTGGTCACATGTTGACAATTATCAAAAGGTCTGTGTTTTATGTTTGAAAAAAATAAAGATTGCTTTTTCCATTCTGGCAGCACTTCTTTCTTTTTTTTTAAATAAAGATTGTAAAATATACAAAGAACAGCATCATACCCATGCTGCTTGACAAGCACATGAAAGGAAGTGGCAATAAACCAACCTGTTGATTTAACTCACAAGTACTTGATGTATAAAATGCCTGTTTTTAATAAAATGATCAAAAAGGCAACGATGCTTGGTTGAGCTGCTACATTGAGAGCAACGGAAAAAAACTGAGTTAAATTCCTTGTATGTTTCCCATACATGGCCAAGAAAGCTGATTCTGATTGAGCTGCTGATCTTTGTTGCTGTAATGATGAACCTGACCAGCAGGTGGCATAGCCCCTTTATGTCACTTTCGCTTCAGTGAGCCAAATCACACACAGAAAGCAACACTATACATAAACCTGTAATTCTAAAATGAGCATGTCCAAGGGATTAGATATAATCCCTTTCAAGTGTGGGAGACAATTATAAACATGACATTTACTGAATTGTACAAATTCCACACAATGAGACGCATCTGCAATCTGACTGCAGTTTATTGAAGCGTGAAAGCAGATGTGTTTGAGTGGCCTTTGTTCTTCTAACTCCTGGGAAACAGTAAGGGACAGAGGTTTAGTTCTGCTGCAAGGTCTTGAGATTATATTTGTGCGATAAGACAAAAAGGACTGGCTGTGGAGACAGGGCAGAGGATGGATTTGTCCGACACAGCAAAGCCACCTTATCTTCCCTCAGGATTTTTTCCAGCTTGGCTGACTGACTATCTTCCCTGGTGCTGTAATGACTCTGAGCAAAGATACAACCCCAGAAAGCAAATATATATCCTCAGAAAGAAAGAGATTCAATCAGCTGCTTGTATGGAAATCAGCATTGGTCTGAACAGATTATCCGTGTTCATAGATGAACTTTAAAGCATTTGGACAATATGTATTCATGTTGAGGTCGCGTGCCTATTCCACAGACGTATAAATACGCCATCCCCCATCCCAAACAGGCTTTCATGCCACAGTGAACAATGGTGTTCATCGTTGCCGTTGTGCTTTCTGCTGCAGGAACTCCTGGACAAATAAAACATAGGTATTACACCATATCCTAATGGGAGTGGTACAACACGGGGGAGTTTGTAGGCATTTACCCTGCTGTAGTTTAATAATGATAATGGACTGGATTTATCTACGACTGATTTTCTGCCGGCTGATGAATCACTTTGTAAGTGGATGAATGTGAAAAGCAGCTCAGGCAGAATGGACTCTAAACTCAGTGGGAGTAGCTTCTTATCTGCTTTTACATGAAAAGCAAAACTTTAAATCATAAGCAATAAAAAAAGACCTTGTGCATATTAATTCCTTCAAGGCTTTGCTGCTGCAGCCTTATGAAACTTAATCAGATACTGCTGTAAAACATTTTTTTTTATATCATTCAGATGGCTCTACTTGTAATATATGTGAGCAAGTCACACAACAAGCTGAAAAATCAAACACATTTGGTGCTCAGCAGGGTGCTTGCATTTTGTTTATCAGAACTTCTTTGCTAAAATCGGCTAAAGAAGTCTCGAAACGGGATGTGGCGAGACTGAACCTAACAGTCAATTTGTGGACTTTGAGTTGAGGAATAATTCTCCCAATTTGTCACAATGAGCAAAACCTTTCATATTACACAGGCATTTGACCCATTGATAATTTAAATACCAGATTTATTAGAATAAGTCTGTCCAAAATGTCATAACTTCAGCAAAAACGTAACCGGCTCATCCTTGAGTTGAGGTAGACGTTCGTGCCAAATTCGGAATATAATTCACAAGAACTGTAAGGACGGATAGACGGACAACCCAAAAACATAAAGCCTCCGGTCACAGCTGTTTTTGGCACAGGTCTGTGATATGTATGCGCGATAGCTGATATTTTGAAAAAAAGGAAACAGCACACGTTAAAGAAATTTTCTGTCAGATTTTATATATCAATATATAGAGATATTCCAAAGTAATCCATTACAGAAAATCAAAAAGTGGAACCAGTTTGGTCTTCATACAGTATATCTTTGCATGTACAGTAGTTGGCTGATCCCTGTCCTTTTCATGAAAAATACTACAGGAGAATACACAAGTAAACAAAAAGGCACAAATGAAAAATCACTCTTCTCATTAACACAGAGGTTGCAAAGATGTGGGACGTTTTGGTGGAGGGGACACCATGTTTTACGTTTGCTAACAAAGGAAAAAGGGTTGCCCACATACAGGATGCTAAATAGTGCAGAGCAAGAAACGACACAAACCACTTTGGTGGATAATTCATATTTCTTACAATCAGGGAATGCAGTGATCTGCTTTTATACAAATAAATTAATATACATGTCAACACTTTATCTAAAATCTTATGTACATCTTTCCTTTTACATAATTGTACATAATACATTATCAAAAACCTTATGAAAACATATTTACAAATCAATGAATCAAAAAGCACCCTCAAAGCTTCTCCAGTGTCACACACTGTCATACATACAACACACACACACACACACACACACACACACACACACACACACACACACACACACACACACACACACACACACACACCTGTGTATCCACACACCCCCACACACTGTTTTGTTCCATGCAATACACAATGCAGAAGGCATTCTAAGAGGGTTGTGCAACAAAGAGCATACAAAACGGTTCAAATATGGCTGTGGGATGAAATTAGCACTCACATGCATAATAGTGAACACACACACACACACACACACACACACACACACACGTAAGGTTTATGAATGGAGTAAGAGTGTTTAAATCAGCATGAAGCATGTTCACCGATAGGTACATTTGGTCTCAACTTCATCACATCAGAGTCAGGTTTTAGTTTTCTGTGGTTACATCACTTGACAGGGTTCTTTTCATCATGCAGCCACCAGCTGGGCTCTCCCACACGGATCTCAAACTGTCTGCTCAGATATCGGCCCTCTCAGGAGGACGAGGGGAGCGGACTATGGAATCCAGCTTGCTTTTGTGAATGTGTGCGTCCTGCCTCGAACAACAATGGCTGCATTGTCTGCTGGTGAGCAATTATGCATGCTGTTTGTGTTTTCGGAGGGCAAGTGCACATTGCACCCGTCCTCTGGAGAACAGCATTAATTTGTCATCACTGCACCCTGTGTGTACTTATGTGCCCATTTGTCACAGTCAAAAGCGGGTGATCAAATAAAATGTTATAACACTCAATAGTGAACCACATAACACTGTAGCCAGACTAAAAGCGTGAGTCTATTGCTTTTCTCAAACCATTTAACATCTAATCAAGTAACCATAAGAGAGAACTCCACTTCCCTTAACCTCATAGCCTCTCTTCTATACTGCAGGTCTAATGTCTCTATTTCCTTCTTTCCATAACACAAACCTGCTGCACTCTCCCACAACTCTGGGGAGTTGGAGGTCAAATAACAATATTTCTCAGAAATGCAAGACAACTCCCCCTTAAAGGTTTGCCTCTAAAAACAAAAATCGTACAAAAGAAAACCCATTCAGGAAAACCACAAACGACAGCTCCAGTAATGACACTTATGACATTTGTGATTGATTCGAACATGAATCTGTACAGATTGTCCCACCAACGCAGTTGCTGTCCCATTTTCAGAGCTCCTTCCTAAGCAGTGTTCCCAGAGTTACACGGACAACCAGGAATAACACAATGCCAAATTAATACATCAAGGATGAAACAGAACCTCTCACCAGCCCCGTCACAAAACATGAGACACACATCACACACCTCAGATTTCAATGCAAAAGACTCCAAAAGAGGAACCAGTCTTTTTCCATCTTCCAGTTTAGGTGAATGTTGGGAACACAGTACAACTTAAAAAATTCGGTCATTAATTCTCAGCATTTACTGAAGAAAGTAGATATAGCTCCAGCATAGATACGGTATGAAATATATATTTATTTAAAGAATCATGTGAGTCTTAATAAATCTGCTGTTTTTAAATTGAAATTGGCACAGAATATGGCTGCATGTAACACTGGATGATATGTTGCTCGTACCTTCTGTAAACTCAGTCCAAGTTACCCCTGACCTCACTGTGCGTACGTGTGCCTGAGGGGCCATCTTCCTCTGAACCCGCTCTTGTTGTGGGTCACTTTGCTGTGGACAGCATGGGCTGCTCCGTGTACCAGTGAGTCCCCGGATCAGGCATGCTGCCCCCGAGTGGCAGGGCGATGAACTGCGGGCAGGTGCCACCTCCTGCTCCTACAACTCCCATGTTGACACCCTGCGGGTACGGGTGATGGTGCACGTGGTGTCCCATGCCGTCCGTCCGCCCGATGTGGATCTCGTCCTCCTCGCCCTCGCCGGTGGTCTTGCGGTAGACGGGGTTGTCGAAGTTCATGCTCTTGGTGGAGTTGCGCCGCCAGTTGCGCCACACCAGGTAGACCCCGGTGCACACGAGGCCGAACACCACTGTGGCAACGATAGGAACTGCATGCGTTTACCACACAGCGGCAGGGACATGGGAAGGGGGAGCGTTAACGAGGCATTACGAGTCCATGGCATGAAATGAGAGGCACGGAGGAGAGCAGACCAGGCATGCGGGGTACAGATAGGGTGGGGTGCAGCGATAGAGAGGTTGTTTGTGTGTGGGGCTCTGCTAAACATCGGGTCAAAGTCGGGTCATACACCAAACAACACATTAACACAAACTCTTAGTCAGCTGTGTGAAGCATCATTAGAGGCCTGGGTTTGGAGTAAATTAGTTTTAGACTATCCTTAGGGAGTGCACATTTTAACTATCACATTACATCAGAATCTCTTGGCAACTCAGCAAATGTGTCCTTGAATAAGCAATGTGATTTAATGATGCGTTATTAAATTCACCAGCATTAAAGTTGCAATTGTGTCTCTTTTTTTCTCCTGTGCTGTCTGTTCACCATATTAAGTATACAAGAGTAGGCCATCTGAACTAATTGACTGGCTCATTATGTTGCACTTTGCTGTTGTATTGGCTTTACTATACCTCAAAGATACACAGAAGTAATGTTTGCCACATATACAGCATGTATATTTTTCTATATACAGCCTTTATATAGTTTTTGTAATAAGTGGTGTCAAAGTAAGACCAGCTTTACTCAAGATAAGATATGTCCAGATCTTCATCTTAAAAGGGCAGTTTTGGAACAATTGTTTTTTTGGGAAAAGACAGTAGCTGTTGAATTTGTCAATATCCTTTTTCTGAGCACCACAAACAAATTGACAGTGATTGTCCAATCATCGTCTCTTGAAAAACACTTGTATTTGCAAATACGAACATGTGAGCTAAACGCCAAACATAGTTACGTCAGAAAAAATAACAGCCTGATGTTACATTTGTCCTTAAATATACTTCAAATACTTGGATTAATTAGCTCTACGCTGCAATAATTGACCAATGTGTTACTACTTGTCTTTCACATTCATCGTCAACTGTTAAAGATTTTTCCTGGGACACGATGAAGCTTTAGCTATGTAGCCATGAAGTGTTTCATGAAGTTAGCCACAGACAACATTTCTATGCAATCCACGAAGCTACAGCTGATAAAATGTGTGAGCTACATTTGTCATTTCAGCCGTCAAAATCGACACTTACCTACCAGATATTCAAACCCTGCTTTTGTCAACCTCAGTCTGAAACCTAAACTTACTAAGAATTTTGAGTGGTCAATCTGACAGTGGAAGCATATTTTCGCCACTGTGCTAAAAAAATGAAGATCCTGTAAGTCATAATTATGATATTATCTCATAATTATGAGATAGTTAAGTCGAATTAATGAGATAGTTAAGTCATACTTGACTTAAAGGATCCTTTTTATCACATTGGGGAAATGGGCTTCCATAGGTATCACTGTGAACAGTGCCATGTGAAAACAGAAAGCTTGACATGTGGAGCTGTATCTGAGGGTTCTTTAGCAGATGGTCAGTTCAATTAAAGTCCATTTAATTGGTTTTCAAGTTGTGGAAACATAAAAACAAAACTGCCTGGATGACTAAATACCACTATTGTAACAAATATGTATTTTTTGCAATTGACGTGCATAGCCCCTTTGTGTGCTTTCTTGCTTCACTATAGTATGCTAACCACACAGAGTGAAAAAGGCCGACTGACAAGTCTGGCTGTAGCAGAACCCAACACAACAACACAGTGAGAAGTGATTAATGCGGCGTGGCAGCAATGTCAGACGCACAAAAAAATTACTCCCGAGAAACCTCAGCGAGGAAGACCTGTGGGCCAGGCTTCTCTCATCCTGCCACAGCAGGGTCAGTGTGAATGGACTACAAACAGAACGGCCACAGGCAGCAGGTAAACAGCCGCTTTATGCAGCCTTGCAGGCCTTAATGTGGACAGACGAGCACAGACAAGAAGGCTTCCGGTGACTTACCGATGGGGATGACCACTCCCAAAACAGCCACTGTCAAGTTCTCGCCCAGGAGGAAATTCTCGCTCCCAGCTGAGGAGAGAGATTGGATGAGGAAGAGGAGTTAGAGCTAGCTAGGGCAAAAAAAGACAGCAGAACGAGAGCGGGGAAGCATACAGGATAAAACATGAAAATAAAAAGTGCGAAATAGAGTGAGAGATAAGCAGGGGAGGCTGGACGAGAGTGGAGGTGGAGGAGAAGGGAGATAAAGCAGAGCGCTGGGGAGCGGCTGATCATGCATGCGTGGCTGTGAGTGTTTTACACAGAGAGACAAATAGGGAAAAAAGGTTGGAATAAAAATGAAAGAGGGAGAGGAAAATGATGAGTTGCTTGGCATTTGCTGGAGTGCGACCTTGACAATAACCCTGACCTCCTACTCTTCCTCCATCCAGGCGCCATCAGGCTCCAACGTCACCTCACACTCATTTACATATCATGTGCTTACTTACTAACACACTTATCTATGTGCAGTTACAAAAGTGCATGCATGTCCTGGCAGACATACAAATACCCTGCAAGCCACACAGAGCACAATTTATTGAGGGAAAGGAGACATTTTCACAGCAACCATCCATCAGTCCTATTAAAGTGAGTTGGACGTGCTTGTCGGGGCTAGTAGATACCTTACTTTAATGTCATCATTACATTGAGGGTGAGGTTCTGAGCTACATCATGAACAGGACTGTAGAATGCGGTGCTTGGCAGCAAATGAGGACGCTCAGGTGAAAGTGTCCTTTTATCAGACAATTGGGCCCCATCTCTTGTTAACTCCTGAATGGGCCACTTTGCCCTTTCAAAATTATACAGAGGTCAAAATATTGCTGGATTTAAGAATGTGACATCAAGGAATTAATGCTTATATTTCTGCTGAACCAGTCTCTAAATGAGACGTATTCACAGTATTAATAGTGTTTCCAGTATCTTCACGCAGACACAGAATTGATTGAATACTATTTTAAATTCAGAGCCCACTCACAGTGTTGAGAGACGCTGCTGTCCCTTGCAGGTGTGGTGGAGACGGCCACAGCGGTGGCAGTGGAGTGCGAGCCCAGTACCTTTGACTCTCGTGACGACAAAGGCTTCAGATTGGAGATGGGTGTGAAGGGATCGAGGGCCCCAGAGGGAGCTGTGGTCAAGTGGGGGGTGGCGTCCGCCTGGGATACTCCCCCTGAGGGTGGCGGGAAGTCTTCCGCCAAAGTCGCTCTCGTGCCAGGTGTAAATCCAACAGGAGGTAAGGACGGTGGCGTCATGTCGTTTCTTGGTGCTGCTGCAGAGAAAGGAAGAGCGCCATAGAAAACCTTTCACTCGAGAAACTGAATTATTGTTATAAAATCTGTAACAAACATAATCTAAACATAAATGAGCTGAAGAAAAATCCGAAATTACGGCTCATAAAACCATAAAGAGGGTGGAGAAATGACATAAACTCAGCACTGCACTTCCACTCTGAGTCATTCAATAATTCTTTTGTGAATCCAGTGATGCTGCCTCTTTCTCGTTTATGATCAAGGCAAACACAACTGATCTTCGGTCTGTTCGAAGCAGCTGTCCCCTCCCTGGCATGACAAGCAAGCATCAACACCGTATATCACAATGCAATGTGATACAACAAATGTAGTAGTTGTTCCAGAGAAGTAGTGTTAGATTAATTTTCATTGCATAGTTGTCTATGTTATTGTATCTACCGCCTGTATGTGTTGCTTGGCAACTATCTTTTTTATTTACAGGTTCAATAAATATGTTGCTTGAGGGGAGCATATCAAATCTTTTTGTATTTATTACGACCTACTACAAATAAAATATGAATTTATCTTGTGTTCAGTTATTAAAAATAATTTCCAAACAGCAACAGAGTTTCAGGCAGCACAGGGCTCACTTGAATAAAATCTGAAAAAAACTGTGAAAAATTATTATTAATTTTCTGTTTTATTTTGTTCTGGCTACATATGTTTAAAGCATCCTTGGGTCCCCTGAAAGGTGTTTTAAAATGCAAGCTATTATTTATCTATTACGTTAACTATTCTTCAATTGTTATTATTTAATTATTATAACTTATTTATTTTTCTATTTGTATTTTCTACAAAGGGAACATTTGCCAGCACTAATCCAGTAGAAAACTGAGGTTTTCGCTCTGATGACATCCATCACAAAAAAAGAGCTTCCTCAAGGCAAGAATAATCTGATTATCTTCACAATAAGCACTGTGGCGCTTTCTGCCCAATATTGATTACTTAATGCTCTTAATTAACACTCATAAACATGCTCACCTGGCACACAGGCCCTCATATCAGGCCCCAGGTCCTGCCCGTCGGGGCAGGCGCAGGTGTATTTGGGCGAGTGTTCAGTAATCTGTGGAGCCTTCAGACACAAGTACTCACACCCTCCATTGGCCACGCTGCCCAGATTACAGCTGTCTGGACCTGGAGACAGTGACAGAGAGAATGAGAGAGACATGGAGAATCACACAGTTATGGTTATATAAATAAGATTATCACTTATTCAACATGGGGAGATAGCAGAGAGTCCGAGAGAGACAGAAGAAGTTGATGCACTTTATTGTTCCCCACTGTGAACACTGGTGAATTCCCTTTCAAGAAAGCCCATTACAGTGCATGAACACAATCTAAAAGAATACAATCTGGCATCATATAGAAACTTGCTGTAAATATTAGACCCTGTGGTCTGAGCCAGGTACACCACCATTGTGTTCATGGTATCTTTTTACGATAGATGAGGAAAAACAGATATGTATGAAGATCAAATTGGAAAGACACACAAGAAAGGAAATGCACAGCCCACACATTCATGATTAAAAACTCTGTTCAGTTCCACTCAAACCTGGATTGTCATGTTAAGAGGGAAGCGGGCGGGGGCAGGGTTATCACAGATTTGTGAATGTGCTGCTGCTCCCAACGCTTTGATCACTCCGGCACAGTCACAAGCCTAACAATCATTTATTCATGTGCCTGGGTCGACACGGATCCACCGAGGAATCGTGGTCACAGAGATGCAACTCAGCTCACAGAATCTCAGGGAGGGGAAGTGCAGACGCACACGCAAGACCTTCACTCGTACTGTGTGAACACACCTGGCGGCTGGCGGAGCTGGTGAAAGACCACGATGTCATGGGGGTCGTTGAGGTTTTCAGCCAGAGCGTGGATGTCTTGACCGGTCAGCCTGTTGGCCATGAAGACCGCCGACCTGTCTCTGTCTGTCCAGTAGAGACGATCCTGAAGCACAGAGAACATCCTTGTTTTAATATGAGCAATACACAGAACGAGTTAGTCAGGGTTGTGTTGGGTTCAAACCCAAGAGCACTGTTGCAATTCCAAAAGCTTGGGTTGTGACCTCAAAAGTCAGGTCATTCAACTAGAAATCGTATCTCTACAATCCACAATAAAAAATGATGGTCACTTTATGGCTTCTGGGAAACTTAGAAGGATCTAAACAATCATAGTCAAAAATTGCATGTCACTTTTTCAACAATATTTATCATACTTGATGTTGATTTCATTGATGTGGGTATTAATTCTGTTGGGTTTGTTGGCAGGTAGGGCTGGGCGACATGGTGAAATCTTCTATTCGGATGTAGATCATTTCATATCTCCATAACAATGTATATCTCAAAATAGCATGTTTTTTTGGTAATTCAATAAATATATATATATAAAGTCTATATGAAATAACCACATGGTTTTGTATATTTCTGTGTCGATTAAATATTTGAAATGAAAAGAACTGAATACATTTTTTACATTTAATTAAGAATTTTTGTGCAAAATAATCAGATTTTTTGATAAATCTACGTCAGTATGTGCTTGTTATTATCATTTTAGACGATGTAATTGTGTATCGTGATATCTCAATATATGATTTTATCACAATATGATTTAATTTCATCACATTTAATTAGTGCCCAGCGTATTGGCATTATGCTGTGGACCAGTCACCTGGATTTGTGCATCAAAGTAATTTAAGTCAGACTTCTGATCTGCTCGTTCCTCCATGAGGACATTTGTGGTTTCAAGAAAGATGTCTTCACAATTACTGGATGGACTGTCATACAACTTAATTTGTCAAATCTGAATTGTAATAACCTCAATGATTACACAACTTTTCTCTAGCACCATCATCTAGTCCACATTGAAATGTGTTCAATACTTTGTTTATGACCAAATACATGCAACACAAAGTTTGGAAACAGACTGAGCCAAAATGGTAAACATAATAAACATTATAACTACATATTAGCTGTTTTTTTTAGCATTGTTATTGTGAGCATGTTAGCATGCAGATGGAAGCAACCAGCTTAAAGCACTACTTTGTACAGCCTAACATGAGATGCATGAGATTACACCATGCTAAGAGCTGCAAATGCTTGGCTCAGAGTACTCACAAATCTAATGTATTTGTGGAAAAATAATATAAAGAAAATTAGGTGAAATATGCACTGATAAATACTTAGTACTTGTGTTGACACACATAGTCTAAATAATTGTATTTTGCAGAAGAGTGTTTTAATGTTGCTTTTGCTGCAAATAGGCGATGAATCTATCAAATGCAAATGAAGAAGTTGTATGGTAACTAAGAATATTTGATTATATTGGAGGGCAACAGTAAGAGGCAGGCATGCAATAAACAGGGCTACATCTTACTGTGGAAGATTTATGCATTTACTGGTTTTATTTGTATCGGTTTCAAGTGTCTGGCACATCCTTGTGGTTTGTTACAGCATTAGATCCTAAATTATTAAAACACATCCTATTTAGATCAAATGATAGTAGCCATAAGGCTAATTTGAACTCTGCTTGTTGTTTATCGATTCATTTGTTTGCTTTGTTTTCCCAGTTCACTCACTCAACAGTTTAAGAAACAGTCTTAGAAACTACAGGCTAATCTCTAGCGACACAATAGGCGTGTGTGTGTGTGTGTGTGTGTGTGTGTGTGTGTGTGTGTGTGTGTGTGTGTGTGTGTGTGTGTGTGTGTGTGTGTGTGTGTGTGTGTGTGTGTGTGTGTGTGTTGAGTCAGTCACTGAGTCAGAAATACATGGTAATGTGATGTACAATACAACAAGCTTCAGTCAATAACAGGGTTCTGGTGAATGCTCAACATCCTGAACAAGAAGGTCATCTTGTTGTCAAAACAGAGCCTAGCAGAGAAGCCCAGATCGATTAGGTCTGACACCAAAAGCGAATGTGTCTTCATTCTGTGAGTTACTGTGCTGCAACAGCAAGGAAAACCCTCAAGGTTATGCTTTGGACAGCTCACCTCTATTGCCATTTTCATTTTAAAGGTTAAAACAGTGACATCTGTGGGCAGTTTCTATTCTAAACAGTAAATCCTTGTAACGAGAGAACTTATTTTTATAGTGGTGGAAAGCAACTTTAATCCATTTTAATTAAGAATTGAGATTTTGAAGTAAGTTTGAGTCCTAGGATTTTTTTTATTTTTATTTCATACTTCTGCTTTACTGCATTTCGGGAAATATTGTACTTTTTACTTAACTGATAAGCCTGGTTACTTTGCAGATTAAGATTCTACATACAAAATACATCAAATGAAATTGTATTAAATAAATGTACATCGATTATATATTTAATTTTTAATTTAATTTAATAAAAATGAATAAAAAATATGAAGTGCATCAAAATATGAAGTGCATCAATAATAATCCAATATCATCATATACGGTATGACTATATGACACTGAACAGGAGCCTTTAGCAATACTCTACTTCCTACATTCTACGTCATTAGTAGCCATCTGAAACTGTCTGGGACGTTGCTGCATAAGCAACAACAGGGACACACCAGACAAGAGTTTATTGGCATGTAAAACCATGCTTACGCACACGGAAGCTGGCTTATGACCAAAAGCTTGTGTGCGTGGGTTTGCTTTAGGCTGCTCTATAGCTGTCTTCTGTTTAGTATTCTCAGCCAGTCAACCCCACATGGGAAAACAGACACAGACAGACACACACAAACTGGATACACAGTAAATTGAATTTAGCAGTCATTACTTTCAGACTCCCGGTCACACTGCAGGCCCCTGCGAGGCTAATGAGAGAGATGTAGATATGATGAGATGTGGGAGACTGGATGATACCACAGACAACGACCTAAACTCATTACAAATCTGTTGCACACAAACCTCAAAAACAGCTAGAGCGTAGGGGTGTCCCAGTCTCTCTGCGGATGACACGTGTGTTCTGCGGTGAGCTCCGTTCAGGTCCACGCTGGCTATAAGGTGTAGTTTTGAATCCACCCAGTACAGACGCCTGTTGGCTACATCTGAGAAACACACACACACACACACACACACACACACACGTGTGAAAAGGACTTTCCCAAGCTGAATACAGATCGATTGTGTTCACGGTAGGCACTCCTGCACTCTGACCAAGAAATCCTTTTAGGTGATATTGATTACATTTTAAAATGTCAGATTCTATCTATTACACCACCGCAAGTTTTACGGTGTCAATCTATAACTTCTAAAACAGTTCAAATGTCATTCAAACCAACTGTGATAACTTTATTAATATATGTTTTGTCATTATCAATTACCCTTATGATTGGAATTACTTTTGATCTTTACCTGCAATGAGTTGATTGAGTGTATTAGCTCTTTTTAAGGACTGTGCTTCAGGCACATCCAGAAACACACAACTATAGGTGTACATAGCAATGTGTAATATATAACATAAGGGCAGGAGTCGATAAACAGATGATCTCCTCTCACCTAGAGTGATGCCATTGGGCCATTCAATGTTATCAGCCACCAGCACCTGTCGGTCCACTCCATTCATCCCGGCTTTCTCTATCTTGGCTCGCGTGCCCCAGTCGGACCAGTACATGAAGCTGGATTGAACAAAGGAAGCACACTTATTGTGTTATTATGGAGTCTTCATATTGTTCTGCTGTACTCAAAAAGACATGTGGAAATAACAATATTATACTGCACAAGTTTCTCCTGTGCAGTACAATATTCTGGTGGATTCTCCTCCACCACCTTAAGGTGGCGATTCTCCTCCGCGAATCGCCACCTTAACGTGGTGGAGGAGTTTGAGTGGCTCAGTGATCCTGAGAGCTATGTTGTCCGGGGCGTCAGCCCCTGGTAGGGTCTCCCAAGGCAAACAGGTCTCGGGGGAGAGCCTAGACTAAGAGCGGTTCAAAAAACCCTGATGATTTACGGCCCATGGAATGAAATTACCTCGCCCGGACAAGGGAAACCGGGGTACCCTCCCGGAGCCAGACCCGGAAGGGGAGCTCGACGGCGAGCGTCTGGTGGCCGGGCTTTCACCCATGGGGTCAGCCCGAAAAAAGATCATGGACCAGCAATCCTGTGGACTCCTGAAGCAGCTGACAGGTAGGTTGGCCTCAAGGAGGTTCTGGCAAACCATCCGGCGGCTCAGAAAGGGAAAGCAGGGCCTACCCCAGGCTGTTCTCGTGGGGGGGGGGGGGGGACCCGGCTTGTGGACATCAGCGGTGGAAAGAGCACTTTGAGGAACTCCTAAACCCAGCCAACATGTCCCCTGGAGAGGAGGCTGTGCCTGAAGTTCTTGGGGTGGATGCACCCATATCCCTGGCAGAGGTCACTAAGGTAGTCAAAAAGCTTCTTGGTGGCAAGGCGCCGGGGGTAGATGAGATCCGCCCTGAGATGCTGAAATGCTCATGGACTGGCAGACCGGGGTGGTGGTTCCCATCTTCAAGAAGGGGGACCGGAGAGTGTGCTCGAACTATCGTGGTATCACACTGCTCAGCCTCCCGGGAAAAGCTTATGTCAGGGCGTTTTGCAGCCGAGTGTAAAGCGGCAGGGATGAGAGTTAGCACCTCCAAATCTGAGGCCATGGTGCTCTGCCGGAAACCGGTGGATTGCTCCCTCCAGGTGGGGACAAACTGCCTACCCCAAGCGAAGGAGTTCAAGTATCTCGGGGTCTTGTTCACGAGTAAGGGTAAGGTGGAGTGGGAGATCGACAGGCGGATCGGTGCGGCTGCAGCTGTAAAACAGCGTCTTGGTGAAGAGGGAGTTGAGCCGGAAGGCAAAGCTCTCCATTTATTGGTCGGTCTACGTTCCAACCCTCACCTATGGTCACAAACTCTGGGTCGTGACCGAAAGAACGAGGTCTCGGATACAAGCGGCCAAAATGAGCTTCCTCCGTAGGGTGGCTGGGCTCAGCCTTAGGGATAGGGTAAGGAGCTCGGACATCAGGAGGGAGCTTGGAGTCGAGCCGCTGCTCCTTCGTGTCGAAAGGAGTCAGGTTTGGGCATAGTGGTTCGGGCATCTAGTCAGGATGCCTCCTGGACGCCTCCATTGAATTCAAACCATTAGAGGTTTTCCAGGCACGTCCAACTGGTAGGAGGCCCCGGGGAAGACCGAGGACACGCTGGAGGGATTATGTCTCCCGGCTGGCCTTGGAACACCTCGGGGTCCCCCAGAATGAGCTGGAAAATGTTGCGGGTGAGAGGGAAGCCTGGGTCGGCCTGCTGAACCTGCTGCCACCGCGACCCGACCCCGGATAAGCGGTTGAAAATGGATGGATGGATACTGCACAAGTATTAATCTGTTTATGTTAAGATAGCATCCCTTTTCACATTTCTTGGAGATTCTCGTATTTTATAATGCAATAATTAGTCTGGTGACTGTGCTAACAGTCCCTGTTGTGCTTGTTTGCACTGAACATTTTTTCCATCAATTAGTTTGCCTGGAGCAAGAATAATGAAATGGCCTACAGACACCAGGGGGGTGATTTACTAACTTTGTCAGTTTGTCTTTCTTCGATATTAAGTCATAAAGCATTCTTCCATATTTCTTTAAATTATTTATTATGAGCACTGCACCAACATTTTTGCATTGGCAAGATGACAGTACACGATGACAGTAATAAAAATTGCCATGCGATACACAGCCTATCGTAGAAGAATCCTATGTGAAGAGAAATTGTCCAATGCAATTTCTCTTCAATTGGTAGCTGAAAACATGATTAATTTTTTCATACAGACTGAACACAATAGCAGTGGCAATATCGCCTGATTTGATGTCTGGGAACAGAACCTGTGAAATTTGTGGAACTGTGGTTATAACGGGGACACATGAATGGATACATGTCTGTTAAAAGCAGCTGGTATGTTACAAAATCACATTAGTGACAGAAACAAAGATAAATGCAACAGATCAAAAGACCTGGGTGATGTGCACTCAATGGAAGTTGTTCGTTCAGCAACATAAAATCACAAGTCAAAATAGTGTTGACTGAAACTTTTGCTTTCCAGATGTGTTCGAGACAAATCTTAACAGCCCATCATGTCATCATTAGAAGCAGTGTATTCGATGCAACTCTGCAGCTGTGCTAATGTACATCATCAGTATTAGCAAAAACTGCAGCCATGGCAATGGTTTGTGGGAGGCTTGTAAAAAGTAGAAGCTGTTATTGTATGAGTTCGGTATAGTTTGAATGGTTATTGGGCAATATCAGTCAGCAATCACAGCAACAAAATACAGTGTGATTTACACATCACGTCTTTCTATGTAAATGTTCATCACTGACATTAACTGAATTTTCCTGCAAAGACAAAATCATCATTTCATGTCAATAAAAATAGATCTGTGTGTGCTGGATTCCTGTTGGGCCGTCATGATTGGGGCTATAATGTACAGGAACGCTCACTGTGTGCCTCAGTTTAGGCTGTGCGCCTGTTTATTTTAGTGTATCTTCATCTGGGTTTGGATCAACAGAAGACAAAAGATGCAGAAGCACACGCTGCCACAAATTCATAAAGCTTCCCAGATTAGGAGCGCTCATCTGGGACAGAATTTCTACAAAACTATTGAGTCAGGATGCTAAATGGGTCACAGGCTTGTTACTCTGGATTCCCACATACAGCAACAGGGGTTCTCTTATATTTACCATTAGACATGGTCTCAGAAGAGGATTATGTTTATTAATTTCCTGGGCTGAAATCATTTAACAAAGCTATATCTTGGGTCATTCACCATCATCATCTATCTGCCAGCATATTCAAAGAGATGTAGAGGAGGGTACCCGATATAAATCAGCGTGACACAAATTTATGCTAACATATTGTATATTGTTATGTAAATTAATAGCATACAGTTTAGTAATTAGCATACATTATAAATTAATCGTGTAGGTCAAGGCATTTCTTAATGTGCACACATCGTCCTTCTTACCCGTGATGGGGATCCAGCGCTAGGGCCCTGGGTTCACTCAGGTCAGTGTTGATGAGGACGCGTCTCTTGGTGGCGTCCACTGAGGCCACGGAGATGGATTTGTCTCCGGAGTCGGCCCAGTACAGGTTATGTTGGAGCCAGTCCAGAGCCAGACCTACGGGGGTCTGCAGAAGAGAATCCAGCAGCGGTACCTGCTGGGAGGGGTCACTGGCCTCATGGATGAAGGCACTGCGGGGGGAGGAGAGAAGGCGATTAAGACAGAGAGGGAGGCAGGGAGTACTTTCAGAGGAGGAGAATACGAGTCATAGTCTACAGAAAATAAGCACTAATTACAGAAAGGATGTGTAGTAAAGGGACGTTTACTGCCTGGTGGAGCTCTATTTAGTGATAATGACTCTTTATACACTATCGTTATTATTGCATGGCACCATGTGACAAACGTTTCCCAAAAAGTACTGAGACTGTAACTGTAAATCTAGAAACGCAGACTGCAATCACTTTCTCAGTGAAAGTCAATCTAGCAATAACTGTTTCTTCAAGTACTTTTGGAAAATGATTTTGATAAATGATAAGAGGATATACAGGATGAGAACATACAGGACAATTAATACCCTACAGATGGTGTATCATCCCAACTAATGTGGATACTAACTCCCCAGATAGTGATGTAGGAGTGGAGATTGGGACTGGTATGTGAGCTGTAGCCTTGGGCCATGCGCTGAGCAGGTTCATCCGGGGGTTGGCATCCTTCTCAGGTGCACCACTTATCAGAATAGACAAGGCCTAACTCAGGGGTTGGCCTGCCCGGTAATGATTTGGCCCTGGCAGAGGTGTGAGGTGAGAGCCAGGCAGCTGTGCTCCCGAACAGGAATTTCAATTTTAGTTTCCCCAGAGATCTTTTCTCTTAACATCCATTTCATAAAGAGAACACAGTGCTCCAATTAGAATACACTCTGGGGAGAAATCGTAGTTGGTATAACAATAGGAAGGGTGAAATTAATCTAAAATAGTAGCAGGTCTGAACTATTGACTCAGTTGATTACAAGTAGATGCTTTAGTAAATAAAATATCCGCAAATCAAATCACGCCATGGTGCAACATTATATGGTTTGGCACATCAAGTATCGGTAAGGTCACATTTAAATTATTTTGTCTGAAATCTGAAGTTTTAAAAATGTCAAAAAGGTTTGTTTTTCAAATCTAAGAGGGACAAGGTTTCTGATACGAAATTAGTTTTTTAACTTCTAAGTCAGGTTTCATCTGTAGACGTTTACCTGTAGATTTTCCGGTGAAAGCGATCGCACCAGAAGACACGATTGTTGGCCACATCCAGGTCCAGAGCTACAGCGTTCTTCTGGGTGGACACCACCTGGCTGTAGTCCCTCTTCACCAGGTCGATGCGTCGGATCTCATGCCGGTTGGTGAACAGCAGGTAAGGGCTCTTTCCTGCACACAAAGTACAACGATATGTAATGCCCTTGAAAAAGTGTGTATTTGCGGCCTAAGTATGGGAGGGTTTATCCAGCTGAAATTTGCAATCTGTCACAGTGAAAAGCAATTTAAAAGCAGGGTGAATACATTAGTAAGAAGAATACATTATTGGTAGGTGGAGTTGGGATGTACTTCAATAATGGCCAGTCAAACCAGCTTTGACAATTTGGTAAAGGGCCAGAAGAAGGGTCAATGACGTTATCTCTTATTAGAAAGGAGCTGCACCTCTATGCACAGCACGCGTTATTTGAATCACATATAGCAAGCAAGTAAAGTATTATAAAGTAAATATAACATTTAGCCAGGTGAAATTAACTCCAATGGCATTCTGAGCAAACATGATCTGGATTTAGATTGGATTAGAAATGAGAAATAATGGTTTTACATGCATGTGTGCAAAGGCAGGACAAAAAGGAAGACGATTCCAATGAATTGTTGTTTTCAGCACAGCATCAAAACAATTGTATAAGACGGTTGAACATGAAGCTGCGTGTCAGTGGATGATGTAGACATTCCTCTACTTTAATAACACAAAGGAATCACCACAGTGTCAAAAGGCATTGCTTAATATGATTAGGGCTGCAACAACGAATCGATAAAATCGATAAAAATCGATAATCAAAAGTGTTGGCAATGAATTTCATTATCGATTCGTTGTGTCGCGCGATTATTACGCCGGGAGTCGCGGAGAAGAAAAAAAAGAGCGGAGCAGAGCAACTGGCCGGCCAGCGTTTCTGAGATTGGAGTGAGACACGAGAAAAGCTGAGGTTGTAATGTTCTCAAAAATAGAAGATCTTTGACAAGTCGAGTCTTGGCCAATCAGCGTCTTCATGTTCCTCAAACTTGTTTTTAATGGAAGCTAGTCAGCTTGCTATCGCGTTAACTAACGTGTTTGGGTTGTGTATTGTTGTTAAAGTGACGTTATGTTCCGTTACAGTTCAGTCTTGCTTGTAAAAAAACGTAACGTGATGAAACATGCCGTCACCCCCCCAGTCTGGTTCAGTTCACTCTGTCACTCGTTAACGTTAAACCAGCACACCGGCGGATCTGGCTGCAGGTTTTTTTTAATTTTTTTACTCAAAGTAGAATGAAGCAAATCACGTAGTTGGGCTTAGCCAACAACGTGACGTCGTGGTCATAAGAGACCCAGAATGAAAGAGTTTAAGGAAGAGGACGCTCTATATGTAGCAGTACAGCTTCCCTCTGTCCCAGTATTTCATACATATTGATAAAGCAGGGTATGTAAATGCAACCTCTGGAGGGATCAATTACAGTAAATAGGGCTCACATTTGGCAGATGTAAAGCATACATGTGTATGTTTTTAGTGTTAGTCCATTTTGTTGTTTTAATTAACAGCTCATTTTGAATAAAGGGTTGGAAATGAACGCTTTTTTGATAAAAACATTTTTTTATCCGATTCATCGATTAATCGAAAAAATAATCAACCGATTAATCGATTATTAAAATAATCGTTAGTTGCAGCCCTAAATATGATGCTGCATATTTGTAGCACCCAAGTCGATACTCTTAATGTCATCTTTTAACACAGATAAATAACACAACAAAGCTTGTGTGATACAGCTTAATATCCTCCTCTAACAAGAGTGCAGGTACAATAATCCTTCATTAAAAACTGATGCATAGTTTCTGTATTGATCAGTTTGTCTGGATGCATCATTAAGTCACTCCTCCAATGAATCGCCACCTTAACGTGGTGGAGGAGTTTGAGTGGCTCAGTGATCCTGGGAGCTATGTTGTCCGGGGCATCAGCCCCTGGTAGGGTCTCCCAAGGCAAACAGGTCTCGGGGGAGAGCCCAGACTAAGAGCGGTTCAAAAAACCCCGATGAATAGCAGCCCATGGTATGAAGCTACCTCGCCCGGACAAGGGAAACCGGGGCACCCTCCCGGAGCCAGACCCAGGAGGGGAGCTCGTCAGCGAGCGTCTGGTGGCCGGGCTTTCGCCCATGGGGCCCGGTCGGGCTCAGCCCGAAGAAACAGCATGGAGCAGCAGTCACCCTGTGGACCCACCACCCGCGGGGAGAATTATCGGGGTCGGGTGCTATGCAGACCGGGCAGCGGGCCAGGCAGGAGACCTGGACGAGCTGATCGCCGGCGGCATAGACTAGCTCTAGGGACGTGGAAGAGCCGTAGCTGGTGCAGGAGGTGGAGCGGTACCAGCTAGATATAGTTGGGCTCACCTCAACGCACATCATGGGCTCTGGAACCAAGCTCCTGGAGAAGGGTTGGACTTTGTCCTTTTCTGGAGTTTCCCAGGGTGAAAGGCGCCGGGCGGGAGTGGGGATACTCACGAGCCCCTGGCTGAGCGCCGCTATGTTGGAGTTTTCCCCAGAGAACGAGAGGGTCGCCTCCCTGCGCCTACGGGTTGCGGGGAGTAAGGCTCTGACTGTTGTTTGTGCTTATGCACCGAACAGCAGTTCGGAGTATCCGGCCTTCTTGGAGTCGGTGGGAGGGGTCCTGGAAAGGGCGCCGCCTGCCGACTCCATAGTTCTCCTGGGAGACTTCAACGCTCACGTGGGCAATGACAGAGAAACCTGGCGGGGCGTGATTGGGAGGAACGGCTTGCCCGATCTGAACCCGAATGGTATTTTGTTGTTGGACTTCTGTGCTAGCCACAGTTTGTCCATAACAAACACCATGTTCGAACATAAAGTGGCTCATAAGTGTACCTGGTACCAGAACACCTTAGGCCGTAGATCAATGATCGACTTTGTAATCGTATCAGCTGATCTGCGGCCGTATGTCTTGGACACTCGGGTGAAGAGAGGAGCAGAGCTGTCAACTGATCACCACCTGGTGGTGAGTTGGATCAGATGGCGGGGGAGTCGGCTAGAAAGACCAGGCAAGCCCAAATGTGTAGTGAGGGTGAACTGGGAACGTCTGGCGGAGGATCCTGTCCGGGAGGTCCTCAACTCCCACCTCCGGAAGAACTTCTCACAAATCCCGAGGGAGGCTGGGGACATGGAACCCGAGTGGACCATGTTCAAAGCCTCTATTGTGGACGTGGCTGCTCAGAGCTGTGGCCGGAAGGTCATCGGTGCCTGTCGTGGCGGCAACCCGAGAACCCGGTGGTGGACACGGGGGGTGAGGGAAGCCGTCAAACTGAAGAAGTAGGCCTTTCGGGCCTGGCTGGCCCAGGGGTCTCCTGAAGCAGCTGACGGGTACCGGCAGGCCAGAAGGGCTGCAGCTGCGATGGTCGCGGATGCTAAAACTCGGGCATGGGAGGAATTCGGTTTTCCGCTTGTCGAACCTCAGATTCAAGACGAGCAGTGCGGATTCCGTCCCGGTCGTGGAACAGTGGACCAGCTCTTTACCCTTGCAAGACTACTGGAGGGGTCCTGGGAGTTTGCCCAACCAGTCTACATGTGCTTTGTAGACTTGGAGAAGGCTTTCGACCGGGTCCCTCGGGGGTTTTTATGGGGGGTGCTGCGGGAGTATGGGGTGCCGGACCCGTTGGCACGGGCCATCCGGTCTCTGTACGCCTGCAGTAGGAGCTTTGTTCGTATCCTCGGTAATAAGTCAGACACGTTCCCGGTGGGTGTTGGCCTCTGCCAGGGCTGCCCTTTATCACCGGTCCTGTTCGTGACCTTCATGGACAGGATATCTAGTCGCAGCCAAGGGGCGGAGAGGATCCGGTTCGGGAGTCTCGGGATCACCTCTCTGCTGTTCGCGGATGATGTGGTCCTGTTTGCCTCCTCGGACCGTGACCTCCAGCATTCACTGGGGCGTTTTGCAGCCGAGTGTGAAGCGGCAGGGATGAGAGTTAGCGCCTTCAAATCTGAGGCCATGGTGCTCTGCCGGAAACCGGTGGATTGCTTCCTCCAGGTGGGGACAAACTGCCTACCCCAAGCGAAGGAGTTCAAGTATCTCGGGGTCTTGTTCACGAGTGAGGGTAAGGTGGAGCGGGAGATCGACAAACGGATCGGTGCGGCTGCAGCAGTAAAACAGGCGCTGTACCGGTCCGTCTGGTGAAGAGGGAGCTGAGCCTGAAGGCGAAGCTCTCCATTTACTGGTTGGTCTACGTTCCAACCCTCACCTATGGTCACGAACTCTGGGTCGTGACCGAAAGAACGAGATCTCGGATACAAGTGGACGAAATGAGCTTCCTCCGTAGGGTGGCCGGGCTCAGCCTTAGAGATAGGGTAAGGAGCTCGGACATCAGGGGGGAGCTTGGAGTCGAGTCGCTGCTCCTTCGTGTCGAAAGGAGTCAGCTGAGGTGGTTCGGGCATCTAGTCAGGATGCCTCCTGGACGCCTCCCATTAGAGGTTTTCCAGGCACGCCCAACTGGTAGGAGACCCCGGGGAAGACCGAGGACACGCTGGAGGGATTATATCTCCCGGCTGGCCTTGGAACGCCTCGGGATCCCCCAGAATGAGCTGGAAAGTGTTGCGGGTGAGAGGGAAGCCTGGGTCGGCCTGCTGAACCTGCTGCCACCGCGACCCGACCCCGGATAAGCGGCTGATAATGGATGGATGGATGGATTGATTGTGGGACGTAGAACTTTTACTTTGTAAAATATCTGAATTGAAAACCGGATGTTGTGTCACGTGGATCTCTCCGCTCGCTTGAATGTGTTTCCTGAAATGTCAGTGTCTGTGATTTAACCACGGAGATCCAAGTGTCTGCTGAGTTGACTGCAGTGGTATACTGTCCTAGATGGAATTCACCACCCTCTTGGGGATGCATTCCCAAACAACCCGACTCAGAGAAGACCGTACCCGGTCCGACCGGCCCCATTACCGGCTTCACCCCGCCCCTCTTCGCTTGCCGCTACTGAGGGAATCCTGTTAGCTTCTTTTCCTCCGCATAGCTTAGAAATTCAAATATGCTTAAATTCAGCGGGAAAGCATGAAAACAAAAACAATAACACAAACATATGTTGATTATAAATGTATACATGAAAACAATAACACAAATATACGTTGATTGTAATTTTTAGGAGACAGGGTTGGGTTGCACCACTCTGCATTTTTTTTACCACTACCAACAGTCATACCTTCCAGGACCTTAATTTATTGTCAAATAACAACAAATAAAGGTTAAACTGTTGCAGCGCCTCTCCAAAACAGCGGCACTTCAAACAGAGTCAGCTGGGACGTAGGAATATATACCTTCCAGGACCTTAATGCATTCTCACATATTATACCTTCCAGGACCTTAAGCAAGTTGCGGCACCTGTCTCCCAAACAGAGGCAGCTGCCACAAATAGTAGAATCAATCTGCCTCAAAAACTAGTGGCACATGAGTGGCAACTCGTAGGTGCCGGGAGTGCTGCCTCTAAAGTAGTGGAAACTGCTCTGGCAGCGAGCTGCCACCGGAAGTGCTGCCTCTAAACGAGTGGCGACTGCTCCAGCAGCTCGGAGGTGCCCCGACATCTGAGACGTGCCACCGGAAATGCCTCAACGATGTGCCGGTGCCATGATTTGAGCTTGTCCTCTCTCTATAATTAACTATGTTTTGAATTGGTGTATCGCTCCCTTTATTTTTTCATTATTTAAATCATGTTTTTAATATAATTGTATTCACAAATATAAAACATTATGAAGTCTACACTTTAAAAGTGAACTAAATAAGTTGAAGTTCGGTATCTTTGTCATGCTACACTACAAGCACACATAGCTACGCATTCAGCAGCTAAATCACAGTGTCCTTGTTTCATTTTAGGTGCCCTCACCTATTTTTAGAGCTGTCCGCTAGTGATAAGGTCATCTAGGATGCATTTTAATTAGCCCTAAATGTGAACCAGGACCTTAAAAGCATTTATATTATCATGCCATCTTCATGATTATTTCTAATAATTCTGGCAAGAAAAAACCAAGTGGGTAATAGAGACCACAGGGAAGGTTGTATTACTTTTGGCTGGCAACTACAGCCCACCTTTGTCTTGTAACATCTATATTGGGCCTATCTCTGTCTGACACGGCATGGTAATAGGATGGCAGCTGCAGCCAGTTATCTCCAGAGGCAGATATGATATTCTCTCATTATTAGCTCACTCGCCTCAGTTTCCTTTTGACAGTGTGTGTCGTAACTTCGTTGTAGTTTCGCACTCATTCTTCCCTTTCCTCCCTCTCCCACCTCAAAGTCTGAATGATGGCAGTGCTGGTCAGGACTAAATGGTCTCAAAATCTGGCTATTACAATGACAACATTTCCAACCCCTCTAAAGGGGGAAATGGTCCCCTGCTCGTTTTATGGACTGTCACAGCAGCGGTGGAACGGCTGCATTCACTGCTATTCTGCTTGTGACAGGCAGTCATACACACAGTTCTGTCCTGGTTATGTTGAACGGATAGCAAACACATCGGGCAGTCATGCACAGAGAAATACACAAGTGCAGACAGAGGCAGGGGGCAGATATAATCCAAACACATATACAGTGTGCAAATACAAACACAGACATGTGAGTGCTGAGCTTTGATATCAGCTCAGACTAATTGAGGGAAATTAAATCACAGCATTTGACAGCCACAGGAACCAAATCCCCACAAATCATTTGACTCACTGTTTCCTGACAATTAAATAATTAAAATGTTAGGGCAAATGGATTGTAAATATATAAACTGGCCCTCTCTGTGAGTCTTGTGCTAATAACTTTTGGCTATGGTTGGCCTCCAAGCAGTTCACTTTGTTCTTCACTAGTCCGACAACTGTTGTCAACAAACCAAACAGGACACCCGATTCATTTTGAATGAATTAGCATCCATCGTAATTTAGCCAGGTACCCCTGAAGAGTTGCTTTACCTAATTATAAGTGTTCAGCATGGTTGAACACATCACTCAGTCACTCATGAAACTGTGGAATGTGACAGGACACATTTGGACTGGGAAAAAACAAGTAGTTGCCTTGGTGATGCTCGCTTTCTTTATGATGAAGCAATTATGTCAATTGCACAAGCAAGTGCAAAGCAACGATAAGAACCTTACAGCAGAAAGATATTTGTGATTATGAGACGAGGAGGGTTTTGACACTGCGGCTCCAAAGCTGAGCGTGAAGTGTGAAGCACTAATGAGGCAGTGCAATGTTTGAGAGAATATGTTTTGTACTTTCAGAGGAAAATGTGTCTTTGCAACAGCAACTATGTAGGTTAAGAACTGCATAATATAAAACAAGAACAAAATATTTAATTCATTTGTAATGCAGGAACATGAAGTATAAGCACAACACATTCAAAAACATCCTTTTGACTAATCACTGATGCTCATGTTCAACCGAATAGAAGCCCCTCACATGAATCCTATTGTCTCAGACACATTGCATTGTTGATCATTTAGCTTTGTTACTCACCTTCTGCCTTGCAGGTCTTAGTAACAGGGTCCATCTCATAGCCTTCATGGCATTCACATTTAAAATCCCCCTTGTAGTTGATGCAGATCTGGCTACAAGCATCAGGGTTCTCACACTCATCAATGTCTGCAGGGAGAAGAGGGAAGAGAGGCGATCAATCGACTGAGAGATGCACCCAGACAGACAGGGACTTATTCACCCTCATGAGCTGCAGTAAATAAGAGCGGAAACTAAATTGCCTAAATGTAAATATAGCAATGCATTTCTAAGACTAACAGCTGTAACGGATGAGTAAATATGCACATTATTAATTGCAAGTGCTGGAGAAACACACAGACATGTTGTCATCCAGTTAATGGGAAGAAACAACAGTGAGCCAGGGTGTGTCCCTGTTGACTTCTCCGCTCTACTTCCTTCAAGGAGGCGTTTTCCTTGGGTGTTATGGGGAAATGTTAGTGTCAAAAGGATGGGGAAAGTGTGAAGGACTATACACACGCACGCACGCGCACACGCACGCGCACAGTTTCATAGTAGCTAGGTCAGCAGCTAACATGCCATTACATTTTTTTTAACTATCTGCCTTCTATCTGAAGTTTCTTTATTTACCACCACAAGTCTTCTTGTCCAATAGCTGGTAGCCAGTGGGGCACTGGCATTCAAAGCCAATTGGTCGGTCCATGCAGACATGGGAGCAGCCGCCGTTGTTGATCATACACTCATTCAGCCCTGGGAGACAAAGAAAAGAAGCCAGTAGTCAAATGCAGCCAATCATAGAAGAGGTAGGGATATTACGGGATCCCAATAGGTCATTTAAAAGGTCATAATCAGATTTAGAAAAAGGCCTATGGCTCATTTATGGTAAAACATTTTTTTGTCAAACGGGTAACTGCAGTGGCTTGTGATATTTAAATGTGTATAAATATGTGTGGCACATAGGTGAGAAAAATGGATATCATCTTCAATATCTTCAATTTTATCTTAGCTCTCATGCTCAGCAATTTTCCATCCTTTTTGAACACTTATATCAGATGTTCTCAGAAGAAGAAAAAAAGGAATCAAAGAGACAAGACATCACACGCAGTGAGCTCTTAAAACTGAGAATCAGGTCCATCTGCAGGGATATGAAATATGTGTGTAGAGAGGATTAACGCTGTGAACTGGGATTCTGAGATGCCCCATAGAGAGAGAGAGAGAGAGAGAGAGAGAGAGAGAGAGAGAGAGAGAGAGAGAGGACATCTAAATTAAACAGGTCTGCTGCTTAAATTGAGGCAGAGTGATGTAAAAGCATCTGGAGAATGAAAGAAGCAAAAAACAAGATGTAAAAACATAACCACTCTCATTTTAAACTAGGTCATAGCAGCTGGCACAAGGTTGGAGGTTGGCACACAATAAAGAAAGTCGAGGCAGTTAAGATTTTATTAGGCTGCACACAATGGCTTTATGAATTACTTGATAGCAAGAAGGATTCAAATGTGGCTGCAATTCTTTAGGCTGTTTTTTAATCTCCTCCACAAGTTTGTTCAATACAACTGAGGATCAAATTTCATCTAGCAAATGCTTACGCAAGCTGTTATATATAATAGTACCGTTTTATAATTTCACTGTGGAAATGACTTGACAGCTCTTTAGCACGCTTTCCTGTCCATGTTTGCTTTTAAAAGAAAAAAAACAATATGTTGTTTGAATGAATCATAGAAGAAAAGTTAACTGAGTGTGCTGTTGAACGAAACGTCAAAATGGTTGCACAATGAACAACTGGAAAGGGGTGATCAAGAGAAAAATGGTTTAACTACAAGGGAAACCTCACTTCTCAACTCAAGAGTGTGCTTAAATCTGTAACCAGCATCCGGCTCAATATAGCTTTATATTTACCGTATAGTTATAAGAGTTTCTCATCCAATTGATCGCAAGAAAACAAATAACCGTATTTACTGACTACAGAGATCCAAGATGACCTGTTGAGCTCATTCGTAGAGCTTTGAGCAAAGTTATGTTTTGCACAGCTAAACCACATTATTCTTTATTTATTGTAAAAAGAAAGAAAGATAAAGTTGACTCTCCAAAGATTGACTGAGGGTTACTTTTGTGGGAACATTTTCATCTTTGTTTTGTGTCAGTGCCAGCAGACTTGAGTGCTGCAACCGCGAGCATTAAATTCCCATCACTAATTCAGCTGGATGGGTGACAGCAACCTGCCACTCAAAGTAGCTTCTGCTAACTCCCTTCATGTCAGCAGAATTAACTGAAGACAGAGGAAATAACAAGATGTGTCTGTATTGAGGACTCACTCATTCCTTTTTCTTTGAGAGGGGCTGGGTGGGTAACACAAATTCCTCGGGGGAGACCGTGTGATAGCATTAACAGCTTTTCCTAGACCACTTCCAAGGACAGCCATGATTTAGAGGTGACTTTCCCATGGGCAAACAAACATGACGTCTCTCCACCTCCGTCTCTCTCCCTCTCTCGCCATGGAAACCCATTATACAAGCTATTTTCAGACATTCCTTTCAGTGAAAGCTGAAAGTGATGGTGCAGTGTTAGGAAATGAATGGTGTGCCCAGTAATGAGTCAGTACTGTGGTAATTACCACAATAGTGCCATTATTTCTAATGAGATGGGGAAACACAGAAAACATTTTACTTGCGCTCAGAGATAAATGCATTGTCTTTATTTTACCCTGATGTAAGGCTGATGCGGCAAATGCAATCTCACCGAACAACTATGTTTAGACGTGTATTCAGGACATTGGGAGTAGTACTGTCTCTCTGTGTGTTGTGGTTGGGGAACATCTTGCGAGTAAATGGTTGAGTGAGCAGAGCGGTGAGCTAGGTGTGTGTGTGGACACGCTTTTAATGAGCTGAGAACAAGACCTGAGTTGAAGGATATAGGGAGGAAGACAAGGAAGATGAAAGACAAAGGAAGGGGAAATACTTTCCATTTTCAGTCTTTTTTTCGTCCCTGGCTGAGGTCAGTCTACTCTGCCATCTGTCACTTTGCCATCTCAACTGTAAGTTCCTCTGATATGTCAGTGTCTGTCTGCTCCTTACTCTTTCGTATCAGTAACTTTCTTACTGAGCTCTTCATCACAGAGTCATAAACACACAATGTGTTGTAACTTTAACTCAGTAAAAAGGTTGAAGAAATGAAGGTGCAGACAGGTGGAGAGATGGAGGGTTAAGACATTATCGCAGAGCAGAAGAAGCCTTTTTCCACCATTTGATGATAATTAGTACATGCAGGCTCTCTCTGCTAATTTGCGTGTGGCTCTGAAGCCTTTGAAATGCAAGGTAATAGGAGTCACAGTTTTGTTATGGTAAACACTATTACACTGCTACATTAACTGCTTGAACTCATTTACATAGTGTGTATGTAATGTGCTCATGGCACTGGGTTTAGCTAAAAGCTCCGCTGACACGTGGTAAAATCGTAAATGGACTGTACTTGTATTGGGCTTTTCTAGTCTTCGGACCACTCAAAGCGCTTTTATACTACATGCCATCATTCACCCATTCATACACTGATGGCAGGGGTGACCATGCGAGGAGCCACCTGAGGACCCATCAGGACTCTAACTAACATTCATACTCATTCATACACCGCAGTCATAGCTTGCAGGAGCAATTTGGGGTTCAGTGTCTTGCCCAAAGACACATCGACATGGACTAGCGGAGCCGGAAGGCAGATTCTGACTTTGTGGATAGTTTGTTAACAGCAGAGGTTACATCCAAGTACTCTTGTCGAGAAAAAGTCCTCTTACCGCACTCCTTCTTGGGCTCATCTGATCGGTCCTTGCAGTCCTTGACAGAGTCACACACCTTGGAGCTGTCAATGCACTCTCCATTCTTACATAGAAACTTCAGGGGCCCCTCGCATCTTGTGGCTGTGAGAGAACAGCAGCAGCTAGATAAGCATCATATATATCATCATATAAACTTGATTGACATGTATTTGTAGAAGCTATTGCAAAGTAATTCAGAAACTGATACATCAAAAAGTGTGTGATGTCATATTGAATATCTCCAGTGGTTCACCAAATTACTGAAAGCTTACATGAACCAAACCATGTACAAGCAATAAATACTCCTCCCTCAGATATCCAAAAGGCCTAGTGTGATAATAGCTGAACTTTAATTTGGTTCAGGTTCTCAGTACTAAGGCTACATTTTCTGTAACGTCATTTTGCAGTATGCTGGTAACTTATTAGTTGAAAGAAGTTATGAAATCAGCTTTCGAAAAGCCCTCACAACAATCAATGGTTATTATAGCAATTCATTTCACAATCATTTAAACCCAGAAAAATCCCACAACTTGTATGGCTTTCATGAAAACAACCCCTTTTTTGAGATACTATTGATGGCCAGCATTGTTTCTGCAATAGTCATTGTTCGTATTTACATTCTGTAATTATCTCGAGGAAACAATGCAGCAGGTAATCCAGCTTTATTTTATCTCATTGATATGAGCCTCATAGTTCACTGTCTTTATCAAGAACTATAATAAGTTAATGCAAATCTAAATGGAAAGCTTCCAACTGATCCTACTTTTATCACCACTGTTAGAACTAAACACTTTGTTTTTGACAGCGGGCGAGTTTTAAATATTGAGGTGAGTAATGAAACGAGAAAGAGCAGGCACAATGAGCTGCTAGATAAAAGGCTGCAGGCTGGTTCAGCAAGGTAGCCTAACTCCAGGCCGTGTTTAGCATGAAATCAGATCATTGTACAATTATATTTTAACTGACACCAGTTTAACTGTGCAGTCACAACTGACAATTAGCTGGTCAATGAGTGTTTGCCAAAGTATTACAACAAACTGTACTTGCTGATACCACCTGTAACCACGGGTTTTGCCCATATCTACCAGTATTGAAATCTTAAGGATTGCAACTATAAGGTGTTATATTTGCTATTCATCAGTTTTCATTACATTTCATTCCAATATTAGACTTTAATTTAAACCACAGGCTGAAACACATTTAAAAGTTGTGGAAGTAAAGATAGAGCAGACAAGCTAATCAAAAGGGTGTTGTACTGTGATGTATGTTACTTTTATCTTGAATGTCCTTCACTTTTACAACAAATACAGCTGTTCAAAGTCATCACTATATATATAAAAGCATATTTCACAAAGGCAAACATGTGCACAAGGCGAAGACACACTGAATCAAATATATATATATATATATATATATAAATATAAATCAAATATATATATATATATATATATGTATATATATATATATATATATATATATATATATATATATATATATATATACATATATATAAATATAAATCAAAAATAAATATATATATATATATATATATATATATATATATATATATATATATATACACACACATATATATATATATATATATATATATATATACACATACACCGGCCGTCAAAACGTCAAACAGGAAGACTTATTTAAACAGAAAAGAAGAAGACAGGTGAACAGGCAGAGAGGAGGACAGACTCTAGCAGTCAGGGCTGCACACAGTGATGACAAGTGTACCCACCGTTGACGCAGCCCGATTCATCGCTGTGGTCAGGACAGTCATGGACCTTATTACACTGCTTGGTGCCGTGGATGCAGGAACCATCGCCGCACTGGAACTCATCGGGACGACACGTCAACAGAGCTGTAAGAAGCACGCACACACATAAACACACACTTGAAACTGGACTTGTAAATCCAATTTAATCTCTTCAAGAGGATCACAACATCCTGTAACCGAACCCAGACCAAGACCTTTTTTTATTTATTTCACTTTTATCAGTTTTTCACGATACTCTCTACTTTTGCCTTTCTAATCAGGGCAAGACATGCCCCCAAAACATATTTCAAAGGATCCTTTGTAAAAGCATACATGACATCAAAAGGGTTGTGCAATCAAATATAGTCGTGTACTTCTATCCATTCACAGCCGGTGTTGGGTGCTACCTGCGACAGAGACAGTCAAACTGAGGGCTTGTGATGAATGATTTCCAATATAGTAACGCAAAGATGAGGCTGCATGAAGCTACACCACATGTCATTAATATCCCTAGCATAGACAAGCTTTTCATCAACTTGGCCCAGTGTGCTCATATAACTCCTTTCTAAATCACACTAAAAAGCAATATATATGACTGAGGGGGATATGATTTAGTGTTATCACAAGATGAGCAGAATGGAGAGAATGTAATGGAGACAGGGCCGCTGTAACCTGGACAAACATGTGCACACACGTATATGCACATACAAACACGCAACACTAATAGCATACTATTTATACACTGTTTCTCCGTATCTGGCAAATGTGATAAGTCAGTTACCGAGGATTGCATCCAGACACATGGATACACTGATGACTTACAATAGCATTCAATGTATATGGCAAAATAATCCTTCCCTAGACAGTAGAGCATGTGACTATAGCAAACGTAGTGGAGGTAAATGGACAAATACAAGGTTAGGCCTCCAGACCCCTCTCTTAATACAGGGATCCAGAGATTGATGTTTTATAACTAAACATCAATCTCTTGTAAGTGTCTCTAATAAGACGCCACAGAGAGTGAGAGGTGGGTGTGATATGTGCACCACACATCTAGATAATGAATAGTGGGACTATCTGGGCTTCACACTCTGGCTTAGTGAGACAGGAGCTTCAGGGCTCCCCCATCCATGACCAGCTAATAGGAAAACCTGTTTTATCACCAGGCCTCATCTTCACACTGCGTTTATCGACAGAAACACATTCTTTACCAGACACATTTCGAAAAGAGAAAAATAAACCTTACCCCAACTACCAGCATAGTTGAAATGTGCTAAATGGCAAAGTAACACCTCACAAGGGGATGGGCATATTGTTTGTTTAGATATCTGTATGCTTTGAGACTGGAAAGAATCTCAACAAACAAAGATGATGGTGCACTCTGTGATCAAAGATAATGTAAAATAATACTGACCTTCAGTGTAATCATTTTTAAATGTGTCGACATTTGACTGGTCTGAAGCTTTCTTTAAACAAGATTAATATAAACAATGTGACAAAAAACATAATATGACTAAATCAAGATTAAAACCCACAAACATTGTTTTAAAAACTGTCAGTTGTGTACATATCGCCTCTATTTTCTCTGTGTATTGCATCAACAGTACACTCAACACACACTCTTTTTGTATGCAGTATATGTACTCAAAACCTGCCTAGAAATAGCAAGTAGTATGGAAATAGGGCAGAGCTATATCCTCTTTATGTTTACTATTCTCTCATGTACAGAAACTATACCTGAACCCAGTAACATATTCCATATGTACAGAAACCCTTTCAGACAGAGAGGATAGCCTTTCAAATATGAAACGAGGATACAGCCTTCACACAATAAAGTACAGGCTCCTGCAAGGTAAAAAAAGTTCCACATAAGAGGACAGAATAACAGTAGGAAAGCAAGGGGATGCCAAGAAAAGAGACTCACGGCAGTCAGACTCATCAGACTTGTCCTTGCAGTCTGGATCTCCATCACACTTCCAGGTCAGCCTCACACACTCCCCGTTGGCACAGCGAAACTCCCCAGCAGTGCAGTTTGTCCGGCGATTAGTCAGGTAGGGGACCCCATCGCCACCGCAGCGCTCCGGCCCTTCATCTGAACTGTCGGAGCAGTCGGGGTCTCCATCGCAGCTCCACATGAGCGGCACACACTCGGAGGTGTTACAGCGGAGATGGTTGGGCCCGCAGGTGAGAGGGGACACACACTTGAGCTCATCGCTGCCGTCTCCACAGTCGTCATCTCCGTCGCACACGTAGACGGTGGCCAAGCACTTGCGGTTGCCACACATGAACTCACCGCTGGGACAGGCTTTGGCATCTAGAGGACGAGCAGAAAGGAACACAACTCAGAAAAGAGTTTGAAGGTCAAATCAGGGCCTGCATAGCCTGTCTTTCTGTGGAATTTTATACACAGATTACACACAAGGCCTGTGATTTAAAAATGAACTGAGATGTGACAATCACCCAAGTGTTTCAGGTTGTGTTTGCAGTATGTTAAATAAATAATGAAGCTTCAACAGTATCTGTAGGTAGATGAAAGGAAATAACTTCAATTACCTTAACACAAAGACACAGTGACAGTAATAAGAGTTTCTCATGTAGGCTGAAAGGAAGAAGAAGAGACAGAAAGAGTGGTGGGCAGAAAGAGAGGGAAAGAAGGAGAGAAATTTCCTCTACTGTGTAGCAAAAGATAATAGAGCTCTCTCTGCCATCAGTCGGTCCTTCTCCTCCCTCTGTATGCTACTTC
This sequence comes from Taurulus bubalis, assembly GCF_910589615.1. Taxonomy (NCBI): domain Eukaryota; kingdom Metazoa; phylum Chordata; class Actinopteri; order Perciformes; family Cottidae; genus Taurulus; species Taurulus bubalis. The sequence continues at coordinate 28,827,398 of NC_136589.1, forward strand.
CTCCTCTTTCAAAAGATCTCTCTCTTACTAGTGTGTTTTTTTTAACTTGGCTCATCTTTGTCTTGACGCTGGTTATCCATAAACTGTATGTTTGCACGCAAATGTGTCTCTGCAGGAAGGAAAGGTGTGTCCTGTAACGCTACCTCTCCCCTTCACACGGCTTCTGGAAATAATTTTCTCTCACTCTCTCCCAGCCTTCTCCCGATTTCACTGTCTCTACTCAAGTCTGTCCAAACGCGCTCAGGCTGTGAAGAGAGTTCATCTTTCCACTGTGAGCCCAGAGCAGCACCGGGAGAAGCAGAATTGGATATTTATACAAACCACAGGGAGTTCAACTTCAACACTGCTGCCTTTGACTGGTTAGAGGAAGGGGATCACTGTTTTAAAACATTATCCACAGAATCCGCCCATTGCAAAGCAAGTGCATATTGTCAGTGAAGATTGTATGTGCATGAGCAGTTATTTCTGATTTTGATGCTAATATTTCAATCAAAACAGGCATCAGCTTTTCAATGGCTAGAGAACATATCAGTTTGAAATGCTCTGAACAGAAAGGAAAGGCATCAACATTTAACCATCAGTTAAACATAATGATCAGCTCAGTGTTGTGTCATTGGGTGACTGTTTAAAGCTAAAACACTGCAACCAAGCAGAATCAAAAACAGCCTCAGAAAAAAAATATACATGGAATATCTCAGTAGAGTGGAACATTGCATGCACTTCTATGTGCTGAGTTAAACTGGGGGAACAGGTGCCGGATGGTGTACTAATTCTTATCCTATGAAGTTATACCATGTGTTAAAGTCCCCATCTATTTCCTCAGTGTGTAATTAATTCACTGGTACCAACATGTTTGCCACAGAAGCACGGGAAAGCAGCTGACACGAAAAACAAGTGTCAAGATTCAGTTCAGTAAAAGGGTTTATATTCATCAATATTAAACAAGCTCCATCTGATTCTGATGTGTTCTATAACGACTGTCCCTGTTATGCCTCTACTACGCCAACTCCATACTAATTTAGCACTAAATAATTAAGGAGATTCAACAGTCATGTACATTATTACTTAGTGGGCAGACCATTAGTAATGTACATGAGTGGCCTGGTTACACTGGAGAGAGACTTTGTTTTCCAGTGGTGGAGAGGCGCTAAGCAAATTAACCTGAGGTCTTTGGAGCAACTTTGAGCCCACAGATCGTCTTCCTGTAATGTTGTATAAGTCAGCGGGTTTTAAATGATACAATGTAGTATGGTTGCTTGAATAAAAGCAGGAACATACTATACAAGCTGATACACCAAGTGGATATGTAAATATGGACTGTATGTATACATTTAATGTATGTTGTACTATACAGCATATCATATTCATGCACACACTAACATTAGATACACTGTATTTGTTGTAACGCCACACAACCTATTATGTTTATGTGCACAATGTACAAGTCAAGCTTACCATTACACCTGCTTAACATCCTTTACCAGAATTGTTATTGTGAGCGTGATAGCATGCTGACATTAGCATTTAGATAGATTGTTCTTTTGACAGCCAGCAAGCTGGTAGAAATGCTACATTCTCTGAGAGCTTTACATGGATGTTATGTATGGCCCCTTCCTCAATGGCTTGGGAGGGAAAACCTTTTTTATGACTACCACCATGGCAGTCAGTAGCTGGCAGTGTAACACACTTTACTTTTTCCGGCGGCTTTGGTGATTTTTGCCAACAGCAACCGGTGGCTTAAATGGAAAGGCAAGAGACGACTGGTCGTTCTACTCACATTAGCATTACAGCTGATGATTGAGACTAGGATGCACAAAGGAAAGACAGGTAAATATATAATAATATTGTGTGTAGGTGAAAGGACAGCAATACCTCTGAGCATATCAGTCACTGTCTGTGCAGCTTAATGTCCTCACAGCTTTCACATAGATATCACAGCCTTAAACTGACGGGACAGTTCAGCGCTGAGGTCCACTAGCCACTGCAAGGTCACAGTGCCTCACCAGGGAAATAGCTCAGTAACTGACCTTTCCTGTGATGCCATACAAACATTTACAGAGGAAACACTGCTGGAATCGAGAAGCGACGACTCTCACATCTCCAGTAATGACCAAGAGAAGGTAATAGAGGACACGTGGGAGTGTTTTAACCTCCTCTCTGACATCCCTACTGACTGAGAAGGTCAGCTAACTGAGGGCCAATGAGGGAGACATAGATTTGGTGCGGAGAAGAGACAAAACACCCACCTGTCTAGATTTTGATTAGCTGAAGGATTTTTTTTGTCGGAGGATCCACATTAGTTCTGTAAAACGGTCCTGTGTGAAAGCTTCATCGGTGGGGCTGCACAGTATCTGCCAGAGACAGCTGTGAGCAGTGCAGGAAGTAATTGTTTGCCTCATACTATCCAAGCAGCATTAAATATGAATCAGGAAACACGCAAAAATCCAATTTCACAGAACTATTATATGCACAGGCCAGTAAGGCAGCTCAATATGATACGGAGTGCAAATGCAAACACACATGAAAACATACAAATCCAGACCGGCTGATCCCAGCAGACAGGCGTGCTCAAGAGAGAAGCCTGGAGAGTAAGTGCACATTAATCTCCACATCACTGAGGGTTGAGGACAGTTCAACTTTCTAGCGGAGCCGCTCTAGAAGTGCTGCTTAATGTAATGTTGATCAAGGAAAGCTTCCTCTGGTGAGGGCTAGATTCTACTTAATACATAATTCAACATGTGGATGACTCAATTAGCAGGATGCCTCTGCTAGATTTACTTTTGCGAATCTGCGCTGGGCTATTCACTCTCTACATTTTCTACAAGCAGTCTTTTTTTGGGAGTACAACTTCTCTTCTCAAATTGTGTAAATGTGAATGTTTCGCTCATGGTGTAAATGATTACGCTTGATTATGCTCACAAAAACATGAGTGTGACTTGTGCTTTTGCCTGTTTGGACAGATTGTGTACAAACCAAAAGTGTTTTGGTGCGAACGCAGAGTACCAACTAAAGATGTGTGTGATCAATCTCCACCTCAGTAATCCATGATCAAGTGAAAAGGGGTTTAAAAAGTGAAGGTTTTGTACTGAGTTTTGACAGTTTTTCATTGAATCGAGTAAAACAAAAAGTACTGACACTGAACATTTCACAGCAGCCATTTCCCTAATTACATTGAGTTACAAAATACTTAATTTCTGTGCTCAGTTGTTACCTGTTCCTCATTATCTACGACCAGTCGCAGAGAAAACTAATACTTCTTATGACCAACTATTACCATGTGAACTTCTTTGACCCCCAGAGAGGATAAGTTAAGTCGCAAGGTGCAGTCAAGTGGAGTGGACTTGATGTGTCACTTCAGGTCACCAAAATGGTCCAAATGATTTATGTGTCAGTCATGTCTATAACTTTTGGTTTGTTCATAATAAGTCAGCCTGAAGAGAACTATTGACATGAAGGTAGAGTCTGTCTAATGCTTTTCAAAGCATGCCTGGCACATTAAGTGGTGTGGGAGTTTCCGTCACTTCTGCCTATGATAGGAATGTGGAAAAAGAGATGGTGCAAAGCTTAAAGCTCTGGACACAGAGGCCAGATGCAGAGGTTTAAACATGTCCAGTAGCTGAAGAAAGAGGGCATTCCTGTGGGATTTTTTGTTTTATTATGCACCAAATATCAGATAATTCAGCTCCTGAAAGGGTGCTTCTACCACTTACAGACCATCTTTTTTTATGATTGAATAAGCATGTAATCACAATTACATGGAAGATATTTTTTGTTTAAAACAGGTTTATCTGTAACAATGTTGATTCTGCGGACATTGAAGCAGCATTTTTATTTAGTCTTCTTTACACTTAAGGAGTCCCTTCAACATCTGATGCTCATTGGTGCTGACACTTCCCATGTATGCTTCAATTTTTTAAATTAACTGCACCCAAAGATGATTTGTTATTACATCTGCAGCCTCACTCTCTGAGATTTGCAGCCGAGCCTTTGGCCAGCAGGCGCAAAATGCAATTAGGTACACACACTGTTCATAAAATTGCTATATTTTGATTTTGTACAACTTCTTCTGCATCATTTGACACACTATCTTCATTCATTGTCTCCCTCAAAACCCAACCCAAACATACAGCTTAGTTAACACTGCTTTGAAGTAAATTCTCTCACTGACAAACTGAGACATACTCAAACCAATCGGTAATTTCAACCACTTCTCTCTCACCTCACGACTGTAAATGTAAGAGATCTAAAGCCTCCTGCCTGCAGTACTTAGGAGTAATACAGCAAGCAGCGTTTTTATACTTCTGGAAACAACGACTAAGTTTGCATTAACACAAGACTACGCAACACTTTTAACTACACAGAACACTCAACCGTGAGAATGCTTATTTGACTATTGTTAAATGGATTATGCTAAATGTTCACTGTGAATGTGTTTCTATTGTGTATCTATATAATACCCAGGCAATGCAGTATGGGGCTGTCTAGGTTTAGTCATCAATCATTAAAATAAGGTAAACTCCTTGTTATTGTGAAGGTTTAGAATTAGATATAGCTATACATTAGACTAGATCCTGCATCGGCATTACCATTGGTACTGGACACAAATGCAATGCAGCAATGTGAACATCCTTCCTTAAGTCACTGGCTTGACCAAACATAACACTGAATAAGAAATGTGTGGTACCTTCAGATTGAACTGCTGTGAGGAAACAGTTAAAAGCTTCTTGCACTTGATTTAGATGTCATCTCGAAGGCTGGTGGTGGGATTAATCAGTCTCCAGATAAACTGGACTGAGCAGCACTTCTAAGCCTAACTGGTGATGGTATCTAGCACTGTGCTGGCGTTGGAGTCAACTTCTCCTTCCTGGTCACGCTGAGTTGTGTTTACCTCTGGAGGGATTTTGGCCTTTGCCTGGGTGGGCGGCAGCCTGCCGGCCCTCATGTCACTACTGAGAAGCTTAAGGCTGCTGCATCAATACAGACATTAGAATGAAAAAAGGATTAGCACAGGCAAGACTGGGTCTCAATGGACAGCGCAGTGAAAAGCCATCCAAGCTAAGAAGGCATTAGATCTTAAGTCAATGGAATCACTACCACTTGGCGTGAGACTGTGAGGCCACTTTGAGGAGGGGAGTCCCTGACAGGCCACTTGTAGGCTGATCTGGCAAAAAATACCATTATTACATGACAAATTGAAAGCCTTTGTATCAGGTATCATTCAATAAGGAGATGGTAAATATATATATATTTAAGAGGAGAATGTCTCCAATTTCTGTTATAATTGTATGCCCAATTGATTTCGGCTTCTTCTCTAAATAAAAACTCAAACGTTTGTATCCTTGAAAATAAACATGAATTGCTTAAACGCCAGAGAGGCATATTCTCAACACCCACCCACACAAACAACTGACAGGAAACAAATGCCTGAAAAGACGAACATCATCATTTATATAGGATAATAAGGAGATGGCTTTTTTTTTCCTCCCTGCATTTACTGCCACATGCTCTTCATCTTCAAAGTCTAAACACCCCGCAGCTCTGTTGCCTCAATCAATTTTTTTTTATGCGAAGAAGCAAGGGAAAGAGAGAAAAGAAGAAGCCGATTCTTCACGGCTCCTCAGAAGTAGGGCAAGTATAGTCCCTGCAGGGGGCGGGGGGTTGGGGAAGCGCACGGTTGAGTTGTTTGATTGGCTGGGTAGGAGGTGATGTCATTTTTGATGGTTATGAGGCCCCTGCAGTGGAAAGTCTTAACACTCAAGGTTCAAGATGTCGTGACAGAAACCTCCAAATATCAACAGAAAGCTGTAAATATCTGACACACCAAAAGTCATTCCACATCAAAGATGACTTTGTTGTTAAGTGCAGCTGGCTTAAAACTCAAACCTCATCTACTGTGCTTTAATGTCTAACGCCTCTGAATGATAAGTGAGATCAGAAAGGATGAAACTCCATAAAATACAAAAAAGGAGGGATTTGAATTATCCTTATTCTACTGACTGTGTGTGATTCACTTCTGCACATTTGTCAATGACACTTTTTTAATATTTTCATGAAGGTTCATGTTCATTTGAGGTAATTTCCATTACAGTGGAGAACTAACAGCAGACTTCATTAAACTCACCAGATGCACAGTCCTCCTCATCCGCCCCGTTCTCACAATCCTTCTCCCCATCACATCTCCATGACAACGAGACACACTTGTTGGTGGATCCCCCACAATCAAATTTCTCTGGCGGGCACGTCTGTTTGCCTGTGGGCAGAAATGAAAGAGATAGGGAGATTACTTCAGTGGTCCCACAAAGGCAACAAAGAAGAACTACAGACACCGCTGGACTCAATTTCGTTCACCCCCAAGATGCATCCAAAACGCCACCACACTGGCCAATTGATTTTACTGACTGGGCATGGCGAAAGATCTCGAAATACAGCAAATGCACAGTTGGCTGTGAAGCAAAAGAAAAAACACGCCCACTCCTCCTTTTCCTGCCAATCTGCTCTAGTTGGCACAGGGTCGATTTGATCCAGATTACAGAGCATGTTGTTAATTATACATCTTTGCTTACAGTGCAGCCTGAAGCCTCCCAGTATGATAGCAAGGCCTATGTGACAAATCATTTAACTTTTTGATTTGTTCCATTTTCATATTATATTCATATTTCACAATAATTCGCAACTTGTTTTATTGTCGCATACAGCACCCAAGTCAGCCTTTGTTAGCTGAACTGAATAATTCCTTTATTATAGTTTCAAAAGTGTTCATTTGAATTTGAAAATGATTTCAAACTGGATGCCAGTTTTTATAAAAGTGGATATTATCACAATAATGTTTTCATACGATTGAACGTTTACCAGTATGTTTTTTTGTAGATGTAACTCTGAGCATGGTGTGCATGCAGACAAAGAAAAGTAGCCTCTGTCTGACTTGCTGTAATCTCAACGTGATGGTTGTGGGATCTCATAACCTCTGCTTCCCTCACAAAAGCAGAAACAGCAGCACCTGCCAAGGCCTTGACATCTTAGCTCCATCTGAAAAGGGAGTACGCCTGTGAGGGGGAGGGAAGGGGAGATGTGCAGCTGGAGCAAGCAGTTTGTGTGGCGCATATATACTCTGCAAAAACGTTGAATTAATAATAACAAACTTTGACATTTGAGAGTTTTCTCATCACATTTATTTCTCAACGGGAAAAAAAAAAGATAAATTCATTTATATAATTATCTCAACTATTTATCCATATTCCAACCACATATCCATTAATTTTAGCCAACTACATAGCCATCTATACATTACTTTAAACAAACGTAACAATTTACATATAAATTGTAACATTGTATTTTAAAGGTTTATCCATAATTTTTTTGTTATTGCTAAAACTAATATTAATATAAGTATAGCTAATTATTTGAATTGTATAGTTTAGCTAACTGGTATTCATGCACTCAAAATCACTGTCCACAATGTTCAGAAGATACAACACACTATGTGTTGTATCCTTTTTAGCAAATCTTATTTTCTATTTTAAAAGATTATTTAAAAGATTGTTTAGCTTCTCTACAATTCTTCCAAGTACCTCCTCGCGAAATCAACGTTAGCTTTCAGGCCTTTCAATGTTCATGTTTTCTTTTTTACAAGCTGACAAACAGAACCACGTGAGGATCATTAGTAGCGTGATCACTGAGAACAAGCTCCATAATGAATATCATTTATGAGGTTAGAAGAATCTCTAAAGATGTCACGGGCGATGTTAGGCGTGAACTGCATTGTGGGGAATTGGACCAGACAGACCAGGTCTTTGTAAACAAAGCACATCTGTGTTCATATGGAAATGCATTTGTTAGAAGAATGCGCTTAAGATACAATGTAATTCCTTTTTATCTAATGTAAATTCAATATACAGTAGATTTGAATTGTATACTGTATATTTTCCATGAAAACTACAGAGTTTAAATTGCAGGGTGCATTTTATCTGTGATGTTTTTTTTACTGTGACGAAATGGTTTACATACATTTGTGTGTTTACTCAATGAACTACAGAGTACATTTATATTCTGTGGCATCAGTCAATATGCAAAAGATTAGTGTACTTGCTGCTACGTGCCACCAGATTTTGGAAGCTAATACTAATATTTGAGAGTTTAAAATCAGATATATTGGCCGATACTCATTTATTCTTTTGAACATTGTTTTCTTAGTTATTGACCAAGTTGTAATTTATAATAAACAATTGTATCATGATGGAAGGTCATGTTCTTCAACACAAATCCAAAACACTTTTTAAAGTTACAATCTCAAAGATCTCTATTGCGTTCTCTTCAGTGGCACCCACGGCGATAAGGGGCATTTGCGCGTGTGTTTTTTTTAATTTCATTTCCCAGATATTCAAACAGTCTCACAAATGTTGCCACACACAACCAGTTTGTAATACTGCAAATTCAGAGGCTTTCATATGTGGGCCATATTACCTCATTCAAACCAGAAACACACTTATGTATTGTAAGGAACTCTAAAGTTGGGGAGGGGAATACTGTACAGCTAAAACTTAAACTTCACAGTGCTAACTGGCAGACATGTTACATAATGGCTACACTACTTCTAAATGACCTCAAACATGTCTTCATCTCATTTGTTTTCAGGTTATTTTGTACGTATTTTGCTATCGTGACAGGGTTTGGCGGACACTTTCGTCCAAAGTGACTTCCAGGGAATAGATATCATCAAAATTGGAAGTGTATCCCTCCAATCCGCTTTTGGAGTACTACATTGCCTCTTTGATTTGCTTTGTTCATTTTGAAGAAATTAGATGGAAGCGCTCGTTTGATGGGTAGAGATGGAGCCTGAGAAGGGGAGGGATTAATAAGAGCGACTATGCTGTCCTTCATTTGTGAATTCATTCCACCACTCTGGTACCAGAACAGAAAAGTGCCTTGACCGAGATGAGCGACCACAGGGTCCTCAGAGTGGCAGGGAGGCCAATCATCCAGAAGCAGAGGAGCGCAATGGTCAGGCCAGAGTGTAGGATTTGGCCATGGCTTTGAGGTAAGGAGGAGCACTTCCTTTCCCTGTAGTTATCAGACTCTTGACCTGGATGAGAACTGCAACAGGGAGCTAGTATTGTGCATGAAGAGGAGGAGTGGTGTATTTTCTTGTTACTCATTGGCCATTGGCCAACATATACGTTCATACAGGTAGATCTGCACCAAGCCAATACTGACTTATGCAGTATATCGGCCTGGCAGATAGATAAGGGAACTGCCATTAGATGTCGTTTGAAGGGCTGAAAAATGAACCGTCACACTCAGAGTATACGACTATCCCCGCAGACTGAAAGGGTGACAAAACCGAGATGGGAGAGAAAGCTGGAGAGGCAGCTGGTGCCTGGGGAGACTGAGCAGTAAGAATGGCTGATGCAGCCAGGCCCTGACCCCCCCACACACACACACGCACATGCACACGCACACGCACACGCACACACACGCACACACACACACACACACACACATATGCACACACACACACACGCCACTGCAGTGCAGAAAAGACTTAGGCTCAGAGAGAACATTGTATTACTGTATGTTGAGTAGTGACATCTACCTACAACCATTGTATTCCCTGCTCAAACGCTGTAGTTGTAAACTAATTTCAGTGTGGTGAAAAAAAGCTTACTTTATTTCACGATTTGACATTCTGCCTTCTTGACGGTTGTATTAAACTAAAATATTTTGTCGAACAATGTCCTACAGTGAGTAAAAAAGAAGCAGGATAGTAAGAAATAAGTGTAGTGATCAAGCTGTTAATCTTTTCCACCTGCCAGCTCAGGCTTAGCCTTTCATTTCCCTTAAGGTTAATGTACGAGAACAAGATATATAAAGGGGTATTTAAATTCCTTTGTTTCTGTTTCATGTGTAAGGAAGTTGGTGTGAGAAAAGGGTATTACCAAGACAAGTTAGGATGTGTGACAGTCTTTGATGTTGCCTGCGTCAGTTTGTTCTTCATCCACGACAGAGACAACTGTTTCCTGTAAAATGTTTTTTCAGTCCCTACTTTCCAGACACAGTTGCAGAGAGTGTTAAGTGAGCAAACAAGGTTAATGATGACTGAAGAAACTAACGACGGGAATGAATGATTAGCTGAAATTAATGATTACAGCTGAGTCAAGGAGGTAGTACAGAAAACATTTCTTTGAAATGTCTGAGATGAAAGAGGCAAAGAGCTGGAATCTTTGAGAGAGGAAATAGCATGCTGTCTGAAGGAATTCAACCAACCAGGTCTAAGACCTGACAAAAAACAAGAATCAGACGAAGGAAATGAACGATCGGTTGACAGAGAGAGCAGAGAAGAGAGAAATACAGAAGACAGCTTCAGAGACACGCCACAAGCAAGATAGTGTTTGAAAGGGAAAAAAAGGAGACAAACACGGCATGACCTTTCAGGTCCGTATCCTAAAGCAAAATCAAAACCATCCACACAGAGTGGAAAGCGATGAAGGAGGAGAGGCAGGAAGAATGAAGACGAGCGGAATCTGAAAACTAGCGAGCTGTCCAGACCTTTTAACGTATGACTCTTTAATGAACCGTGATGTCTGTTCCTCCCCAAATCCAAACAAAGAAAGCTAACTTCAAAATGACAAAGCAGTGGTAACTCACTGCCCTTCTTGACAGCTATTGATTAGTGACACATCAGAATTTTATAAAGATGTAGGTAATGGGGTTTTTGCTTGAGAAAGTGGCAACAAAATAAAAGCCAATTACTCAGAGACAAACTGACTGCCTGGCTGTTGTTTACCACCAGAGTGAAAAATGAGGATTCATCTCCACTGTGGTGCTTTGGCAGGAGATCTGTTTAGAATTCATCACCTTTTACCCACGGCAGTGTTCGTCTCAACAGGTTTAATAGCTTCACTTTTCGTTTGATCATCGCGATTGACCTTGTTATTGCCGACAGCCTTTTACCCTAAACTTGGCTTTCAGTGAAGAAGTAGATAGACTCTTTAATATATTAGTTGTCATCAGGCATGTGATATAATACGGTGATAAAGGAAAGCCTAATAAATGCTCTGGAGCTGAAAATGTGTGAAACTGATCGGATATAACAAACTACAGCTTCATGACAAATGTAACACGACACTACGAGTTCCTAAAGTACTCATTTGCAGCTTATTCATATACATTAATGTCTATTTGTGCTGCTGATAATTTATGATGTATATTTCACAGAGGTGATTAATCTGACAGCCGGTTCTTGGCAGCTTCTATGTGTGGATTGTGACAGCCTGACTAATCTATATAGCCAGTTACAGTTAGAAACATGTTACTGCTTAAAATTATCATTCAAAAGGACACGCATCCTGATGCCTCACAAACCTTATATATGAGTAATTCTGACCCATCATTCCAACCGCCTGAGATATAAGAAAGAAAAGAAATAGAAATTATCCTTTATTAATCCCCTTGGGGAAATTCTTCTCTGCATTTGACCCATCCTTGGTTAGGGAGCAGTGAGCTGCCCTGTGGGGCGCCCAGGGAGCAGCTAGGGGTTCAGTGTCTTGCTCAGGGACACTTCGACGTGTGGGCTATGGTGGGAGTGGGGATCGAGTCTGCTACCTTGTAGTTGGTGGACGACCACTCATCCCCCTGAGCTACAGCCGCCCAAGATTTTTGAGTTCAGATTTTGAGTTATAGTCTGTGTGGCTATGTGGGCATCTATCTGAGTCTGAGTATGTCAATGTTTGGGTTTTGGTGGTTAACCAAGCCCTTCTGGAGGCTATAGTGAGGTCTGTTCAAGTAGTCATATAAACCCAAAAGATTTTTTTTGCAAAGAAAATGCATATAAAATTTTTTTTTAAAAAGTGTATGACATATTTTGATCATAACTACGAACATCCAGCATGATATGAGCCAGATATGAGCCAGATGCCAAAAATTCCTCCTCGAGCAGTCCCCGGGTTTTTCAACTCCATGGTCCAGGGCCTAAACAACATCCCACATACAAATAATGCACCTTTTTGGAAAGATTAGGACCTAAAGAATCATAATCTAAAAATCACAATATAACAAAGCTTTGGCATATTGGGAAGGAGTTTCAGTCAAAAAAACTGTGTCTTTCGGTTCAAAACTAGAAACATTACTTGTTTGTTGTTTTACAGCATTGTAACAATTTAAATGAAGTTAATACACATTCTGGTTGCGGAGATAATTAAGTTAAAGTTTTTTTAAAGATCCTTTTTTTTCGAAAAAGAGGCGAAACAGGGGGGGCTGAGCTTAAAAGGTTAATGAGATAACTCGGCTTCTCTGCCTCATAGCTGAAAAGGCACAAAGCGCTCCAATAACATGAGTCATACTCAGATTCACCGCTTCATTAAACCGGGTTAGCGTGGCTATGTCCTCCTCTCTGAATTATAGATGTGGTACAGCGGAGAACACTTGCTGCTTGCAAACTACAAGATGGAAAATTGTTATTTTCAGCAAAGTGCATTAGCAATTAATGCACTGTGGCATGAATCTTTACTTAATATTAAGTGCTGTACCTGAGCTCCCCGAATGTGACAGCTGAATAAAGCAGACTAATATTGGCGCCTTTTAAAATATTTGTCATGTGTTTTAGGTTTCAAATCCCAGCAGACACTGGGTAATTGATACACACTTGACTGGTTGCCAGTTTATCACAGTGCAAACCATTCAAATACTATTAGAATAGCCAAATTAGTGGACATAAAAACAGAGCTGTCTTGCTGATAATTGACAGAGTTCAGCACTGAGCCATCCTTCTATTGAATTCATCGTGATTATTTATGATTTTATCATTATGAGGTTAATGTTCTTCACTGTCATCTGGAGCTGCAATCAACTTCAGACGATTAATAGATTATTAGATAATAGTATTATTAGCCTCAAAATTCAAACAACGTAAGGCTCTACTATTAATGAGACTTTCATCAGTCGTGGTTCTGATTTACTAACATAGTAACTTGCAAAAGAAACTTTTGCAGTGATAATTTCAACAATCAGACACGGAAGAGTGAACAGAAGAAAAAAAACACAGTGGGAAATCTATGCAAAGCAAATGTAGTATAAATCAATGCAGTACATTCAGAGTGTGTGTGAGAGTGTGTATGTTTGGCTATTCATATTCGCAATGTCGAAATAAACAGCCTACATTCAGTAAATGTACCTGCAAACCGACTTTAACAAGCCACATCTCCACATAAAAGAAAATCCAAACAATGAAACACACATGGATGTAACGTTTAGGATGTGCAATGCAAACTATTCACCAAGAACATCTTTCTATTATGAAGTCAATAAAAAAGTTAAGCTTTATTATTAGCTCCCCAAGAAAAAGCTCAACGGGGTTGAAGCTCATCTCCAAAGAGGTGCAAAGTTTTCATCAAAACCCCTTTCAGAAAGATATACATAATCCACTACAAATTACATACCACTGAAGAAGACCAAATAAAAAAATACTATATGGCAGATTTAAAAAGAAAAACTACACATTTTTCAACATTTCCCAAATATTCACCAGTTTAGGGTTATGTCCTTACATAATAAAAGACTCCTTGAGAAAGATGAAACAGTGCAAATTCCCTGAGTCCTGTCAGCTCCTCGAAATGATTTTAAAAGCAGAAAGAGCAAACTGACATGCAGAACTGAGCTGAACTCAGCAATTTAGTCAGAAAGTGTAAAGAAGCTAACACCCTCCCTCTCTTGTTAAATCCTTAACAAAGGGCTAGGGAAACTCAGAGCCCAGAGAAATGTCACTGCTCTGGCCAGGGAGCAGAGAGGCTGCTGCACAGCTGGCTGCAGTGGCCCAGTTCCTATGATTACACATTAATCTAGTACAAAAACTATGAGCTCAGGCACTTCACGTTCCTCCAAAGAGTCATTTATTTTTCAGGACTCGCGAGTAACTCGCTCAGTGTGGCCCAAATTTGAATTCTTAATAAAGCAGTGTAACGCTACTCCAGCGTGTAATTGGGAATCCACTCAGTGAGCCATAATGAATGTGGCACAGATGTCTACAGCACTGAGTCCAAGATGCCTTAGCTAACTGTGGGAGTGTGTGTGTGCAAATATATGTGTACTGTATGTGTGCACACATGTAGAACTGAAATAGACAGAAAGTACAGGAGAGTAGGGAGGGGAAAAAAGAATAAAAAACAAGACGAGAGTTGCATGTGAGAGCACAGCTTGTCTTATCAGGCTTCAGCATAACTGGAGCATGATGCATTAAGGTGTACGCTGTGCTATATGTAATCAACCCGTGTTAAACGGTTGCGCAGTCACTGGTCTCTGCTATTTACATAATGGCAAATTTCATATCTCTAGCACGTGAAAGATTGGATGCAGTCTGTGTGAAATACCGCCCTACCAACAACTGTTAAGACGGTAAAACAATCATCACTCTAGCAAAGTTTAATTGATAAATGTGAAGCTTCGGAGCTTTTGACTATCAAGTGAAGTGTTGCATGGGATTGAAGTGTTAAGCCAATTGCTGATACTGGTGGAATTTTTTACTGAAAATTAAACTTTAGTGTAAGTTCAGTCAGGAAAAATATACCTAAGGCCTGTAGTTTATTTGTCATATACTGCCATTCACTCCTCTTACGCATGCTACCTCATAAGTCCTTTGCATTCTCAGCCTATCATCTTGGTGCCATCTCTTTTTAAATAATTGTCTACCAGCCTTTTAGTACATTCATGTTGCTGTTCCACGCCCCATTCCACCGTCCAGTCTCCAACTCATCATTTCATCAACCTAATCAGTCACCAACATCAGTGTCTTGGATTTGTTTTGCTGTTTTTGTTTGTGTCTTTGCTGCACAGCATTGAAGACTACTTGTATTATAGTCTGACTTTTAGAGGTGAGGAGGAGGACATTAATATTTCCATTGCGCCTATAGCACAATAAGAAGATATCAAATATCTCTCCACACCTCAAGATACTTGGTTCAAACACAATATTTCTGACAAGTTGTGTCAAAATAAAGAATCTATCCTGATTATTATTATCATTTAAAGAGAGAAATAAAAACCCAAACAAAAATGTTCAATGTTGGTGGTGTTCAGGAGTTTTACATCACAACATCAAGTCAATACATAAGGGATTTCCATATAAATGGCTTTTTTCTCGGCCCAGATCTCTATCTTTTTATTCTGCGGCCAAGAGATGAATCCTTCCTTCATTTATCTTTAATTGGATTTCCAATATAAACTTGTTATCCTTCAGAGGTCCCTTCATGTCTCCTTTCTTACACTCAACTTTCTGGGGTGGCATCAGAAACTTTGCTCGGCTGCTACATTATTCATTGAACAGCCAATAAAATGGAACAAAACAAGAGGGAATATCCTCTGAAAGATTTGTTCGGCTTTTTCTTGATTCATTTCCCGCACCGCTTGATGCAATTTAATTCCCTCCCACAATAGCGCAAAACAATTGGTTTAAAGAGCATTATAATGATGGGTAGGCCAAACATTTTAGTTTCAAACTGCTGAATGATGTTGATGTTGTTTAACCAACCTCTAACCAAGACATCAGTACTTGGAAAATTCTCCTCTTGAGTCCAACTTGTGTGCATTAGAAACAGTTACCATCTACAGTACATGTATTAGCTTTGGGAGGGGACATTTTTGAATTTGTGTGGACAAGTCCTGTATCCCAGCATGCATTTCACATCAAACAGCGCCAACACAAGAAACAAATAGAGGCAAAGTGTTGTTGTTTCATTGAACATAGTGTATAACAGTGATGCCAATATTTGCCTAAACCTGGGAGGGTTGGAGCGCCTGTTTAGGATGACAGATTTCTGGAGCTATATTCCAGTGACTGGATGCTCTGTGCTTCTTCCCAAGACTTCATTATTCATCAATTCAGTGCGTTCAGCTCTATCTGCTTCTCTCTTGGGGTTACAGACATCAAGCAGCCATGGGAGAAAACAAAATGAACGTTGAAGAAAGAAAGAAAACAATTAATAACTGGTTCACGACTCCGACACTTGAGGCCCTGCTTGGTTGTGGAAACGTCAGCTCACCTACAGTAACCCCCATCAGAGCCTGTGTGTGGGTGTGCTAGACTGGCACAGGCTACAAGTGAGCCAGCCAGCGATCCTCAGCTCTAACAGCTTGGCAGAGAGGTAGTCGAGGCCTTTCTATGCACTCTCCATCAGACAGCATTGAGTATTGAAGTGTGTGGGCGAGTGGAGGCAGGGGAGGCGGCTGAATGGCAGCTGGAGCCGAGATAACAAGGTAAATTAGCAACCCGAATACAGGTAGCAGAGTCAAATTAAATCGTGTCTAAAACGACTGAGATGAAGGCGTGGTGACGCATCCGGATGCAACACGGAAAATGCCACCATATTAAGCCAGTCACCTTTGTATTTTTCTTGGTGTAAAAAATCTAATGGACTGTAACATTATATCCCACTCTGCCTCTTAGCAACACAGACAACAATTCAGAGAAAGGGAAATTCCAGTTTCATACAACCTGTTATTTATTTCTCTGCTTTTGTCCATGTCTTTTTTCAATAATAATATCAAGTTGATTGTGAGCTCTGATAACGCAGGGACATCACTAAAAATACCTCAAATAAGAAAGAGGACATACAAGCATTCTTACAGTCATTCAGGATTCAACAAAAAAAAAAGTAAAGGGGAACTAAATGCTCATTATCCAAACCACCCGTTATAAACATCTACCTTAATGTATCCTTGTGCAACTTTAACCTAATGTACGTACTACTTACCATAACTGCACACATTTTTGTTACAAAGAAAGATTATAACTGCCAATATGAGTGCACTCAATTTCAGTTTAACCTCCAAATATAGTGGTGTAGATCTTAACCTGAAGAGTTAAAACCATGCAGCAGACTCCAACTATGGAGAGTATAATTCATAACAAAGCAATAAGACCCAAGTCAAAATAGACTTGAAGTATCCTTTAAAGAGGTCCTTGGTGTGAGCAGCTGAATAGTTTCACTTACTGCAGGTCTCCTCCGCCTCATCAGAGCCATCGGGACACTCTGGTTCCCCGTCGCATCGCCACCGTCCCGGGACACACTGGCCATTTAAGCAGGCGAACTCTGCGGGGGCACACGTCTTCCTGGCTGCTTAGACACATAGAGAATAATAGTGAGACTAGAACGTGTGCAGACAATATGACACTGTCAGTCTGCAGTAGAACTTAATCTCTGTCATGAAACTGGTCACATTATTTGAATGCCAGTAATCATCCCTCTTGTCAGAGATCAGGCTCACCTTCACTCACACTACTTTGAGATAGCCCTCTCATTAATTATCTCCACTTTCCCTATTTTCTTGACTCTTATTCATTGTGCTGTCTCCAGCTCCCCTCCCCTTGATCTGCTCGTCTCCAAAAGTCTAATCTCTCTTTCAGGTTTTCCATCACAGAGCAGTCAATGGATGCAGATTGCTGAACACCGCAAGCGCAGAGAGCCTTTTAAACCTTTTACCTCCCAAACCTGTTTACCACGGAAAGCTACAACCCAGCAAGGCCACGGGGCTGATGAACATGGCAAGCATGCAGAGAATTGGAAATAACAAATCTTGCCAGGAAAAAGCCTGTTTAAGCATGTAAAGATGGAAACTGAGAGTGATCAAAACTTTCACGTCAGGGCCCAGAGTTTATGACGGGAAGCTATTCAAATCGTGCTAACCCACTGTGTTTGAAGAGTAACACACTCAAAAAAATACTGTACACCTGTAGAAACGAGGCTGCGAGCCCGGCCAGTGAGCCAGAAGCAGACAGAGGGCAGAGTCATTCAATCTCCTCAGCCTGTTAGTCCAAGAGGACCTGCAGTACGGTCTAATAAATCACTGGCTTAAAGGCCCTAAGCTGAGCTCTCTGGGCTGGTGTTGTTACACAGTCACAACTGTTCCTAAACTGGCCCCATCTTGGCTCTGATGCTGAAAATTAGATATAGCGTTTCGAGATGTGCAGGGAGCTTAAGCTTAGCTGAGAGGCTGTAAGGAAAGAGGGCAGGCAGTGATTTTTCAAGAGCCATTGCTGTGCTGACACCTAACTCTGTTCTCACTTCTCACTTCCAACTCCTGCTCTTTCTTTGACGTTGGAATTAAAGAGCATCAAAGCGTCAGTGTTAGTTTAAACATAGCGGAGGAGTTATACTTCAACTTTAAAAAACAGGTTGCACCATAGCAGTTAGTTACAACTTTAAATGTACATGTGGATCATTCCTTATTAACTGCTGTCATGGTGGAATGGTTTGTAAAACGATACGGACTAAATGATAGAAGAGCAGAATGTCGTAACGTTTGTGACACTGACATGCACACTCTGCATTGAGTTGTCCAGTTAACATTGAGCTGCCAGTTCGCTTCATCAGTACGACTTATTAATGGTTAAATAGCTCCAGAAGCCCTTGCACCTATCAGATGTCATAATTGCTTTTAAACTGCATTCCCTTCAGAGGGAAATGTCTGCTGGCCTAACTTGGTTGCTGTAAATGTTAAGGTGTTGAATTCAGCTAAATATGTTCAGCAAGATGGAGGTTGTTAATGCAGAAGCAATCAAAGTAATGATTGAATTATTAAGGAGAGAACAGACAGTCATATCACATGTTGGGCTAAGTCACACAAAATAGCATGCATTACTTACGAAAATAAACTATTGTAAATTGTCATTATTAGTAAAGTGTCTTTCTCTCCCAAAAATCCTGAATGCTGTATTAATGTCCTCTAGTGACTAATTTACCGTAAATACCGTATATGTAGGTATTTTGATCAACATGTAGCTCGTCTCATCTCAGTTATGAGCTCATTTCAGTGAGTCAATCAAAGTGTAAACCTGTAAATGTAATAAATCTGTGAAAAGGGAAGAGAAGGTGTCCAGCTCCTCTGTTTCACCCTTCTGTCTTATTGGCTGGCTTTCAACGCGTATAATATCCCACAGAAATGTAATTCTCACATTCACAGTATGGGTCACCAACGTGTTATCTATGAAGCGATTGTAATTCTTTCACGAAAGCCTGCCACCGAGAAGCACTCACATTAGAAACTGATTGCCTCCAATTCTAAATCTTGTTTAATTGCCCTATTCTTAATTATCTTGTGTGTCAGAGTGCCAAAGTTAAACTGAAAACGGCTCATCTGGGCTTGTTGACGCTATAAAGAAATTGTGAAATGTCTTATAGTGTCGCTCTAATAGGACATGTGTTTAAGTGGTAAATGTGTTTTGAGCCTGTAACCACAATCAGCAGCCCTTGTTTAATTTCACTCTAAAGATGTAAATTAACATTATTTCTCTCCTTTTTGGCAAAACCTAATGAACTGACCTCAATAAACTACTGAGACAAACATTGCCCCTCTTGCCTTTGTCCCCTCAGGTCTCTCCCTTCTCTAAACCCCTCGCCTTGAAATTTGTCACTACGAAAAAATAAACACATTTTTGATTGTTGTTTTTCTTAGATAACATAAAGCATGTAGATATTCAGTACAGCTTAAGTACCACTTGTTTTCTCATTAGAGAGCAGGGATGTAGGCCTTTGTTAAAGTTGAAGAAAGATGATTATGGGGCAAACGAGGATTGTGACATCCTATTAACTAACACCTCTCTCAAGTGTATAAACTCATTAGTGATTAGCTCACATTATGTTTCCTGCAACACACATAAGATAACATGTACTCGCATAAGGGATGCATATTTTCAAAACCTATTTATCACTCCTGTAAGTAGGTGTGGCACTGTAAGAGAGAGGGAGAGAGAGAGAGAGAGAGAGAGAGAGAGAGAGAGAGAGAGAGACGAGAGACACACACACACACAACTGACCCTGAGGCATAATACAGAGTTTAAAGGAAGCAGAATAATTAGATTCATACGATTCTACAAATCCTGGAAGATACAACACGTTTAAATTTGTTTTCAATAAACTAATTAATCGGACTCCGATGAGAGGAATAAAAAGAGAGACGAGGGAAGTTGAGAATCTAACGCAATGCAGTATATGCTGAAGACTTCATTTGATGCCATGAGAAAGGCCTTGAAAAGCTCCCATTCATCCGGTTCGTGGCCTCTGCAGGTCAGATGTGCACACAGTGTGCAGTTTCTCTCAGAGAGTCTGAGCTTCTTCTACCCAATCCAACTGAGCTTTCTACTCATTTCAGTTGAGGTCTACAGGGGCCATGGTTCACTTGGCAATAATTACCTAGGCCAGCTCATGCCATCTGCTTGGATTGACTTTCTGTTTTAATTAGCAGAAGTTTTAAAATGTTCGGCTTGTGGGGGGCCGTAGGGGGAAAGTGACAGGAGAATGAGAGGAAAGAAAGCTTCTTCTTTTTGATAGAAAGCCGAGAAATAGCAGGTAAGAAATAGCAGATGGAGATGGAGAGTGACACACACAGTAATAACGCTTGATAAAATCCTAATGTAAAGTGTGATACTAAATAAAAACGGGCAATATTCCTGTAGATGGCAAAAATAGCGCTTACTCAATGTTAATCTCTATGGTGGGCACTGTACAGGTAAACCCACGCACATACACTTACACACACATTAAGTGGTACACAGACATAGCTCCGGTGCATCTCGAAAAAAATCTAAGAAGAAATAAAACAGCGATTCTGTGTTGTGTGAATCACCTATCGTGAGCATTACAAATGGGATGTGACACAGAGAAAATGAGGGCCCTGCACAGGGGAGTTAACGCCGCCATGTTGTGTCTTCTGAAGGAGGTACTGCGGGAAGGAGCTCCACGCTTCAACCCCACCTGGAGCTTTTTCCTCTGGGACCGATGTTGTCAACATTTCATTGCTTCAAATCCTTTTCATCTTTCTTAAACGCAGATCATGAGGGAGTGCATGGTAGACTATACAGTATGGGTTATTGGTTGATGTGGAGCTTGACATGATTATCAGATATGGAGAGGTCAGTTCTGTTCAACACTGACGTGACCCGATGTATGATTTTCCTCAGCAGCTTCAGGAGTGCCAGGGTGTAAAAACTGCATTGAAATCTGCCTAATCCTGCCTTGAGGAGTTGTTCACCAGAATTGAACATGTTTAACTATTGCTGTGGCTCTAAGGCAATGTCAGTCTGTAGGTTGTTTGGTCAGTTTTCTTCCCCATTTTGTATTTAAAAATGTTCGTATAGTGATATCCTAAATATTACTTAACACTTAAGGATGAGGGACTCATGCAGCACAGAGATCGCAAACTCAGAACGCTTCCTCGTTGAATTTGTGAAAAAAAAAAACAACTTCAAAGTTGTTGAATTAATCAAAAATCAATCAAGTAAATTGGTTTACAGATTGTATAGTCAGTTTTTTTTCAACTCCATGAATGTTATCCTCAATCCACCGTTAGCGGCATACACATTTTGAGCTGAGATATTGGATGTTTCTGCCAAAATGCTCCTTGGGAGTTGCAATTACATTCTCCCATGTATTTTGCAATGGACACAGATGTGTGCCAACTCTTTTCATCAAAGAATCAGATATTTTAATATTTTGAACTGAGGAATTAAGATTTCATATTCTTAAGGCAATCAAATAAACTATACACACTTTGCACAGACATCAACAAGGCTAACATCATTGACAATAAGGCCTCTGTAGAGCGGGTCATCCTTCAATCAGAAGATAGGCGGTTTGATCCTTGGCTCCTCAGTCAGTGTGTCCTTAGTACAAGATACTTCACTCCACATAGCTCCTTTAAACTGTGCCTACGTGTGTGAATGTTGCGTGACTGTTAATTCTATATAATTATATATATATATAGTTAATAATCATCAGTGAATGAGTATGAAAGGGTGTGAATGGGTGAATACCATGTAGTGTTAAAGCCCCACACAGCACACTTGCCTCTCTCTGACACACATGCGCACACTCAAACCTGACACACACACGTGTGTGTGACGCTCTACACATTTTCACAATTCTCTACCACGATTCAGCACAGTAAACATTTGCTAGAGATAGAGATATTCTGTCCTACTTTAAAAAAAGAAAAATAATGGAGGACAGGGGTAGGGTCACCGACTCCTGGGTCTGTACTTTTAACCGAGTGTAATCATGATGTCGGAAAAGAAATCCACTGCCGCCAATAGAAGAAGGCGGAATAGAAGAGAAAAAACACCACCACAATATTTCTCTGTATTCATATTTGTGAATAGACGTTTTGCAATTACAATGATGAATACTGCATTTTTAGTAACAGTTTGACAAATAATGTTTTAGGGATTTTTTCAGAGACCGCCCCAAAAAAGATACCAACTAGGAAACTTAAAAACTCTGATGGACTGATGAAACTTTAGTGTGAATATGTATATGTGGGAATTTGGCTCCTGGATTTACTTTTTAATGTGCCCTGAACTGAGCTCACTCAATCATTCAGTGATGTTCAAGACCGAAGCAGCAGACAGCCTTCAGTCACTAGACATTGTCACACACACACTCACACACACACACACACACACACACACACACACACACACACACACACACACACACACACACACACACACACACACACGCACACACTAACCCCTTGAAGAAACTTTCTTTTTTTTACCATGAAGGATATTAATGACAGTTTTTCTATTTGGAGGCCACTAGAAGCTTAATAGGTAATGCAGTGATAAGCACATTCTCCTGGGCACGAGAAGACAAATGGCCTCATTAGCTCAGAGTGAAGTAGGGAGTGTTGTCGAAGCAGGAAACATAATGTATCCTGTTGGCATAAACCGGCATGCAAATGATTGAACCTTCCCAAATTAATAGGATACCATGGTAGCATACAAAATACAGCATGGCATCAACAAGACTTGGGACAAGCTGTTCTTGAAATTGCTTTTGCGGACGATTTTAGAATCTAATGAGGCTAAATTGAGTGTTGAGTTTTTCCAGAAGTGCCAGATGCACAGGCTGAACTTTTATAATTTACATTTAATATATCTCTGTTATTGTATACCCACAGTTAAAGCTGCATAGGTGAATTAAAGGTGTCCTTAGAGTGAGTAAGTCTAAAGAGGATTTTATCCCCTTAGCTGGAAGCATGCCTGTGTGGAGAGCAGTGAGCCTCTGAAACCAACAGGAAGACAAAAAGCCAATTGGGACTAAGCTCTAATTCAGCACTGGTTGATAAAGTATTGATCTGCAACACAGAGCTACAGAGTAACATCCGAGTAAATCACATGTTAAAGATAAAATTAGGCAGTTATGGAATCAGATTGCTTTTCCACCTAGGGTAAATCCAATCCACTTTCGTTATAACATAGCAAATTCTTCTTTTCCTTATCTACATTGAAGGTGATTTAGGGCTATATAAATCAAATTGACTTAACTTGAGTCTCAGTGGCTGTTGTATTGTTATTGCAAATTGCCCTTTGATGGATGAATTTAGTGTTTTGAGTGGACCTGAACTGAAAAGTGGCTTTTTCAGTGTTTAAGTGACCCACAAAGCCCGCTGTCAGCTGGGCATCACAATATGTTTAGTCTACTTGGTGCTGTTCACTGCCTAGCATTTCTTCTGACCTTGTGTACTGACCAAAGACAGATGCTGTGCTAATTATAGATCTCAGCCTACTAAAAAGACATATTTTCTCTCCCCCTGTGGGTTCACATTGACAAAACAACCCCTGACCAAGGAAGAGATGAGGCAGCGTAAGCTAGCGGAGCTCTTTAGTTCCTCCAAGGCAGCCTGAGAGTGACTTATCAGCTTGGCTTAACCCCCAAAACCTCAATGTCTGAAGTATTACAGAGCAATATCAGAAAGCAGTACAGGTGGTTGTACACCAGCGTCTGCGAGAGGGCGAACAGGACACAGCTGAGCCACATTGACATGCAGAACAAGTCTTGATTTATCAAACTGTTTTCAGGCTTCAATGCAATTCTTTTATTCATGCTCATGTGACGGTTCGCTTCCTTTCAAAGCATGCTCCTGTGGAGCATGCATGGGGGTGGACACATACACACACACAAGATGCACTAGGCACAGAGCAGTTAAATAAAACTGACAACAACTGCTGATATAACACATGCATCAGTGTTTACGAATAAAGCTTGCCACTGCTCTGACTATCAGCAAATACACACATATCCCTGACCTTCACTGCATGAAGCCTGCTCCATGTGTCTGACCTTCTGCTACTTTCCTTTTTCCCCGTGTTTGCTGGTTTAGAAGCCATATGTCATCATTTTCCTCCTACAGCATGGCATATTCACTGTTCACTGTTCCACCATTAAAACTACTGGACCGGCTAAAGCTGCAGGCGGCTCTCAACTGAAACTGAAACTCACTATTTAAATAAAGTTTGGTTGAAGCACACCCACTCACTCACAGATATACTAATGGACGGACAAGCACACACACGTGACTGTTGCATGATCCTTCCGTCACGGATAATAAAGGAAGTAAAATACATAGACCAGACATGACCAGTTATTCACTGTATTAAACAGAGGAGGAGGAAATCAAACCCTGTTAAACTCAATGACGTGTTGACGTAGAAACGCTTTGGACATCTTTTAGGTCGCTGTAACTGCTGAATGAGATTAGTACAGTCGGATAGTGAACTGACCTACATTAGCTTACATTACTTGCATAACTTTACTGCTCATAATTTTTACTATACAGCAACCATAGCGAAATGCTATGTGACATGCATTAATTTGCTCGAACTTGGATATTTCCATTTCTGTCATCCTGTAAAATGGTATCCATATCAAAAAAGGAGGCATCAGGTTCATCAGCAAAGAACAAGGCTGTGCACATAGAAATAGTGCCCATAGGACCCATTTATTGTGTATCTATGAATCTATAAGATCAGAATGTAAGAATAGAGATGAGAACCCACAGATTAAGGTGACTAATATAATACAGTACAATTCAAAGTGTACTGTACCTCCTTTACAGCTGACATGTGGTGTTTCTTCAGCAGCATCAGTGATGCAACCCAGCTGTAATGTAATTATCACTTCTGCTGGAAAGTCTAACCTAGATTCAGCCAGGAATTGTACATCTCATTATGGAGTTAAAACAATTGTTGTACAAGAGGTTATACAGTTATATTGTGTGGTACAGGTTCTGCTCTCTGGGGGTGTCCCCTGCATGAATTCCAGCAGCCTGCTAATGATTCAGCAGGGAGCACAGTCAAACTTCAGGAGTGTCAGAACAGCAAAGCAGACACTAGCACTAAGATTTGGAGGACATATCTTTTAAGAGAAACGCCTCCAGAAACAGATAGACAGGAGCCTCACAGGAGCAGGGTGTGATGGAGGGAGTAAACAGTACAACCAGTCTGCTGCAGAGCAGCAGGTAGATATCAACTGCCTTATTTCATGTTGTGACAGTGATTTTTGTTTCAGCTGAGAATCACCTGATGTTGCATCAAAGACTTCTAGTCTAAGACAACTAGGACAATGTTTCTGTAATTTTGTGTCCTCAAAAATATGAGCAAAAAAAATAAAAAGCATTTTGGCAGAGGAATTTCATTATGACGGGAAGTGGCGGAAGCTGGAAGGTTTTTAACAGCAGGTGTTTGCAGGAACCAGCCTCTGCTGCCGTTTCCAAATCCACAGCAAAGGTCAGATAATGTGGACTTTTCACAGTCGGAGCTATAGTGCATGCACCCTCAAAGTCCTTCTTTTATGATAAAATGAACCGAATGGGAAACCTTCCTAAAAGATAATCCTGCTCGACAGATGGATGGGCCTCTTGAGTTGAAATGCTGAAAGCTTAATTTTGATGAAGGCTGATTCTCTGAAAAAAAAATCACAAGCCTTTGCAAAATGAATTAGAAAACAGCTTTGAAGCTAACTTTGCAGATAATGACACATTGTCAAATACATGTCATAAAGTGCTGTAGCTGGTAACCTCACAACTGACGTGTCCTAATAAATGGACAGACTGGTGCAGTCTGTCACCTGCCCAACAGTTTTTGGGTGTGTTGAAAACAAGGAGACACATAGTTTAAGGACAGGTCTCTCAGCCAAACAGCTGACACCTTCACTGCAGCTCTTCCACCTCCAGAGCCTCTCCTGCACGATCCAGTTGAAATGACTCCAAATCAATACAGCAGCCAGATGCTCCTTCTTCCTGGCCTGAAACACCACCGTCTGCAGCGGTTGACCCTTCTGCTTTGCGTTGTGTGTTATTTTGAGTCTTGAGGTCTTGTATTTCTCATCCCAGTCACAGCGGTCTACCCAGACCTTTTCCCCAGAGATGTATTGATCAAACTCCCAGACCTCAAATATGTAATGATTCAGGGAAGCTCAACATCACACACATCTCAGCCATTCCCGGTTTCATGTTAAAACTGCCTAGTGCCCGGTAAGCAAAAGCACTGTCTTTTAAATATTAGCCCCTAAGCAGCTGTAATGGCGCAGCTGAGGGTTCGGATGAAAGAAGAAAATATTTGGAAAGCGATAGAGGGTGTTTAACTTTTCCCCAAGAACTTTTCTCTAAGAACACGTCTCTAAGATGTATCACCGTCTGTACATTTCATTAGTTTTGAAGTTGCAAAAGAACTCTGGACTAAAAACTTTCACTATAAAGATACAACTAACTTTAAAATCTGCCTGTTCACAGATTAGAAACTGAGAACTTTCAAAGCGTCATAGAAGATGTGAGGGGGACCTCAGTGCTGTGAGATTAAACTTTACAGTACACTGCAAATTCACTGATACATTTAGTGCACAAATGCACTCATGTGAGCAGACATATTTGAATGATGGATGACAAAAATATCTTGACTTATTTTCTCTCTCTTGGGTTAACAAAAACATCTGAAGTGTGCGTCCACAAAAAGGCCTTTAACCTTTTTTACAGCAATGTGAGAAGAAGTGTGATTTAGGAATGAGTCTGTGCTATAGGCAATCAGATGAATGGAAATTAATGAGGAGAATCTAAAAGTGACTTCCCCCTACACTTGGACAACTCCTCACTTTCAATGTAGATACACACAGAAAACGCTGTTCTTAACAATCATAATCCATCTGTCGAATGCAATTACGACTGCAGGACCAAATGCATTTGCTCCCCATTGAGACCTGATTGACACAACCCATAAAGTCTGCAACAATGAAAGAGCCAGTGGGTCCATCAATTTAAGATGAACTTGTGATGGGAAAATGTTACCCCATTCAAAATGAACCACTTCATGTGTCTTGTTCAAAGAGGATAGCTAACAAATATTAAACAAGACAGAGTCTACAGCCATACTAGCACCTCTGTTATTGGTGCCTTGAACTAAACACTAATGTCAGTATGCTTACTTATTAACTAATGTAAGTAACATGCTCACAATGATAATGCTTATGGTCACACAGTCATGGGGCTGTTTACCATGTTCACCATCTAAGTTTAGCATCCCACCAAAAAAAAAAGAATCACATCCCAGTGGTTGCATTGCCGACCAAGTGAGCAGCATCTCCAGTGCAACGCCGCTAAAAAGCCAAATGAGACACATTCTTGCCAGATGTTGAAAAGGTGTAAATATGTCCAACTCTGCCAGATACATACACAACACTGTTCCTCCCAAGTGCTACTATGTCAGTAAGTGATCTGTAGAAATATAAACTAGCAGAGATTGTCCCTTGTAACAGTGGCAGATAAAGTCACACAAATGATGTCCTTCTGTCACACATAGCAACAGGAAGAAAGGCCCTGAAGCAATTTCAACACTCATACAGAAGCTGTAACGGGCTGTTTTAGTCGATCAGATCACGGAGCAGTGCAACCTTTTACTAACCTGTACTAGTGAGGGAGCAAAACGACAGCCTCACTGGAAGTCTATCATTAAAGTCATACATGTGTTTGTGTTCATTTCTGGATAGTCATTGGCTAGATAGCTAAACTGCTTTTTATTAAATTGCAAACCCCTTCTGCTGTTATGTATTCATAACAAAACATGTTTAGTTGCATTATCGTCACCCTAGACTGGAATAGGGACAACCCTGATGTTTCCCCTTGGAAAAGTGCTCCCCTGTGTGTGTCCTATAGTGCTGTCCATTATGGTTGGGGTGAGGTCATAGATTACATTAAGGATAGGCATCAAGGAGATTATCTGTTTGGGCTCAGTTATGGTATGGTTCAAGTTCAATTAAAGGGAAAAGACAAAACGATGGAAAGGTACTGAACACCAAGAGAGATGCAATCAAAATTGTAATGTCATTATATATATATATATATATATATATATATATATATATATATATATATATATATATATATATATATATATATATATATATATATATATATATATATATATATTAAATTAAATATATATACACATATGTTTATGTAAAATCCAGATGTAAATTATTTCAGCCAAAGCCACATAAGAGAAAAGTGTAAATGGGGCATATGAGCCATAACAATAGTTATTTTTCATGAGATTCTCTGCATTCAGACTGCTGATCGCAGGTATATAAATTAATATATGAAGTCATTACATTCCTGTTTCTGAACAAAACACAGAACATAAAATACTTGTTAAAGCCTTAAGAAAGGTTTCTGTCTACTGAGTTTACAAAAGGTCTGGATTTCAGAACAAATGCTAAAAGGCTTCTTGCCACTCCAAGTAACAGGCATCCAAATGCATTAGGAAAGCATGCAGCACAGTCACTCCTGTGTATGGAAATGTGTGCCACACTGGATTATCGCGTCCGTCTACAAACCAAGGGACTGTAATGGTAATTGGAGATTAGCCTTTACCCTGCAGAGGGAATGAGACATATATCTCCTCTCTCCTTCTTTCTCTTTCTTGACTCCAATAATACAAAACACAATGCTCCAACTGAAGACTCACTTTTCATAAAGATCCTAACTGACCTGAAGACTACAGAATTAAAATTGCTGTGACAAGTCACTGAGAGCTGGATTTTACACTTCCCACTGCAGATGGAAATTAGCATAACTGCAATGCTGCCTGAGGTCAAATTTCTTGTTCTAGAAAATCTTCCCCCATAGCTAGAAGGCAGGGTAATTAAGACTTTAGTCCCAACTGCTGATTGCCTTTGAACACAACCCCGACAGTTACCCACGTATGCACAGGAGCAAAGACGCAGGAGGAGCAAAGACGCAGACAGCTATTGATGGACTCTGTGAGGGTCGTTATCCTCTAGTGTGGGCCTACCAAATGCCCGCTGTCCAATCAAAGAGTCCAGCAGCCACCCACCACAGAAGCAGCTTACTCAGACCGTGACTAAAGGGTTCCTTCTCACCACCAGAGCTGCTGAATGTTAGCAAAGTAGCACAATGCAGCTACTGTACAGGGTGGGCACATCACATAATCCGTTGCTAGTAATGCCTTAAATTAATATGTATCTTTGGACTGTGAATGCACATTGAAGCAGAGGAGCAAGGACAATGACTTGAAGTTGTAAATACTCCATGTGACCAATTAATAGTCAAATCCAACCACCACGAATTAATGTCAAAAAACAGAGATCAATCTCTCTTTCTTTTTGCGATGCAAAGCTTAACACGTCTGCATGTGATGCATACAGTATCAGTATGAACAAATACACCGCATCTCCAAGTGAGTGTCACTGTAAAAATAGTGAAGGTGACACAGTAACTGCGCTCTTTTCTATGGTTTCTCTGATGCATGAACAGCTCCGATGGCTCCATTAAAAGCACGGTACACTTGTTTCACATTGGAGATGTAGCATTTGGGTTGGCCTCACTTAAACTAATAGGAGAAAAGTGAAGTGATTCATTAATCGTTTTCATGAAATCTTACTTGAGCCTTAAAGACCTGAGGGATATAACAGCAGCGTTGGTCTATATTCCTGAACACCAAAATGTCATTACTAGTGGATTAAGATTTTGGAGACTCATTTAAAAAGTCATTGGCACTACTTGATTTGGTTAGCACAATTTCTGCATTTACAAAGTAATTTCTACAAGCCCTTGGAATAAAACGAACACAAGCATGCACATTAATGTTGAGATCATGAATTTATTTGTACAATGCACAGTGTGTTGCAATAGAAGCTTCCTGTTGCATGAGGCAAATTAATGAGGCTTTTTCTGGAGCATTTTCGCTACTACTTCTACCTTGTATAACAACACATGTGTTGTTGAGATAGCACAGATGGATACAATCAAAGCCACACGAGCATATAATGTAACAATAAATGCCTTTTTAAGATACTTTTTTTGGAGACTGAGTACACACAGGTAGTGTGTATACAGTTTATAAAGGACAAACTGATTTGTTGCTGTTTTGAAGAGAAGTTCAATACAGAAAATGTTCTTCAAACAGCATCTAAAGTAGAGCAGGGACGCTGCCTGTTTGCCAGGTGTGAGCAGATGTTCTGTAGCGAGTTGGTGCCTCCAAGAGTTTAATTTGTCTTTCTGTATTGTTTACTTTGTTTGCAGTGATAGCTTGTCCTTGTGTTTCTGGAGACAGACACCTTCTCTTTTTCTTTTTGTGTTCACTACATGAGGACATCCAGATTGTGTGGCATAAGACAGCAAACACATCCTCAACTTTGACCTCCCAGAAGGAGAGACCACAGGTGATTTTGTCTTATTTGCTACTCTTTATCA
The DNA here is from genome assembly GCF_910589615.1 of Taurulus bubalis. Taxonomy (NCBI): domain Eukaryota; kingdom Metazoa; phylum Chordata; class Actinopteri; order Perciformes; family Cottidae; genus Taurulus; species Taurulus bubalis. Next base: position 28,857,923 of record NC_136589.1, read on the forward strand.
GATCTGCATCACAACAATAACACAACCACTCTAAAATCAATGACACTGCAGCACTCTTCATCCCTGCTCCTATCCCCCACACCCCAACTCCACAACAACACCATCCTTGGCTCGACTCTATACTGCCTCCTCATCCTCTGCTTTTATTTTCCATTGCTCTTGTTCTTCTTTCTCTGGTGATCCTTGAGATTACATCACTTTTTTGCATGATAGGTGCGCACAAACCGATAACACTTCCCACACTGAGTATGAGTGTCGCACATCAAGCTATTCCATGAGTATCTTTTAGTGTGAAGCCTGTGTATGTGAGTGACTGTGTGTGTACATATTTGTGTGTGCATGTGAGTGGCTGATGGCTATGCATTTAAAACACATCTTTCTCCAGGCAGAGCTTAGCTGCTGAGCTTTGATCACAATATGCCTCCCCAAAGCACATGAGGTCAGGCAAAACTCAGGGAAACCATCTGCCAGCTAATGTTTCCCACTTCTCTGCCTTTCTATCAGCATTGTATTTCCTACTTTCAAGCAGACTTCTACCCAAGTACTGAGCTACAACTCACACACAGTCAAGATAATCTTGAATAAGCATTCAAGTTGTATGCCTATGTTTTAAATGTTTCTAAATTAAAAATGGGCACAGCTGACCTTTCCTGTTACGACATCTGCTTTTTCCTTGAAGGGACAGCAGAAGTATATTAAAAGCTCCACATTACATTGTGATTAAAGGTGAACATTATGAAACAAGTTATTTGACATCCCAAATCAAAGTTGGGAAGATGCAGCAATTTGGGTTATCATGAGAAAACAAACAAGGTTTTCAAATCTTTATGAAAGACTGATAATATGCATTCCCTTTGGTTCATACGCAACCCATATCATACAGCATGTGCAGAAGTATATGACTGAACATTTCAAAGAAAACGGAAAAAAGAAAATGGTCGCAGCAGTTTTCAAATTCAAACTTGTAACTAGTAAAACGCTGTAAATGTGACTTGCTGAAAACATTACACTCTAAAAAAAAGATTTGTGTAGAGCACAGAGCTTTTCTCCAGATCAGCCATTCAGTTATGTTATATTTAATAATTTTATTCACATTCATAAAGTGTCACATTGTAGAAATCTACATTGAGCTCCAATGTTTGACACGTTTAAACATTCCATGTAAAAACGCTCTTTCACTAATTGGAAGGTTGATTTTTCTGAATAGAGGCTAATTCGGCTTCACTCCGACAATGACACGAAACCTGTAGAACATGTTTGGAGCTGATGCTCCAAAATGACTATATGCACATCAGCGTCACAGTCACACAGGAATGGGCAGCATCAGGGTGATCACTCCAGTTATAACACGTGAAATGATGAAAATCGTAATGAAAACCAGATCTAATTGGGGTAGCATGACATTACAAAGAGTTCATGTCTCAAGAAGAGCTATTCTGTCCTGCTTGAATAAATCATAAGGAGGAGTGGGTGATATGGTGAATACAATTAATACTACCATAGTTATCACACTATTATCCTTTATTGATACAGAAGGGTAATGATATGTACTATTAAAGATCACATGTTAAAAATGAACTAAATAAAAAATAAAAAAGACTAAATGATTAATCAGTACTAAATAATATTATCAGCAGACTGATTGATAATGAAATCCACCAATAATAGTAGCACTATGGGTAAGTTTGCATTAAATACTGATTATATATATTATTCAATCTCCCAGCTCCAATTATAGCTGCAACTACATTAGATGACCAGTCTTTAGTCCCTTTGTCTGGCACTTCAGGAGAAATGCATTAGTCTCATTTCCAGCCACGCACAATGGCTCTGAGGTACGTTGATGGTGGAGACATGTAGGCAGGTGGAATGATTTCAAGGCAGTGACGGCCTGCATGCAAAGCTTTAACATTGTGATGGTGGCGTCGTAATAAGTAACTGTGTAGCTGTGCAAGAGATTGTTGCTGCATCTGTGAGTGGAAGTGACAGCCGTAATTCATCCAGCTACACTGAATCATCAATAAAAGAAAGAGACTGAGGGCTTTGGTTGCTGTGTCACAGCCATTTGCTCATCATTCCAATGCACTACCACGCGCGCTGCTGACGCTCTCTGTTACCCTGGCTTGGCTTCAGAGTGGCATCGTGTCCTAGGTCTGTGATGAGGGTGTGTACTCATCCACAAACAGATAAATCTAAATAAAGTGTAACTCGCAGCCACAGTCCGCCAATTCCAACATCCCCGGGGCTATCGGCAAAGATTCACAAGCACGCCTGTTGAGTCACATGAAGTGACATTTTTCACAAAAATGAATCACACATTGCAAAGGGCCACAGTTCTTGCAATGTGTGCCAACATCCTCCCTTGTGGGTCTGTGTTTTTCTGACAGTGATTCAGGATGAAAGGTGTGTGCTGGATGCCTGTGGCCCCAGGGCCTGGGTTCACAGGGCAGGCAGCTTCTCTCAAACCTCCCGCATGTGCGTTATCGATTTTTAAGATCACCTGGGTTCATTTCACTGCCGCTACTGAGTAACTGTTGCAAAAACTATAGCCTGCATTACTTTATCTCTCATTAAAGGACTCATTAAAGAAAAAACTGCATTTCCCCAGATGCAAGCACAGGCAGGCTGCCTCATTCTTACAATTCCACAAGATATTTAAATGAATTACCTGCACGACATCCTCTCTTTTTTAGTTGACATTTACGTGTTAAGCCCCATTGTGCTGTTGAGAGAACACAATCTGCAGCGTTGGCTGACAGGGAAACGCTAAATATGCAAGAAAAGATAAGGTTAGTAGGATCGATCCACTCATCCTACTTGTGACACAAAATCTTGCATTAAACCTCATTGGTTCATGGCAGCTTTTAAACAACATGATTCATATAAAGCCACAATGAAGTCAATTGACTGAAACACAATAAACGTTTAAGACCAAAATCCTGTGTTGAAACTATACGTAAGATTATGTAGTTTAAAAACTAGTGTTGCATAGATTTACAATGTATGCTATTTTAATACTATGGCACAATTTCAATGAATCAACTGAACTGAAACAACATTTTTCATGAGGCAACTCACACTGCTTAGAATGTCCCAAGAGAAATAGGCAGGGCATTTTGGGAGGTGTAGTGTTTTAAATTATGTAAATAAAAGCTTTCTATTTGGTGTTGAGCAATAAAAACCAAGTGGAATGGGGGATGAATATATAAACGATAGAGGGCAAGAGGTTGAGGCTGAGTGATGTTTTATATCCCCACATTAATCCTCTCTCTCTCTCTCTCTTTCTCTCATCCTCTTTCGCAGCATCTTTGCACTAATCTGAGATAATAGCTCAATTGCAGCCTTCTTAATGATCACTTTGGGCGTGCTGGCTTTGAGACACCCAGACCCAGGGCAGTAGGCCAGTAGAGCGACCAAGCAAACAAACGCAGTTACACACACACACACACACACACGCACACACACACACACACACACACACACACACACACACACACACACACACACACACACACACACACACACACACACACACACACACACACACACACACACACACACACACAAACATACACACACTTGTGGATGGGGACTAGATAGCTGTATCAGAGCAATGGCCTCTGAGAGTTTTACACACACAGTCGCTAGCGGTCAGACTGGGAGATGATTTAAAACCTGATTAATATGAATTAACCATTGGACAAGTACACCATTACAAATTTAATTTACTGCTTAATGGTGAGGTCAAAATATCTTAATTGTAGTGCTTTACGTGGTGCAGAAAAAAATTAAGCTAAGAAATCTATATTATCTATCTATCGATCTCTATTATTATGGTTTATAATTAGTTACACAAAATATGAGAATTACAAAGTTTGCTTTATCTGGGAGAAAAAAAATTGATACACTCATTAAGGCTCCATCATGATTATGTGAACTGCGAGTGAGTGAGTTAACAGAACATAAATTGACCTCAGACCCAATGGAAAACCTGCCTCATTGCATTGCGAGATAAAGGCATAATCCTTTCCACGCTGTGTACAATTGTCAACAGCCGTGGAGATTATGGAGCATATTGGATAGGAACACAAACAACCGCCCCGTCTCACCCTGCAGGGCAGAATGATTTCTTTGCCCACTTTCTATCACTTCAACTTCACTTGTTTTTTATCCCACTGTCTTTGTTTTTCCACATCATCAACAATACCTCACTTATACGCTGTCAAATACAGACAAGCAGCGACAACAACTGTGTGGGGGGGAGAAAAAACAAGACATGTTTTCAACACTGATAAGTCTAAAACACGTCAGGTTGATGGGTTTCTCTCTTCTCCCCATAACATCAATGACACACAGCAGAACATGACATGTTACTGTATTATTATTCTGCATGTACAAGTAGATCCCTGGCTGGGAAGTGTCCAGTACACAACAACAACAAAAAGCAGAGGATAAGCAACACAAAAGGCCTTCTTTCTTACCACTAAATAGCATATTTCTCAGGGTTCTGTCATTGTATCCAAAGCAACACCTGTAGCATTTTAAAGAAAATGGTAGGATTTTAAAGTTAAAGCCAGTGAGCAATTCTGACGATCAATTTACAGACTGTGCAAGACAGTAGAGAACATATCGGACCATGTCCTGGGACAACATAAATAAGAAATACCTGCACACTGAATTCACACTAGGGGTTTTACTCTGTCCTCAACCGGTGTCAGATATAAGCTGACAAAGAGCAGCGGAGGTTTAAACACTGATAAATAAAGTATTATTCAACTCTACAAAGTCGAATTGCACTTATTTTAAATCGCTTTGGATAAAAGCGTCAGATAAATGAAATGTAATGTAATGTAATGTATTAAGCAAGGTTGGAGGGACAGTTTGTGCATTTCTAAAACTTGGTGTGTTGGCAAGACTTTGGTGACAAAAACTGCAGAAGAGGATGAGGCTGTATCCATTGTAAGGTGTTTGAATAAATACATTAGCTAATGCTGGAGGAGGTGTGGAGGAGCACAAGCAGTTTCAAAAGTGAGTTTGCCTCTGAAGGAGTTGTGCAGATTTATTAGGTAAAAGAACACAAAAGGAGGAGGTCCACAGTTTGTTGCTGACTCTGCATCTTCGAGAAAAATACGAGACTACTGTGAGCTCTGAGTAGCGTTGTGAAAAATGCCTCCGTGCAGGTATTGATGTTAAATTCATGAACACGGATGACATGGATGGTTATCACATTCAAGGATGAGAGGAAAGTCAAGGCGGATGTGCTAGACTTTGAAGGTAACACAGATAAATGGAAACTGGCCATATGCTGCTATAATCAGGGTGAGGATTAAACAGCAGCTCCATGTCAGAGTTTGCACAAATCTGACTTTGAGAATTCAAAACACAATTCTTTTGTTGCCTCAACTGCTGTCAACTCCAGACGAGGCAGGGTGGCTTTGCATCTCATCCTCTCTAGAAATGCTATGCAATTGGTAAACAAAATGTACAGTTTTTATTGTGGTTTATGTATATTGACTTTTGCAATTCTGCTGAAAGGTTCAGAGTTCATTGTTGTGCATTCATTTGTGTTTATTTATGCATTAATGCTGATGTGCGTCTGGTCCATACTTGTGTCCATGCATACTTATGAGTGCAATTATGCATGTATGAATGTATGTATGTATGGGTGTATGCAGCAAGTGCCTGGTCAGTGGGGAATAGCGTTTGGATGATGGGGGATGGTGACGGGAGGCAGTCTGGGGGTGGACTGGTGGGGGATGGGGTTAACAGGAACAGGGTGGAGGAGGATCGTGAAGCATGGAGAGGATGAGCAGAAGCAGCGTTTTAAGATATTTACACCTGTCCTTTGAGGTTCAACTAGCAGCAGGCAGGTTGGATATAAGGTGACACTGGCATGACAAATATGGAGCTGCGGCAAAGGTTTCCTCCTGCATATTTCATAACCATGGTCTGTTGCACACATTCATTCACTAAATTATTGGGCTTGGACTTGTGTTTTAAAATAATATATTAGGAATACAAGTAGAGTAGAGACCATCCATTCAACAATTTAGAAACATTTAAACAAATGTGTACACACTTAACAGTCAACAAGAAACAAACTGTCTAATTCCTGCACACAATTTGCTGTGTGTAAGCTAAATCCTTTCCACAATCTCCCCCTGTGCAGCATATGTTATGCAGGTTTACACTTGACTGCGCACTACAATGTCTTTAAGCCTCTTCAGATGTAGAAATACAAAGAGTTTACAGAAGCAACCCCTGAGAATTACTTAGTAACACATTAATGAAATATGGCCAGAGCTGCACAGTGTGACAGAGAACCGCTTCTCAAAATCAAACAGGGTAAAAGTTGCTATGCTGAGCCAATCAGTGGTCCAACACTAAGGATGCCAGTGCAGAGGCAAACCTCACTCAGCCTCATCCGCCTGCCCACGCGATACAGCACACATGAGGAAAAGAAATGTGCACTGTGTGAAGGCCACTCTAACATAATGGCAAGTAATGCTGGACTGTCAGAATCATCAAATGGTGGGTTGACATTAGTCTCAGCTTAAAGGGCTTTCAGGGGGAGTGTTTTCCCTCAAACTCTAAATGTGTCAGAAGCTCTGCCTGATGGAAAACACAGGTGTAATAAAACCTCTCAATTTCCTATTTCATTCACAAAGGAAAAACTGACGAAAATAAAGCCTGACAGAGTAATGATCTTCTCTAAACATCAGGGGTGTGTGTGTGTGTGTGTGTGTGTGTGTGTGTGTGTGTGTGTGTGTGTGTGTGTGTGTGTGTGTGTGTGTGTGTGTGAGGCAGTGACACATGAATGTCTTAGAAGCAAAGATGTTCCAAATGACCGGATTTCTTTGGCATGCCCAAGGACTCGTCCTGCTGGCCTCCAAAAACGGGTAACAATAGCAACACCTCAAGAATAACACGTAAAGGAAACATGAGGTGTTGGTATACAACAGGTTTACATGCGTGGGAGATTGTGGGAGAAAGACTGAAACAAACAAAGACTGAGAGAGGTATAAGGGAAAATACAGAGTATATATGTATGCATATGGGGGAAGGTGCAGGAATTCCTCCTGAGCCACAATTAACCCAGACACACACAAAAAACATTGCTGCATGGCAAACATGCCGGGCTTGGATTCAGCTTTTGGCACAACTTCGCAGTCTTCCAAAATATAGGCCACAGGCTCGCAGTCAGAAAGGAAAGTGTAATTATATTATTTCTGCGCAGAAAAACACATCCAAGATACCTGTCAGAGCTTTGTGCTGTGCACTAAACCGATGCACCACACAATCTGTCTCTCAGCTGGACAGCGTCTTATTTGAAAATTGGAAACTGGTTCCACCTAATCAACTGTCATCTATAAAAACATGTTTGTTAAGCTAAATGTACATGATATGATATGATATGATATACGTGATTTTATATATAGCTCACCGGCACACACTCTGGGCCTAAGGCACACCCACACACATGCCTCATCCCCACTTATTTGTGACTTTCTTTGTTTACTCTGAAAGCTTGTATAGCTCCCTAAAAATAAGACACTGTCCTGCATAATAACAAAATAGAGAAAATGTGAATAGGATAGCAAATCCACCATAAAAATACAAAATGATGAGAGGGCAAAGACCTATGGGAGGTATACTGTTGGTGCATGTTCAGGTTAACAACATTTAACATTGGAGCTTTGGCTTCAATACACATTCCAGTCATGAACAGACCATTAAGGCAAGCTTTAATGGTAGCTGACGGTAGCAGTTTCAGCTATTGTCTCTTGATGAAATGTATGATATAAAGATGTTTTTCTTTTCTTTTTAGAGCGATTTTTATAGATAAAAAAAAAATACTGTATAAGATTCAAATAATACAATAGGATGCTTTGGGTTTAGTACACATTTTCACACAGTTACTTGCTCGATGATTGGCATTGGGAAGGAAGGGGGGTTGCAGTGACCTAATTAAGTTGTTTTGTTTTTTTATGTTGTTCTATTCATGTTCATATTATGGTCATTGCTATGGTGATATTTGCACAACAGTCAGATCGTGACATTTCTTTTTTTCCTCAGCTTAACAGAGCTTATTTTTCTTCATTTCTCCGCTGTTTTTACACTTACGACAGTTTTCTTCATCACTGTTGTCTGAGCAGTCGTCATCGTCGTCGCACCTCCAGATGGTCGGTATACACCTTTTGTTGTTGCACTGAAACTGTCCATCCTCACACTCATCCGTTGCTGGAAGAAGAAGACAAAACAAACATGAGGGGAGAACAGAACCCAGATGGATCAGCAACAAACGGATATAGTGGAGTAGTAACCGCGTGTAGTTCAACTGTAATTTGCAAATGAATGCCTAATTGAAATTCAATTGGCTGAGGCGCGTCATGCTCCGTGTTTTCTTTCTGTTTTTGCTCCACTTTATGATAATTAAAAGCTATCATGGGAGGAGGAGGAACCCGCAGCAGAAGAGGCCCCGTGTCTGCCAGACATAATTCTCCACAACATAAAGACAAAGATTCAGTCTGGGCTACTAGCTACATCTGATGCAGTATGGACGCTCACAGCCGGAGAACACATGACAGACCCTGAACACCCAAGCAATTAATTCAGAGACCAAACTACCACACATTACAACTAAACCAGGCATGTCCTTGTGTTTTAACATATGGATAAGTATGTTTGTCTTTTCCTCTTAGAATCAAATGCACACGCGCGTGTGAGTACCGGCAGCGCTTGCCATCTCTCACCTCCACATCCCCATCACTCACTCACACACACACACACACACACACACACGGTTTATATTGTATTTCATAAACGTCTCACGCGCAAAGGAAGAAAGAAAACCACTGACCTTCCGAGAAATGAAGCCTCAGGACAAACGAATAAAAAAGTAGCAACGTCCTTATATCCGTCCACATTTCTGAAGGAGGTGATGGAGCTCATTCACATCCACAAAACAAAGCCCAAGAGCCGCTCTTGTTGTAACGCTGCGACGCTGCTGCTGCCGCTCCGCTGTGAAACACCCCCTCCTCCGCCTCACTGGCTGCCCGGCGCGTGACGACAGCGCGTGGGCGGGGAGAAGAGTAGAAAAGTATAGAATAGAATAGTTGTAGTATTTAAGGTTACTGTATTTTTTTGGGATTGAACATTCATCCTTGACATTGGAGATAAAACAAGGTCCATTTGGAAGCAGTTTCGAAGCTTTCGATCAGTATAATAACAGCAACTGCCTTGATGTAATGTGTTTCTCAACTACTGTTGAAAGCTCCAAATTAGAATAGTAGAACATGATAGAATAGAAAAAAAAGACAGAGCTACAAGTAATTTATGCAGGCCACGAATACTATACATAATAGTGTTGGGCTATTGTGGCCGCAATGGATTTAACCCAAATATTACAAGTAATGTTAGTTAAAATAACTCAATAACAAAAAACATATTGAAGTCAATAGTAAACATGTCTGGGTATAATACTACCCTGATAGCGTGATATTATTGATCTAATTTAATTCCCGACAACAATTACATGAGATCTTTACATATTCATAGACTGATGTGAAGGTCAACTCCAGTGATGTTAAAAAAAAGGTTAGCAAAGAGTGTTCAACCTGGCAAATAAAATGTACACAGAGACATTAACATTAAGGATTTAGGATGATACACAAAACACATGAAAATGCAAGCATATAGCCTATATAACACACCTGGTTTATTCATCAACCATTTATTTTAATTGTGCTTATTGAAGCTGTGGCCAACAAATAACCTGAGGTTTGGAGCATTTATCCAGACAATCAGTATAGGCTACGAATACTTATCAATAAAGTACAACTGTGAGTGAATGTGTGAGTGAGGCCAACATGTGTGTGAGCAAGAGTGAGGGAAAAAGAAAGTGGGTCCTGGGGTTGTCCATGTCACGCCCACTGAGCCAGTGAAATCAATTTTGGATCATGACGACCTGGTAATAGTGGGCCAGCGCTGTGGACTAGCAGGAGCAGATATGAAGGGATCAGGAGGTCAAGCAATTTGGTGTCCCTGTGGTGTGTTTGTGTTCACTTTGGGTGGCGTAATTTTGAAAAGTAGCTCGCTGAAAGGCTACTCAGGGACTTGGCAGTGGATCCACACGTAACATATTCTTAAATCCGTCATGAATATAAACACAAGACAGACAGAAAGTATTGCTGATGGAGAGCAGAGGGAGGTGAAACTCAAGGGACAATATAGCTTCAGTGAGGCAGAAACCAGCGCTCCGGGCTCCACCTGTTCTAGCATCAACACAGGTCTCTTGTACAGTACCGTATCCTGTTCAACAACCCCATTATTAATATACCCCTGTGCAATAATATGATGTGATTCTCATCTATATGCAAATTATGCTAAGGTGAACTGCAGGCTGTACGGTTTCTCAGTGGCAGCAGCAACAGGAAACGGCCCCCTGTACCTCTTCCATTAACCAAACGCGTTATTGCTCTTACAAACACAATGAGGTAACACTAGTCTGCAGATAGGTATTTACAAGGTCTAAGGGCTTCCAGCCAGAGCAAACGAAGCTGTCTTTCAAATCTAGGCCACGACCATTGCTGACAGCATAATCAGTCATTTTAATGGCGATAAGCTGTAGGATAACTTAATCCTCCCCGCCAACCTCAACATATAGTCACACATCGCATTGTAGCTATTCACCGCCAATAAAGCCATGACACGGAGGAAAGAAAAAAGAGTTGGGGGCCTGTTGTCATGGTTGCATCGCAACCATCCAGAAGAATGAGGCCGTAGGAGCAGACCGAATAAAAAAAACAGTGCTTGTTGAACATGTGTTCAATTCAAGACTTGTTGGCTGAAAATATGTACAATAGAAATATAATATGTGATATTAGTTTGTTTCCAGGGTTTTAATGCAGACACTGCGCTATATATATATGCATATGTATATATATATATATATATATATATATATATATATATATATATATATATATATATATATATATACATATATACATAAATATATATATATATATATTTGTGTGTGTGTGTGTGTGTGTGTGTGTGTGTGTTAGTTGTCTCCTTAGGGTGTATGATCCCCATCATGCAATATAGACTTACGATGAAACATGTTCAGACCTAGTTGTTAATAGTAATAGCTCACCTACTGTACGGTGTGCACCTTAAAAGATCGACATAAAAGGGAAATTACAGTATGTGTTATCGTTTGTAGCATCATCTGCCTTGCTCAGGTAAAAATTAAAGCAATGGATAATTGATGTAGCACCAGAAATGTCTTTGGTTTATTTGCTGATTCTAACCCATCAGAAATAGCACAGACTAAATTGAATTTACAGTCAATTTGCTGTGATGAGTGAGTCATGAGAAATGCTTTTAGCACCCTGGGGATTAAGCAGGAGGCAGGGTATATCTGAGAGAGTCTGTCAATCAACTGATATATGCAAATACTATAAAATATACTAGAGCAGATTCTGCTCTGGTCTCAGTGCCCAGTCCACTAGCAGGGGCTCTTTTACTGTCAAACAACCTGACGTGTATGCCTCCAAAATCCAGGAAACTGCTGTAGTTTTGTCCGGTGATTGTAAAAGCCACGAAAAACAAAAAAAACAGAAGGAAATAAAGTTAATTGTTTCTGTAGGTTGAAAACCTTGACCCTCTAAAGAAATGCAAGACTCAGGACAACCGACCGATACATTTATTTAAAGTAAAAGTGAAACAAGGCTATCAACAGTATCACGAGCAGCTTTGTAAGGATGCACTGACACAGCGGTGCTCATCATGCTAACATGATCACAATGCTAATATGCTAATGATTAGCAGATAATGCTTGCTATGTTCGTCATCTTCGTTGAGCATGTAACATTTGCTAACAAGCACCACCACAAAAGTGTATTTGAGGCTGAAGGGAATATTATTAGTTTTGCAGACTTTGGTTATAATCCAAGGGTTTAAAAATGACATTTTTTACTTGATGCACTAGATTAAAAGCCTCGGGATAACCAGCGTTGTCTCATTTCATCCAGAGGGGAACATGAATGAGTGGAATCATTTTCGTGGCACTCAAAACCAGGCGTCAACGTGGCACAAGAAGTTTGTGTGACATGTAATGCAATAGCTGTCCATTTCCTCACAAATTGATACGCTGCAGATGAAATATATCTTATCTTGCAGGGTGCAGCACGCCATATCAAACTTCCTTATCCCTCAAGGTTTTTGGACAGTCTGTTTACAGATCAGTGACATTACTGATATGAAATCACTTCATGACACATCTCAGTCTGAGTAGCATCTGGTTAAACTAAGGCTATACAAAGTCAGGATTGGAAAGGTTTCTCTGTGTTTGCCGAGTGTGTCCATCTTGTCAGGGGCCTCAGAAATTGGCAGCAGTTCCTTTCCATTTGTCACAGCACCCAGTTCAGGTTTCCACCATCCCCACACAATCACATCAATCATGGAAATCAGCAGTTCCTTTTACACGTGAGCAGCATTTCAGTAAATAGTGAGACGTCTATTCCGGCCATATTTCTTATTTAATTAAACTTTAGGGACTGTTTGCTGAGCCGTTTCCCCCCCCCCCCCCCCCCCCCCCCCCCCCCAGCTGTTCTCTGCTCTGCATACACACAGCTACATTTACAGAGTAGCTATCCACCCATGGCCTCTGAGCACTGAAGCAATTAGGTTGTTGTACCTTGCTCGAGAACACCTCAACAGCTGCTTTTGAGAGATGAGAGAGCTATGTTTGTTTCCTCCCAACTTTCACCAGCTGGTTGAGAGGAAACTGGAACAGCGATGATCTGGTCACAAGCCCTGTTTGTCTAACCCAGTGGTCTGCAGCCATGAGATTAGTTCATCCTCTCTGTTTGATGTTGCACCTGTCAGAGAGATCAGCTGCTGGAGTGTTGGGCCAGAATAAGAAACTGTTCATACAAATCTCTCCATGAGACATTCTTGAACATCTATTTGTCCAAAAGCAAAGAGCCAACTACTGCAGGTTTGTGGAGGCCGCTATTTCTGCTCAACACACAGCTCCCTTCTTTAATCTCAACCAGAACCAATAATCACTTTTTTAGGCCACGAAGCAGAATTGTATCCTTCCTCCACACACCCAGTTTAAAACTAAATGTGTAAAATCTTATAGGACTGCATTTATTTTTTACTGAATAATTAAATAAAAGGTCTAAGTACTTCTTCTAGCACTGCATGTACTGTACACGTTGCAGTCTAAACTTAGATGCTGCTGCCCTCTAGGTTGATCTTTTTATCAACAACACCACCACTCTTTTTCTGGAACACAACTGTACTATTGAGGCAATATTACGTAAATGGGACAAATTGTATTTCTGAACACTTTTTTTGTTGATTCCTGCCCGATTATATGAATAGAGTCAATATTGTTTTTCTCAAAAAATGTGTCTCTTAATGAAGCACAAAAGTGTTGTTGATTTGGCTCTGCATATATAATAAACTAGTGACTATGATTATTTTTAATGAACTGTCCAAATGTTTGGACAGTTGACAATTTTATGGTGACAATAAATAAAAAAACATGTCAGTGTCCAAACTGATTTATTCACACAACTGTGTCTTTCTTTCGTCCATCAATGTTGTCTTTGTTTGAGGGTCCGCACATTATCAATGGCTACAAAATAACATGGTTACTTGTTGCCACCTTGTGGTTGATGGGGGTCACTGTAATTCCAATGGATTCACTTATTTCCCTAAGGAACTGCTACTTAAGCAAACCCATTTGCTGGATATCAACATACCCCATTTCATTCATACACTGTTCATTGTAACAAATGATGTCCTTGAGAGTTTAACATCAGGCTCTTACACACTTATGGCACAAAGTCCTTCCAATAAAGTTATCTGGATGAAATATGTTAAAAAAAGAGGTACACACGATTTTCCAATAATAAAATGTATTTTAACACCAATATTCAGATATAAGAGTGTCAACACTTTGTTCATGAAAGTTATTTATTTTTCTCCCCTCTTTTCCTGATTAAAACAAAGTGAAAATGTGGATAAACTTAACTTGTCGAAGATCATAGTTTCACATTTGGCCTTGGTTGATATTCAAAAGTTCAAAGATTCAAAGGATGAATTGCACACATATCATCATAAAGTAATCACCAGTCATTATGGTATAGTCCACAATCACAAATCCAAAATTGGTTTCAGAGGGCTTTTACAGGTTGTACAACATACAACACCATATTTTCCAGGACCCTCACATCGGAACAGTAAAAGCTCCCCCCCCTCCCGAAAAAAAACTTTAACGGGGGAAAAAAACAGGAAGAAACCTTAGGAAGAGCAACATTAGCCTACTGGAAGACACCGATCAGCAGGTCTGTGTCAGTGGGTGTCTCATTGTCACTGTGGCCTATCTAACAGGCTCATGTGTGAATGACGCTATCGTTAGGATCACAGAAACACCATTATCACTAGTCACTGACATCACTCAGCCCAACAGCAATGCAACACCCCCTCCCCAGCTCTCAGACACCCCCGCCCGCCTCCTGCAGCACCGTCATTGTGTACGCCGGTCAGCCCATTGTCTGTGTGGGGGAATGGTGGACAATGTCGCCAATCTCTGTCCAAACCATGATCCAACACTGCTATTGTGACCTGTCTTTTCCCCACTCAACCAGACGAGCTGGTGTTCCCGTGTGATGAGAGGGTGGGTGGGTGGGGGTCCTCTGTTCTGCCTGGCACTCGGGGAGAGAATGTAAAGTGGCACAGATTAGCAATGTGTGACACTAGTACAGTCACTGTGGTGATCATGAGTAGACACTTGGACAGTCTACTTGCACACTACCCAGCCAGAATGTCAACATCATCACTTCTCTACTTACAGTGAGTATTGCAGTGGAATTCCCTGCTTCTCTGTGGCAGGTGTCTTTACTGTTGTTTTGCCTCCAAGATAATTCTACCATCAACACTGAGAAGAGTGTCATACCCGACAGCTTGAGCAAATTAAGTTTGTACTTCATCAATGGAAAACTTTCCTTGAAGCCGGATTACGTCTACGTGAAACACTATCTCTTCTACAGAATGAAGCAACAAGACCAAACAACTGTCGGATCTTTGAAACCAACTCATGTGATTCTTTGACTAAAATTGTGTGATGGGATGCAAATGGATGGACAGCAACATTTTACAGTAATATAACAACAAGTAAGTTTTCACAGAAGATGAGATGAATACAGTTACATCCTCTTTTTGCCAGTCTGGTTTTGGGCTGGCTGAGCTGTGACCACTGCCATACCTGACATGCAGACCTTCTACCAGCCGCGCCACACTATCCGTCACCCCCCAGGTCTCTTCCTGGACGCCACTCTGATACAGCGACGTGTCCTAGAAGATCAAGTGGAGCTGTGGTGGTCCAGAGAGCCACGGCGCTCCCTGTTGTGCTACTGTGCCTCTGTGGCCCTCATAGTGGGACTTGGCCTCAGCGGTGTGGGCCTCCTCTTCACCACCACCAGCCTGTCCGGGGAGTGGCGCCTCGGAGTGGGCACGACCCTCTGTCTCTTAGCCCTGGCTGTTCTGCTCAAGCAGCTTCTCAGCTCTGCCATACAGGACATGAACTGTGTGCACAGCTGGCGTAGGATTGACCAGCTGAAGAGCGGGGGCAGGGCTGACCCGGCACTGATGTTAGCTGTGGGGCTGGCAGTGATGCTCTGTGGGACGGTTCTTCTCTGTGTGGCCACAATCGGCAGCCAGGGTCATGACGGCAAGGAGATGTTGGTGTCTAGCTTGGTGCTGATAGCTGCTGGGACAGGAATGTCTCTAGCTGTAGTGGGATATGGCGTGGTCATCTACCTTAAAAGAAGAAAGGAGCAGAGGAGGAGGATGATGCTGAGATTGAGCAGAGCGAGGAGGCTGGGGGGTCGAACTGCCAGGGTGTTCAGTGTCCCAGCAGGACAGATGAGTCAGGCCAGGAGAGAGACTTCCTCCAGCCGGACCAGCCTGATCTGAATGGACTAAATGAGCAAAATCCCTCAGAGGGAAAAGATCCAAGAGTGTATGAAATGAAAGATTTTTATTAAATTTGTGTAGCAGTGTAAAAAAAAAAGTAAAACAAAGAGATACATTCTGGAGAGTATAAGTAGCCTTAGTCTTGGGCTACTCAGCTGCTTACAGTCTTGTTGGTACCATTTGCATAACAAGTTGTACTGTTAAACATCGGCAGAAGAGTATTGCAAAATAGTTTGTAAATGAAAAGGCATATTTTTAACAATGACTCAATCATTAAGGACACATCTTCTGCATGTTTTGTTACTGTCTGAATACACCATTGTGATACATCTGAGTAATTATGGTTGAAAAGAAAGACTCAGTAAGTGTTCAAAAAAGAAGAAAATGTCTTCTGTCAAACTGTTGAAAAGCCTTTAATCAGAAAGAGCTGGGTATCCTAAGTAACATGTCGATGCTATATATGCATGAAATAGGGATCTGATTCAAGACTTTGCTGAGGAGTGCCTTCAACCTTTTTCCTTTTTCAAACTGTTGTGTTCCTTACCAAAGAGCATCATCATGACGTTAGAAACTTCTGAGCACTTCAGACCTTTTCCTTTTTTTTCAAGCTCTCTGTATTCATACCACTGACTTCAATTGTGATTTAAAATAATGTATTGATAAAGTACATTACCAATGGAATTATTTATTTAATGTAGAAAAATGCAGAAATTTTTTCACGAAAGCCTCTAACACAGTTTGGGAACTTTTGAGCTGTAATCTGTATTGTTCTACAAACTAAATTATAAGGTTTCAAGTTGTTTCACAGCCAAATAAAATCAACCAAACACTTAACTTGAATATGAATAGTTTACTCAAGTGATTTTCAGGTGCTATCAACATGTATCATTAGCAGGGTACAAACAGTGAACACTGTACTTATCTTCTTATCTTTGGGAAAATAGACACAACAAAGGACAACATTAATGTAAAAAACAGTAGTCAAAACGTTGCCTGTCTCAGTCCAATAAAGCTTGAGGAGATATAATCTAATGTGCAGATAGTCTCTACTTTTCATTCACTGAATCTGCTATCCTGCACCCAGCTTAAGTATGGTATGGGGTACAACTGCGATACTCAAATAAACTCAGAAATTCTATGTACTTCTGTTTATATATTTTTTCATAACTTTCATTATATCACATTATTTAAATTTGGACAAGTCCAATCATTATCGCAACTTTTTGAAGCAGCAGGGGCTCATTCAGTTTTCACTTTCATCATTACTACTTTGCACTTTCAACGGTTCACAAACTGTGGGTCTGGACCCCTCCATATGGCTCTCAAGGCAATCTTAGAGGCCACAAAATGATTAATAGGAACAGGAAAAAGGGAAATTCGGATTCACAAATTTGTTCCGCCTCTCTCTCTCTCTCTCTCTCTCTCTCTCTCTCTCTCTCTCTCTCTCTCTCTCTCTCTCTCTCTCTTTATTTGCTTTTTTTTTAAATAAAACAATATGGAACTTTTTAAGGGGAACTTACTCTTCACAGCTCATAGGTGTTCATATGGAAGGTGTATGAGATTGCATGTAGACAGTGATTCATTTTAATTAAGAAGTCACAAACCACAAAGATTTGGAATCACTGCTTTTCTGTCAAATGTCAATCACAATCTCCTTCCTAACGCCATTTATTTTATCTTATTTGTAAATCAGCTTGATGAAGTCTCCCTTTATCTAATCACGCTATAGTGAACTCAAGATCATCGTCACTGTCTTCCTCCTCCTCCTCTTCCTCCTCTTCGCCTCTCTCTGCCCTTTCTTTCTCACTGGCCTGGATATAGTTATCCTCGATGAAGCCATCGTCATCATCATCCAGCCCCCTTGGAGTGCCTCCAGCCCCTCCCATTCGACCCAACACATTGTGCGGGTAGGGCGGCTCGTCCTGGCCATACTGGCTGACGCCGTCGGCCTCCAGGAGCAGGGAGTGTCTGTAGCTGGCCAAGAAGCGATGGAAGAGACGAAACTTGACAGTCATCACGATGAGGACTGAGATGGTGAGGACGGTGCCCAGTCCTGCAACCATATAGGACCACTCTAGAGACTTTGGGCTCTCGTCTGGATCGACGGCCCCTGGGTACACAGCAGTAAAAAAATACTTTATAGCATCTACAAACAGTGCTGTTTCCTGTAAATGAGGTGTTATAGAGTTCAAAGTTCTTCAAACACATCTAGTTGTAAATAGTTGAGAAAGGATGATAAAGTTGAACTTACTTTGAATTGCAGAACTGTTTCTGTTGGCGTCTTCTTCTAATTCCATCAGAAGATGTCTCTGAGTGCCTTTCTGTCCCCCAACATCTGATATAGTAGCCTGATGTGCTTCTCTGATAAAAGCTCCACACAGAATAAACACCACAAAGTGGATGCAGCTCCACCGGCCCATCTCTGTGTCCTGAGGGGAAATCCAATCATGAAGTGATTACATCCACTGAGGATCATGAGATGGTAATGGCGGGGGTTGCCTACAAAATAAATGTGTGATACTACCCCTAAAATCAGCAAACACTATGCAGGGGAACGCAAAGAGGAAAATATCCACGAAAAAGGTCATAATTGATACCCACTTGGTTTGAACTTAAGAATGCATCTTTGTGATTTCATCCCCCATCATTGTATTGCATCAGGAAAAGATATGTTCGCAGCCATTGTAGAGAGGAGGAACAATCAGAGCAACCAATAACTCTTTCAATGTACATATGGTATTGTCAGTATTGTTTTAAGAAATACTTTGCATTAGTGTATTATTGTTGTAATGTATGGCTGATGAGACATCCTGACGCCTGCAGTGAGGATAACAGTGTAACCAGTGTCTTGCGGCTATCAATACACTTGAAACTGACGATGGAATATTTGAGGGTTTACATTGTGGGAATGCTCAAAGCACACTCTGATTTGATTGGACACATTTTTGATTTTAGACACAGTCTTTTCTGTTTTATATTTCCTTTTATAAAATGTAATTCCATTTACACTGTTTAACACATTTGATTAGACTTTAGTTACCTTTTACATCAACGGTGTGCAAACCTTTTTGATTGTGAGCCATATACAAAACAATATGCCACAGCCGAACACTGTAAGACAATCTGTGTTTCTAGACCAGACCACCCAAATTAGTTAATTATGAATTAAAGATACATTTTCAATGAAATGAACCTCACACCACTACTAAAGAGTTCAATGTTTAATATGATATCAGTTTATGTGTACTATTTCTGTATCTGGTGTTCTTAAATTTTATTTAAATTATTTTAACACTTTCAAACCAGTGCATGGCCTAAGTGACCATCGCATGATATTGTGTGTAAATCTGTAAATAAGTCAAGTTAAAATGAGCAGAAATATCCAAATAACGATATTGGTTTATGTTCATGGCCTAAGAAAGTTTACGATCCAAATGTGAGTGTAAGATGTAAATTTATACGTTTAATATTAAGATGTAACAAGCATAGTTGGTTTCTGTGCCGAGGGCTTAAGAAAAGTTCTAATTTATTTGATCAAATTCACCCCTAACTATTTAACAATTGGCAGCAGGCCGCAGTTGGCCAGTTGGTCGTGGTTTGGCCCCCTAGATCTACATAATGACATCACAATTGTTGACATTATCATCAATGATCGCAACCTTTTGTTTTGGGTAATCAGAACCCTGAAATATAAGCGATAAGAGTATAAGTTTAAAAAAAAGATGATTAATCCTTAATTCATGAGCAGGTGCCTTCAACAAGCAAATAAAACTGATTAACTTGAGAAAAAAAAACGTAATCTTTGTGTTTAAGTATTCCCCTTTCACACAAAACTGTCACATGGTTTAAGGGAGCTGATGTTCCAGGTCTGGAGCAATATCCATGATTATGAACTGCTTACTCATTAACTTTATAACATAAATAGACCTATGTTGTACAGATGCTAATCCTAAATCTAGAGAGTAGAAATACAGTATGTCCATACCACATAGTTTGGTTGAATGTATTTTAATTTTAGGCAGCATTACACTGGTAAAATAAAAACAAATGTGGTCATGCAGGTGCCCTGGTAGCTGTGTCTCAGTCAATCACTAGTTATAGGACAACAACAGACCCAATAATGTCTCAACTACAATACAGACGCACACACACTGTGTACACAATGTATACAATTTACACAATTTACAACAACAACAATAACAACAACACACACACACACACACACACACAAAGTAGAAAATGACTTACCTGTATCAAAATACAACAACTGGCAGAGCGGGTGTACTGTGTCACCTCGACTTGACTTTTAACTGCTGTTTTTGTCTTCCTCTTCTGAAAATATAAAGAGACTTGCTGAGCAAAGGTTGCAAGACATACCATAATACCACCCTTCCGGTAACATGCCCTTAAGACATAGATGTTAATGAGTAACTTTATTAGGTTTTCCATTTCTCCTCCCAGTTCCTGTTTCACTGGAGTGAAAACCAAAATTGTGAGTAAGACAACAAGGTGCTTGATATTTCTCCAATTTACTCTTTCAAAATAGAAGTCATGAACTAAGAATTCAGCTACATGGCCAAATGTAGATTGTCCCCATTGTTGCATCTATGCTCTGAGGCCAGATAGTGTCGCTATAATCACAGTAAGACACATATGAAACAGGAGCAGTCCATGTAGTCAACATGCTGTATGTACACGGAGGGCATCTGGATCAATTTACTATTTGTTTTAGACCGTTAAATGAAAATCCCCTATGATAAAACAGCTGATTGTACATTGCTTCACTTAAAGAAAAATATATTCTTGAACCACCTTCTCATTGAAGGGCCTGGTAAGATGAGCACTGAAATGAATGCAGGTGGCCTCGTTCTGGTTTACTATTAATCAATATTCAACAACCATCATTTCTCTGCGTGTACAAATTGTTAAATTTTAGGAATGCCGGCACTTTGCTCTCTCTCTGCACCTCATTCTGAATGCTGCACTTCTCTTTGCCATGAATGAAGAAATGCTTCACGAAGGAGCAGGAACATCATTGAAGAGTGAAGTGGAGACATGTGCTTCCAAAACTCAGACAAATACCAGTGTTTATTCTTTTTAAATATTTTCAAAAATAATATTTTACACATTGTAGCAAACCAAATCTGTATTTTCAGCAGAGACCCTAAATCATGACTTTTTTTTCCGTCTTTACTATTGTAATAGTTTGTTGTCAGGCCTGCCCCCTAAACGTCTTCAAGTGGACAGAACACTGCAACTAAAGCTTTCACCATATTACCCACATTCTATCTTCCCTTCATTGACTTCCCATCCATGTCAGATCAGAATGCCTGGGTGTAAATGGACACGCCCCCTTCCTACTTGTCTGATCTCCCCAATCAGGACACTTCGCTCCTGTCTGTGCCCAGAGTTAAAAATAAAGCTGTCTGCAGACCCTCCTCTGCTTTTCCCAAAGCGTCGGACTACCCTCCCCTCTACAAAAAGAAAAGCTTCTTTTTCTGACCTTTCCTCTGCTTTTAAGAAGAAGAAACTGGATTACATACTTTTAGTCTCTGCATTTAGCACATCCATGGGAATTTGGGGGCACTGAGCTGCTGGGGGGCACACTGCTGGGATTTGAACTCAGGATCTCCTGTTTACTAAACAGGCACTTTAACCAACTAAGCCACAGCACCCTGTGGCACAATCAAATTTATGTACCCTTAGTACCCATTTTTTTAATTACTTATTTAGAATGACAATGAAGCCTAATACCAGTGCTTCTTCAATTGTTTATAATGCATTCATACTCCATTCAACCCCCCAACACATTTAATAAATGAATATGTGGTCACTTCATACTTTCCATTTAAGTAATTCTATCCAGTATCAGTTTTACTTGAAACAATTACACATCTGCCAGTGTGGGAAATGTATTTTTTTATTTTTTATTATATAGATCTTATTGCAGTCTTATTTAAAAGACTGTTAAAACTGATGGAAATACCTTGAAATTAGACTAGACACAGCGGGGTTCAAGAATAAAAATGCTCATTGATCAGTAACTGTAAATTAGTACATTTAATCTGCATAGCCCACACAGCAGTCATTTGCATTACTGTGTTGTGTTTTTATGATTGACCTACATTCTTTGCACGTCAACATTTCATCTGTGATTTTTTATTAATCAAATTTAATCAGTGTAGTCAGGGTTTGGAGTTTTGACACACTCATATTGTTTATAAACCAGAACCTAACCAGCTTGAGTGGCCTGCTCCCAGTCCTGCCATAATGACAGACATATGTAAAGAGCTTTATGCATATTAATGTGCATATTGCACTTGCAATTTCCATATGCCAATTCTCATCCCCCCTCTAATTACATTAGCGTAGCTTAATACATGAACATACCCATGTAGTTGAAGGGATAATAGATGCTAAAGGAGGTTCTTCTTCAAGTGTTTCTATTTCAAAAATACAACATGTATTTTATGTGCATCTTAGTGTGCTGCTAGATTGAGAAAAAAGAACGACTCAATTATAATTCATTAAGCTTTCTCTATTGTGGTTATTGTCAGACACCACAGCTGAAGCAAAATGACATAAACCTACAGTGTGCTCGAGCTCACAATTATGGGAGGAGACATTGGATTATTCTCGTTATATGTATATATTACTAGGACATCTGCTCATATTCAGGTTTACACTTGTATTTTAATCAGGTAAAGTTGGAAAAAGACATATTATGTGTCTCATACCATCTGTCTGAATATAGTATTCAGCCTCTGTCTGTGTGAAACCGATCAGTGTCCTATCTCTCGTCTTGCACAATGTACATCACAGTTGAAGTGTTTTTTTTTTTGCCAGTTCTACTTATTAACATGTTGGTGTGTGCATCTGCCGGGATCAGCAATCATTATTAGCCCGCATTCTGAATTTCTACAGTCCCAAAGAACTTAAAACAATGCCAATTTTAATTTTGGATCATTGTTGTTACTATATAGGCCTATAATGCACAAAAAGCGTACGGACTAAACTTGTAATAGTAAAACAATTATTTGATTACACGTATCACAGCTTTCATCTGAACATAACATTATCCTGTAAATCTTTGCCCTGTCAAATTATACTTTGTAAATCAAAAGAGTAGATTCAGAAAACTCTATCATAATGTTTCGTTATAGGCTATTTGTTCACAAATAGAAAAGTTGTGATGGACAGTTCTAATTATGGACAAAAAGATATGTGAACCTTGTATCGATAAATTACAGAACCCTCAATCTCATCCCCGCTCCCGCATTGGTTTTATAATCTTACGGCTGGATCTCCGTTGTATGATAATAAAACGCCCAGAGAACCTGTAATAGAGAAATGGCAATACACCAGTACAATATCACTGTACACCAGAGTGGTCGACCAAAAGGATTCTCCTTAGGATGAGGAATCGAATCTGAATGTCTTCTGATCTGTGCAACCCGCAAAAAAAAACGGACTGGATTTTCTTATTTCACAGTTTGTGGGTTTGCAGGCACTTCAGATATTAAAAATTTGTTTTTGTGACACGCCCCCTTAAAAACATGTATCAGGCTAGGATCATACTGGGATGTGTGATCAAAACTGTTTTGTTGTCACTGTCATCTTTTATACCAATCTTCTTACTACTTTACATTTTCAGAAGGATCTGCCTTTCTGCACCAAGAACCAAAAGCAGAACTACATCTGACATTCAGTCACACTGATCTGTCTAATCTCGTCCTTTTCAACTATTCAACAAACATAGCGGGAAAAAGAGACAGAAAAAAAGCATTCATTATCAGAGGAGCTCAGCTGGATGTGTTTATTACAAACTCAACCAACACCAGCTTGGCAGTAGAGAAACCTAAAGCTTAAGAAATAATAATAAAAAAAAGGTGAATTCTTTGCAGAATAGTATCAGTATAGACATGCTTTACTTTAATAACCATTAGCAGTGTCTATGTAGATAACATAAAGCGGAGTCTAGGTGCATCAAAATCACTTCATACTGTAAATAATATGAACTGTAACTAGTTTGGTGATTTTCCACCACCTGACAGTTTTTCAGTGAAGAGGCAGCATCGCTGCATACAAATCAGGAAACGTCCTTTGATTCAGATTTTATTGATGCTCTTTCAAGCGCTGTATCAATAAATCACTTTGTACATTCATGGAATGTGTTAGAAAAACACTCATCAAACTTTGGCACATGATATGAAATATTGTTTTAACCCTTTTTGTTTTTCTTACATCCATTGAAATGTACGTGTGCATAATACAGTTGATTACTACACAGCTTTGTGCCAACATTTATAATACAAAAACAGAAACTTAAATCCTCCAGACTGTTGACAAAAATGGCAGCAATCGACATTTTGTCAAAATATCAGATGTTGACATTCAAAACTGAGAACAATTTGTGTTACAACAATTATACAAGCAAAACATATTTACCAATACAAGATGTTTTGCATGGATTTATAAATGCTTAAGCAAGAAGTTACAAAAACAAGGGCACTTGAATGTTTTGAGAAGGAATTGCCTCGATCCATAGATTCATAGACAGAAATGCAGCTTTGGGGCTCAGTGAAGGACGCTTCCACCCACTCCTCCTTCTTGAATCATTTCTCTATTTATGGCAAAGAGAAGTGCGACATTCAGAATGAGCTGCAGAGAGAGTAAAGTGCTGGAATACCTACAATTTAACAATTTGTATACATAGAGAAATGATGAGGTTGTATAATATGCATGAATAATAAACCAGAACTAGGCCCCCTGCATTCTTAAGTAACACTGTAAAGCAATATAGCTCAAGCTAAAATGATGGGGTAACATTTGATGACACTGCAAGTTATACAGTGTAATAATGCTATTTATCAGATATGTTTTTAAAGACAGTTTCATATTTCAAAGTCTGTAGTAAAACAGTATAAGACAATACAAGACAAGACAAGCTTGAACAAATAATAAATAATCCTTTAAATTGGTTAGTTTGGAATTATAAATTACACTGAAAAAGGTCAGAAAGCATTGCGTTTGTCCTAAAAATAACATTCATCTTGATATGTAAATACACACTGAATATTTATTAATACTTATTTTTTTGCCAGACACCCCTGCAATGATTCTCTATTTCAAGGCTGCATTACAGTAAAGTGATGTCATTTTCGGACCTTATCAGACTATTCCACAGTACGGAAAATAGTCCCGGATGTGTATGGCGGTTGCCACTATTTGCCGGTTGAAGGTAGGGTGGAGGACGGGTGGAGGATGACACTCAGCCACCGATGTAAAGAAGTGCTCTCGCTGCTTCTGTCCGTCTTTTCTCCGTCATTTTTCTCCTCCATGATGTTTAGAGAACTTGCCTCACGTCGGGAAATTACCGAGGTAATTATCTCTCACTGGAAATTATCACGATTTTGTGATCAAACCCTTTTCATTCCTCATCTTAGTTTCCAGTTTTATAACTAGTCTGCTCTCAGAGCGTTATCTGCTCTGCTCTCCTGATTGTGAGCCGTATCGATGTTTGACTGTACAGCAGGAACAGAGACCATAAATACATTATTCACCGCTGACATTCTCATCAAAAGTCATTCCCCCCAAAATATCAAAGTTTACACGAAACATGTTTGGTAACTGCCAAGCTTGAAATGACAACTAACGGTCGCGCAATTTAAATCTACCTGTTATTTTAAGTGCACACTGATATGGAACGTTTTTAATGTAAACAGGCTGTACAGTACTTTATGGCTGAATAAAGTACACCCCGTGACTCACTCTCAACCAATTAGAATGCTTGATTTGATCTACCCGTATTATAATAGCTCAATAGAAACAATTGTTTTAATGCAGGTGTAGAGTGGTCATTATAACGTGGCAACCATGCCATGTTGATAACGCTCACGCCAGCTGCCACACCTCACCACCCCAGCCTCCTCATTATGTGTTATTATGTTGGTATTTGTCGATTTAACTAATATTTATTGTTCGTGTATGTGTTTATCATTATCTGGACCGAACTACTTGTTGCAACCCAGATTATCCTGAGCGCACAATTAAAGAGAGAACATCGATTCCAGCAGGGCACCTTTGTGTCTGCTAGTTTCCTGTCTGCCTCTTTAATGGAACCTGTCAATTAAAAGAGAAAATGCCAGAAATAGATAATGAAATTGCCCATGGTTAAAAGAAACTAGCTCCGTGGGACATTTTTAATCTTTGAACAAATAACCAGCATTGGTCTTTTTTTGCTCCCATCACACTGTGGATCCCTTTAGTCCCTGAGTAACTGAGGGTGACTTTACAGCCTGGATGTCAAGACTCTGTTGTTGTCAGGCTCTTTTTACTGCTGTCGGTCACATCTTTTAAATTGTTATAGATACACATGAAACTGAACATCCTGAGTGGAAACTGGCTCTGGCTGGTTATCACAGTCCAACTTCCTGCTCATGAAGTGTTTTCTAAATCCCTGTGGACCGGAGACACAGGTCGCTCTCCCAGGAGTGGAACCCGCACTGGGATCTGCTGAAAAAGAACAAAGAAAAGACGAATGCAAAAAGTTTTAAGATACACAGCATCTGTTCTGTGCACTTAGCAGACACAAAACAAGAAGGAGTCATTTAAGACCTGACAATTGTTATTTCCAGTCGGAGTCTTTATAATCCTATCATCACATTCATGTCAATAATGCATATTGAATTGAATTGAATGACATTTTAGGAAAGCACACACACACACACACACACACATACACACACACACACACACACACACACACACACACACACACACTAACCTGGTGCTGTGAGGGGTAGGCCGTTGTCAAGACGACTGGGTTTGGTGGCAATAAAGAGGTAGCAGAGGACGCATACAGTGATGAGGAATGCAAGAAGGACGACTGCTGCAATGGAAAGACCAACCAGAGCGCCGATACTGAGAGGAGAGGAGACCAGGAGAGAGGAGAACAGGGAGAGAGGAGACAAGGAGATAGGAGAACAGGAGGAGAGGAGCCAAGGAGAGGGGAGAGAGGAGAAGGAGAGCAGAGGAAAGGAAAATAAGAGACAAAAAGAGAGTAGATATGCAGAGAAGAGAAGAGAAGGAGGAGTGGACAGGAGAGGAAATAAACATTTGAGAGTGGAGAAGAGAAAGAGGAAGGAAAATAAAAGAGTAAAATATATTTTTTTTAATCAATTAAGAGATAGAAGAGGAAGAGAGAAGAGGAGAATAAGGGACAAGGAGAGAGAAGACAAATATGAATATGTTAGGATTAGAGGATATATGCAAAGCATTCACAAAACAATTAAATATCTGTAATCCTTTTCGTAACTTTTGTTTATGCATGCATTTTTATCCAGACATAACATTAATCAAATATGTATGGAGAAACTGTTTATTAAGATAAGGCTGGGATGGATACAAATATGTTGAAACGATTGAATGCTTAATCACAAGAGAATGAGAGAGTCCGGGTTTGAAACAGGTGCTGCTGCTGCACATAGTTAACAATGTTAACGTCACACAGTAAATAACTCACCTGAACATGAAAGAATGCGACTGCATAACCAACAACATCCACATAAGTAAAACAGTAGAAAACAATGATTAACAATAACATGAGGGGAAATACTTTTTGCCAAACAAAAATTGCCCTCACCTCAGCCACCACATGTATCCGTACTCATACGGGAAAAAACTGTTGGGATCATCGCAGCAATACTTGACATCATTAAATCCGCAACAGAAGAGAGCGGCAATCGCGTTGCCCGGTCTGGGGCACGAGAAGCCGTCCACGAGCGCGCCGTCAGCGCTGGAGTAGCTGCTGCACTCAGCGCTCATGCTGCAGCAGGCGTTGAATGAGGACAAGAAAAAAAACGTATTATGCCGGGATTAAAGTGGAGAAAAAGATCCTGCAGCCTCGAAGTGAAGGTGCTGTTTTTCCATCAGCTCTGTGTTCCCCAGGACCGGTAGGAGGACGGTGGTGGAAATTTTGAATTTGAAGAAAACTGGAGCGCTCTCTCTCTCTCTCTCTCTCTCTCTCTCTCTCTCTCTCTCTCTCTCTCTCTCTCTCTCTCTCTCTCTCTCTCTATGTGTGCGTGTGTGTGTGT
Source organism: Taurulus bubalis (assembly GCF_910589615.1). Lineage (NCBI taxonomy): Eukaryota > Metazoa > Chordata > Actinopteri > Perciformes > Cottidae > Taurulus > Taurulus bubalis. Next base: position 28,886,014 of record NC_136589.1, read on the forward strand.
GTGTGTGTGTGTGTGTGTGGTACAATATGTAGGTTGAAAAGGTGTACCAAGGTCAACAGATGCTCTGCCTCCGCATGAAAAGGCTTTACATTATTTGTCGGAGTCCTCCACATCAGCTCTCACTGAAATGTAAAGAATCAGAAAAGCAAGGAAAGAAATCTGTCTAGATGTCTTTTCCTTTTTGAAAAGTCTAGAGAAACAGGTCCAGCTCAATCAATCAATCATCAATCAAACTTAATTTATAAAGCACATTTTGAACACATTAAATGATCTTCAAAGTATTTTACAATTGATTGACAAAACATAGGATGCCAAAAGGATAAAAAAAAAGGAATACAATAAAATAATTCATAATGATTAACAATAACATGTTTATATGTTTGTGTTTGACGTATTACAAATAAGCTTATAATTGTGTGTTTGTGTTATTGTTTTCTTGCTTTCCCGCTGAATTCAAGCATATTTTATTGGAAAAGAAAAAGGATTCCCTCAGTAACGGCAAGTGAAGCAACCCTGTCTCCTAAAAATTACGTTCCCCCAGAACTATTACGCATTCCCAATTACGTTTGATCAGAAACGTATCTCCTCCCTGATTATGTTTGTGTTTGACGTATTACACATACGTTGATTATACACGTATAGGTTGATTAAACACGTATGTTGATTATACACATATTTTTGTTTTATTGTTTTTATGTTTGTGTTTGACGTATTACAAATACGTTTATAATCGTGTGTTTGTGTTATTGTTTCCTTGCTTTATTTAAGCATATTTTAATTTTTAAACTCTGCGGAGAAAAAAGAAACATCTTAACTGTAACAGTACGTTGTGTTTGACTTATTATTACAATATTTCTGTTAGACCAGAAACAGCCACGTGACACAAATATCAATATTCAAACTGATGTGGATGTGGTCAGAACATTTCTGACCACATCCAAACATCTTAACTGTACTGGTCATACAGAAATGTTGTAATATCAAACACAAACATACTGGTACAGTTAAGATGTTTGGATGTGGTCAGAAATCTATAGAAATCTATAGTTGAGACAGAAAGATAGAATTCACAAGAGGAATAATCAGTCCAGGAATTTACTGTAAGGTGATGTGAGCTATAATGTAGTGTTCATTCTCACTCTACTTCAAGCTTCTCCAACTCCTTCATTCCCTCTGCTATCAGGCTATTAAATGTGACTGTTTTTAGAGGGACGTGTGGTATGAAATATAAAATCATCTCTAAGATGTAGAGGGGAAGGTAAATGAATACACTTGGAGATTTTTAATGAGACCTTGTTGCTCCAGGATCAGGATAACGAGGCAGAGGGGAACATCTTCTGGCTCCATACATCAGTGGGAAGACATTCCTCCACAAATACCATCATAGATGATAAATGTTGCTTGAGTCTTCTGTCAAAAGAGACTCAGTAAATAAAATCCTTTAAAATTAGGAAATAGGGTAAAGATATTGTAACAATTACAAAAAAATCATAATCTGAGGAAACAGAAGATTGAAGCTGGTGAGACTAAAGGCTTCAGCAGTGAGTCAAATTTCCAAAAGGCTGTTATGGGATTCTTGGAGATTCAAAGGGACAAGCCGCTGAAAACAAAGAGCCACACAATTCAACTTGATTTTCCTCTTCTTGCTTGTCTGTTTATGTGCTTCAGAAAAGGGGTGTCAGAAATAAAAGATAGATAACAGGAGTTCCATCAGTCAGACCTTTGATGGATTAATGAGCAAAGGACTTGGGATGGAGCAGTTAGTCAATGAGAATAATATTTCCTGCCATCCAATACAACGTAATCCATCATCAGAAACAGGAACATTGTGACAGTAGACAGTAACAGAAGAGAACAAAAAGAACATTTAGGATAAGTTAGAAAGATAGGAGGATCAGATCAGTCAGATATATTGCCTCTCAGTCAAATATATCTGCCAGTATGTCAGGACTACATTCATTTAGGCTGCTGTGGATGGAATCAACTGCACCACGACAGCCCAACAGGCGGCAACCACCCTCATTCTTGCTCTCAGTTTAGCATGCAAAGTGCCTAAATCTGCTCAAATGTTGCCCTGAGATGATATGTAATGGAATATGTTGAGGCCTGCAGCAGATGACCTGTGGATGTTGGCCATGTCTGCCCTGTTTAAATGAATGAGGAACACAGGCCTGACTGCTCGCTCTAATCCCAGATTATCTCTGCCAATCCAATCCAGAAACAGAGAAAAATTGGCAGAAAAAAAGGGATTACTTGCTGGGGGATTGTGGAGGGTTGTTCAGAAATATGACTCTAACCCTTCACACACAGTCATACATGCACATATTACAGTCACAAATGCGGTTTCAAATTCAGTGTTCACGTGTCAGTCTGATGTCCATTTTCTCATCACATGTTCATGTATGTGTCGCGTCGACGCAACAGGCAAGTGATCACAGTAGTAACTCCATCATTGCGCTCTGCCACATGACAAGTAACACTGACCACCCCTGTGCTCGCTGCATGCTGCACAGCAAAAATCACCACAACACTACACAGTGAAATGTCTGATTTACTGCTATCACAGCATCAGGGAGTAGAGCATCACACCCAAAAAGCACAATTCGGCTCACTGAACTGGACTCATTTGTCAGTGAGCGTGCTTCACACTCGTTCTACATAGAATCATAACCAACGTTCTTACTCTACTCTGTAAGGTAACATGCTGCAAGTGCAAATATGAAAACAGAAGCTATCTCTAGAAGCATCTGCACACAACAACAAGTTAGATACTCCATGTCACACTCCATGTCACACCTTCTTAGAAAACAAAAGGATGCAAACATGTAAATATATTGTCTGTTGCAATCTATTCGTTTTGGGAGCAATTAGGCTGTTCAATAAATTATTTATGGTGAATTTGAAATAACCTTACCGTGAAATATTAAGAGGAACTCAAAGACATACCCCATTCTAATAATGAAGTATAACTCTGCTTCTGTTGCTTTGCATGTCAGCATAAACCGCCGTAATCACAGGTCTGAGAGAGTGCACAATGTCGAATACAGAGATGTTGAATAGTCTGGTTCTGATCAACATCTAAAGTTGCTTGTGACTTTTTTGGAAATTACATTTTCTGCAGGGACCAAAAATGGCAGTAGCGATTAGCCAGCATCTGAGTCCTCGTCTTTAGCCGCAGACAACATCACATCCTGGAGCCCAGTCAGGGATTACGCAGCAGCCTCACAGCAGATGTGGCATTTGGGATTACAATTAGAGTAATATCACCCATCATGTGAAAGCTTGTTATGTTAACATAACAGGAGAGCCTCTGGTTTTGCACCATGTGTCACACGTGGGGCATTGTTGTTAATGGAAATGAACTAAGCTGTTTGCATTGTGAAGGACGTTGATGCAATCAGCATGATGGAGGTCTGAGGGTGTATGCACTGGGTATCTTGGTTTGCTTTTATTGAAGTATTATTTTTGTCTCTGCTGTCTTCCTAACTTCATAAATAGATTATTTTCGCCCTCTTAACACTTTTCCTCCGATGGTCTCGATCATCTCCCATGGTTGTGCATCCTTGTGTGTCTTTGTGAAACACAACCCGCCCTTGCTCCCTGTTTTGCCTCTATTACAGGCTAAAAAAAAAAAGAAAATCCTTTATTAGTCCCACCGCGGGGAGATTTGCAGGATAATAGCAGCAGCGTGGATCGTGCAAACGAACAAGACACATAAGTAAAAAAGTAATCACACAGAAAGAGTATAATAAATAACTAAAACACGCAAGAAAAACAAACACATACTCAAATTGATTTAATGATTGTTTATATTGCACAGTGGGTTTCACAGATTATTGATCATGCACAGTGGAAGTATATTGCAAATAAATTAATAAATGAATGAGGAATTTGCAAATGTTTTGGTATCTTGGGAGCAGTGTTGGTTGTGCAGTCTGACAGCGGCAGGAAGGAAGGATGCGGGATGCAGCCTGCCACTGACTGAGCTGCATAGGGCTGTAAGAGTGGCCTTCATGGTAGCAGAGATCTCAATCAGGGATGATAGCTGAGCAATCATTCTCTTTTGTCTCACTACTTTCACTGGATCTTGGGCCCATATGTCTGTTTAGTCTCTTCCTGTCGGCAGTCGAGATGCTGCTGCCTCAGCAGACAACTCCATAAAAGATGGCTAATGCCCCCACACAGCCCAAAAAGGTCCTCAAGGGTGCTCCGTGCACTCCGAAAGACCTGACTCTCTTCAGCAGATAGAGTCTGCCTTGTGCCTTTTTGTAGAATGCATTTTTGTTGTCAGTCCAGTCCAGTTTATTGTTTAGGTGAACCCCCGACTTGTATGATTTCACCATCTCAATGTCCATTCCCTGGATGTTGACAGGTACAGGAGGAGAGCAATAAGCAGCTGTCTGTCTTCTCTTCTCAATTTCATTGTCATCACAAGACATGCAGCTGATGTCTCTTAGAATTTAAATTTCAATACAACAAATTCCAAACAGCAAATGAATATGTTTTGTCGAAAATGTAATGCAAATTGGATGAAACTTTCTCTTAAAATAATGAGGAAATATATATTAATATATCCGGCATTTGGCGAAATGTTAATAGTGAACATATCAGTAATTCCGGTCTTGCTATCTACAACTTGTTCAACATTTTACCCAATCAGAAGGCAGAACAGACAGCAGTCATTATTGGCCCTAATTAAGCACCCTGCAATGGAACTAAAGAGCTGCTTATCCTAACAAACACACAGCAAATCCCAACAACAGAAAGCAACAACATTAACGATACAATTAATCCAGAAGTTATTGTGCCCTGTGTGCCATCTCTTTCCATGCATACACAAATGTCTCTATTCTATAAATGGTTATAAATGGTTATAAATGATTAGGTCTCACCCATTTGTTCACGCAACTGACATGTTTTAATTATTTTGATGGAAAACTGGGCTTTCCTAAGCAACAGTCTGAAGAAATGTTCAATATTGATCTACGCGTTTGGCTTGGAAGTTTTTCTTATCTTCCTTGGGCACTTGGGACAACTACTTTTTTCTTTTAAATGATAGAATATGTCCAAGAATAAGCATTAAAGATAAAGGGATTTGGATTGTTTTCACTACACATATGAGCGGCACCTATGTATTCAAATTAAATTAAAGTTGCACAGAAATATTATTGTTACAATCCCGGAATTGCCTTATATATTTTTTTATATCTTACTTAGTTGGATGAGTGGGTTGATATCGTCTCTGTGTGTTGAGTGGACTGGGTCAGGTCCAGGACATGTCAGCTTGGCTCAATTGCAGGAGGTGTGGGGGCTCGCCTCACTGCTCATTAGTAAGTACCTTCATATAGGTAGTCCTCTTAAACCGCAATATTTTTTTCGTTGTTAATATTCCTGCTATGATTTTTTATTTTTTTTGCCAAACAAACACACTTCTGACTATACAGGAGCATCGTCTTCATTAGCTGTACAACTCATCTTATGTAGAAAAATGAAGAGGCCTTCGACGTAAAGAAAGCATGGGAAAATAATTGCTTATGGTTAATGCTGAAAATATTGGTTGCCAATAATAATAATAAAAACATTGCCAGCATTATCATTTCAGCATAAATTGACATGAGTATTACCTCCAGAACCCCTCAGTACTCTCAATGTGTAGCACTGTGTATGTAGTGGACTGCTAAGTGCTGTGGAAGAGCTCTAAGAAATATTAATGACCTTCAGTTTGAGTTCTAAAGATTTACAATTTGCCTGCCGTATATGTTTTCGTGCTTATTTCTGTGTGTACCTTTGTTTGCTGTACCTCTGTAAAAAAGTCAGCAACTCACCAGAATTGTAAGTCCCTGTTATTATTTTTGAGCTTTTATTTACTTCACATCACTTGAGCGATTTTTTAAATTATTTTTCTATTTTTTTGTGGTCTGGAACAATCCCCTGTCCAATTGTTCAAAGAGCTCTCTAATCCTGCCTTAAATCTGAATCGTGCAGCACAGCCTAATAGGATCGTAGTATTAACCCTGATGACAATACCACCAGCTGTCGCAGAGCCCCCTGTTGGCCACCAGGAGGAATGTGTGGGGGGGGGGGGGTTTAGAGACACAGGGGGAGGTGACTTACAGAGAGACAGAGAGAAAGAGAGAGAGAGAGAGAGAGAGAGAGAGAGAGAGAGAGAGAGAGAGACAGATAGACAGAGATCGAGAGTGTGTGGTGCGTTTAGTCTCATGTGGAATAATCAACGAAGCTGTTCGTAGGAGGAACGCAGAAACTGAAGTCCTTTGTTTTTGGACGACTACCTCTTTAATTATATTTTCACCCCCTTCCCTCCTTCCCCTCAGTTAACCAAATCCCAACTTTTTTTGTTCTTTCTTTAAAGTGTTTCTCTCTCATTTGTTTCTTCTCACAATCCCACCTACTCCTTCGTCAGTCTGCATCCATCTAACCTGGCCCACCTGCTGCCTCAACACTCTTCTATTTCCTCCGGAGTGGTGGCGGCTGTTGGCCCTCTGCTCGCTCTATATGGCTGAATAAGTGAGAAAAGGAGGGGGGGGGGGGGGGGCTTGCTCTGGTGGTTTTCTCTCCGGGGGGGTTGCAAACTAGCAGTCAAGACCAGGACAAGCAGGAGGAGGAAGTGGTGGAGGAGGATGGCAGTGGCTCTGGATGAAGTTTGGGGGCGGGTGAAGAATGTCTGCAAGCAGAACGGACTGCTCATCCTTTCTGTGCTGGCCGTGGTCATTGGCTGCCTGCTGGGCTTCTTCCTCAGAGGCAAGCAGCTCTCCGAGCAGGTCAGTTGTATAACTTGCTTGGGGATGATTGTGGCGCATTGTTCCCTCCCACATACACACTACACACCTGCCCACCCTCCTGCCTTCCTTATCCCCCACCCAAACCATGTGTACCCCCTATGTTTTTCTTAAAAGCCATCCATAATGTATTTGGACACCACAACTCCTAATACAAGCAATACAATTCCCTGCTTCCTGCATCTGCTTTCTACCTTCACTCCATGTGCTATATACATCAACATGTTCAGTCACACAAACACATTTAAGGCACAAATAATAACAAATGTAGATCCATTCGCAACAAGTGGAGAACAATGTGCCATGTATTTGATTTGTGCAAAACACACACAAACGTGTATCTTTGTGAGGGCACTGTATTAACTTGCATTAAATCACAGGAGGCTTCATGACTGCTACATGCCAAACTCCAACCTTTACCCTGACCTAGCATTAAGGCGGAAATGGAATATTACATAAATACTTGTGTTTTCTTCAGTATATAATGAACTGAAAATATGACTTGTGTTTTTGTTAGTTTAGAATGAGCCGTTTATATACGGAGCAGGTCCTCTATACGAAGCAAGCCGCCTTATTTCTAAAGTAGCCCAGAACGGGGAGACCAAACACTGGCTCTAGATAGAGCCATTCTCACGTTGGCCCTCGTAGATCTCCTACATGTTTTGCACACTTGAGAAGTTTCAGTTGGTTGCCAAACTTCACTGCTAGATACCACTACACCTTCACACTGCACCCTTAAGACTTTGCAATGGGAAGAATTAACAGTACACACACTCAATCGCACACAAATTCACATCAAATAGCACTTTTTGCCTATTAAAGCCCATCTAATTCTACCAAAGTATAGGTTTCATCACCATAATAGGACCATTCATGTGAAAGACAGGACAATGTGTTGAGGGTCTTTACCTTGTTCACACTGAAGAGTGTAAAAAGAAACACAGCAGTAAAACGTTTTTGATGAGAGAAGAAGAAGAAAACACTGACAAGTGACAGTACTGAGCTGGCTCCTACAATGGCATAAAATTGGTTCATTCAAAAGTAAATTGGTCTGCTGCAACAGACACACTGAAGCCCAATGGAAAAAGACAAGAGATTTTTTTTTTTTCTGCTTTCAAAAAGTGCAAAACAGTATCTCATCATTCGATCAGATTGCCCACAGCTTCTCAGTTGGACTCAGTGCATCCATGGAAAGGGATTGCCAGTGGGGAGATTAGTTGTCAATCACTCACAGAGACATGAAGTCAACAACATACCGTTTGTGTTCACTTATGTAATTCATTTACACATGACTGAATGGGAAGTGGAATGTAATAGTTGGAATAATTCTGCAGATAATGATTATTTATCTAAGCAATTTGATAATGACTGAATTTACTAAGAAAGACGTGAACAAAAATGTTACAATTTTAACAAATGTTTGATTTGTGGGGAAAGCGTGTGTGAAATTAAAAGTGACTGAAATGCTAAAGGGTGCTTGAAAAGTGGAAAAGGTGGAGGAGGTGTTGGGTATACGCCTATGTGAGATTACAATGTAACATGCTTGTAGGTTTTGTCATTAATGTTTGAGCGTGCCTGTGCAGTCAAATTAATTTCTAGCAAGACAGAGGGACATTTCAGATGATTCTGATGCCTGTGTGTTGAGGGCTAAAGCACTGACTCCAATAACTGCAGCAGCAGTCTGTGTCTATACATGGACACAACTCAGTCAATGTGCATTTGAGCAAACTCACACTTATATAAGTGGAAAATGTCAGTTTATAAGAATGACTTCTGCAGCTCACAGCTCAAAGTCAGTGTGGTTAACAAAAGGCTAAATCACTGCATCATCCCACATGATCTGGTTTATGGTGGTAAAACACAGCTCTGGGCCCTATTCTTCGTACCTGGGCCCTATTCCTCGTACCTGGCTTATTGAGTTAGCTGGCTAATTTTCAGGATAAGATGACGTAGGTCAGGCTTTTCGGTTCCTCGAAGCAAGTTTAGAAAAATCACCATAGCAACACAGCCAAAAATTTAAACCTGCTCCCACGTAGGCGTACTGAAATTCACTGGATAAGCTGGCCACTCCCACCGGACAAAAAAGGCAGCTCCTTTCCTCATTGATGAAGGAGCGATATTAGTTATATTAGTTCTATAGGGAGAGAGTTCTCACATCATCATGACTTCCTGTACGAGCGCTATCGATTCTGCCGACAAGGAATCATATTTACGAGAGCTTCTCGAGCCGCGGACATTGATCACCACACGCCCATTGCCCGTCTCACATACGGTATCTCACTGTATGTATAGACTCAGCCGTTGCATGCGGTGGTGTTCGTAACATTTATTTAGTGCTTAAGAAACTTATGCATGTATTGAAAGCAATCATAATTATATGACAGTGTTATTAGTACACCATACATATCATTATTGTAAAACATGATTAAGGTGATCGTGATAAGAATACAGAGAATCATACACAATTTCTTTTCACTGCTTCAATTGATTGAATTTCTGATTATGAATAATAAATACTGATCTGCCCATACACATATTCAAACTCCTAGTTATATGGTAATCTACACATACATGCATTTACACATATATAGTACATGATACATACGCGCATACAGTACATATATCCTCATAAGTATATATTTATTCGTATACTACTGCCAGCAGGCACATTTGAATAAATATAATCTGATTGATTTGGGTGATGAAGCACTTCAAATTAGCCGATACATTTTCCCAACTCTGACGCATTTAACTTAACGTCTGATATATTTGCGACGCTTATGTCTCGCGGCGGGTGCGGTGTTAAGCTGCGTTCACACCAAAAATGTTGCAAAAATGTTGCGAATCGTTTGCTGTGAATGCAGCATTAGACTTTGCCATGATTAATGTATTGACTTCCTCATGTGCGTTCATGATCATCTCCTGCTTCTCAGCGGAGAAGTAAAAAGAGGTTCCTCTGAGTTAATTTGCCATTGTACTGTTAAAACATTGTGGTGTCAGTGCTCAATTACTATCCTTTCTGAAGAGGAACAGGCACGCGCATTTATCCAGATGACTGACGTCTGGTTAGAATTAACGAGACCGTTTCAGCACGGATCTACTGTGGAGAAACCAAGTTTAGCCTCAATCATGTCAATCATCTCGCTAATTTAAGATGGATAATAGAACATTTGCTCGACTTTATTGAACCACGTATGAGAAATGGGGCCCAGGTTTGCTTGTCTTTGTTGATGTAAACACAGTGAGCTGGGACTGTGGTTAACAAGCTAGACATTTGTTCAGCTTTTTAAAAACCTGCAAGTTAAGGACACCAACGTCTGCGAGTCGTTACTGCGGACCTTACAATATCAAAGTTCACACGAAACATGTTTAGTAACTGTCAAGCTTGAAATGACAACTAACGGTCGCGCAATTTAAATCTACCTGTTATTTTAAGTGCGCACTGATATGGAATGCTCTAAATGTAAACTAGCTGTATGGCTGAATAAAGTACACCCCGTGACTCACTCTCAACCAATCAGAATGCTTGATTTGATCTACCTGTATTATAATAAAAGATGCATTGATTAAGCGCCACATCTTCCTTGAAACTTCTTTACGTAAATCATTATGACAACGAAATAAAAGAGTAAAACGGCAAGAAAATATAGATCAGAACTAAGTTAATTAATTTAGCATAAATTATAGCACATGTGTAAGAAAATGTGCTCTGTAACTCTCACACTCACAATATTTAACAGTGCAAGAGCATTCAAAGATGGATTGTTTCTTAAATGACCAGATTCCTTGCTGCTCTACCCACTCAAAGTATATATGTTTTAACATTATCCCAGCATTTATTGGTAGTAACACATTCCGTGTCTCAAAATGTCACTTGAGCACACAGGGATTTGACAAAAGGCTGGATGCAAGACAAACTTCATGCATTAACAAAACATGCCCTCACTCCACACACACTCAATCATTTGGCCTAAAAGCTTTGTCTCTCCAAAAAAGCTTTTATTGCTCCATCATCTCATTGCACAAATGTTCTGTACTTTTTGCCTTTGTTTTGTTTTGCTTTCCTATTGCCTTTTTTCCCTCATGACGTCATGATATTTTTCGTATTATTCTTACATAACTGTTAAGTTTTTAAATCTATGCTCTTTAACTTTACGCCTATGTGACTAGTGTGTTAACCTGCTTGGTTTGCTGAGTGCCCGCAGACATTTTGTTCTTGTTTGGAAAACCTTTGTTAATTCTAAATGGATCTATTTTATGCAGCATACTTCAAAAGGTTTTTGGCAGAAAACAGCTGCCTGCTCAGCTGAAAACGCTGTTGATGAAATTAGACTGATGAGACTGAATCAAAACAGTAAAGTTGCAGGCTGAAAAACTAAATCTAAACTCTATAGAGCTGAGGGTAGCTGCACAGCCGGGTGATAATTATCTGTGGGTTTGTCACTACCGACACCTTTCATATTACACATAGTTCTTAACATAAAACTATTGAACACTGCAGCTTTAAGTAAAGTTGACCAGGGCAATGTCTGTATTCTGAGCTCTTCACCTTTTTATCTGTTGGTGAGCTTGATTTGTTCTATGCGCATCCAAAGAGCATGTCGATAGGTGAGGGACCAACGGTCATTGACAGCCTCAGGCTGTCGTATTACAGGTGTTGAGGAGTGCTGCTGTATATGTGATACAGTTGTATAACTCCTTTAGTCTGATCATTTAGTTCATTTGATGTCACTTGAGTCAGCATCAGAAAGGGTTTAATGCATTCCAGACAACTCGGAGGTCAGATTTCCAAATTACACCCTCCAAGCCTTCCAAAGTGACTGATTGCGACAAACAGATTATCTGGCAAATGTTTTGCATCCTCCACATTTTTCTGTCATTTTAATGTTTTATCTAATAACTTTTCTCCAGAGATGATAACTGTCGGAGATTTTTTTCCTTAACCAGCTACCCAATTACACAGCGACATATTTTTACATCAATAAACATGCAGGACAGGTAGGAACTTCAAAAGTAGGAACTGCAACTTTGAGAGACGTTCCGTTGTACTTTTCAGTCAAATGCCCGCGGTTGGTCTGATACTGATGCGCCAGTCTTTCAACTAACTCCAATATAAAGCACACTTGCGCACGTCATTACTAGACAGTCAAAGCTACTGACGTAGTACAAATAGTGAGATAGTCCACACACGGCTGCCGGAAACTAGAACTAAAGGTTTACAGTTTGTCATGTGAGTTGTTTGTCACTGGACTCATTTTTCAGTGACATGAGTCGTTAGTCAGTCAAGGTAATGTCAACCAAGGTCTTTTCCTAAACCTAAATAAGTGGTTTTATTGCCTCAACATACAGTATAGTATAGTGTGTTTTTTTTCTGAGTTCTGAGCAGCATAAGTCTACAAGTGTGTGGTGTTGAGTTAGAAAGAAGTGAGCCTCCCAGACCTTTAAGGGTTTGATTTTAAGTAGTTAACGCACAGGCGGTAGATATCAGGTCCCTTAAGTCCACCAAAAAAAGAACAATCCCTACATTACAGTGCAAGAGGGAAAAGGCAAAACTTTGTTTTCTAGTTAATTTTAGAGGGAGCAGCTGATGAGTGGGCGAAAAAAGAAACAAGAAGCTCCATTTCTAATTACAGTGTTTATTAGAACGAGACTTAATCATGTTCATTAATCTTTGATTAAAGTCAGTACTTCGCTACATCATATGTTGGCCTTAAGTAGCCTACTTGTGTGTACTGCACATGAGGTGCAATTAAGGAAAAGACAACAGCATAATGAAGCGTAGCACTGTGTTCATTAATGGCCGGAGCATGAAGACAAAGTCAGAAACATTTGTAGTACATTCTTACCACCAAGTGTGAACAACTTGCTTGTCATCAGAATCAGAACCAGAATTACATACAAGGAATTTGTCCCGGCGGTAGGTACATAACATTAAACAATAAACAGAGTGCAAGAAATGGGAGCATGAAATCTACAATCAAATCTACAATAGAATATAAAATTAAGATAAAGTGCACAGACAAAACAGATAACAGTACTTAAGGTGGAATGTAAGTGTAATGAGAAAGTGACAAGTGTGTTGGCCATGGTGTTGTTTTTTGTTCCCCTCGCACTAACTGAGATTTGGAGTGTGTTTCAGTTTGTATAACTTTCAGTATTTCAAACAAAATCTCACTTATATAATAAATTTAGATATAACACTAATGAATAGGGCCGCATGTCATATAACTGCAACGCCCCACTTTGAGCTTTGGTACCTTTGTTGCATGTCATACCTCTCTCTCTCTCTCTTCCATTTTGACACTGTCCTTATCCAAAAGAAAATAATAATAATAATAATAAACACTGGTGAATAATTAACTAAAAGGACTCATGAAGTAGAAGAAATCTTATAAGCTGCAGTAATTGGGGTCACGGTGGAATTAAACCTTCATTTCTAGGACTGTTGAAGAATTAATTGAACACAAGTCTGTTGTGTTTAGCAACCATCGAACAAACTGTTGCAAACTATTTTTAACAACTATAATAATATGGTAAACATATTCTATTAACACGTCATTGTTGATTGAATGCGTGTTGGCATGCTGATTTTAGCATTTGGCTTAAAGCACTGCTATGCAGCCTCACAGAGTCTTTGTTTTTTATTTCATTGCTTTGACAATAAGTAGTTTTTTTTTAGTTGCCGTTAGATCATATTCCATCCAGATATTTGGAATAGGCTAAACATTCTTGCAACTAATGAGAACCTTTTCTCTTTTTTTTTGATGATACTTTTAATAGAGTTTGAAAAAAGACAGCATCCGAGTTGCTAAGAAACTATTTCATCAACAAAGAGCATAGTTTGAGACCTTGAATTTACAGCAGAAAGCCAGATGGCCAAATATGTGGTGGCTTTTGTAGATCTAAAAATGTTTTTATAGGAGAACCATTCATGTTTTTGAGTATGATAATCTAAAAGTCAAGTCTATACTGAAAGCCACTGCACAATGTGTTCTCTCTCTTTTCTTAGCTCCTATCAGAAGTTTGGAGACAGCATTCAGAGCTACACAAGTTACAAAATTAGGCAGATGTCTGGTTTTGATAGAAGCTTCATATTTTTGCAATAATGTTTAGGTGATAGAAAAATATCGGCATGATATTTTATTATATATATACATATATGCACACATACATATACATATATATGCATATATACGTTGTCAATCTTGTCCAAAATGAATATAAAGTGTTAGAGGTGCTAGTAAGGGTGTTTAATCTTTGGACAAAGCTTGGCTGGCTGCTTTCCGATGAGTCATTTCTTTGTGCTGAGCTAAGGGGCTGCTGACTCCAGCTTCATACAGATTTGAGAGTGGCTTCGATCTCCTCATCGAACCCCAGGCAATAAAGCAAATATGTGCATTCAAAGTATCAACAATTACAAGAAAATAAGATCGACCCTTATTTTGTGCCTCTTCATAGGATCAAACTTTTTTTTGTGAACAGTAAAATCTTGCAGGACAATGTTTAATAACAGAATGAATGGGTTAAGGATCGTCCAGTTCTGCATCATGAACATAATTATGTTAAATATTTAATAATATCTCTATCAATAAATGAGTGCTCAGGATTGATGCCTGTGGAACACTGGCATGCATGAGCTGTTTTAGAGAGTTTTCAAATAAGAAACTCAATCACGCAAATAGAACTGACCAGCCAGTCAAACTCATTTAAATGTGTTTAATATTATGGTGGCGCAGTGATTGTTAGACAACTGATGTTGTGCCAGTGGAGAAAAAAACTCCACAGCCATGAGCACATTGCATTACAGATACCTAATTACCCTGCACACTTCATATTTAAACACTCATGCCACTTAACATACACTTTAACTTAAACACACATGTCACTTTTACATACATTTACATTAACGTTATCTGTTTGTCTGAGCACTTTATCTTATACTTGATTTATGATCATTGCACTGTTGATTGTTGATTGTTGTTTGTCTCGTCAAACGTCTCATGTCTAATGTATGCACCTTCCGCCTAGAAGAATTCCTCGTTTGTGTAAACATTCCTGGCAAATAAACGGTTTCTGATTCTGATTCTAATTAATAAAAACCTGGAATAATGCAGGTCACCATAGTGAGCGATATACTCACACCACATTTGGTGGTGCGGAAACATAAACAGACAAAAAAAAACACAAACACACTGTTATATATATAAATATATATAACAGTGTGTTTTACTCTGTCACTTGCAGGAGGTGAAGTACTTCCAGTTTCCCGGAGAGCTGCTGATGAGGATGTTGAAAATGTTAATTTTGCCTCTCGTCGTATCCAGGTAAGAATTATACATTTGCTTTGAAATTGTGTATCACTATCAGCTGCTGTCGATGTTCTGCAGTTTTATTGTAATGATTGTCTATGCTGAAATGGTTTGAACCAAATTAAACTAAAGTGAACTGAACTACAAAGCGGACTTATCTGTCACTGGTCACCTATAGGTCACCGATGATATATATAATGTCGAGTGTAATGCATTATTTTGCCAAATAACTTAGCAGAAAGCACTATATTCTTTTTCAAATATGCCATCTAAGAAATCCTACACGCCTCACCTTTTATTTTGAATAGATGAAACAAAGCCTGAGAGTGAATTGCATATTCTGCTGAGAGCATTGAGACAGCGCAGCAGAATGAAGTGTTTTACTTTGTAGTAACGTCAGAAAATAATTGATTATGAATGTTTGACCTTATATGAAGAGCCCTGTACTACACTGAATAGCAGAGAGTGTAGCCATTTGAGAAATTAGAGCCCATAATAAGACAGTAAGAGCCATAATAGACTTTAATAATATGTGTTTAGTGATTTATAAAAGTGTGTTGAAATGCTCCTTTAAGTTACGTTACTGACTACGTCAGAGCCTATATCGCTCAGTTGAGGTTAATCAGTCTGCGGAGCAAGACAGTTTTTTGACCGTTGTGCCCAGTTGAGCACTCAATGATTATTGTATCTTTATTTTTTGTTGAGTAAACTTTTCAAATGGAGTAACTGCCTCTGAAGATTCATTACGCATCAAGCTCATTGCCCACACACAGACTGTAACAGTAGTGGTAATAGGGATTACCGGACGGAGACAAGATTGCCGCTACAAAGACATTTCCTGATATTAATGTGAATTAGTTTGTGCTTTTTATCTTGCCTTAGAGACACTTTGCAACACATTTGTTTGTGCTAATTGAGGACAGAAACAGGTCACTCACCAAACGTTGGTTGGTTAGTTGAATATTGTTCCACAACCACCTTCGACTTAGAGTCACAAGTTTAGAGTAGTCTTATTGTAAAGGTGTTCTGGAGAGTGTAGGAAATTACTTTAATAAATTAAGATTAGGCTGGTGTATTTGTAAAGCACCTTCAAAGTGCTTTACGCAAGAAATACTAACAAAAAGGTTAAGACAAGATATAAAAGAAACACAAGTCCAGATAAAAAGACATAGGATTTAAAAGAGAATAGAATAGAAGATAGAAATAAGCTAAGATTGAATAAAATGGATTAAAAAAGATCAGCAGTTCAGCTTGAAAGCGCTGAGCGTGTGTCCACTGAAGGCTCTTAGACCGTAGTCACAAATAAACAGTTACAGTCTGTACAACATGTTGGCCATCTCACTGCTGCTTCAGTTGGTTGTGAGGCTCAAAACAATTTATCCACCGTTTAACAGCCGCAACATTAGCGACGGAGTAGGTTGAACAACACGCAAGCAGCGCTAACAGAGAGGGCTGGTAAGGAGACAGGGGGGGCCAGACAGCTGGCAAAATGACTGGATGCCGATTGATGTAGATGAAAAACACAACCTAGATGAGGTTTTTTTTCTGCACCCAATTACCTTTTCAATATCAAGGATTAAAGGGTAATGCGTATATGGAAGAAAACCTGTTGCCCTTTTATAGCTTTGGATGCATTCTTAGAAGCGTAGAGTCTGCCAGATTTTCCCTTTTGACTATTTTAGGCCCAAAGCTCTTAGTTGCCTGCATGAGGTCAGTGATGTCCACCACACACACAAAAACTCCCAAAACAAATCATGCAAACGCACCGGTTACATGCTGGGTGCTTTGTGCAATAAGCTACTTACAATCTATGCAACAGCAAAGACTGGATGAGAAGTTAATCCTCCCTCCGTCACTCTGTCCGTCTCCCTCTGCCTCCCTCTGCCTGTCTCTCTGTCTCTATCATTCTGTGCGTCTGTGTCTGTCTCTGGAATGTGTGTCTTTCTGTCCTAATTTATGTTGTTTAAACAAAAGGTAGAGGGTAGTAAGACTCCTTATTTCTGTATTTATTCATGCTAGTGGTCCACTCTCCCAGTTTCACAGACTCAGGGCAGATCACTTCAGTGCAGGTTTCCTGCCAAACATGAGGCACGTGAGGACAAGCGAGGTTAATAACATCTAATCTGAAACATGCATGTAGGCAGGGTGCCAAACCCAGCCAGGTTAAACATCATTTCAGCACATGGGAATGTAAAAGCAATCAGAGAAAACATCCCACAGGCTGCTGAAGCTTCTGTTAAGCCTGAAACACTCTTTGTGTTCTTGGTGTCCTTGACTTGTTTTAAGTAAGAATGGACAATGGCGGCGGTTGGCCTTTCTATCCACTCCGATCCATCCAGAGATGATTTGTTGCATATCTGCATATCTTTGTAAACCTCACATACACGTCAATCCATCCACAGGCATATAATACAGTCTTGCGAGATATCCTGCATTTCTCTCTTTGTCTTTCTCTTCTGCCATACCAACAAATGACTGCAGAGTGTATCTAGATTGGGATGCAAAGACCGCCGGGCTGGCTGACATGGTGCATGGTACAGTAGGGCTTATCTATGGGTGAATATCCGCCCCAGCCCTATAGTCTGCCTGTCCCTATTTTTTTCCCCTCCTAGCACCATCTGCGCACCAGCCAAAGCAGAAACCAGATTATCCCATGTACACGTCATGCAGAATCAATGGCCACTCCATTTCCCGCCTCCTTATGTTTCAGGTTTCTTTTTTTTTCACATACTAAATAGAACTAGAATTTTAAAAGAATATATTTTAATAATAAATACTTTGTTTTGAGTGTTTTTTGGTAAAGAACAGAGTTGTGTTTCACTATTTATCTGCATGTCCACTTGACTGTCATTATCTGCTTATATGGCTGTAAGCTAAATGCTCCGTCGCACACAGTGAAGAACAAATACATGGCATGTAAAAAGAGCATTAGAAGACTGATTTGAGTGGGCGTGTGATGCAGGTTGTTAATAAGGTTTTGAGAAATGTGTATGTATATATATATATATATATATATATATATATATATATATATATATATATATATATATATATATTTCTAATTAAAATATAGGTTAACTTTTTTATTTGAGTTCTATTTTTTATTTCATAGGGCATCCTGTTTACACCTGTTGAAGGGGTTGTTTTAATAATGTTTTGGGTGAATGGTCTTGTCTATTTTCCATCCTCACACATATCCTGTCTGTGAATATGTGCTACTGTGAGACAGCACTAATGAAGAGAGCATTAAAGACTCAGCTTCAAAATTAAGTTCTTATACTCTTTTTCTCTTAACTCTTAACAAGAGGGCTCGTTTGGGCACAAGCCAAGCGCTCATCAAGTCACATTGTGATGGTTAGTTGCCAGGCTGTGAGGTGCAGGTTAGGATATGTGTGTCTCTTCAGCTCAATGCAGCCTAATTTGTATTGTTGGTTGTACTGTAAGATGATCTGAGTTCAGTTTAACCAATAGAAAACCAACCTATTTTTAGGCTTCTGCTCAAAAATTGCATACCCAAACTAAAAAAGGTGTATCTCTGCAACCACTAGTACTATTTGAATCATTTTGGTATTATAATAATAGGTACACATTCGAGATTTTGTTCAGATGTGTAAATATCAGTCTATATGTCACTGGTAAAGAGTAAATGAAGATGGCACACGGAAATAATTCAAAGGTTTCAGGTCCACCTAGAAAAAAAGCACTTTCAGGATGATTATTTCTTTGGAATGATGCAGCTGTAAGGTCTAACTCTAACCCAAATCATAGCACAGGATGTGAACATTCTCTCTGCAAAGGTTGACTTTGATAAAGTGAAGCAAAACAAAGTTAGAGAGGGTTTAGTTCAGAGAATTCAGGCGAGGTTTCATTGGGGCCCATTTGGGCTATTTGAATGCTATTTGAATTTTCTCATGTACTAAACCATATATTTCACTTGTATATCACTTATGGTGTTCAATACATCCAAATACAGCAGTTAGGGGGTTTTATAAAAAAAATCTTAAACAACCTATGATTTACAGTTTTATATAACAGTCACTCAGTTTTAGGGTTTAAGAGGACGATGTATAACTAATTAGTTACACGCAATGTTTAGCTAGTTATGAAACAGACTCCATGTAATACTGATGCTATTATGTGACCTACATAGGCAAACCATAAGCGAAAAGATTGGCCATTTCTATACGGTAATGGTGGATAATCGTAATGCCTGTCATCAAGTCTGATTTACTGCAACATCAGAGGAAAAGATTTACGGCAAACAGGTTCACCAGAAACTCCTTCAGCTAAGACCAGTGGTAACCAGTGGTGTATAGTAACGAAGTACAAATACTTCGTTATTTGCACTTAAGTCGTTTTTTTGGATATCTGTACTTTACTTTACTATTTATATTTCTGTTGACTTTTACTTTTACTTCACTACATTTTGCAAAGAAAACTGATACCTTGACTCCGATACATTTCCCCTGAAACTTTTGTTACTTGCTACAAAATCAAATCTATCTTTAGAAAAAAAATGTATCATGAGACCAACGTCATGGACTGTGGTGGAACACAGACTCCACACAAGCAGGTTTAGCGAATCATAATCTTATGCATTTGTCCTCTACACCATCTAGTCCAGCAGTCCCAAACCTTTTTTGCGCCACGGACCAGTTACGTGTAAGACAATATTTTCAAGGACCGGGTCCCATCTCAGGGTGACGGGAGACAACGACACCTGACGGGTGTTCTTTATGATGATCTTCCAGCTCCAAGCAGTACACACCTTGGTTTCCAAGTCAAGGTCGGGATCATTAGATAATGAAATGGACAGGAAAAATATTATTATTTGTGACTCCTCTTTCATTTTGTATTTCTTTCCCAGGCCATAACCTGTGATGAGGGTTCACAAATAGACATAACTTAATTTAAAAGCTGTTATTCTAAGCACCAAACAGCAAACAGATTAACACGTTTTCATCCCAACTCCTGACACACTGACACTTGGTCATGACAATTGGGTCACTTTCTAACACACTGGGTGGCCCAGCACTTCAAACTATGACACTCCACTACGGTCGCAATAAACACGTGGTTAATGTTGTGAATTAAAAAAAAAACACTATGGTTGGTCTTAAGTCTCTCAAACCCCCGGGATCATTTTCTCTTGCTGTACAATAACAGATTTACAAAGTAGTGCGCCTCATAAAGAAGTTAGGGAGTGCCTTGTGCGCCAATAGGGGAATAAGGGGGAAAGCGTGTTTGACGCCTTGGGAATGAATGGGCTGGAACAACTGGTGAACATAGTGAAGCATTTAGCGGCTAAAGAGACAGACATGTAGCTCAGGATGGTGGGGACCTAAAATAGAACCACAGGGAGTGAGTGTTAGTTCACTCTGTTAGTGCGGACTACTTGTTGGCCAAGTTTATCAAGTGCAGGTGAAAAGAGTCACAAAGCAAAATGTTCGGGAGCCATTGGCTACATAATACATTTATAGTATGGCGTATAATATTTTTAAATGTTTCATGGCGTTTATCCACAGGCTTGTCCACGTATCTGACAGCAGGTGTGATGCATTACAATATTTTGTTTCCCTGTCTTGTAGCCAGTTTTAAAGGGTGTGTGTCTAAACATGTGTCAGGGGACTTGATATTCAAAACAAAACACTCTTAATAGTATATGCAGGCGAGTCAAATACAGAACCCATTAAGACAAATGCTTAAATTGCTTAATTCAAACTTTATAGTAATCCACTGATGAATCAGCAACTCATTTTAATAATTTGTCCTAAAAAGAAAACGTTATCGGTTTAATAAACAGTTGTCAATTAAATTAAATTTACTGATGTGTTTTATCAGTTAACTCTTACGTTTTTTATCAGATTCACAGCTTCATGCTGCCGACTCACAAGACTGTGGCACATTCAAAAGCTCATGGGAAGAAAATACGTTTCTTGACTGTGATCATCATCAGATATAAATGAACAGAGTAGGGAAGAGGAGGAGGAGGAGGAGGAGGAAGGGGAGGAGGAGGTAAATCCCTACAAAAGCGAATGTAATTTTTTCCCCCCTTTTTGACCTCCGGGTTGCAGTTTCTAGTTTCCCAAAGAGCTGCAGTAAAAACTCTGCATCAAACATCTGGACATATAATTCAGTTGAAACAGTTTCCGAGAAGATTGATGTTTTGTTGTGCCATCAATCTACCTCCGCTTGACTTTCTACTTTCAACGTTTTGATTTTCCTGCTGGAGGTCGTCTAATCCCTGACCAGACCAGGACAAGCCCCGACATGATCAGTGCTGCAGCTGCACTGGTTGTCTGATAAAACAAATGGGACAAGGTGTTTTTACACAAGCTGTCTATCTTTCTCATGTTGTAAATCCAGTCACATCACTCGGTTCTAGCAACAAACACACAGACGTAGGTGGTGCACCCTCGGTAGTGAATTTCAAGAGCGTTTCTGTCAAAGCGGATGTCCGACCTGGGCCCTATTCCTCGTACCTGGTTTACTGAGTTTGCTGGATAATTTTCAGGATAAGATGATGCATGTCAGGCTTTTCGGTTCCACGAAGCAAGTTTGGATAAATCACCATAGCAACACATCGGAATCCCTTTGAATCCCACTGAAATTCACTGGATAAGATGGCCACTCCTCCGGACAAAAAAGGCAGCTCACTTCCTCATTGATGAAGGAGCGATATTAGTTATATTAGTTTTATAGGGAGAGAGTTCTTCCAGATCGCCAAGATCCGGTATCACATCATCATGACTTCCTGTACGAGTGCTATTGATTCTGCCGACAAGGAATCATTTACGAGACCTTCTCGAGCCGTACATTGAACACCACACGGCGCAGCAGAGCATCGCCTGGATCACATACTGTATGCAGACTGGATCACAGTGTCTCACAGACTAGAGCTTTTTTGCGAGTGGTACATGTTTGTACTGTGTCAGCGATGTGGAGAACATCGGGAAAGCCGCTGCATGGCGTGCTGTTCGTAACGTTTATTTAGCGCTTAAGAAACGTATGGATGTGTTGAAAGCACTCATAATTATATGACAGTGTTATTAGTACACCATACATATCATTATTGTAGAAAATGATTAAGGTGGACTCATGATAAGAGTACAGAGAATCACACACAATTTCCTTTCACTAATTCAATTGATTGAATTTCTGATTATGAATAATACATACGTACTGATCCGCCCATACACATATTCAAACTCCTAGTTATATGGTAATCTACACATACATGTATATACACATATATGATACATACACGCATACAGTACATATATCCTCACAAGTATATATCAATGTGTATACTGCTGCCAGCAGGCACATTTAAATAAATATAATCTGATTGATTTGGGGGATGAGGCACTTAAAATTAGCTGATCAATTTTTCCAACACTTACGCATTTAACTTGTCTGATATTTTGCGATGCTTATGTGATTCTAGCCCGACCAGCGGAGGCGGCGTTATACTGCGTTCACAACAGGAAGTGTTGCGAAAATTCGCTACGCTTTGGATGTGAACGCACCATTAGACTTTGCCATGATTATGGTCTTAAATTCATTATATGTAGTCATGATCATCTCCTGCTCCTCCACGGAGAAAAGAGACGCTCTTTTTCTGATTTTATTTGCCATTGTATCGTTTGAAGATCATCAAATCTGTGTTCGACTCTTTCCCCTTTTGAAGAGGAGCGTGCACGCACAATTATCCAGAGGACTGACGTCTGGTTCGAATGAACGAGACTGTTTGAGGGCGATTCAGCCTTAAAGAAACCAACATAGCCTGACGTCAATCATTTCACTAATTTAAGCTGGATAATAGGACATTTGATCAACTTTGTTGAACTAGGTACGAGGAATGGGGCCCTGGTCTAGATTTGCTTTAATGATGTGGGAAAATTTAATTAGGACTGTTTGGCTTCATGCAGAGAGCCACTGTTCCTGCTGAAACAAATGTTATACTTGGAGACAAAAAAAATGGGAAATCAAATGTTTTCATGATTCAGCATACTGTTTGTGGGTTAAAGGATGGGCTGCTATCACAAAAATGTTCACACCCTGGTGGCCCCACTTTTTTTTACATCAATCAAAACTGTGTATGTAGCAAACGGCTGGCAAACAGGATTTCCCTCTTTTTAAAGATGTAAACATTGAGCAGACTCATCCCCAATGTGACTGTGAAAGCCAGACATTTCAGATTTGATAAATGGAGGGATGGCAAGCTGAGGTGGAGCGCAGGCAGAGACTGCAAGAAAAGACTCAGCAGCCCCATTCAAACACTCGCCAAATTGAATCAGATTACCTGTTGAACAGGGAGAAAATCAGCTCAAGAGGCCGCGTTAATATCTCTCAACTCTCTCTCTCTTCCTACTTTCACTGGCTTCAACTTCCTGCTGGGCCTCCATTTAAACACCTTCGCTCAAATGACATATGCTGCATTTCTACATTAAGCAGTGTTGTATGAATGCTTCTTCTTTTTTTTTATTTACGGCAAATGTCACCTCATAAGGGCAGCAAAAATTAATATCTGAACAATTACTCAAAGCAGAAATGATTATGTTCTGTTTATCAAGGTTATGATTACAGCACAGGCTTTCCGTGGGTACAAAGCTCTGAATGGCTTGATCTCAAATTTTACAAATTACAGAGGAGTAAATGACAAAGAGACAGACGATTTGGGGAGTAACTTTGTTCCATTTGATGCATTCTTCTTTCTGTCATTATCCAGGTGTCATAGATTCCCTTGCCCGTATCTTATAAAGACATATCTGGTTGGAAATAGGCTTATTTTGTTTTGTTAAATGGTCCCATCATGTCAAAGTATGTTCTTACGCTTAATCACAGCCTCGATGGAAGGCTTGCTCATACATCCATACATAAAATATGTTATGTTGAACTTGAATGCTATTCTCTAATGTTTCACTATAATAATCAGTTTAAAAATCAACAGTCTTTTGAATCTAGGTGGTTTGTTTTCCTCATAATGCACTGTGACACCTTTGTGAAGTCTAACCTTGTGAACCTATAAGTCAGTAATATATTCATTAACCTGCAGTTTAATTTTGAAATGTAGTGTCACTTATATTGTTGTATCCAGTCTTTTCAAAACAACCCCCTGAAAACTGAGGCCGAACTAAAAAAATTCTTTAGCAGTGATTTTACAAAGTCCTTCTCAATTTCAAACATTAACCTCTACCTCCCTGTCTTTTTGTCTCCCTACTGTTTCTGTCTGTGCCTTTGCGTGTCTCCACTTGCTCTCCATACTTCAGTTTGATGTCGGGTCTGGCTGCCTTGGATGCCAAATGCTCCAGCCGCCTGGGCATCATGACCATCTCCTACTACCTCTGGACCACCTTTGTTGCCGTGGTGGTGGGCATCGTCATGGTGTACATCATCCACCCAGGTGGAGCCGCTCAGAAGGAGGACTCTGAGGAAAGCAAGAAGCCGATGACCAGCTCTGCTGACGCTCTGCTGGATCTCATCCGGTAAGAGACTGACATGTATCTCCTATGACATGTTAACTCAGAGGAAATCATCTACATAGGAAAGTGTCATTTCAAAAATGAAAGAGTGCCATAGTTTTAAAGAATTTGGGAATATGATGGTTTAATTTTTTTTTATTCTTTGGAGTTTCTTGTTTATCTTTTATGTGTTGGAGGTGTACAAAAAAAACTAAATGTTTAATGATATTGATCTCCTAGAGCCCATGAAATAAATCTGTGGCTATTGCAAGATGAATGATAACATGGGAAATAAAAAGATAATTTATCTTTTCTAATGTACATGTTTCAATTAAATACAATGCAATGTGCTTGGGTCTTGGGAAAATGGATTTTGTAAAAATTGCAAATTCAGTTATCGACTTCAGCACATATTAAAGCAGATAATGAAAACACTGTATGTTATGAGAACTGAGAGTAAATATAAGTGTCTCCTTGTAACCTTCAACCTGCACAGCACCTTGAAGACAGTTTCATAATACGGTGGATGGGACATGTCCATTTCCAGATCAGTGCTGTTTCACGTGGACTAAAGTGGGAGTAATGCTTGAGGTCAAAGCGCAAAGCCTGGAGCCTCATACGCCAATGGGTTATTGGGCTAAGCTAATTAGTGCTGTTGAAGGATGGAGTGAGTGTGTTTGAGGTGAACCTGGGTCAGCAGTACAGTGAGAAACACGCTGGTGAGGCCCTGAGAGCCGCTGTGTCAGTGTGACAGTCGGTCAGTGGGCTAAAGTCTATAGCATGCACCACAGAAAGCTACCGAGCTGTTGACTCAAAATCCATGGTACTGTATATCACAAATGCTCAATGAACCACGAACGATTGAGAAATAAATAATGTTTTGTCATTAAAAATGTTGATCTGTATTTTTCATCACAAAATCGAATCATACAAAGAATAAATTCAATCAGAATTTAAAAAGAGGGAGTAATAAACTGGCCAAGCCACGGAATCCAACTATGTACTGATCATGTGGCAGAGGTGAACTCTGACATTCACGGGTTCTAAGTGTGTGTGTGTGTGTGTGTGTGTGTGTGTGTGTGTGTGTGTGTGTGTGTGTGTGTGTGTGTGTGTGTGTGTGTGTGTGTGTGTGTGTGTGTGTGTGTGTGCGTGCGTGCGTGCGTGCGTGCGTGCGTGCGTGCGTGCATCTTACAGAGCACAGCTGTGCTTTGGATTTATCTCGTAAAGCTTCTTTACAGCCTTTATCTATCATGCAGGCATACTATATCGGTACACTCACAAATGGTCCCAACTGTCTGCATTCGTGTGTGTATGTGTGTAAGTATGCATAATGAGCACAGTTAGCATGAATATGTGTGTATACTTGGATGGATTAGGGGCACTGGGGTCAGAGTGGTTCATTAGCCTGCTCAGACACGGAATAGGCTGCTGAGTGGTTATGTGGTCAAATCCATGCAGCATACTGACTACAGTCCCCTGAGTTTATTGTCCCCATATATCTTCGCCATTTGTATTTTAAGTCACTCTGTTGAATGCATAACCTGTAGAACACAATATGCCTTTAAATCTTTCTGTGTCTGAAATAGACTTTGTAATTTGGTTATTATCTGAGTTCTGTGTTGTTGTGGGATTTATAGCCAGTACTAATGTCATGCTGAATCTGTTCTTCTATGCATTAAGAACGCTACAAACTGAATCGTATTCAACAGCCGGCAGTTAGTAATCGGCAGCAGTCTGCACCACAAACAAAAGGTGCCTGCACTCCATTGAATGCATAACAAAGCCACTGTTCATTCATTGTCTGTTTTGTAGGTCCTTTGTAATTCTAAAATAATGATTGTATTGTTTTAGTAAAAGAGTTCGACCAAAGTACTATTTATTATCAGAAATGCATTAAGTTTGCATTCAATTTAAAATCAATATTGGAGTCAACCTTCATTTAATAGTTTTTAGTTGCAGCCTCCAGAGGTCGGCATGAATGGAAACTTGCACTGTGTTTGTGCATTGCTACTCGTGTTACTGTGTTATTGAGTTCTATAGGGTTCCCACTGTGTCCACATTGGTGTTGTATAAGTTGTTATTAGGAGTAAAGACATTAAGTGTTCAGTACAGGTTTTTAGTACATGTGCAGCTGATGAGCAGGCCAGATCTTGCAAAGCATGATAATGGGAAAGTACAACAGTGCACCAGTATGTGGTCAAGATGCATTAAGTGTATTAAGCAGTGTATTCTCAGATTCTCCAACTGTGATGAAATGGTTTGTCTCGTTGTGTGAATCATCTTCAATTTGAGTCATGGTTAGTTTCTTCTCCGTGTAATTAGCAGTGGCGGCCGGCCAATAGAGAGCCACCAAAAAAAAAAAGGACTCAACTTTGGATGAGTCAAATCTGAGTTAATATATATATATATATATATATATATATATATATATATATATATATATATATATATATATATATATATATTGGGTATGCAATTTCTATATATATATATATATATATATTGGGTATGCAATTTATATATATATATATATATATATATATATATATATATAATATATATATATATATATTAACTCATTAACTCCCATGTTTCTAGAATCCACCTGCTCGTGCATCTTCAGGTTTCACTGCTTCCTGCTCATTTATCATCGAGTCTTCTCTGCTGCCCCTGGGCTTACAGAGCACTAATTATGCTTGGCTGAGCTATGGCTAAAAGAGTGGGGTTACGGTTAGTAGCCTTCCTACTATCAAAGGAGCTGTCAGTGTGGAAGATAATGAAGATTGTGAAGATTTGCATTAGCCAAGATCAAAAAGGCAAAACACAGTGACTGACTGTACAAACTACTTTACTTTCATGTGGAAAATGAATGATTATTTTTCCATATGTCATATGGTTTTATTGAATGTTCTTGTTTTTATTGAATGTGACCTGACATTCACTTACTTGAAACTATACTTTGAAAATATATATAAAATATACAGTCATATCTGAGGGACTTTTAAAAAATCTCAACATTTTCTTCCCCAGCAACATGTTTCCAGCCAATCTGGTTCAAGCTACTTTCCAACAGGTAAGTAAACAAGTTGAAGGCAAAGACAAAGAAAGAAAAATCTGAAATGATGTTCAGAACCCAAAGAACAGCCTCAATAATATGGAGGTGATGTGAAAACAGGCTAGCTGATTAGTTCCAGTTTTTATGCTAAGATAAGATAAGCTAACTGGCTGCTGCTGATAGCTTCTTATTTAGACATCTTACTATCTAACTTTCTACAAGAAAGCAAGTAAGTGTATTTACGATGTGTCAAGCAATTCTTTGCTTTAGATGCATTGTAAAAATGTATGTTATTTAGTACACAGGAAAGTACATTATAAAAAGTGCTATCATCTTTATTAGAAAATACCATAGAAACATAGTTAATGAAATAACACACTGTCTATTGTGTTTATGGTCATTTACTACTGTAAGTTCATTTAAACGTGATCCCATTCTACTGCTTTGGACATCTCATGACACATCTGTTGGTGTCATAAATACTTTGCTGATCTTGGGCTTGTGCTGTGTTTTGGTTTCAAGTATCGAACCCAGAGAGTCCCCGAGCTCATCTTCAAACCAACGGTGGCTCAGCTCTTGGATGAGACCACCACACGCAGGGTCTACATCTACGGCATCCAAGATGACAACGGCACAGACATCCAGAATTTC
This sequence comes from Taurulus bubalis, assembly GCF_910589615.1. NCBI lineage: Eukaryota > Metazoa > Chordata > Actinopteri > Perciformes > Cottidae > Taurulus > Taurulus bubalis. Next base: position 28,914,290 of record NC_136589.1, read on the forward strand.
TCCCTGGATCTTACGCCGCCACCTGACGTCATCATGAAAACCTCCCCCGGTACAAGCGAAGGCATGAATGTGCTGGGGATTGTCATTTTTTCCGCTACTATGGGTAAGCAGTCGCCATGGATCCTGCACACACACCTCCACAGAGTAACATGCACAATGCACATACATACATACATATGTAAAATTGCATAATTGGAGTCTTGGCAACCAAATCTTTGAATAGAATTGGTTTAGAAGGTGTTGCACTCCCATGAGGAAGGCGGGGAACAAAATGATGACACTCATCAATTTACACAGTTAAATGTGTCATGATGTGTATGATTGATGCATTTAAAAATTCATGAATGCAACAAATGTTGTTGTAATTTTTTTCCCCAACCCAGGAATAATGTTAGGAAGAATGGGACCCAATGGAAGCGCTTTGGTTAACTTCTGCCAGAGTGTGAATGAGGCAGTTTTGAAGATTGTTGCCATTGTCATCTGGTAAGAGTTGTATCTTGGAAGTAAACAGCATCCAAATAAAGGAACACCCTTTGTGAGCAGCTTTGCTGATACAATTTCAGCTGAAACAACATTAGGAATATCTCATTCTTAGATTTGGTGTATGGAATTTATTAAAGGCATTAATGCTCCCCAGAGAATGAATCCTACTGATATTGGGCATCGTCTGACTTTTCCTCCAGAGGCAATTTGAATTTTTTCATTTATGGTTTTTAGTGAAACATCTCAACAACTATTGGATAGATTGTCGTTTCAGTCAGTACAGATATTCATTGTGCCCTGGGGATGAATCCTCATGGCTTTGGTGATACACCGTCTTTTCATCTAGCAGCACCAGAAGCCCAAAATTATCTCAACATCTCTCTGATGGATTGGCAGAACATTTTCTTCATTTTCGGCTAGATAATGTATCTCTGTGACTTTGGTCATCACGTCCAATGTCTCACAAATATTAAAAGGAGTGTCATAACATAACATGTGTTCCAGACAGTCATGCCCCCCAAAGGATTCATTGTAATAGCTTTGATGATCCCTTAACTTTTGATTCTGCATCATCATCAGGTCAAAACTGTTTCATTTGGCCAATGTGACCAAAATTAACAAACACCTTTAAAAATAATATTTTGTGTTCATGGTAATTAGTCAAAGTTAGCCTGCGAAACAAAGACGGTGAACATGGTGAACACTATATCTGCTACCTGTTAGCACGGCCACTGTGAGCATATTAGCATTTACTTCAAAGCACGGCCTCACAGGACCACTAGCATTGCTGCTGGAGAAGTCCTGTTGAACAGTAAATGAATGACGTTAAAATGTGATTAGAAATAGTCTCATTTTGAATTAAAACATTTATTGATTTCATGAACGTGCACTTTACCTCCCTCACAGGTATTTCCCTTTTGGGATTGTGTTTCTGGTTGCTGGTAAGATCTTGGAGATGGATGACCCTTCCGCCATGGGGAAAAAGCTGGGTTTTTACGCCATTACGGTGGTAATGGGTTTGGTGCTACACGGTTTATTCATCCTACCGGCCATGTACTTCTTCATCACTAAGAAGAGCCCTATCGTTTACATCAGAGGCATTCTGCAGGCCCTGCTCATCTCCTTGGCCACCTCCTCCAGGTAGGCTTGCTTTGTTTATTTCCCTCTCTAAATAAGATAACAAATCATTTTAGCTTGTTGGATTCCTGAGTGAAAAAGTGAAAGTGTAAATATTTGTACACATTTAATGTTTTTACTTACAATAAGTACAACCATTTAAAAATTATGAGCATCAATTTAAGGTTCACTAGAAACTGAGGAGTACCATCCTGCTGAAGTTAGACATGCTTTTGAACTATATTGCCTCTGTAAATGGAGTGGAGGATGGAATTGTCCTTGAATTAAATGGATGTTAGTGGGTTTTAACCCTTTTGACCTCATATGCCACATCAAGTCTTTTATGTTGGCTGTATTGGCTATATAGGCTATATAGTTGATGTTTCCAACAACACTACACTTCAGCTTTTCAAAGGGGTGAGCAAAATTTCGAATAATTGTTAGAGTGTTCATCCCTGGTTTACAATCAGTCTCTTGACACATCCTTTTTGAAGAAAAAAGGATGTGTCAGTAAATGTGTTTGAGAAATATTCAGAAGCTTTGTCCAGTGCAGTATTGAGTACACTGCAAATATATATATATATATATATATATATATATATATATATATATATATATATATATGCGCTAACTACAGTACTAACTGGGAGTTAGAACTAAACTAAAATACAATTACATGTTTGCATCAGTCAGGTGCAAAAACTACCTACGTTAAGATTTTCATCACATATTTATCAAAGCATCTCAAAAAAAGTATCCATATTTGCATGCTGGCTATTTGGCTCTTGTGCAACTTAATTTGAATATGTAAATGTTTGGTATACTTACGTTATGTTCTTGTACAGTACATGTATATCAACCACAGTACTAGCATTTTCCTCCATCAAAACACAAACTGTGTTTGAACTGTGTTTAAATCAGTGTTTTTAATAATTACAAAATTGAAAAACATGTCATGCTTTTTAGTTTTTGCTTCTAATTTCAACAGCTTTTAAATTAAATCAATCAAGTGAATAAACACATTTATAAATGTACATATTTGAGTCAGTTTTATGGCACTGATAATTTTTCATCCTTTTGGCAAGACAGAGAAAATGTATTGATTATTATCATTATTTCCTGCTGCAGCTCTGCCACTCTGCCTATCACCTTTAAGTGCCTCCTTGAGAACAACCACATCGACAGACGCATTATCCGCTTCGTGCTGCCTGTTGGGGCCACCATCAACATGGACGGCACCGCACTCTACGAGGCCGTGGCAGCCATCTTCATCGCCCAAGTGAATAATTATGAGCTTGACTTTGGACAGATCATCACGATCAGGTAAGGCCAGCTAAATGTAGACCTTCATCCAATATCAGAGAGCAAACTGCTAAATCTGTTTTTTAACATCAGTGTATGTGATTTAATGCATTTTGTTGGATGGCTTAGAGTACAAAAAAAAGTAGTGAAAAAAGCAAACGGCTGAAAGGCCCACACCACCTAATCGCGGACCCAGTGTATGTCTCTCACACACATTCTAGTGGCTCGTAGCATTACATTTAGCTGACTCTTTTATCCAAAGCGACTTACATTTTGCTCTCTACACCATAGACACAGCAATGGGAAGCAATTAGGGGTAAAGTGTCTTGCTCAAGGACGCAACGACAAGAACTAGCAGAGGCCGGGCTAGAACCACCGATCTTCTGGTTGAAAGACGGGCATGCTAACCACTGAGCTGAGTCACATTGACATTAGCAAGCCTGATAACGGCAGTGGGAAAAAAACGTCGTTCAAGAACAAGATGTATTCCTCTGTGACAGTAAACGCAACATGAACCAACAGATAATTGTTTCACCAGATGTTTTAGGCTGACCAACAGTAACAGCAACAAACAGCAGGAATACAGTTGAACTAACACTCCAAAAAACGATGTGTAGAAACCATTTTTTCATTGCACAAAGGGTTAACGGAATATTTATAGGAATACATTTAAAAATGTGTTGAGCTTGAACATTGATACCACTTAGTTTGTTATTTAATTACTGACCCACAGCCTGGAGATGATTAGCTGTGGTTTTAAGGAGGGCTATGTGCTGTAACTATTTCAGAAGCAGGCAACCTTTTGTGTCCTTTTTCCAGTTTGTATGCTACGCTAACCTAACTAGCTGCTGCCTATAAATTCATATCAACTAAGATATGCGAGTATGGTATCCATCCTCTCCGCTAACATTTGGCAAACTTGTGTGAAACTATTCCTTTAAGATAATAATAACTCTTTGGAGTCTTATCTCAACAGCAACTTTGCTGTGTGACAATATTTGTAAATTTCATGTAAAAAAGAATGGTGCAGGCATACTTGTGGTGTTTTTAGTGCAACGTGAATTAATCTGTCGTCACATATTTAGTTTAATTCTGAATTAATAAAAAACATTATGGGATTTACTAGATACACATATATGTAAATGTCACACAGATTACGCCTCATATGAGCTTCTTAGTCTGATCTGATTTCTGCTAAATCAGTCTGGAAGCCCCGGGGACACAGACAAGACAGACAGACAGACAGACAGACAGACAGACAGACAGACAGACAGACAGACAACACCAATGGTCCTCTTCCCACCAATGTCATCACCACATAACTTTTAAACCAGGTAAACAAGCCCACTCAAATCCAGAAAAATGGTCTGTTCCTCCTCTGATTTCATGACATGTCCTACTGTAATAACATTAAGCAGACCTCTCCTTATGCCGGCAGTCTGCCATTCCCTCATAATCCCTTTGGCGGTAAAACCCATATGACCTGTATTACTCATCTCCCTTGTCACGCCAGAATTATAATAATTTTTCCCTCTCTCTGCATCCTGTTCCCGTGCCGTTTGGCTGCTGACCATGAAGCTGCTCCATCTGCATACTAACCTAACCCCAACCCCCCTCAACACTGAAGAGGGACAGTTTGTCTCAGAGGTCCAGGTCTTTAACAAAACATTCGCTTAATCATTCACTCCACAAAGTGGTGGAAAAAGTATCTAAATACTTTACTTTATAACAGGTCATACTGCTACATTGTAAAAAATACTGCGTTACAAATACAAGCCTTGCGTTGAGAACTTCACTTACAGGTATGTCAAGTTAGAGGTATCAACTATCATCAAGATGTACTTAAAGTAAAATAGTAAAGGCACGCAATATGCTGGTTAGCTACGTTCAGAGAGAACAAAACAAACCTTAGGTTTAGGCAACAAAACCATTGAGTAGGTTTAGGAAAACCGTCACTTCACAACAACACTTTCAGACTCACAGCCTCAACCACCAGTCTTCTGGTTGAAAGTCCTGTGTTTGTTTGACCCATCCAATAACCCTCAATGACTGTTTTTTTCTCAGTATTTAATATACGTTACTACCTCTGTCCATTGCATAGTCACGTGGATGCGTTTATTTTGTGTATACACCGCAAAAAAAGGATCCTTGACTTTCCATTCACATTGTTTTCATGCTGAGCTACACACACAAAAAAGGAAAATTCATGGACATTCTATAGAAATGAACACGAATCACTAGATTTGAATTTCATGACTATTTTACAAACTGTCTTGAGACTGGGCTGTGTATATTATATTGATGGATTAGCATTTCAGCAGCATTTTAATGTTGTAGCTGGTGGAGGTTAACCTCATCCTGAAATTATTAGCCAAAGGTTCCAAACCCAAGGATAGTGGACTGGTATCAGGCTTGGAACATTTGCTCGAGGGCCGAGAAGAAAACCATATGATTTGACAAAAATCTGCTGTGTGTTATCTTCATTTACTCTTAACCAGTAACATATACACTTATATTTACACATCTGAAAAAAAATCTCACATCTGTAGCATTTTATTATAACACCAAAATTATTAAAATAATCCTAGTGGTTGCAGAGATACACCCTTTTTAGCTTGGTTATGCAATTTTCGAGCAGTGGCCTAAAAATAGGTTTGTTTTATAATGATAGGCTATTATACGCCATTATTGCTCTAAATGTACCTGCACTAATCCCTACTCCTGAGCAGTGGCTGTCCAATTATAGCTGAGCCACAGTAAGTAGCCACGATTGGCCTGTTAAGCTTTGCATTTCTCCACATACTGGCACAGTTGAAATGGGACTGTAGTAAGAGTAGTACTTGGTATTTAACGGCTCTAATATAAGCTACAATATGCTAGCATGCTTGGCTACGTTAGTAGATAACTGAGCATTTCTTCTAATGGCAAGGAACATTATGTTATGAGCCAACTGCATTATTTTTTGGGGCTGTCACAGGTTGTTAGAAAGCACCCCTTTTCATTTTAAAGTGAGCTGGTAACGTCAAAATGTCAGCTGGAAATTCACTGTAAACTCCAAACGTGCAGCTCTTGAATGGAAGACATCTTCTCTTTCCTTCAGTTCAGAAAGAACATCTATTAAACTTTTTTCCTATATTATCTTACTTATTGCTAATCTATTTTGCACTTGTGTCAGTATTACTTCTTTTACACTTAATAATCATTACTCTATTGTTACTCTATTTTATTTCTCTCTCTATATATTTGTTTTATATTTGTTTATGTTTTTATTCTATTGTCTTTGGTTATTCTTGCACAAGAATTCCTTTCGGGCTTAATACGTTTCATCTTATCTCGGTTGCTGCCCGTTATAAAAGTGAATGCATTCTGTTATCTCAGCATCACCGCCACTGCAGCCAGTATCGGTGCAGCAGGAATCCCACAGGCTGGACTCGTAACCATGGTGATTGTGCTGACCTCTGTGGGTCTGCCCACCGATGACATCACTCTCATCATTGCTGTTGATTGGGCTTTGTAAGTAAGGGTTCATCTTTCCATCATGAAATATTGAACATGCCATAACCACATCCAGAAGGATCTGGATGTGGTTATGGCATGTTAGCGTCTCCCAGTAAATTAAATCTTCAGTTTATTAGCTGGGGTTTATATATTGTACCACCAAAATATGCAACAGAGCACAGGAACCATACTTGATGTGTTTGGAATAGTATACGCCTCATAAACCTGAACATCTCATTGAACCAAATGACCAACAACTCTATCAACTCTAAGGACTGCAATTCAATAATTAGTTTTAGATCATGAATAATATCTGGTTTTTAAAAGCTTCATGCAGACAGTGGATGACTTTATCATTTTATTATCTAGGGATCGATTCAGGACCATGGTCAATGTGATGGGCGACGCTCTGGCCACAGGCATTATGGCTCATATCTGCAGGAAAGATTTTGTCAAAGAAGGGGAGCAGGTGAGATCCTGCAAAGCAAATAAACTGTGTTGTCTTCTTATGGATGTATACACCTGCATGTGTTAATATGAATGTCAGTTTGAAAAACATAGAAAAGTTGTTCCTAGTATATAACATTGTTTATAATGCAGTCAATTAGGCATAGACGGGTAGTGTGTGTTTGAGTGTATGCAGCCACTGACTGATTTCAACACTCACAAGGAACTCCAGTCCTTTGTGTTATTTCCGTCAGTCTCTGTATTTTTTCTGAAGGAAGAAACATTAAGCTCCAGGATAAGCAGAAATGTCCACTTATTTGTGTCTTATCGTGTCTTTCTTTTGTCTTTGTGTGCAATCGCATCGCCTCAAGAATGTGCCAACACAGTTGGGCCGGCGTCGTCGTTATGTTAAGCTAGGCTAATTGACGCCTGGCTCTAGCTGCATACAGTATTTGAATGAATCAATCAATGAACCAAGGGGAAATTTGTTGTTGAGTAGCAGCAATTTAGACAGAAAATAAGATATTAAAACAGCAGAGATGAAATATATATACAATAATAATACTAATAAAATAAAATAGCTGGGATGAAAGAAAAGCACAGTATTAATTTAGGAATTAAATTAAACTTAAACGGTAGAAGTGCAAAAGAGAGTGGTATCAATCTTCTCGTCTCAGGCTGAATATATAATATTGTCAGAGGTAAATTGTAGTAAATGAATGCTGGAAAGTTTATACATTTGTACCATCAATAATAATGCAAAAGGTTTAAGTTGTCTCATTTATCAGTTGGAAATCAACCCCCAAATGATTCTGATAATGGTGAATATGTTTACAAGTGGCAGAAGACTACATTTCATTTTCATAGTCATACACTTGGCATCGTGCCATTTAATCTGTCTGTGTGACAGCAGTGTAATCGCACACGGGAGAAGTTTGTTTTTAGGGCTTTCTGCCAGAACAAACCTACTTGGTTAGGTTTAGCAAAAGATGGTGGTTTGTGTTGAAATAAACCCTTTCTGGCAGAAAGTCCTGAAAACAAACTTATCCTGTGTGCTGTATTCTCTATGCATTAACTTTCCCATAAAATCAATGTTGAACCTTTTTGTATGAAAGACATGTCTGCAAATTTAAAATGTATGTAATTCTGATTCCTCTTCTTCTCCTCTGTGATCACTGCGTCCCTCAGGTGCCTCTGATCTGTGAAACTAAGCCCATGATAAGCATCCAGCAGATGATGACCTACCAGAATCAGAAGAATGGCTGCTACCAGGCGCCTCCCCCAGGCAGTAGGCCGGACCACCTCTCCCCAGATGTGGCTCGCCTGATGCGGCTGGAGGAAGGCGTCCGGCCACTGGAGAAGAAAAAACACGCTCACTCTTCTCATCACAAGAGAGAGCACAGGGATAAGGAACACTGTTCCATTGATATGAACGGGCTGGAGACTAATGTATAAAAGCAGCTGCCCTGCCAACAGCTACTGACACGTCTACAGCTGCAGGACCTGCAGGAGAGGAAGACATATTAAAGATTGAGCTGATTAAGTTCACATGCATTTCCCCGCCGAGAAGGAGAGAAAGCCCAGTGGATGAATACAAATGACCCTGGAAAAAAAGAGACGATTTCTGTTTTTTCTACATAACCTAAGTAACAACCCACATTTGTGTATGTTTGTGTGTGTACATATTTAATCAGATATGTATTATTTGGGACAAGTAGTGACAGTGCGCTGCTCTAGCTGACAGTCATTTTAAACGGGAGAGCTCATCCTGTTCAAGGTTTCATGTTTCAGATCTGTGAGTAAGCCCATCTTAGAGGAGCGGAAATGGAGAGCACAATAGCTGATATCAGATATCATTTAAGGAACCTTTGGACAGAAAATATCTACTCATATCCCTTTTTATTAATTCTGATCTGGTTTGGTATGTTTTTTGCAGAATATTAGTTGAGTTTTTTTGCCTGTTTAGAGCATTCTTCCATAAATTAACTGACTTATTAATGCGCACAACCAAGAGTGGGACAATACAAGATAATTGAACTTAAGAAACAGTTACTTTAACACACATATGTGACCGTTTGGGTCACATTCAGGGGGGGAAAAAAGTCTCATATTTTGGCAAAAAGGAATTATTTCCAATACATCACATTTTCCCAGCCACATCTTTTCCTACACTTCTCTTCTCTGCCTTGTTGTCCTGAGTGGGTACTTTGCCTCATATTTGCAGTCATTGCCGGAATCAAGACAAAAAGATGATGACGGTCACGATGAAATCAAAGACGAGTGTTTGCCCTTGTGTTGAAGTCATGTCAAGTTGTCTAGGCACCCCATTGTATTTCCTCTTTGCCTTAAACAACCAAAGGAGAAGCATGTGGGGCCAATAATGTGGGGTAATGGCGTACCCCGAAAACAGCTGAGACAAAACAACACAAGTTGACAATCACAGTTCACACACGGAACTCTGTCCATATGTATGTGATATATGATGTACATGTATGTATTTAAAATGTCAGTGTATTTCAAGAGCTGCCATTCTGTATTTGTAAAAAGAAACTTTAGTGCACAATTTATAAAAATGTATCAACTGTAAAAAAAAGAAAACATCAAGAAATGAAAAATATAAAAAAAATTACAAATAGCATACTATTGGAGTCATTTTCAATGGTTTGGGTAAATGAGGTTTGAGTTAAAAAAATCTACAGGTGCAATAAAGGTACTATATAGTAAAAGTATATGACATTTCAAAGACTTAAAAACAGCAATAGAAATCTGACAAGCTGCATCTTCTCTCTTAAAGGCATACATACACGCAGCGGTTTACTAACACACCTGAGTAAATGTCATGCTTGCTATTAAAGAGTCAAGAGAAGAGATTTAAAAGATTACCAGAGTGCGGGTTCAATCCAAGCAAAGTTTATTTGGGCGCAAGGATGGTTTATACAAATTTGGTTCGGCTGACGTTATTGATGTGCACTATGGTACACTCTAAAGAGGACCATGTCATACATGATTTAAAAAAGGACTTCAGTGTGCCAAATATCTATAACAAAAATTCCACACACTGCAAAAAGCTCAGAGCGGGAGCAACAAGAGCTGGCCAAATGACCAACTAAATAATCAGACAGATTGAAAGGATAGTGTCCTGAATGTTGAAGTATATTCTACAATGCTTTACTTCAGTTATACCAGGTACATGACATTTGCTTTGGTTAAATAATGAGATTATTTTTAATCGATGTTTCTGAAAAGCTCTTTCTTTCTTCTTTGTTTGCATTCAATAACTTTAGTTATCATGATGTTGCGATACAGATATCCTTTCAAAACAAAAAGGGAGCAAAGGGGTGCTGGAGGAAGACTGCTTCTTTTACTAATTATTCCAAAGCAAATATCAGTTTGATAACACTCTTACAGATGAAAGTCTGAATTTGTGAACGGTGAAACTCACTCAATGCACTCAGGGGTTTGCTACTACATTACATTACATTGTAATGTGCAATTCAACCACTGACAAGCAGCTTGCGTCCCTCTCACTATTCATCAGGTTTAATGATGGTGCTTTTCAAGCATCTGAAGCAGGAGCATTTTAACCCTTTAAACCCACACCCTAACCCTAATAACCAGTGGCGGCTGATGGCAATTTTTTTTTGGTAGGGCTATCTAATCCCAGTATGATTCAATGCAAAAAAAACACTTTGACATAATAAGGACATCTTATTAATACAATTCAATATAATATAATTAAGGATAGGTTTAAAACGGTGCCTGAACCGATACTTTTTTTATTGCCAAGACAATTTTTTTTCTTCAAATTGAACAATATATTAACTGTTTGAACTTTAAAGTATACTATGAATATAAAGAAATAAATACAAAACACTTGACTTCAAACTACAGCTCCAAAATGTTTAACTTTAACAAACACACTACACACATATATATATATATATACACATATATATACACACATATACACACATATATATATACACACATATACACACATATATATATATATACACACATATATATATACACACATATACACACACATATATATATATATATATATATATATATATATATATATATATACATACATATATATATATATATATATATATATATATATATATATATATACATACATATATATATATATATATATATATATATATATATATATATATATATATATATATATATACATATATATATATATATATATATATATATATATATATATATACATATACACACACACATATATATATATATATATATATATATATATATATATATATATATATATACATATACACACACATATATATATATATATATATATATATATATATATATATATATATATATATACATATACACACACATATATATATATATATATATATATATATATATATATACACATATACATATATATATATATATATATATATATATATATACACATATACATATATATACATATATACACATATACACATATACATATGTATGTATGTATGTATATATATACATATACATATATATATATATATATATATATATATACACACATACATATACATACATATATATACATATACATATATATATTTAAAAACAGACACAAGCATCAGGTGGCCTGATTGGGACCGTGAGCAACAGAACTCCACTCAGAAACTGTTGGATTCTATAAACTCTGCTGCTTTACTGAACTACACGTCATCATTAATATCAACTGGAGAGCTTTGTTCCAACAAGCCGAAGGAAAAAAGCTCCTGCATGTCTCCCCTGATCACTCTGTGAGCACGCTGCAGCCCCGCCTCTTGAGGCCCGTCTCTGCATGAAAGAGAGAAGGAGCAGCACTAGCAGCAGATAAGTGCACAGGGGCAGCTGAGAGGTGCAGATATCCTATTTTACAAATATTACTGGGTATATTCGATAGGTATATACACACCATGATTTTTTTTTGATTTTCCTGATATAAAAGGGCTCAACAGGTTAAGAGCAGAAGGGAAATCCACTTTGCCATCATCAAACATGACCGCCTTGCTTTAAGATAATGAACATCTTCTGTACCATGGTCTTGTGTTCTGCTGTTTAGAAGCTGCCATCTTCAGTGCATTACAGTGCCTTAAAACACTTAAAAAAAAAAATAGTGTGCGAAAATCCCCCTGCGCCTATTATCAGACAAAAAACAACAACATATAATCTCCGGAACCACATCGTTGTTTAACTTCATTTAAATTGCTACAATACCGCAACCCATGTGAGAAGATACATCTGGTAAAAAAAAAATTAATGTAACCATTAAGTTTAAGTATTTACGTAAACTCCATTTTTTTTACAGAACGACACAGTTTTTTGACTGAAACTCCTTTGAACACCCAAATGCTGTGTTCTATTATGATTTTTGTTTGAAAAACGCGGTGACTGCTCGAGGAGACCTTTTTGGGAAATCTTGCTCATATCGTACTGAATGTTCATAGTTATGATCAAAATATCTTTTAAAATTGATTTTTTTGCAAATAAATCTCAAGACTTTGCTGAAAAAATACATACAATAAACACAAGTATTGGAATTAATTTGGGGGTTCCTACAACGACTCAAACACAGGAAAAAGTCTAGTGCCAAAATTGGTTCCAGGGTGTTTAAAGGAAACACCTTGGAACCAATTTTTGCTTTCGACGTTTATTCTCTTGTCTTGCACAGTTCTCCCTTAAATTCAAAAGGCTTGCATTTGTTATTGGTTTCATTTTTTCTTCTTTTTTTAAGATGTTTCAAAAAGGCCATGTCATTGTGCCATTGTAATTGGTAGCCTCAGTGTTAGCAGGGCTGGAGAAGATTAAAAAAGTTGTGAAGCCATAACTTTTAGGAGTTATGTCTGTAATAACAACATACAAGTCTGTAATGACAACACAACTCTTAAGAATACATTGGAATTAACTCTTCTTTGTCTTGGATATAATCATCTGTTTCCGAGGTCAGAAGGCAGAACATGTAATCGTTTATCTCAACGTATTAATCTAACTATACGTCCCCAATCTGTTCGATGTGCTGCTAGACACAGTCCAGCTCTGTGTGCTGACCACTGGCTATATTTCTGCATGAGTGTCTGTTATAGTTACAGTTGCAGGATTTTTAAAACAATTTTAGACGTAGTTATAGACAGGTGGTGAACGTTGGTGTTTTTTTGTATTTACAACACCGTATGCAGAAGTTTAATCAACGAACAAATGTCAAAGATCAGGCCTTTGCAGTATTGATGGATCTCATTCAAATTAGGTCCAACATATACCTTTAATTTCTAGAAAAACTTGGAGCCAAGGTTATTTATTCGATTGAGGCTGAGTTAAGGTAAAGTGGATTTACAATCCTCAGCTGACGCTATTGCGGTTCACCTCATCCCACCCCATCACACTGTGTTTGTTACCATATATCTCCGAAAGCCCCATTAGCGCACTGCGAGTGGTCAGTGAGGCCGGCCAGCCATGCAGCTTGTGCAGCATCTGAGCATCACCATTCGGCCAGCTGGCCACCTGACAAAGGGTCAGGATGGGGAGTGGGCTAAAGGAAGTCGGCCGGAGAGGAGCAATAAGGAACGCAGGCTGGATTTGGCAGGAGGGGCCCTGTAGCAAGCGGAGGGGGGGATGCCAAGAGGGATAAATAAATAGACAAATGGAGGGGAAATGGAGAAAGAGGGAAGTCGGGCACAAAAGCTAGGGGAAAAAACTATAATATAAACAATTGAAATCCTTTTGTTTGAATGCCACCCAGTGAGAACTAGTAGAGAACTGTGTTAATAACTGACAGTGGTGATATGGGTAACACAATTCCACTTTTAAACAGGGCCAATACTGTTATATGAACAAGTATTTTACATTACATTTAGCTGATGCTTTTATCCAAAGCGACTTACATTTTTGCTCTATACACCGTAGACACAGCAACGGGGAACAATTCAGGGTTAAGTTTCGACACGGACTAGTGGAGCCGGGGCTCAAACCACCGATCCTTTGATTGAAAGACGGGCATGCTAACCACTGAGCCAGAGTCGCCCCTGTTTTATCATTTTATCATTTGGATGTAGGATTTAGACAAACAAAAGCATCAAGGTCTTTTAACAAGCTGTGGTTCGCAAGGGTTGAGCTGCGTATTAAAAAAAGCTGTCCTTTGTTTGATGTAATCTCTGGTGCAGTAGTCAATGGAAAAGTCGAGCACAGCAAGAGAGAAATATCTTTTTTTTAGAAAACAAAAAGAGATTCTGGATTATAGATGTTTCTATTGAGAGTGCCAGATTGCTAATGCTTCAGTCCATGTTGGACTTTCCTCAGTGCAAGATCAGACAAGCACCGGGCGACTCGACAGGTAACCTAGTCAATCATCTCAGGCTTGATTGAACACACACGAGACCAGCAGGTCAAGTCATTAGAGACAAACCAGAACATAACAAATCCATAACATTCACACATTAGGCTCGTTGGAGAAGAGCTGCTTCGCCTGAAAAGTGAACGACAGCAGGTGGCGTTGAAATAAAAGACTGTGGGGAAGTCGGAATGTTTTCAGCCGCCTTCAAAGAATTACATTCTGCTACTTGTAGTTTGCAGACCTCTTTCGGATTTGTTCATGTGCGTTTGTAAATATATATCCATATGGAAACTTGCGTGTAATCTGCATTGTATGCTATCCTTTGTTCTTTTCACGTCTGTGACAGTTTGATGCTCGTTTTGAAGTGTGTTATAAAAATGAGCTTCATTATTTTCAATCACACAAGATATGTGTGGGACTGGCTCATCTCAAGCGAGCGGAATATCATACACACACTAAGAAACATATAAATGTTTCAAGCTTGTACACTGGAAACGAGACGCACTGGTACAGAAGGACAAAAAGAGAGTCACAGAAAACCAGCCATATCTATTTCCACTGGTCACTGAGGTGAGGTTCTTTAAGTAAGAAGTAATGTTTATATATATATATATATATATATATATATATATATATATATATATATATATATATATATATATATATATATATATATATATATATATAGATATCTCAAGGAAAACAAAAGTTTCGAGGTTGTTATTGTCAGAAAATTATTTATTCTTTTGTTAAATTAGATAATTGCTATCATTTACAGACGTATATTAAATACAAAATGATCTATCAAAAAGGTTAAGACCAAAAATGGCTTTAAACCACAATCTTAATTTCATAGAGAGAAATTATAGGCACATTGAGTGTTTTGACTACATGATTAATCAAACACGGAGGAGCGTCACATATGTTGCATATAAGCATATTAGAGACTATGAACGTTTCAGAAATGATAGACTTTAAGATGACGTGGGTCAAAAAGATTAACAACATAACAGGATATTTAAAATGATATATAAGCTATGCAGTGAGTTCGCTCTGATTTCAAAGTAGCAGCCGGAAATAAAACCTATGGATCTTCTCTCAAGATCAAATGAGCAAAATGCAATCGGAGGAATTACGTTTTCCAACAAATTTGTCCTTGAAGTGCGGCTCAAAGGACACACCACACCGCCGCTTGGGGTCTCACAGCTTGGCCTTCCCTACAACAACCTGCAGGTTCTGCAGCTTCATAGCCATGCCCATGTTCCCGGTGATCTTCAGTTTCCCTTTGAAGAATGCCTGCAGACAAGGAATTAAAAGGATCCAGATTCAAATAAAAAACATTACATGTTTGACAATATATCTAATGACACATTGGGAAATATGCTTTGAAGTGCCACACACCTTTGTGGCATGATACGTTGTCAACTGACCAATCAGTGCTCATACCCCTCTGCCATGTCTCTGTGATCCAAGTGGCAGAAAATAATCAGATCAATTCTGTAGCAGTTCTGGACTGAACAGTTCATTTCCTTGTGTTGACATTTAGGCAAAGTACAGGCTCGATCAACATGCATGGTTGTCGATATTCTTTCATGCTCTTTGTCCGACAGAAATTACCCTTGAGGCAACATAGGTTTACGAGAGAAGGTCAGAGATGTTGAACAAGTATTCCCACCCACCATTACATTCATATCTATGTTGGTCTATGACCCAATGAGCGGTGAGCTCAGGTTAATGATTTGTTTTGTCTTGAGGCCTCTAGATGCCAGGTTAACTGAACACAGTTTTAAAAAGATGACAACATTGAGGCTCCGACCTTCTAGATATCACTCGGAAATCCACCACAACTCATTATTTTGAACAAGCTCCACCTCTCTATTCTGTTCGCACCAGCTGTGTGGTAAACGTTTTAACCTGTTTATCTGTTCCCTAAAACTATAGAGGCCCCTGGCTTTGATGCTCTTGGTGCTCAGAGGCTGTAGAGAGTTGCATTACAAGCCACTCAAAGCTCCCACAAGCACAAAGCATTTACCTGAGCACACCACTCCTGGACAATGAAAGCTATGAGGGGATTTTCAATTTAATTCAATTCAGTTTATTTTATATAGCCCAAAATCACAGATACAAATTTGCCTCGGAGGGCTTTACAATCTGTACACATAACATCCTTGTCCCGGGACCTCACATCGGATCAGGAAAAACTCCCCCAAATAAAGATAGTAAAAACCATTTCACAGCGAAAAAAGGGAAGAAACCTTCAGGAGAGCAACAGAGGAGGATCCCTCTCCCCGGATGGACAGAAGCAATAGATGTCATGTGACCAGAATGAACATCGTAACAGAGTTACAGCACATTCAATGAATATGGATCATGTTACATCATCTTAAAAGTAAAGTAAAACATGACATTATATCCTACTTGCTCATGAACCATCTTACATTCACTGGATCTTCCAGTTATATGTCTATAAAAGTGAGTAAATGGTATTTTTTATTTATTTGGCATCACTATCATCTTGATGTAGGTAATGTTGCACGGTATACCGATACTACAAAAGGTTCAAAAAGCTGGGCAGGAACAAGCTGGTAAAAAAGGGAACCATACAGACGTTTTATTTATTACTATTATTGATAAATATACCAGTATTGTTTCGTATTCTGGTATCGTATCGAAAGTATCGAGTATCTTGATACTTATGGCAGGAATCGTATTGAAGTCATAATGTTGGTATCGTGACAACCCTAGATGTAGTTAGTGTTTCATCTATACACAAACATGATATTCATGTTTCTCTGCACTTCAGTCTACGTGCTTTCTAATTGCCAGTTGGATGCAGCTGCGCTGGCAGAATATATTCACAGCATGTCAGTGTTGATCATATTTCCAGAAGTTTTTCTAGCACAATTAACATCCACGTACTTAATGACAATTCACAGATCTAAGTTTCTTGTTGTCCTCTGACTGACTAAATGGAAATGTGTCCATGCAGAACTACATACCGTTTGCGGGTTCAACTTTCCTGTCATCAATTCCAGAAGATCCTCGTCACTCATGGATAAGGTGCAGTCTGCCTTTTTACCTAAAAGAAAAGAAATGCTTTTTCACCTCGTCTCACTACAACAATTTATCAAATGCATCATAATAAAAAAATTCCCAAACACTTATTACTGTTCCTTATACACACACACAACAAGGAAAAATAACCTCTATGTACTATAGACACAAGAGGAGAATGTTAGTAACCAATATGGTAACGCTCTAAATCAGACCTGGGCATCTTACGGCCTCCCAGTCTGGTGAGGTCAAAAATGAAAAATAAATAAATAAGGGGCACGCCATGGATGCAATACAAACGGCACTGCTTTTACTTTGAAGGCGATTTATTTATGTGTGCGCACGCGTTTACGCAGCCTCACGACGGGCAGTGTTGCCAACTTGGAGACTGAAGTGAAAGCGTATTGTTCTGCAGTTTCTGTCCTCAGCGAGCAGCATGTGCTGCGGCGAGACCCCCGCCTCCCAAGGAGCCTCGCACTGCAGTCTCCGCGTCCAGATTGAAAATGCCGCCGCGGATCTAACCTGCGGTCTGATACACCATGGCAGAGCACTTTAAGTCAGTATCACTTCTGGATTTCTATTCTTCTCTCAAAGAGGAGAACTTTCTGCTCAGAAGATGTACAGATCAGATCCTCTCTCTCTGATACCTCTCAGCTGTCCTTCATCTCCACCTCAGTACATTCATGTTGTGGGTCAGACAGCTAATCGATCAGCTGGAACTCACTTTGCAGCTCCGTTAAGCCGATGGGAGCTGCGGATTCAGGTTATAGTTACCTCCGCCAACGAGGTTGCGTTATCGGTTTTGCTTGTTGATTTGTCAGCAGCATTAAAGAAAAAGGTTCGCTTTTCCCAAAACTTGTCGGCATGGTGTAGGCATGGTCCAAGAAAGAACCCGTTACATTTTGGAACAGATCCAAATCCGGAGGCCGATACACACCTGGGTTTTCACTTATGTAAACAGCCTCTGAGATCTGCGCTCTCCAAGTGCATTTCCAGTTCTCTGTAGGTTCATCACTGCAAGGGACCCCCGTTATATTGTCTTCCCAATAATTTACTACATTGTTATTATACCTCCCGACAAAAAAAACTCTAAAGCCAGACTATGTAAATTCCTCTGTGGCAGCCACAAGTGACAAACATCATTAGGGTACCTCAAGTACGATGGGTTTACTTCCCGTTTTACTTTTGTGATTCAGCTCATTTTCATCTGTGATGTGTTATAAAATGTAGCGTAAATAGTGCAAATTGAGTGTAATTCACTGTCTTTTCATGTGTATTGATTGTGTTATTTCTTCTTTCAGAAGTCTAGATTATCTTACTTGCCAAATACAAATGTAGTACTTTCATACCAAACAGGCAAAAGAGAAAAAGGAAAATCATGGATGTATTGTGAGTGACAAAGCATCTCAAGATTTCCCTGAAGATTTGTGTTCTATATCCTGAACAATTAGTTAGGTGGAGAGTCAATGGGACCCTCAGAAATAATGGCTGGGATCCAGAGAACATCACAAGATGAGGGAGGCTAATGGAATCAGCCAGGAGGCTATTTCTGAGAGTGAGTGAGTGAGTGAGTGAGTGAGTGAGTGAGTGAGTGAGTGAGTGAGTGAGTGAGTGAGTGAGTGAGTGAGTGAGTGAGTGAGTGAGTGTGTGTGTGTGTGTGTAACACACATGACTTCTGCCTCTGGCATATAACAATATATCAAAATACTTCAAGCATCAGAAAGATGGAAAAAAAGATTGTGCTTTGTGTGTATTTTTGTGGGTTGCTCTTTTTCTTGCTCGTTTCATGTTTTAATGTCTTTTGCAGCAGCTTTATCAGTATTTAAATCCAGAGTAGACATTTTAAAAAGGTAATTGTTGTGATAAGGACTTTGTTGAAAATGCCAACTGCTTTGATTGCTTCGCTGGTGTTTTACTGTAGTTTTACTCGACTGATACATTATAATGATATAATAGTAATATAATTGCAACTACACAGCCAGAGAACGAAAGCAATCTCTCACATCTTCTGCCAAAGAAAAGCAATTAAATATCAACCTTTTAGTTGCTTTGGCAAGAGACTCCCTAATACATCCCCACAAAAAGTGAAGAGTTTCTCAATTTAAGAATTTATCTGAGAGGATTGAACCTATTTCTCTTTTGAGCTTCAAACACAAAAAGCCAAACAAAGAAACTGGTTCAATCCTTTTTCTTATTTTATTTCCACAACACAAACCAGAACATATGCATGTGGTCTCTGTAAGCCATGACGTTCTGTGAATACTAAATGTTCATGTTCATGTGCCGAAATGCACTGACAGAGAAGTCTTACTTTGTAAAAATGTTTTGTTTTAATAGAAATTTCAGACCGACTGCGAGAGAATCCCTTCACTCATAGGAGAAAAAGGCCTGGGATGGAAATACATTTTAAAATGTAATTTTAAAAGAACACTGCTGCAAACAAAATAACAAATAAATATTATACAACAACACCTCCGCTGATATACACACCTGGGTCAGTGGTGACAGAACCTTTGCCATTTTTCACATCGACAACCCAAGTCGCCTCTTTACCGCCTGGTCCATCCTTCACTTTAAAGGCAAACACTCCACCAATCTTCTTGACAAGCTGCTCTCCTTCCTGCAGGGAATTCAGAATGAGTTTGACTTGACACATAATAGTCGTAGACTTCACCACTTAAATAATTAAAATCACAGTCATATGGTTTCGTAATTAAGGTCATAATCTTTCAGATTAAAACTAGGATGCAAGTGTCTGTAATGGCTACTTTGTGTGCAATGCAATGCAGTTCACTGTGTACAGTGTGACAACATATTCTGAACATGCCTTGTATAGATTCAGATTTATTTTCTGCAAGAAAACATGCTAGGATTTCTGGCCCTGCTATAAAAATATTGTAAAACTGAAATTTGCTCCCCATTCATTTTAGTGTAAAAGGGGCAAGATGGATTTGCTACCTGGGACGAAAAGATCATGCCTCTTTTGCATAGGACTGAATTTTGACAGAAAAAAAAGTGAGTCTCGGCAAGAATGTGGACACAGTCACCCAATGTTGCAGAACCATCCACATTTTAGGCCCCTTCAGTGGTAAAACTATGGAAGGAACCTCTTCAAACAACTCACACTATTCTGGGTAAGAACCTCCAGATAGTCCACCGAAATCTTCTCAGCTCTTGACCAACACTTGTAACCACCAATACGAATAATCCCTCAGTGATTACTCAGCGTAACATTGGAAAGTGTTACTTTTTGCAAGGCAGGAGTGGAACGAGAAGTAGTGTGTACAATTCAAACCAATAAGAACATGTCTTGTTTTATGTTATAATACAAAGGATAGCTAGCTGAAGGTTTGGGGGGCGGGGGAGGGGCTTTTGTTCGTGGCAATGGGCTGTTATACCTTCTCAAAATGTTTTTCCATCTCTTTGAAGACAGGGTATGCTTTAAACCCCTCCAGACCGCTGGCTGAGCCGGTGGGAACTGCACCTATGTGGGAACTGTGGAAAGCAGGTAAAAGAAAAAAAGCCCACTATGTTTCACTTTGATTCAAACGCATGTGAGGCTGTACAAAATTCAATCGTGATGTGTGGATAAAGCAATGTAGTGTATCTATAGCCCAAATGACGCAGAGAAGAGCTGTAATTGTTACGGAATATAGAAACAGATAGCTCATGCATTATTATATTACTAATTCAATAAATGATGCGTAAATAATCTAAACTAATATCAAATCGTTGGAAACTACTTTCTCACCTGGACTCCTGAGGGAATCCCAATTTGTAGAGAGTGACAACGGCAGCTCCTCCTAAGCCAATGTTGTGTTGCAAGGCCACTTTGGCCCCCGGGACCTGTCTCCTGTCAGCCTGCCCTCGGAGCTGCCAGCACAGCTCTGCACACTGGGCCAGGCCTAAGAGAGGAAAAGAGGGTAACGTGACTCGTAGAGGGAGATGTGGTGTAGGCTGCCAAAGTCATTTATGGTTATTGAAGCTGCAAACGTAGCTGAAAATGTATTATCACACCCCAACTGAAGAGAGGTGCACTAGACAAAGTGAGAAAGACAAAAAAAATAAAAAATAGTATTGGGAACTGCTTTTGTTTGTTTATTACATTTGCTTCATTATGTTTTGACTTGGACTTATGGATTGATTTAGACTCTGAAATGTAGTTATTAGAAGGAAACAAATGCATTAGTGGAAGTATTGCAGTTTCTTTGAAGGTGCATTTTTTTGGACAAAACAAAAAGCCCCTCAATTTGACGATCTCACTATAAAGCAAGCAAGCTCTGTCTGTCTGTTCATCCTTTATATGTCATATGTCTCAAGAATCGTTCATCCGAGTGACTTCACACATGACAGGTGTGTAGCTGGGGACCTTAGGGAGTGCCCAGTCGAAAGTTCTTGAGAGAGGTGCAATTAGCAACACCACAGGCAAAGCATTCAGCTCATTCCTTACAGCCATGTTTTGTACGGACACTGCATTAGTGTCATAAAACACATATTTGATTCTACTTGGGGGCAGCAAAAACCAGCTGGAAACACAACACTGATGTATTCTCACCATATAAGGTGGAAAGGGCAAACAGTTGCTTGTTTACACATCCGGCAGACACAGGCCACAATTAGCATTAATTTGGAGTGGTGTTATTAGTGGTCTCCTAATAAAAGATAGATTCAATATCAAACTCCTTTTAGCTCTCTTTTCGGTGTCCACCAATTCATGAGGAAATACATTCAATTGACTTGAATTTATTTCGCATAGTCCAAAATCACAGATTTGCCTCAGATGGCTTTACAATCTGTAGACATAGGTCATCCTCTGACCTCCCATCAGAATAGGAAATATCTGTCTCATTAGCTTCTAAATGCTCCACTTTGTTCACCATAGTTGTTGACATTGTCTTTTTGCCAAAAGCCTGTTTGCTTTAAATAAATAAATAAATAAACCTTTTGCAGCTGTAAACGATGTTAACGAGAGACGTGAGAGTGAACAGTACATTTGCTGACTCTAAAACCAACACAATTCAATTTTTGTACGGTTCCTGTCGAGTCGAACCTTTGTTCGTGTCCGACCTTTAACCCTTTAAGTGTCTTCTGAACTACCACCAAGCTACAGAGGGAAGACGAATAAACGAACTGACAGACGCTAAAATTATCTGTAGCGCTGAGGGGAAGTGCAGAGTTAGAGGTTATGTGTTCGCCACTAAAAGCGTCCTATTTCATATTACACGGACATTTGATCCAATGTAAATACAAAATATTTAACTTAAATAATTAATAAAATATTGAGTCGCAGTAAATGCCTTTTTTTCTTGCCGGGGGTATTCCGTACACATCAACACTTAGTATGGACACAATCCCGTCACATGTGTCAGTCCCCAAGTGAAGTGACACTAAAGCATTCTACAAGTGTTAAACACAGTATCTTCACTGAGAGAGGTGACAAATTGACCCTTAATCCAACAACTCCTTAATCCCGGCTGGGACAGTTTCTGCACTAGCATTACGGCGAAGTATTTCATCCCTTCTTATTGAGCTTTTGTGTTTCTCAATTATGCCAATCAGCTAAAGGACTTAAGGGTAGAGACTTCTTCACGGTGCGTCTCTTACATCCTGCAGCACTCTCCTAATCTTCTCCATGAGGATTTGTTAGTGTCAGTGTAATTTTGTCTAAATGCAAATTGGAAAATGTACTGCAGGCAAAATAAAGAGCCTCAGGTTATCGCCTTACATATTATTTATACATAATGAAAAGGAACATTCAGAAATTCTTCTAAAGAGAGAAAATTACAAATGCACATTTGATGAACACAACCTTTTCAGCTTGTTAAACTGTTAAACTACACACACTACACTTATACACATACGTCCCTGAATCTCATTTCAACATGAAAAAAAACAGTTCTTCCTGAGGCAGGATTTTGCACGGGTGAATGAATTAGCCATAAGTATCTCTGCTCACAGTGCTGCTCCCAAGGGGAGAGGTGACATTAAAGATTAGGAGCAACACCATGGATCAGACAGAGCTTAGCACTGACCGGGGCACTGGCATACTGGGAGACCGACCCAGTAGATAGAGGGAGTATTGATGAGATGAATTGGGAAAGTCAATGCAAAACTAATGAGGTGGAGGGAGTGATGCTTAAGCTCATTAGGTATGAGGAAAGGTGGGGGTCAGAGAGAAAGAGAAATAAGCACACAATGCAGATAATTAATCGAAGAAGAATTTAAAAAAAGAACAAATCCAATGATTTGTTTGAAATTATTGACAAAAGAGAATACAGCACAGTTTCACTTTGTCGTCACCCATGAGTGTGTGTATGTTTAGTGCACACAAACCTATGTATAACATGAAACAGTATGCGAGTGAAAAATGTTGGCCCTGCAGAGTCAGCTTCACTGTTTAGAGTTTAACATGAGTGATTACAGTGGAGACTTGCCAAAGCCTCAGTCTGCTGCCCTCTCACATGCAGGCTTACCCAGTTACAAGGTGGCCATCACTATGTGACACATGCCACCTAGTGGTCACTGTGGATTGTTGTTTGGCAAAGTTTGAAGATTTACTCCAGCATGCACGTCACAATAAACACAATTCTTTAAATCTTGTGTACAGTGTAGCAAATCCCATTCATCCGCTGCTCCAAACAAGTTAGAATTAAACATTAGCTGCAAATGCTTTTAGATCCTGATCTGGCATTTTCACTCCCTTCCAGCCTGGATTATGTATTGTGGGCCTTCTCCTCCTATTTGACAAGAGGTTTTCATTAAGAAGCAGAGGCTTGACCTACCTGTGGCTCCCAGGGGATGTCCTTTAGAGATTAGACCTCCACTGGGGTTGATCACAAACTTGCCTCCATATGTGTTGTCTCCTCTGTCAATCAGCTCTCCTGCTTTACCTGTGAAACACACAAGATGATCACAAAACAGTGAGAATAGTGCATGCATTGTAATCAACAAAAAACATTTGTTTATATATAGTTAAAATATTATACATTTAATAACAATCACAAGTGTAGACAAAAGAAAAAAGATTAGAGAAAACTATTTTAGAATATTTAATTTGTACATGTCTTTTTGATAAGGAATCAAATAAATGCTAAAGACATTATTAAGTTGCTGTGATTAATGTCATTACGTAAAATACAACACTAAAAAACATTTTGTATCTCTAAACCTC
Organism: Taurulus bubalis; assembly: GCF_910589615.1. NCBI lineage: Eukaryota > Metazoa > Chordata > Actinopteri > Perciformes > Cottidae > Taurulus > Taurulus bubalis. Next base: position 28,938,730 of record NC_136589.1, read on the forward strand.
AGGAAGGCTCCAATGTATCGAACTTGATATTGCATAGAACAAGCCAACACTTCTCTGCAGTCAAAGACATGACCTTATGAGTGCATTACAAGTACATACTTATACAATACATGTACATGTACATATTGTTCAACATCACAGATGAAGCTCTGAGTCACAAATATGGTTCGGCGCTTCCCTGCAGCAGCGACATTTAGAGGCCAACTTCCTGCATGTACAATAGTGCTGTCATAGATTCTCATTCCAGATTCCGTTATTACTGAATCTCCAACAAGAATGGATCTTGAAGGAGCGCTATATTCTGTATTTGAATCGCAAAGGGCAAGCAGAGCTTCAAAAGGCGCCAAAAAACTAAAAAAAAAAAATCTTAATCCTGGCACATTGTTTAGGTCTATGTATTATCCCAAAAGTAGAAACTTAAATTCAGGTGGAAGAAAGAAGGACAGGTAATTGTATCCATCCGTGCTCTAGCAGCGAAGATTTAAAAATATCCGTTTAGGGTTTTAGGAGCTTCGGTCTTACCCTCTGGACAAAGTCCTAGAGCCTCATACGTGATGAGCTCATTGGCTGAGAAGCAGTCGTGCAGCTCAATCACATCGACGTCACTGGGCTTCAGGCCGGCAGCTTCATAACACTTTTTGGCAGCCAACCGAGACATGTCATATCCCACCTAAACAGAAAAGAAAAAGAAAAACAGAAATAAGAAACAATAAGGAAGTAAACCAATGTATCACAACAAGTTACCACTACAGGTCATTTCTGCTCTCCCCATAATGATGGAGACTAATTTATCTATCTCGTTAAGTCTTCCTTTATTGTTTTCAGGAGCTTGGGACCATTTAACTCAATTTCATTAATAATAACCTAAATATGTCCTCCTCGTGTTTTTACTACAATAGGGGTGGAAGCTAAGTAATCGGTCGTTTCAAGATGGTTTCACGGCATGAGGGCTGCACAATTAATCAAATATTATTCACCATCAAGATTTTGGCTTTCCTCAATTAAAATAAACATGATCAACTGCAATACTGACTTTTAAATGATCTGCTCATAGATCATCTTAGATCCACTTCCTAAACCAACAGCCAACCAGGGGGTGTTCAAGATGTTTTGGCTTCACTTTTGGGGAGCTGCCATGCTGCTGCATACACACCCGAAAGCTTTAGCCTTTGAAAATGTTTCTGAATGTTGCTGCTGCAGTCTTGAATAGAAGAGTAAGAGCATGTATACAGCGAGCAGGCGGGTACAACTAAAATGCACAAAATTCAAGTGAAGAACGATTTTATTTCTTATTTTGAGTCGAAGATTTGTACATTAGCTGCAATATAGCACAACATGGAAGAGAAAGCAGTGCTCTGTTTATTTAAATGTTAAAAGAGCAATACAATTATGTGATCTCAATACTAATCTAAATACTTATATTCATGCAGCCCTACGCGGTAAGGCTTCGCTCTTTTGGTCAAAGCTCTGGTTACAAGGTTAATTTGTCTCAGTCATTAATGAGCTTTTAAAGGTCAGGAAATTGAGTCACCTCGTAAACATGAGTGGAGATAGAAGACAACCCCGTCTAGTTGATCTAAAGGTGATAATATACTGTACAGTAGGGAAAGGATGAGTAGGACAATTAAGAGCCTGAACTCACTGTATTGTACCAAAGCCACATTTTTATTAAGTATAAAATAAATATAGCCCTTCTATTTTGTCAGCGTTGTAGTCTCTGAAACATTATTTCAATTGTCATATAAAATTAAAAAAGGTACAAAAGCAAAATGTCATCCATCCCAAGCATTTGAGCAGTGCTCAAGGACATACAGCCAGTAAGAGCCGGGGATCAAACCGTCAACTTTGTGGTTAAAGGAGGACCCGCTCTATCCACTGGGCTACAGCCACCACTGGAGGCTACAGTGGTTCCACTCTTGAAATTATATAAAAACAAATTGTATTCCGCAACAAAGTACTATTAAACTTCATATATTTAGTTTACTGTAGATCGAGACAAGGGGAGAAAGTTACAAAGACGGTGTTTTGTCATGAGACATACTTTGTTAATGACAATTTCCTACCATCTTAATGCAGCTGTTTTCTTCAAACGTGGAGGCGATGTCAGTCGCCATCTCTTGGGCCACAATCTCCACTGCCTGGTTCTCCAGATGGTGTTCCCTGACGAAGGCTTCGCTGGCCAAAACTGCTGCTCCGGCACCATCTGATGTCGGGCTGACGAGAGAAGAAGAGCAGGAAGAGCTGACACGGTGGTGTGAAGAACTAAGGCAATTGTCATCAATGACTCTGCTCTTTGATCAAATACATGTAACCCCTGTCCTGACAGTTATACTCGAGGCAGGATGATCAATGTATTTTCAAGAGATGACGACACCAAGCGCTCACCAACACTGCAGCAAAGTAAGGAAGTCAAACACCTTCCGGGAGTTCATCACCTGCTCCAAACTGTACTCATCCTGGAACTGGGAATACCTGCAGGAACGAACGAACACACACACACACACACACACACACACACACACACACACACACACACACACACACACACACACTTGACTAAAGTATGAATCCAAGGATATTATGAACCCATAATAGTTTGTTTTTTTTAAGTTTAACTTACGGGTTGTTGGTGGAATGCTTGTGGTTTTTAAAGGCAATTTTGGCAAAGTGTTCCGGTTTTGTGCCTGGAGGAGATTCAAACATTGACACAAACATGTACTGTATATGATATAGTAAAACCATGACCTCAATGCAAAATACATCCACCACTGTCACATGTTAGACCTTGTGAGATGTTTTTGTAGCGTGTACCATATTTCTCCATGTGCTCTCTGCCAGCGTTACCGAACAGCTGTGCTGCTCCTGGAGCTGCCACCATCCCGTAGCGGTTGATCATCACCTCCATGTGCTTGTCCATTGGATTGGTCCTGTCCATAAACTAGAAGCAGGTATTGCTTGAATAACATTTTATTGTTTTTTCACCTTGTAAAAAAACTATTTTAAGTGGAGGTATGGTATAATCTGCCGAATTTACACTTCTACACCCACAAGCTGGAATTTCCAGGATGTTTAGCAATTCAGGAACAGAAGTGTGCCAGAAAACAAATAGGACATAAACATCTGGAATGAGCATCTATACTGGCATATAACATACTAATGTTTGTTTTATTGATAGTAGGTACTGTTATATTTCTATATTTTGGTGACAAGTCAAATTAATGTTGACTGCTCAGCCTTTTTGTGTTTGAGGTTTGCTTTGTAAAAAGGTAGATCTCTTTATTATAGCCACTCTATCCCCTCTGCTCCCCTGTCATAGAAATTCACTCAATAGCAATGAGTTGTTAATGAACAATAAGGCAGAGATGTTGTATTTCTTCATCAATAAAGTGCAGCCACGCTAAGTGTCTGCTGCGATACGTGTTTTATTTACATATCTAAGCTGTATCCCTCTGAGGACGAGTTTAGAAATCAGCTGATATTCTCTGCTGCTCGCAAAAACTACACAATTACAAAACAAAAACCTGATATGGTGGACTGTAAGATATTGTGACGTGCTATTTTGTCTATCTCCTCTACAACACAAAGCATACCATTTTTTTTGTTATACCTTTGAGGACAAAGAGCCCTTCTCCATCTTCTCAAACCCGAGGGCCAGCACACAGTCAGCCAAACCTGCAAAAGGAGATTTACAGTTTACAGTGTTACTCTGTTGAGAAAATGTGTCATCATTAGAATCCACTGAAGCTCTCTTCAGCCTCCTTATTAGTATGGATTTTGGGTGGTTTATCACTTTCAAGGCGTCCTGCTCTACTCACCTCCCGTAACCAGCTGGCGAGCCATGAAGAGAGCAGTGGAGCCTGTGGAGCAGTTATTGTGGACGTTCATGATGGGGATCCCGGTCATCCCAAGGCTATGATAAATGGCCCTCTGCCCACATGTGGAGTCCCCTGAGGGAATAGGAGATAGGAAAGAAGTTATGTTATTTCTTTGTTTTACTGTAACTTTACTATGGTAATTACAATATGAGAGACAGTTTGCTTTTCTTTAAAAAAAATATGTACTATTGTGATATACAAGTTGGTACTTCAATACTTCAGTGGAAAACATGCCACATGTGAACAATAACAGTCACATTTTACCATAGACATATCCTACACAGGCTTGTTCAATGGCAGAATATGGGACTCCTGCATCTGCGAGAGCCTTTTGACCTAAAAAAGGAGGTGGACATACAGTAATAAAACACATTGTCACATGTTATGCATCAAGATCCATTTCACAGATATGGTATATTTTGAGTGACTGAACAACGTCCATAATCCGAAAGATAAGCACCTGCTTCCTTGGCCATGTCAGGATAATCATAGTCGCCTCGGCTTCCAGGCTTGTCAAACTGCAGAAAAATACAGAAAAGTGTGACAGACGATGAGTGTCAATCAACTGCACTCACATCTGTTTTCCTGTTCTCAAATACAGGACAACCTAAACATTCAGCATTACCATCACTGTAAAAATTGCATGAGATGAAGCTTCAGTGAGAGTCACGCTAATCAAACTGTAATATAAAATGGCTGTGATGAACTTGACTAGGGGAAAAAAATAGAGCTTAAAACAATTACATTTTTTTTTTTTTTTTTACGATTTGATGTGCTGCTATTCTTTGTCATACACCATTGTGAAATGAATAATATTTTCACAATTATTTTTATATTGTTGATGGTCAATTGATAAAACACAAAATGCACATTCAGGTAAATTAAAATATATTTGTGAGTACATGTATTTATACATAAATGCATTTTACATTGTTAATTAGAATCAATATTTAATTTTAGGGAACTACTTTTTGGCAACATTGTCCTCCCAAATTGGAATATGAAGTTGTAGCACTACTAAAATATGAACCTCATCAGGTGAGAAAACATACATTGACAGCTATATACAGTTTCATAATGATGGCATTACTCCAGTTGAAGCACTACAGTTCACATCATCAAGAATGCCCATTAAACTAAACTAACAAATAAATTACAATTATTAAACATTAAAAAATAAAACAGGAGCAATGGGGGAAATCCGGCTCCCTTCAAAGAGCTTCAATTCCCATCATTAAATGATTTGAGTTTTCCTCGGGTGGCCCGTCCTTCTCTGCCTCTGATTGGCTGAACCGATAGTATGAGCCAACAGTACTAGCCAATCAGGTGAAGAGTAGGCGGGTCATGAAGTCGCCATCCGACGAAAACAACTGATTTGAGCATGGATGTGTAGTAGTAGATGACCCTTTGCACAGTTTGTAACTGGCCATGAACTATGGACTCAAAATGAGATACAGCGCAAAGTACGTTGAGCAGTAAAACCCGACCTCTTGATACCCATCTCAAGAAAACCAACCATTTTAAAACCAGTTAAATAAAAACCTACAGTGCAACAATGTTACCTTGTTTTGGCTAACCTAGCTAACGCTGGCTCATGTTTGCAATGTGAGGTGTTGGTGACACCAATCTTGGAGATTTGTTGAACACAAAATGAGCACAATTAACAATTATGGCCTCTTGGATAATCGCAACAACAGCCGTTTAAAAAAATAACATGTCCAATCCACTGCTACCTGGAGTTAGACAGCTATGCTAGCCTCAAGTCTTAATGTGCATTGGCTCCTGCATGTCGTCTGACCGACTGAGACAATAACAAATATATACTAAATAATGGTAACATCACCTTGGTCATGCCCACGCCGATGACAAAAACCCTGTTCATCTTTCTAGGTGGCATGGTCGCTTCTTTTCAGCTGGTCCACACAGAGACGGGCTGATCTGTTAACAGCAGACAGGAGCAGCGCTGACAGGCTCCACCCACAGAGCAAAGATCGTCTGTATCCAAGATGACGCCTCACTCCAAAAGAAGAAGAAAAAAAACACCTGTCTCTGGTCATGCTGGAGAGCGATATCCTAAAGATAAAAAGGGTTCTCTTTAAAATCTTATTATATAACTTAATTATAAATGAAGTTGTTGTCAGCTTTGGATTGTAAAGATTTTATGAAAATAATTAGGTGTCTATGCTAGGCCATCTTTCAAAAAACTGAACTAGGGTGATAAAACATAAGATTTACCAACCAGTTTTTGTCATTTTTTCTTCGACACTTGAACATATTATTATATTACTTGAGGCTAGTGTGCTATAGTAAGCTGAGCAAATGTCAAATATGTAGTCATATTTTAAGCACTCATTTATCCTCATATTTATTATGTTAAATAATGTAATGTTAGTAGTTTATCTCTTCTAGAACTTGACACACTTTGCCATTGGTGCAGTGTTGTGCTTAAGAGTTATGTAAAATGTGGCTGGCCTGAGGGAAGTTGCTGCCTTTGTGGATGAAATAAATAGTTTGACTACACAATGTCAGTTCATTTGATCATTGTATGATTGCCAACTAATTGTTTCCTTTTTTTGTTACTTTTTATTGTCTAATTATATCTTGTTTAAGGTAAAGTCTACTATGTCAGTGGTTCTCAACCTTTTTTCAGTGATGTACCCCCTGTGAAATATCTTTTTCAGCCGAGTACCCCTAACCAGTGCAAAGCATTTTTGGTTGAAAAAAAGATGTAATACACAGCACTGTGCCATCAGTGTCTGATTTATTAATTCAGTTTATGAATTTATACTTATATTGTATTGAATATTTACTAAACAACTATTTTCAAAGGATTTATTTAATTGATGCTCATTTTAAATATGTTTAAACAAAAATATCACGTACCCCCTGGAGTGCCTCCACGTAGACCGTATCAAATGGTGGTAGGTGAGGTTTTTTTTAACTATTTAAAATTGATAATAAATAATTAAACTATACTAAATTAAATAGTGAAATATTTCGCAGGGGGTACATCACTGGAAAAAGGTTGAGAGCAGTGGTTCTCAACTGGTCTGGCTCCGGGACCCACCATCACCCCTGAATGACAAGCCGCGACCCAAATCAAGGAACATTCTCAACTTCTCAAATTCATTGAATGAAAAGATGGTGCAGTTTGAACCTGAGGTAGTAGGGAATATGTCTCCTAACACAAAAACAAGTTTAATGATAAACCAAAATGAGCAGCTGGTGGCGATGCTAGAGAGGGAACTATTCCCTTTTACACTCAATTAGCTGCATTGTAATTAAAAACCAAAAAGTGCATCTACAGGACACAAGGTATTACAACATACATTACAATTCAGAATCTTCAGCTATTTTTAAACAGACTCAACAGCTTTCATGCACAAACAAAAAAGTCCAACAACTAAGAAGTGGTTTCAAAAAGACTCAAATGACCTAACTTTAACTGAGAATACACACTCACTGAATCTATGACCAACACTTTACTGTGGAAAAAGTCACTGTCTTCAGGAGCAGCTTTTCCACAAATTCAAAATGAATTAAAATTAACTTTTCTTGTGATTACCTCATTAGTAGGTAAATACTGAAAAACATTGTGCTTTACAGAAAATTAAGCAACACTCAATTCTCCTCACGACCCCTGAGTCATGCAGGCAGCGCCATCAGTCGTGAATTGTATATTCAGTAGGCTGTTTAATTTAATTATCCTAAAAACCCAGAGTCTCCCCCATATCAGGATGGTTTGACCCAACCTGGCACACGCTGCTGAAAACATGGAGGGACAAGTGCAAAGCTACTGGCAGCGGCGAGTCGCGGCGAACGTGTGGCAGGCGTCAGGACAGCGTCGAGTCAGCGGCGAGTTATCGGCGAGTTAGTGGCAGGCGCCGCTCAAGTGCCAGCACTCGTCAAAAGCTGACAAGCTGAGTGGGTGGAGCCAAATTTCCAACAGGTCATCTGCCGTAAATCAGTTCTAGGATCATAAAATGGAGGAGCTGCGGGTTTTTTTCTTTTGTCAATCCTAAGTGTACAGATAGATATATAGATTATTTCATTTTGTTTAACTTTACACCACTTGGGGCGTAGGGCTGTTGTCAATTAGGCAAAAGGTAAATATAATCAGGAGGATCAGTAGGACAGGTATTGCTGTAATGGCAAGAGCAAACAGTTTTTGAATGTGTGATAACTCATGATAACCTGTGATAATAAACATTATGATTTATTTTAGTCTACGGTTTAGTAAAATGGATTATGACAGAGAACGTCTCCACATCGTTAATTGTACGCATCTCTAAACTGAGCAAACAGCAATGTAGTGGCCTTTTTTTGATAGACAACGGGTCACTACATATGATAACACGCATTTAGCGTGTTAACATATTGTGTACGGGCTTTTATTGTGAAGGGAAAAACGGAAGAAGTGTGGAGGAGGTTGGAGTGAAGAGGAGAGAAGAATCGAATTCCGTACACAATATAATAGCTTACAATCGCTGTATAGTAATAGTGTGATGATAATAAAAACACACAAAATATTGTAGCCTGCTGTGTATTCGTGTAGTAGTATTTGTGTAGCAACATATACAACGTAGGCTATAAAGCAATCAATACATAGTAGTGACTTTAACAAAAATCCAATGTTATCTTACAGCCACTGGGGGCGAACGGGGGGGGGGGGGGGGGGGGGGGGGGGGGGGGGGGGGGGGGGGGGGGGGGGGGGGGGGGGGGGGGGAGAACTTGTTCGGACACGTGTTCAACAAATCCCTGTCCCGTTCTCTGGTGTCTCTTTTTCGATCTGTTGATACATATTCCATTGCACCATGACACCATAGCATCAAATCAGCAATGTTGAATCTACTTGTATCCAATTCATCTTACATGCTTAGTGACAGAACAACACAGGATACCACATGACAGGATAAGACAAGACGAAGTCTTGACACGAACCATCGACACGACCACGGTCAAAACCTGTTTGCTTCCCGTCCACACACTTTTTTATATGTTGTTCTACTAACTATGTCATAATCATACGATCTTCAGTGATGACTTGCATAACAAGACACCTACTTTTATGTAACACAATTAAGTAGGAAATGACATTTGGCACGCAGGCTATTTATGTAGGGTACAATAGATGTCATGTGTACATAATATGACAGAAATGATTAATATAATGACTAGTAGGCATGATGAAAAAGTTACAACTACCAAAAATACCAGCAGCAGTGGATATAGTAGAATAATAATGATAATAGAAAAAGTATGTGTATTTCCAATGCTAATAGTAATAAATAGCAAGTAATAATAACAATGTTAATAGCAGTAGGTGTTGGCCCGGACCAGGATTCAGATATAACCACGGTCCATGTAAACCATGGCTGCAGTTGTCTAACAACTACTGGCACTTCTCTGAGCGCTGTCACTCCAAGAAAGGTGTGCATGTTCAGGTTTACCTGGTAGAAAGATTATTCCAGTGTTTAGCTTAGGCCAACAGTGCCGTCTCCTCAAAGTAGTCTCATAATGGTTGTATGACATGACATGGTAAAATATGTATTTTTTTTATTAAAAAAAGGTGGGTACATTATACATATTATGGTATATAAGTGTAATATATTATGAAGTGATTATTATTTATTTAAAACACATAAAAAAAACTCACACTATCTATCTATTTATTTATTTATACCAAAAACCAGCAGCTCCACCATTCTATGATCATAAAACTGATTTACGGCAGCTGACCTGTTGAAAATGTGGCTCCACCCACTCAGCTTGTCAGCTTCCCGGCGAGTGACGCTCGCTTGCCGCTGTTGAACGGCGACACGCCGCAGACACGTCGCAAACTCGTCACGCCTGCGCAGACACGCCGCAGACACGTCGCAGTCGCCGGCGAGTCGCCGCAGACACGTCGCAGACTCGGCGGCTGGCCGACGCCTGCCGCACGCTTCCCACTGGGTGCAGGTGCCACAAGGAGGTGCTCGGCCTTACTGGAGAAAGTTGAAACCAGAGCCCGCAAAAAAAAGCGACACTCCGCTGCATAAAAAAGTTCCATAAAAAAAAAAGTGGGTCGCGACCCACCAGTAGAGAATCACTGCTCTAGAGCAGCGGTTCCCAAACTTTTTAGGCCACGCACCTCCTTCTACATCCCGTTCGGGTTCACGCACCCCCAATCCCCCATACCTTAAAAAAAACCGCAACAGAGCCTATTTATAGCCGCCTAAAATCGGACCAATGCGAGAACTGTTTGCTCGCGCGTGTCGTTTGTTACAAAATCTAGTCCGCTGTATAAATTTCAGTTACACAAGGCGTCACTTTTAAAGAGCAATAAGGATGGCGAGGACACACGCACAGGCTCAGAGGCAGATTGCATTTTACATGTATTTACTTAAACACAGTAAGCCACGTACAGAACAAAGAGTGGCACATGCATAGGCTCAGAAACAGATATAAATAAAAAAGGAGGAGTCCATATGAGGATTTTCACATGCAGCGCAGGTGGCTCAGTCTGCAGCAAGAGAGATAGAGAGGGGGAGGGAGAAAGTGAGAGACATGAGAGACTCACTTTGAGAGACTCACGTGAATGAGACTGCAATTGTTTTTGGCTGTTTTGTAACTCTTCCAATTTTGATCTAAAAAAATGTAAGGGGCTTCTGACTTGCACTGGCATGCTTGGTGTTCAGGTGGCGGCGCAAATAAGAGGCTTCAGACAGCTGCTAGCCAGAACCTCACTGCACAACACGCACTGTGGCTTCGGGCAATCTGCATTGCCAATCCAAGTGAAGCCCAGACCCAGATAATTGTCATCATATTTCCTCTTTTTTTCCCAGTCTGATGCTCACTCTCGTCTCCTCTTTCTCAGACTCCCGGTCGATTTCTTCTCCCGGTCTCTCCCCAACGTACCTCTCCGTTTCTCTCGCCTCCGGTTCCTCACTCTCTATCTCTGTCTGTCCCTCTCCTCTTTTATTACTGACAGCTTCCCCGATTTCAGCCAGTTTAACATATTTTCATGGATGTTGCTGAATGAATGAAATGACGTCTGGCGGCCGGACCGGAAGTGCATCTATTTATTAAATTGTACGTTTTTAATTTTAAATTTAAATCTTACAAAGGGAATTTTTATAATTAAAAAATCCTACTTAATTTTGAGCTATGAGCTCTCATGTTTAAAGCCCAACAGTTAAGGTATTTGTAGGTCAAGACAAACATCCAACAGGCTGCAGCCTATCGCTCCATCAATGACGTTTCTGAGGCTCTGGAAATATTCTTCCAAAAGCCGAAAAACACACTCAAGTGACAAAGCCTGCTCACTTTGTGGTCATCATTAAAATAAATGAACACTATGTTTCCTTTAAGTCAGTATTTATCAAACTGGGGCGTATTACAGGTGGGGCGAAAGAGGAAATGCTGATTTTACTGTACGCCGTTAATAGGTCACATGCGCATGTACGACTCGCCGATTCTTGTCATTTCGCCAAAAGCCGATCTTTATGAGATCTCCGTGAGGTTGTCTTTTCTGCTGTTGCGTCGCATGAATTGAGAACGGCTGTATCAAATCTACCTCGTTTTAAAAAGAGTTGTAGAGGAAAGCAGCTCACAGCCACTATTAATGATACAACGTTATGCTCACACATCTGCACTCATTCTGTTTTGCAAAAAAATAGCAGTTTTCCACAATAAGCTATTTAGTTGTAACTAAATATTAGTTATTTTTTGCACGGATATAACTTTATTTTAATTTTTCTAACAAAGTGATAACACATTTGTTTTTGTCTGATGGAGCAATCTGGTTTAATTGAAAGTGATTTCAATGTTCTATTATTTATAAAAGCACAGATGGAGTCACTAGTACTGTGAAGTATTACTTGTAGTACTGTGAGGTGCCACGATGTAGTATGTCCGTCAGTCGCTCCCCCCCCTAAAGCTGTAAACCTAGGGGAAACACTGAATACTGTGACATTCTGTAACTTTTTGGGTTGTTGGTGTGCCGCGGGATTTTTTTATTGTAGAAAATGTGCCGCGGCTCAAAAAAGGTTGAAAAACACTGACATAGAGGATGTGAACATTTGTAGACAATGTTGTGTACAGTACACATATTTACCTATTGTAAGATCGCCAGCTGTTTGGCTAGTTTCTGGACAAACACACTCCCTTGATGGACTCAGATGGGGTAAACTGCTGCCCAGCTGCGCCATGGAGGTGGTTTCAAGTAGGATTGTGATGCGCTGGAATTCTGCATTCTGTTTGACACAAAAAAAAAAAAACAGAAGAAGAGAAAGAGCACTGTGTTAAGGCATTGGTGTAGTGATATGTTGTAGCTACAGCATCATTAAATAAAGATACATTCTCATTCTGACCTCAAATACAGTCTTTGATAGCATGATTTTTGTGTACAGTGTGTTCTAGTCAAACATATTCCTATTAAACTAGATTATAGGGTAAATGTGCAAAATCAAAACTAGATCTGGAGGCTGTGTGGTTATTTAAACCTTGCTATAAATGTAAAAAGGCTACGGTCATTCACAATATCAAGTTTATAATGTTTATGTTCATATTTTCTATTCTCAGTTTACTGAGGAGTTATTGTGCACCAAAGTGGCAAAAATCAATTACCGCAGCTCCACGCGCCAACTTTTCTACCTGGGAGTATTTACCCGTTTGATTAAGAGTAATGAGAGTAGACACACTGGGGGAAAAAGCACGTGCTCATATAACCTATTTTATTTTTCCGATGTGGTTGTTGAATACATTGATGACTGCAGACTCCTCACACACTGGACACAAGCTGTTCCAACTCCTCCCCTCTGGCAGGCGCTACAGCGCACTGTACGCTAAAACCACCAGACACAGGAACAGCTTCTGGCCATCACTGATGAACAATAATCAGACTCCTCCATCTGCACTACTTTGCACTATTTTGACTACTGTTGTCTTTAATTGTCTTTTTTATATTTATCTTGTTTATTGTATTTTGTGTATGTAAGAGCAACGTGTAACCAGAGTCAAATTCCATGTGCGTGTAAACATGTAAACACACATGGCCAATAAAGCTGATTCTGATTATGTTTTTGGTCCAATCTTGACTCCCCACTTATAATAAAAAGTTCCAGATCATATTTTTAGATCTAAAGCTCTAGCTTGTACGCAAAGGCACAGCAGTCTTATTGCAAACACTATTCGTCTGAGCTGTGGGAGGATACTTATTTGTAGATGGTACAACGCTGTCCTCCAGTGGCAGAGGACAAAAACTGCATACCTCAAAGTGACTAAACACTCTGAGCCGTTGTTTGTTTTTGCAGATGTTTATTATGGAGATCCATAAGAATTATTGGTCCTCCCTTTTCAGACTGACCATCTCATAATGTGGATTTAGGTCAATATCTCTAGTAGGTCAAAATTATTACAATTTGAGGAACACAGTATTACAATGTTGTATGATAACAAGATGAATAACTATCTCATAATGTCAACTGAGTATTTTTTAAATGCATTTTTTTATTTAAATACTAGAATACTTAATAGTATGGTTGTATGTGACAAACCAGTTTATAGGTCCTCCACCTACTGGCCTGGAGTGTGTAGTAGTTTTTATTTGGATGATGACGTTGTCACCACAGTGTGCAACTCGATAGGACAATCATTTAACGAATCTTGTCACTCCTGTGAAATATTTGTATTATTTTAAAACGAGTGTTGGATAATTCAACACGTGTTAAATTAGCACCAACACAAGAAGTGTGCATGGTTTTAACATATCAGCCGTTTCTCAATACCAAGTACGGACTTGTGTACTTCGGAGTTAGGACACGGGAGTTTGGATATTGTTCAGGATTTTTGTATTTGTTGCATCATCCCCACAGGTGGGTTTTGATATAACAGTGTGGTACTACTACTTGCCTACTGACCATTTAAAGTGGGACTCAAATGTGCATAGAAAAAAACGTAACTCAGAATTGTCACCTTTCAATTTTATTGAGGCAGTTTAAAAAAGTCTTGAACATGGCAGTTAATCCAAGACGTGTATGGACAACCTGTGGTTCTAATCCACACATGCTAATGTTCATCATCCAAACCTCACCACATCAGAATCTGATGCATCCTTGATGGCAACTAAGAGACCTGAGGATGTTTGGATGTAGTGTTCATTCGCCCACCTCTGAGGCTCATCACTTGATGATATTAGCACTTGATGAACTGGTGTGTGACCTCATATATTCCCACCGACTCCTTGACATTCTCATCGTAGTCTGTCCAGTCCTGAAATTTACAAAATGTGGGTTTGTCAAATTGCATAAAGAGACTGTTACATGTTGTACACACTTTTGGGATTATTGACCAAAAAATCAGAGGTACAAATGAATGAAAGAACCTTTAACCAAGTAGCTACTGGCATCAAACTTGACACAAATTAATGATATACAACAGTGCAGTATCAACAGTTGAAATTCTGTAAAAGTCAAACAAACATTCCCAATGAATAAAACCTGTCATACTCTGAGGGACAAGTTGTTCCCCTTTTCCTTCTAAATCTTTTTTTTTTGTTTTAATAGATGAAATGTAATAGATAAATAATTCAGATAAATATTAGCAGCACATACAGAACATTTGAAGGTAGTATGATATACATTTACACAAATAATAAGTTATGTTACAAAAACACTGAACGTGTGTGTGTGTGTGTGTGTGTGTGTGTGTGTGTGTTCGTGTGTGTTCGTGTGTGTGTGTGTGTGTGTGTGTGTGTGTGTGTGTGTGTGTGTGTGTGTGTGTGTGTGTGTGTGTCGCACCACGGTGTCTCCAGTGCGCTCTGTAAACCACAGCACCGTCATGTTCACTGCAGCAACTTTACACACAAACTACATGAAAACTAAAAATACTATTTGTTGATATATGCACAGCATTAGAAGATATTATTAAAAGCTATTTGATGTTCTCTTGAATTTCTAAACCCGATGATAGTTTCATCAGCTGCAGTGCAGTCCACAGCTGAACCACAAACGTCAGCAGCTGACAGTCATACATACATTTCTATACTTTTAATTGTCACCTGCCACCTGAATTTTGGGTTTTCCTTTACATAAATGCATTTCCACCATAAGTTACATCATCATTTTTCACCAGAATGCAGGAAATCAAGTGTATGACGCTCACTAATTTCTAAACTCTGACCTCGTCGACTTCACTTACTTTTTCTTGAAGGTTGATTTCAGGAAACTGTGTTCCAGACTCTGCTCCTTGTGCAGCGAAGCCAGCCTGGAGTGGGTTTAAATATAAATTGAGAGGAGTCACATGATAATATAATATTGTCCAGTTTGTAAAGTTTTCTACCTGAAGTAAAATGTCCGACTCAGGAGCTTATATACTACTTTCAAAAGGCAAATATCTTGAATTTTCATCCTATTAGATATCAATAAGACGCTCCGGTGAGTCAGTATGCTTAATATCCCTAAATAGAATATAGCAATTGTGTTTTTGCAACCGTGTTTGGCAAGGCAGATATGAACAGTGAGGTCAAGTTAAAAATGTCCACATTTACTAGGCTGTTTTCACAGAAGACATTTGGACATCACCGGTGGAAATTATCAACGGAATGGTAGCTGAATTTAATTTGGCTGCTTTAGTTTCAGGCTCCTGGTGTTATGCATGGTGTCATCGTCAATGTCATTAGTAACACCTGTGCTTTACAAGTTAAAATGTCTGCTGTGAAAAATGCCGATGCGACACGTAATGAAAACTGCAATAGCTGCTCAAAGAGACTCACTTGAGGTTGGAAGTCAATGGGCTCTAGGCCTCGACACTCAAACTGCACCATTGTCTTGAATCTTTCAGTGTCCTCCGCCTTCAACCCAGAAAACATACAGAAAGAGACACGTTGTTAATGGCCAGAGCACTCAACTAACTCTCATTGTTAGTCTATGAGACAGGGGGAGGATTTCGAAAAACTTTTGGCGGTGCTTTATTTTAACAAACTGAAGAGACAACCAAAAAACTAACAAAATGTCCCGAAAAAAAGTTAGGATAGGTTCACAAATTCTAATGTCTGTCTTAACACAATGGCCAGTCAATAGCCCATATGAATATAGAAACATGTTTTGCTTGCTGTAGTCATTCAGCCTATTAAAAGATTCCCTCCTAAATCACTTTCTATCCTTTAATCGGAGAATTACACCCTTAATTATCATTGTTTTACCACGTTCTGCTGTTGCTTCATGCATTTGTCATGTTTCAAGTGGCAACTACAGTGTCTAATATAACTAATATGTCTGTGTGCATTACAGTGGCGGACACAAGAATTCTGTGTGGACTGTCTAGTTACATGAAAACAGAAGTACAAGATGTTTGCTTACATTATAAGATTTGATTGTGTCTCCCAGGATATCTGTAAAAAATACATTTAAAAAAAGGTTTTGCTACATATTATACTTCCACCAGACCTTTTACCTCAGTAAAGGACAAAGTGAGTCAAATGGTATGTTAGCTTGTACCAATTGAATTTTCCCTGGAACACAGTTTACACTTCTGCACCATGCTGGCACTGCTTCTTCCTCCTTTTAGTGGCACACTCTCCTATGGAATATTAAAACAAGAAAAACTGGTTGGATACTGTGTGTGAGTGACAATGTGGGTAAAATGTGCAGAACTGTATGGACACAAATCTCTTTACCTCTTTAGTTACATACTGCCATTTATCTGGGATCTCGCCACAGTTTCCACACTTCAGCTACGTCGAGGGGAAATAGTGAAGAAACACATTGTTTGTGTAAATGAGACAGAAGTGAGATAGGCTGTAACACATCATGGCAGTAAATAAATATGATTCACATATGCACGTGTCCCCTTATTTAGTTACATGATACAATTATGACCATCATAGATCACAGAGTTGAATAGTTAGCATGCTAGCTTGACAGCCATCCTACCTTCAGAAACCAGCGGAAGTCATCACCCAGTGGTCTCACGTTAGTGACATTTTCCAGAGTGGCTTTGAACTGGAGCCCAAATTTCTGTCACGATATAAAGAAATGTTAAAATCCCTCCAAAGTTAGGAATACTGCTTCACTGTTTACATCAGAAACATGCTGCAGCGACACATACCCCCATCTTGGCGCTTCCCCGCTGACAGCTTTTCCTGCTGCCTTCAGGTACTCCTCGTAAATGTCGCCTTCTGAATGGTAAGCAAAGAGTTATTTCGTTTTTTAGAAATAACATTGAGGTAGTAATGTTGCTGGGAATGAATTTGGAAACACGTGGTTCGTACTTGCAACATTACTTCAGTGAGAAGTCTCTGCTCGCATAACCACTTAAGATACATTTACACATGTATATGTCACATTAAAGCACATTAAGAAATAATCACTCTTCAAACAAGGACACTCGGCTGCATCAGTTTATTAACCATTAAGCAATTGCTTCATTTTCATAAATCATTCCACGGCCTACAGTACAAATCTCATGGTACAAATCAGTCATTTTTTTTATACACAATAAATACAGCAAGTGGAATACAAAATTGATTCAACAGTTTATTATACCCTTAAGTTAAAGAATGGAAACTGGTTTTTAGTGTGGATACTTACTGTACACGTCAACCTGAGGCAACTTTGCAGAGGCATTGTGGTGGGTCTTGGTGGTTAATGGCCACACACCTGGTAAAATTAATATTGCTGCAGCATTGAACACCTTTTTCTGGCATTTCAAATCAAAAGGTTTTTTCCAACCTGAGCATATACTTGTCATATCATAATCTAACCATCCACAATTAGGAATTTAAGTAAATCCTATCCCAATTTAAATAACCATCTCATAGTTAACTGATCAAAATAGTGCTTGAATAAATTAGTTTTGATTGGGACAGTCATCAGCATTATAATTATTTAGAAGGCAAATGTATCCCGAACGTGTAACAATACCCACACAACACTAGACTGGGTTAATACAGTAGTCAGCTGAACATCCCAGCCTTTGGCTTCATTGAGCAGGTAGTCACATTATTCTACACCCGACAGTCAGTACTGGAAAACCATGGTGTGTGTCGCTGCTGCAACAGACATTATACAGAGTCAGTGTGGTGGATACTTCGTAGAAAAGAGACCTCTAGTGAAACATCCCACTAAACAATACACGGGAAGTAAATAGCGAAAAAAAAGAAAAAAGGTTTGGAACACACTCCCAAGATTGTCGGTACAAATACAGAGTGCAATCCTGGTCATGGTCTAATTTGCATCCTTCTCGTCTGGGACCCAACCAAACATGTATCAGTCTCCCCTGCTATCAGGGGTTCAAGTTTTATCAGACATTGCAATAAAGAAAAAGGGTTCCCCTCTTTTATTCATTAGCGGCACAATTTACCATGGAGCAGCAGGGGATACATAAACTAAATGCAATTTGGGAGGAAAATGCATGGAGTCAGTTTTAACCCATGGTCTCATCACAAGAGCTTCTCCTTTAACCTGCTGACAAAAAGAAAATCTCAATCCAAAATTCAATAATTACAATGAAAGTACCCAATAATAAGAGTAGTCATAATAAAAAGGCATTTCCATTTTGTTTGCATCTCTTAAATACAGGAATGCCGACAGGCATTATTTACAGCGCAACCCCCTCCCCCACACCCCTCTCCGGCTTGTGAAGAGAGGTGTGACGAGGTCAATGAGGCCGGCTGCTGGACTCTGAGGTCCGCCGCTGACGTGGAGTACTGTGGCCGTTCATGCAGCCGTTGTGGCGCTTGCTTTGTCCGCCGTTCAGAATGTCTTGGATGTGCTGTACTATCAAGTTGATGGCCACTGTAGAAAATGAGGAAGACAGATGTTTACAGAGAGTACCCACTGATTTGGCATTGTACTCCTATAAAACTTTTTTTTTTTTTTAAATCTCACATTTCTTTTCAATACCTGGTGCCTACATTACCCACAATGCAACACTATAGTCAACAGTTCAGTCAGACATTTTGTTGATTTATTGCTCATAGCAGCTACAATAGGCTCACTTCATTGCAACTCCACATCCCCAGATATTTCCAATTTTAAAACTTGTAGTCTTTAAACCCAACTGATGTTTATTAGACTTTACACGCAAGTAAATTGACCGATCTGTAAAATTCCCCTTCAACATTATTCCCAGTCTGACCAACAAGAATGCAACATCGGCATAGTGTAAAATAATTGTCCATACCAAGGTTATCTGCTCCTCGTGGAATAATCACATCAGCATACTTCTTTGTCTAGTAGAAATAAAGATAGTCAAAGTTACTGGCCAAAAAAGCATTTCTGATGATCAGAGATAAAAGATCAGCTGGACTCTCATGCACAACCACAGACTCTTGTAAGGTAAGAAAGTAACTTACTGGTAAACAGAACTCCTCGAAGGCTGGTTTCACAAAAGTGATGTACTGAGCCAGCACTTGCTCCAGCTCCCTCCCACGCTCACTGATGTCTCTAAGAACTGAAACCACACAAAAACCAATATAAATACTAGCCATTTAAATACACTGAAAAAAAGTTAAGAGGTGCAATGCTCTCCACCCTTTGTGTATCTACCCAAGTGTCACTACGAACCTCGACGAGAGAGTCGTGTATCTGGATCTGTGTCGACAAACAGCTTCATCTGGAACAGATCTCTGATTTCCTGCGAGTAGAACATGAGGATGCCCTCAAACAGGACCACGTCAGCCGGATACACCGTAATAAACTCCTCTTTCCTGAAACAGATTTCCTCCTCTTTGTCAGCGACTACAATCAGACATGTAGTATGCAAATAATAATAATTACACAACCAAGTTAATCAGGAACTGGTTCAACACGACTATTTGTGTGATTCCATTCGGCTAGAACACAATGTTGGATGTGACCAAACAGGAACTGAGAAGTGTTACAGATAGAGACGCTCACCTGGAATGAGTGACAAAGTCATAAACTGGGATCTGGACAGTCTCCCCCTGCAGGATTTGCCTGAGTGTTTGTTTTATCAGCTCACTGTCAAAGGCATCTGAGGAAAAGAAAAGACAAACGCTCAGTTGGGATCTTTGCGAGACTTTGTGTTACATAGACCCAGTTACACTGGCTTGGTGTGCACCAATGCCCATGTGGGACCCCACTCTGCACGTTTGGTAACCCAGGAATCCCTTTCCTGCAGCAGGTGTTGGGTTCAGTCCCTGAGCCTTAGAGCAGCTGCCTCTGAGAAAGGCCTGCTGACTGTGAGGATTTAAAATCCGCCGAGAAAGGAAGTAGGAGCTTCAGGGGGCTAAGTCAGACTCCAAAAATGGAGTGTATTCTTCTGCCAACACTCAGTGGTAGAACTCAGCCATGCATGCCACTGAACACAAGCCCGACTTAAAATGTTTTATATAAATTGCTTGTTTGAACTTGTAAATTATTGTAATCTAAAACAGAAAGCATTTATTAATCTGTGTTGTCCTAAGGCAGCTTCAGCTGTTATTGCACCTCTTTCCATAAAATATACATTTGGTCAGGTAGGTGGAGAATTCCAAAACCACAAACCCTATCTATATCATATCTATATATGAAATGTAAAATGATATGAAGGTCATCCAGCAGAGGGGATATATATCTCATACACTGCATTAGCTGCTCAGCGTGTGCATACCTGGGTGATCAAAGTTGAACTGGCCCTTAAGTGCTTTTGTCTTCTGCTCTGCAGTTAGCACCTTGTAGAAACTGTCCTGGCTGAGGATCACCACCTGCCGCTGGTGGTGGTCGATCTTGTTCTGGCCCAGGAGCTCCATAATCTTCTCGCATACTGACGACTGCAAAAACAGACAGAAAGTAGGCCGCTAGATTTAAAACTGGGGTGACTGAGCATTAACAGTCTACATACATGAAGGTAAAATAAACTTGCTGTGTGGTTAAAATCTGCAGGAACACTAGTATTTTTCACAACAGTCAACCCAAATATTAGTACAAAATATTTTCACTTCAGTCCCAATAGAACAGAAGTAAGAATTGTGGAACAAGCAGTCACATTTAAGCAGAAAATAGGGTGTGGGGGTAATTTCCTACCTTGTGTGAGGTCAACTAACAATCATAGGTGAAATGCCTAGAGACCCACCATGTTTGTCCCCACTGACCTTCCCAACCAAATGAATCTCATACCCAGTGCTGACTGGGCATTAACAGAGGCTCTGTTGCCTTTGTGCAAATGAAATGTACCCCTACCCCCATAGATAGCTGGCAGGTTGTGTCAGACTCAAATGAAACAATTTCAGAGAACTGACTAATCCACACTGATATTTAATGAGGCCATCTACAGCATCATGTTAGATGCTCAAACTCTAGATTGACAAACTGATAAACCAGAAATCCATTGTTATTCATAAAGTGAAAAGCAACCGTTTCAAAAGTAAATCCCTTTCACAGGGAAAGCTACTTGACAGGGGTTTGTAGACTAGTATATGGCAACATTAATACAGTTTTGTAAAATGGGATTAGAGGGTGCCTAGATTTAACAACTGAGTCGTTAACTTTTGTTTTCATTACCGATAGAACAAAGTGATTTTCTGTATTCAACCAGAACTGCCGATCTTTCCTTAAAACCAACGCCTCAGCAGTGAGGCGGAGAAATACAAAGTGTGCATTGCTGCCACGTTGTGCTGCTTTCAGGCCAGGGGGCTAAACATGCATCTTCCAGTGCACAAGCAGTCACCTTACGACTAGAGCAGTCTGGCCAACCGTACAGACACGCTTCCTTCAGTACCTTGTGTGGGGCTAACGGGAAGGAAAACACTGGCTCGATGCCAGTGCGAAGATATCTGGGACAAAGTCGGAAGGAGGGGCTAACCGGAGGACGGAGAGACGAGCGTCTGCCCTCGTGTCTAATTCTGTGAACCTAAACTACAAGTGAGACCAGCGAGTCACATATTCGACCCTTTATCTTTGAATGTCGTTTAGCTGTGGTCGTCGCCGACACCGTTGGTTGTTAAAATCGTGTCTCCAGATAACGAGGCGTGCTCTTAATTACCATTGAACGGTCACAAAAACAGACCGGTTCATAACAAAGAAAATGACGTCATCAACCGTATCCACAGCTGGAACGTGGGTGTCACTGTCGTGGTGGCGTTCACTGTCGCTCAAATTACGGTAAAAGGCCATTCTGGGAGGGTAGAGAGTTAATCTCTACTAATTACATACTACACTACAGCCTAACATCTGGGTTTGTTAACGTTGACTATACTGAACAAAGGACGTGGGCGAGATGACACATTTAGAGTTTCATTCCGTCAATTCGGACTATTACACCAACACCAGGTTACGTTAACGTCATTTAAGGTAACATTAGCGGTTATCCCAGGTCAGTCGAACAAAGCAAGTGGGTTTAAAAAGTGTCGGACACACTTTTACCATAATGATATTATGTAGAGCCAATAACAAGGTTGACACTTTATTTTGAATTCAACTCTTCGGGTAGCCTCGAGACAAGCTCGCGCTCATTGTCTAGTCACCGTTAGCACAGCCAGTGCTGTTGGATGTGATGGAATTTAACCGGGTAGCTAGCTCGGCTAAGGAAGATCAAGGCTCCTTTACGTCTAACGGTTATTGTTGCTGCTGACAAGCGACATCCCGTACGAAACGGAAAAAAAACTATTGAACCAACGCGAAGTTCAGTGACGTAAACGAACAACTGGCGACGTTAGACGCGGACCCAGTGAAGCTGGTGCCGAGCTGGATCGTTAGACAAACGATAGAGCGGTCAGTCATAACTCAACGTTGAGTCCGTGGGTTTGAGTCGCTGGAGCCACGCGGTCGACCAGCTGACGACAAAGACCGTCGCCGGGATTTAGCTCAAAACCAAATCTATGACAATTCGCGAAACCCGTCAAGTTAGCGAGCTGGAGTGCCAACCTTGCCGCTAGCGGTGCCCCCGGAGACACCGATGAGGAACGGCTGTCGGATAACGTCGGTGTTGTCGCCGCGGTCCCTGAGGTGTGTTTCACTGTCCCCGGCCATGCTTGCAGTGTGTCGTCACAGCTTCTGCGCTGGAACCTAAGTAAGGCGGAGCTCCGCCCACAACGTCCGTTTTAAGCGCTCGCATTTTTTTGTACATTAATTTATTTACATGTATTTGTTTTACAGTGTAGTTTAACTTTGATAGATGTAAAGTTTACATTTTATTCATTAATACATTTTTATATATCACCTTTCGTCCGTTACGCCTTGATGGCTGCTTGTGCTGTGTACGTTTTGATAGTCTGTTTTATCCTGTAATCCAAAACACATAAATACCACGTTTTTTTTCGTTTTTCATTTTAAACAAACAAGAGAAAAAACGGAAAAGCACAGCCGTTCCGACCCGGAAGTACGATTATGCCACGGCAACATTGTATGTACAGTATATGATGCAAGCACATTATAACAGAACATTAAACATTAGAAGAAAAATAAATAAATGAATGTACATAAATAAACCTGGGCCGATAGGAGCATGTGAACAACAGTAGTTGACAAGAGGTGGTTGAATAAGCATTTATCCATGTACACACTACACAGTAATAATCTTTTTTTTTTTGTCCGATGTATTGCCTCATAATCAACAGATGTTCCCTCTTCCAAGTAGGGTTGGTTCTGAAATGACATACAAATAACAAGTAGTTACATGATGAATTAACCATATATATCACATATCAGATTAAATAAAGAACATTAAATACATATGTATCAATAAGCTAGATAATTAACAAAGACACGGGTGACTTTAACGATAGATATGGTTTAAGTACACTTACACTGGCATCGGCTGGTAGAAAGGATAAACACTGTTACTTTGCGTCTCCTGATGCAGTCTTTGCTCCGCGTTCATTCAGCACAATTCGGTGGAAAAATAAACATCAGTGCTAACAGCAACAACTGTGCGCACTTAAACAGGACTTTGATTATACTATTGCGTACTGCATCACACAATGTACGGACTAATACAAAACTTGATTATTGCTGTGTACATGGATAAATGCATATTAAACCAACTGTAGTCAACTACTGTTGCTCACACACTCCCATCGGCTCAGGTTTATTTATTTATTTTTATTTATTTAATTTCTTACCCATGTATGTGTTTGCATCATACTCTGAAAATAAAATGTTCTACTACTGCCTTGGCTTTTATTTTTGACATACCTGTACTTCCGGGTTAGCTGTCTCGTTTTGCGTCTCTCTTTGATTTGAGTTTGGTTCTCTCGTATTTCAGTTTTTGGATTTAGACAACAAAAACGGATAAACGGCTGTGCTTTTCCATGTTTTCCCTTGTTTAAAACGAAAAAGTCGTGGTTTTGAAATACGAAAGAGCCAAACTCAAATAACGAGCCGATTTTTTTTTTCGGGTCTTTTTGACCCGGAAGTACGCGTATGTCAAAATAAAAATCCAATCCAATTGACTGAGCGTATGCAACAACTTTATATTTACAGTCTGTGATGCAACAGGGTGTTTTTGTCTGTTCGTGTTTTAGATGAAACCATAAAAACAGACGATCATTGCGCTCACGGTAAGTTATTTTAAGTAAGTTTTCAAAGAGTTAAAGACAACACTGAAACATAGACGAATGACATAAACGAGTAAAGTGAAGTCTGCATGTTAACGGTTGTATACACTTGTTGCAACTAACGTTACACTGCTCGTTGAGTGAAACTCCTTGTCACTCTTTCTAACGTTAACGTTGTCGGTTTTGTTTAAATGACGGGACAGTCTTGCATTACGTTTACCAGCTAAATTAATGTTTTCCAGTTATCGGGTGAATCTTGAAGCAATAAAGCCATTTTGAGTGACGTTATGCTCCAGAGGCTCGCCGCGTCCCGGCGGCTGCCTGCTGCTGCTGCTGCTGCTGCTGCTGCTGCGGCGGTGCGATGCGTCTCCTCGGGCTCAGTGGACATCAAGGTCCCGCTAAACTTCTGGGCTGGAAAGAGACAGACGAGCCCGGAGAAATGTAACAAGGAAAATGTTTACGAACCTGCAACAGGCGAGCCACACACATATTGATTAGTTAGTTTCCCAACTGGACTTTGATCATTGCTGTGTGAACTCTCTGTCTTGGGATCTCTGGCATGTGAGCTCAGTATCATGTATCTTGTTTGATTATCTTGACTTATCTGATAGTCTTTCTACCCTATGCATTTTCTATATATGACATTTACCTATTCAAAGAAAATCAACTGTTCACACATGATGTATCTTTCATCAAGACACTCTTTTACATGCATATCCACATGTATCCATGTCGTCACCAGTTATGGCCCCTGACCAGCTTCAGTGGGCAATATGGCCAAACTCGAGCTATTATAGCTTTTGTGGTGCAGAGTTTTCAGTCATATTGATCTTATTGGCTGAAACATGGTTATCTGGTGCTCCTTAGCTCAAGGACAGCAAACGTTCATGGGAAAGCCTTTAATTGTGCAAACAGACTAACATTTCAACACGACTGTGTCTTCATCAGAGTCAAAATGATGCATATGATTTTGAGGCTCTTTGTGACTTGGATCCTAGTTTTAATGCAGACTCCATTTGAGCTGGCACACAACTTAATTTCCTTCTTTATTAAGGGATGACTTTGAACCAGTAAAAACTAAATGAACAAGCAAAGTGATGTGACTTTGCCAAACTGTGCAACTTTTTTGTTCTGTACTTCACTGTTGTCCCCATCCCGTGTTTCACTGTGCAGGACGAGTCTTGTGCCATTTGGAGCCGTGTGGCGCTGTGGAGGTAGATCAGGCTGTGAAGGCTGCCAAGTCGGCGTTCGGCCATTGGAGCAAAATGTCTGGGATGGAAAGGGCGAGGATCATGATCGAAGCTGCCCATATCATTGAGGTGTTTTTGGTTGGGTTCATTTGCTTCCACCATTCAGTGTGTCTGTAATTGTATCTTGTAATTAGCACAACAAAGATCTAAAGAGTGGGACTCGATATACATTGTGTCTATTTAATGTAAAAAAAGAAGACATTTTTCTTAATCCATATTTTTACTGTCTCAGCGGAACTTTTGAAGAGGCCAACACCTCCGCAACACTTGTAGTATAAATAACTCAACACCAAATATTTCTGTAACTCATCTTGCTACATCTCTTCCTTTGTGATTAGCACACTTTATATAACAAAACTGAATATGGATTTCATAAAAAAAGTTTTGTATTTCCAGTGTTGCATCTGAAACAAAATGTATGACACTTAGTCTGGCTTTCATGTTCAGAGCAGGAGAGAGGAGATAGCTGAAATGGAGGTGGTCGACAATGGGAAGTCCATCACAGAGGCCCGTCTGGATGTGGACTCTGGCAGACTGTGTATCGAGTACTACGCAGCCCTAGCTAGCACTCTCGCAGGTTGGTACAAAACAACTCTCGCTCATTAGTTCTATCATTTCCCACTTTCCAAGAGGCAAAAAAATAGACAACAATTTCACTCTGGATCTAACTATGTAGCCCACAATGTTATTAATGAAACGGTTCAGTGGGAAAGCCACTCATATGATGGTGCATTTGACAATTTTAAGATATTAGGGAAAATCTGATGTATGTCAGTATTGCTATGATAAGTTGGTTGAAGAAAAGACAGTATATTATTTAAATGTACACTGTCTGCACTTTTTTTAACCAAAAGGTTAAAATGTCACCTTTACCTTTTTTTTGTCCAGGCCAGCATGTCCAGTTGCCTGGGGGATCCTTTGCCTACACCCGCAGGGAGCCTCTGGGAGTATGTGTCGGCATCGGTGCTTGGAATTATCCGTTCCAGATAGCTGCCTGGAAGTCCGCTCCCGCCCTGGCCTGTGGTATGGGATACTTCTGAAGTTGTCAAGACATAAAGTATTACCTTTAAAACACTGTAATGGTTTCCGCTGTCAGGGAGCTTATTTTCTTTTTGTTAGCTATGTTTATTTATTATTATTATTATTGCTTCATCATTTTTCTTTAGTTGGTTTCCAAATTATTTTAGGTTTGACTTATTGGACCTAAACTGCTACAACTCACCTACTTAAACTTACTTTGCAATTGCAGCCAAATTTAAATGCACATTTACTCTTTGCGATCCTGAAAAATGTGAAGGCTTTTCACCTGTAGATGGCACTACAGCAACATTTCAATTAGCACATCCCAGTCATCATGATTCTGTTTCATTGCACTTTTTTCATAATTTTCTGATGTAATAAGCCCTAACATTCCCTAACATACTGTCTCAAAAACCACAGCTGATGTGCGTGCCTTATAGTGCTGACTTGGTATAGGTCTGATCTCTGAGGGCTTCCTCGTGGAAATAAATCAAACAATGAGTTTTACTTTCTCTGTTGCCTGGCATCTAAAATAGGAAACTCCATGGTGTTCAAGCCGTCCCCAGTGACGCCTGTGACAGCAGTCATGCTGGCAGAGATCTATGCCAAGGCTGGAGCTCCAGAGGGGCTGCTCAACGTGGTGCAGGGCGGCCCGGAGACGGGCAGCTTACTCTGCCACCACCCAGACGTCGCGAAGGTGTCGTTCACTGGGAGTGTGTCCACAGGCAAGAAGGTCGGTGCTAGTTACACGGTAGAACTTAAAATTATACACACCGTGCATATTAGCACGAGATAT
This sequence comes from Taurulus bubalis, assembly GCF_910589615.1. Lineage (NCBI taxonomy): Eukaryota > Metazoa > Chordata > Actinopteri > Perciformes > Cottidae > Taurulus > Taurulus bubalis. Next base: position 28,966,147 of record NC_136589.1, read on the forward strand.
TAAACCGAAAACACAAGTCAATCATAAAACATAATTGGTCATTTTGATTCCCTCGATGTAGGATTTGTAGATTTAGATGCAAAGATGCTTAGGTCCGTCTTTTCCGCTTTAATCCTAAATGTGACCAGATCGATTGATGGTTATTCTTCCATGTGGCTTTGGCCCACAGATTATGGAGATGGCATCCAAGGGGGTGAAGCCTGTGACTCTGGAGCTCGGGGGGAAATCTCCTCTGCTCATCTTTCAGGACAGCGATCTGGAGAACGCTGTGAGGGGAGCTATGATGGCCAACTTCCTGTCTCAAGGCCAGGTAGATATGTGTTCTGGTTGGGGTATTATCTGTTTCATTTGTATATGCTGACACAACATGTGACCAATCTACAAATTAAAGCATATTATATTTGATTAAATGTAACACAGGTCTGCAGCAATGGTACAAGGGTTTTTGTTCAGAAGGATATTCTGCCTGAGTTTGTGGAGGAGGTGGTGAAGAGGACACGGACGATTGAGATAGGAGACCCACTGTTGGAGAGCACACGAATGGGAGCACTGGTCAACCAGCCACACCTGGAAAAAGTCCTATCGTTTGTTGATCAGGCAAAGAAAGAGGTAAGACTCGTCCCGATCATTTATTTTGCTTTGTCAACAGGCTCTTATGCAGCACCTTTTTAAATTGATCTTTTTGTAAATTTGTTCTGTTTCTAGGGAGCGACAGTGTTGTACGGAGGTGAAGCTTTTGTACCATCAGATCCCAAACTCAGAGGTGGATACTACATGACTCCTTGCGTATTGGGTAAGACTTCCATACATGTCACCATGAATACAGTGCATTCAGAGAATACACAGCTTCACTCTTTAATACAGTGTTGCAACCTATTTGACCCCTTTTCTAATTCTGGCTGCAACATCACAAATATTTAAGAGTCAAAGGGGGATTCATCTCGACTTGAATACAGTTTAGATCGGTGACTTTGAGGTCACACAAGTGTTTGTCCTTTTCCTTTGTTCCTCGTTCAGGTGACTGCACAGATGAGATGACCTGTGTGAAGGAAGAGATCTTTGGTCCTGTCATGTCTGTGTTGTCCTTTGAAACTGAAGAGGAGGTGCTGCTGAGAGCCAATGACACCACCATGGGTCTGGCTGCAGGGGTTTTCACCAGGTGGGCAACCTCACAGGCTCGTAAATGAGATTTTTGAACCATGAGTGTCTTGAAACTTGAAGAATCCAGATAAATAAACACACAACTTCTGTAGGGATGTGAAGCGAGCCCATCGTGTGGTGGAATACCTCAAGGCTGGTTCCTGTTTCATCAACAACTACAACATCACTCCAGTGGAGGTGCCCTTTGGAGGGTTCAAAATGTCAGGTACAGACGGGCTGTTTGCCGACAGACCAGGAGCTTAAACGCCACTGACCTGTTATTTTTATTTTTTATTTTTGCAAAGTCTTTTTCAGCACCGTCACAAAACCACATCAGTAGCTGATCATTCTTGAGAGGACTTCCCTTTATTCCGTGTAATCTCTACATTCACCAGGTATAGGGCGCGAGAACGGCCAGGTGACAGTTGAATACTACTCCCAGCTGAAGACGGTGTTCGTGGAGATGGGAGATGTGGACAGCCTCTTCTAGGACACGCACGTCAGGAGGACGGTGGCGCTGTGACAGTGAGCCAGAGACTGAAACAGACGGTCTGGACCAGAACAACACTTCAGGACGGAGCATCAAACGTTAGAGCCCAAAGCGATGAGGAGTAAGACTGAATCAGAGGAGCGCAAGTCTGTCCTGAAAATATGTTCAATATTTTCTGAATGTGAAATAAATGTAATATTGAGCAGTCTGAGGCAACTAGCTATGTAGAATAGCAGGAATGTAACATTTTAATCTTAAAACATTGAAATTAAAGTTATTATCTGTCAAATGGATGCAATTAAAGATTGATCTGTATTTGCTGAACACTGATTGATTTCAGCTCCTACAGAATAGATGAGTCACCAACTGCAATGTATGATATGTCTTTTTTCTCGCTTGATATATTCTGTCTGTGCAAAAAACAACTTTACAGTGTTGTACTTAAAAAAAAGGGTTTACAAGTCCAGCTATATTTCTCTAACAATATACATCAATATATTTTTATACACACAAAAACAATCAGCACCTTAAATGTTGAATTGATTTAATTCATCCACATTGTACAGTTCATGTATGCTTTTTGTATAATGCTGTTTAAATGAGAACTAGACAGTAACATCCTGTCTGATGGGTCAAGGTAATTATGAAGGAACCAGTCGTGACATATTTTTATGTCAAATAAATTGTAACATAACAAAACTGTGTTTAACATTTCAATAAAATGAAGAAATAATTCATGTTTGTGTCCACATTGCTGTCAGAGCTTTTGTTTTGTGTAATGTCGTGGCTAAATTCTTCTTTTCTTCCTTGACAGATTTTTGGCAGCTGCATTTCTCTGAGATAGACAACAAAAAGAATCACTTGTCAAGTTTGCATTGGACCATATCGTATTCTCTAACCTGCATACTTTTAATACAGTAATAAAGTTACTTAGTATTTCTGATTGGCTTCAGTCCTGTTAAATATTAAGAAATGTGCTGAAAGCAGCACCGAGCTGTGACTTTTTTGTACTACTGACGTTACTGTATTGGTAAACAGCCCAACACTGCTATAGCCTGAACTACAATAAAATATGTTTTTTATACAGTAGGTAATACCAAAGCTGTCCATTTCTTAACATTATGTGCATGTAATGTAATGTGCATGATAAATAAATTGCTTATAGTAATTCAAATATCGTGATCAATTTGACTAGAACAGGTCAAACAGGTTTCCAGTGTATAATCATGCCTCTAGTACAACTATACCTTTGCCATGGTTTTTTTCGGTTTCTTGAACTGGGCAGACTCTGTTAAAAGGAAATTTAACAGAGTGAACCTTTTGATATATTTTTACATAATCTTTTGTAAGAGTAGCAGCACAGACTTACCATCTTCGGAAGGGAGATCCTCTTCGTCGCATGTTTTCTCACAAGGATCCTGTAACCAGGTGTTTACAGACCATCATAATAAACTTAAAGCAAACTACACCAGCTAACAAAATAACCTTGTTACATGGGAGAACTGACAAGATTGATCAGGAAGTAGCTAGATGTAGCTATTTTTGAAAGAGGGAATGTTGTGCTTGCTTACAGTGAGACGAAGATATAGCAGGAATCCAGCATTTAATAACTTTCTATCTGCACCCACCTTGATCGTTTCCCTTTCTGGAGGATTGCTCTGAGAAACTTGCTTGGTCTCGCTCATGTGGTTCCCTTCTTGAAGCTTCCCCAGCCGGCTTTGTTCCGCCGACACGCGCACTCTCAAGGTGTGAAATGCCGTCTGCACCTCACCCACCTTGAAGTGCACAGCCCTGCCTTCAAACCAGAGGCTGTCGCATTCACCCTCCTTGAAGCCTGGTGGTTGGTAGTCAGCTGGGGTGACTTTGAAAGGAGAGCAGGAGGAGATGTTTACAGTGTGCAACCCAAGAAATGACAATACAATAGATTCTTAATTCATTTTGTACGGCAGAGACATTAATGCATCTTACTGTCGTCATAATAGTAGAGCTTCATGGTGAGGTACACGTTGTTAGGGAGGACATCCAGGTTCTGCATAAGCAGGAAGAGCTTCCTGATGAGCAGCACTGAGGCTCTCTTGGTGTCCTCCAATGTCACCTGCATCTTCACATCATTGAATCTGTGGTTTCACAGAGGTTATGTCACATATTGGAGGCCTTATCCAATACATCTATGCAAGCAGATGAATTATATCCGAACCTGAGTATGTCGATCTCTGGTCCCTTCTCAGTGTATCTGAATTTGAACTGGTATGACTCAATAATGCACTGCAAAGGGAGAAATGTTTCCTAATGTTGATCAGACTTCCCCTTTGAATTATGATTTGATAAAATAGTGTTTCTATTCAAAATTGTACATAATTTACATTATTTCCAGACAACTTACATGTGGTTCCTCTGGATTCGTGTACACCTAGATTGCAATAACATGTTGTACACAGTTATTGCCATGTGTTTCTCTGTGTAAGCAATGTGTTAATAAAGTTGCTGTACAGAATTAATTTACTTACCCCAATGAATACAATATGGAGCTGTTAAAAGGACAACATTGAGCAAGAGTAGTATGGATCAAAATGGCAGACCAGATGAAACATTACAAAATAAAAGTATTCACGGATGCACTTACATACTGCTTCTCCAACGCATCAAAGCAGCCCATCATCCTGGAACATACACGATTGAACAGGATGAAGACATCAATCAGGAAAGAAAATTACATTCAGCCACCCAGTGCTGATTATCACTGCCGACTTCCTACTCCTGGTGTTCAGCTAGCTGCTGTGACCAGCAGACCAAGCCACGACTATTATTCTGCATTAGAGCAGGCTTATTATAATTACCATTTAACAACTTTGCTGGCACCTGGGGTGTTGCAGTTCTGACGCAAAACTTTGATGCACAAATCTGGGGGAAAGGAGAAAAAAAGAAGGTTATAATAGTATGTATTACTCTCTGATAAAGAGCAACGATTACCACCATAACCCTGTAAAGTTATGTGCATTTTCCGCCTTTGCGAGAGGTCTAACATGTTATTTTTCCAGATTTGTATGTACAGATTTGTATGTAGAAAAACAAAGTTAACAAGAAATGAGATGTGTGAAACGAGTTCTGATCTTGCATTACGGTAATTCCTATGAATTGCATGCATGAATGTTCCTTAATTTCCTCAACTTCGCCGGTATCTATGGTCACGTGTGGTCACCTTCCAGATATCTGGATTTGTAGGCATCCTCTGGGAAAATCCCTCTGAGGTAGGTGATGGAGGAGACTGCCACCGCCATCATCCTCTTGACAAAGAGAAGGGAGTCCTGCTGTGTTTTCAAGTCCTTCAGGAACAACTGGGTCCACTTTAAAAGAAAAATAAACCAGATAAACAAAGACGTTGAGAAAACTAAATTTGACTCGTCACGTCAAGTTGAAGACCACACGATGGCGCAGTTGTCCACGTCAAGTGTCCCCCACTTGTAAATCATGATAAACATGGCTAGTACGTGTTGTGGTCAAACCTCGGTAGTTTCCTCCTTGCTCTTCCCGAGGCACAGCTTCCTGGCGGCCATTGTCTCCTTTTCTGGAGCAAAAGGGTCTTCAAAGCTAACGGTTAACAATTGATGAGCCAAGCTAACAATATGACAATACTCGCCGACACTAAGCTAACGCAGACGTTACTAAAACTACTACGTTAGTAAGGGCACCTTTCCTCAAATGGCCACTTGAATATGCTTCGTCTGGAGTCTCAACAGGTGAGGCTTAAGTTAAAGTTCAGGTTAAAGTAACTCAAACGTTATGGTTACTGGAACATTAGCCAGGATATCATAGTTTGTCTTTCCCGCCAAAAGTATCGTCGTCTCTCCACATACATGACCGGAAGTCCATCTGTAAATATTTAGCTAATATCCCTTTAATATGAAGTAGGCAGTTACTTTGGCTGGTAAGACTTAAAAGTTAAAATGTGGGATGGATCTATGTTGAGGTCCCTAAAATACATTCAAAAGAGTCAGAGTTAGGGGTCGTTCTGTCTCAACAGGTCAAATAAAACCGTAAAGTTGAGAAGATGTCAATGAAACCTGTTGAGTCCTCCTCTCCTCATTATTATCGCATGAGTATATGCGATAGTAATGAGGAGAGGACTAGTCAGCCAAAATAAGTAAAAACTTAGCAAACAATGAAGCCTCTATTAACCTGTTAGGGAAAGGTAATGTATTGTAAACTTCACACATTACTGTTGCAATGTTATACATGGACATCATTCGGCATAAGCCTCAATCTTATTTAAGATACTTAAGACTGGAATTTATCTTCCACCTTTCTTTTTATTTGTTTCACGATGTGCTGTAATTGTTCAGTGAGGTAATAGTTGTGGTAAAATAAAGGAATCATTATACCTCAATTCTAATGCCGTGCCATATTGAAAGTACATGAACACACACACACAAAACCTGACTTATTAGATACTGCTAACACCATCAAACACATTCTAACATTCCCCCTGTGATGTTTGACGTAAATATGTTCCTTTACAATAACAGTAACAATAAAAGTGTTATTGACTTCTTTATTTTGATGAAAGAACATGCGTTGTTCACTGTAAAAAAAAAAAAAGTCAAGCAAGGCATCATTTAGAGATGTGCTTGTCGCTTCATTCCAATAAAACTGTTTGCATGGTCATTTGCAGTTAACACTAGTAAGGAATGACATTAAAATAGTACAAACCGACATTTAGCTCAGCCTGACAGTGAAAATAGCATACATTACCACAACATAATTACACAATTATACACTTTAGTCATAAGTGCACTATTCACTCTACAGACGACTGAACACACACAACATGTTCTCTGGAAATGTAATCTCTACAGCAGGCTGCATACTCTGGGCTTGGGTTTATTACTGCTTGGAGAAGAAGGCTTTGCTCTTCTGGACGTCAGGTTTGATGGTGTCACTTCCTGGTTTCCAGCCGGCTGGGCAGACTGAAAAGATAAGCCTGTAATGAGTCCTGGCCCGATAGACGAAACAGTAAAGACGTCTGCCAATATGACGCACATATATAGTATATATAACCTCTTTGGTTTAAAGCAGGGAAATTAATCAAACCTTTGGTTGCATAGAGCAATTTATTGCCCTCCTTTCTACATTTATTTCTCAACTCGGTGTACAGCACTAATAAGGATATCAAACTTTGGTTGCATACATGCAATTTTGGATCCAAATCAAATAATGTGGTTAGAAGTACAATGGTTAAGTTATCATCATAACCATACTTGGGCGAGGCGAGAGTAATTATATCACTCACAGCATAGCACATTTCAAAAATATTATGGCAACAGAAGGGTTTAATAAACTCATGTTATATAAGGACACAACACAAATGCATCACATACTTTAAAGAGCCAGTGCGTAGCATTACAGGAAATGTATTAGCAGAAATGTAATATAAAAGTTAGAACTATGTTTTCATTAGTGTATAATCACCTGAAACTAAGAATTGTTGTATTGTTAGCTCAGAATGAGTCGTAAATATCTACAGAGAGTAGGTCCTATGCACGGACTCCACCTTGTTGCTCCGCCATGTTTCTACTGGAGCCCAGAATGGACAAACCAAACACTGGGTATAGAGAGGGCTTTTCCGCATTGTTACATTACCCGAAGGCCGCTATAGTTCTCCGACATGCTCGTGAAACTGCAGTAACGTGATCAGCAGAGTGCAAAACGTGGGAAAACCAGCCGCCGTCTGAATTACATTGCGCCTATAGTAGTGTTATTACGTTAAGGATGGCCTCTGAGCGAGGAGAATGGCATTTCCGCGGTTTTGCACTCGGTAGCTAATGTTACCGGAGTCTTGGAGAGGGAGAGGTGAGCAGAGGGGTATTCAGTTGGTTGCAATCTGTCGCCATGAAATCCTGCACACTTCCTACACCCTTTAAGGTCTGCAGTATGTTACAGCTGTAACTTACCTTCTCCATGTTTGTCAGTGAACTGAAAGGCTTGAATCAAACGCATGGTCTCTTCGACGGAGCGTCCAACTGGGAGGTCGTTGATGGTGATCTGTCTCAGGATGCCCTTGTCGTCAATGATGAACAGACCCCTGAAGTAGAGAGAAAGAGCAGGTCATAAGTCTGCGAAGACGTAAGCGAACGCAGGAAAGTTCATGTTCTCTCAGTTGCTGTCTGAAACTGTTTTAGGTTGGTGCATTTAATGATATGTAAAAAAAAAAAACGCAACTAAGACTGGAGTTATTGTTTCTTATCTTTATCAAAGCAGACTGAAACTCCACATTGTTAAACCCACCTGAAGGCAATGCCCTCGTCCTCCTTTAGGACACCATAATCTGTGGAGATGGTGCGCCGTGTGTCAGACACCAGGGGAATCTTCATGGCACCCAAACCGCCCTGCTTTCGTGGTGTGTTGATCCTTTGAGAACATTAACCAAAAAGGAAAAAAGTGAGACGTTTTCAAGAGTGAATCCGCACAATCAATGTGTAAAGGATAAAACGTGTAACTACCATGCAAAATGGGAGAAGTGTGAGTCAACAGAGGCACCGATGATCTCACAGCCGATCTTCTTGAAGTCGTCGGCAGCATCGCTGAAAGCGATGATCTCAGTTGGACAAACAAAGGTGAAGTCCAGAGGATAGAAGAAAAAGACAACATATTTCCCTGCACCAAAGGAAAGGAAAACAGATCAATCTCTTGGACCTGCAGTAATTACAGGCTAATTCATTATAGTCTTCAGTAGTGTAAATGAATGTCTATTCAACAAAGCAGCAATGTATCATATTCCAGAAGAGAGTGTCATCAAAGCATGTCCTTCACTCAACAACAGATGAGACACAGGTTTACGGTATACCTCTGTAGTCTGAAAGCTTCAGGTCGTTGAACTGTCCGTCTGGCATCACCGCCTTAGCTGTGAAGTCTGGGGCCAGCTTTCCAATTTGCGCTTTGCCTGCAGCCATCTTCAGTCTAACGGGATAACAGAAGAAAGAAACAGGATAATAATGTACGCAATCTCAGCAGTGCACTGTCGTTTTTTGTGCGTGTACAAACCTGGATAATCCAAAACCCTTTCTCATTTACAAGAAAAAAAGTGTGTCTCTTATATAGAACGTTGACCCAATTGAATAATTGCTCTGTCACTTATGAAGGCACCTGTGAAAAAGTAATTGCTTATAAATAATTTGTATGAAAACAGTAAGAAATGCAGATATCTGATTCACAGAGACCACGGTAACAGTTCAAAACCCAAGTTAATAATGTTTGCAAACAAAATATTATCAATCAATTGATCAAATAGTTGGTAATCAATTAATCGTCAAACGCCATATCAAAAGTCGAAAATGAATGGCCAACTGTTTTGATAATGACTTGATTTAAAGGAAATTTTTCAAGCATCAATACCAAATATTTCCTTGTACTAGTTTCTCCAATTATTAATGTATGTTGGTCAGAATAAAATATCTGTTGACGTCACCATGCAAGAAAAGTTTTTTTATAAAGCCTTCATCAGAGTGAAGCCATTCTTACAGAACTATGCAAATATCAGTGGCATATAGAAGAAGCATATGTGTAATACTGTTGTAAGCTATTATATTGAGTACTTAAACAGCTCTCTAGGAAGCAGTGTGATGCTGTATGTTTCTGGGGCTTTTATTGTGAAAGAAAAAAACGGGGAAAAAGAAGAGGAGAGGAAATGTTCTAGTGGTGTGTGTGACAAGAATTAAAGTGGTTGCCGTCTTGTGCAAACTACGGAGCATCGTGTTGTTGTGTTATTAATATTGTAATAAATAGCGTAATATAAACCCTCGGCTATAGTGTCTGTAACAGCAGAATAAAACCAGAAGAGATAAAGAAAAACTAAAGACTGTTGCTAAACTCAAAATGAAAAACCACAGATTGATATGTACCCAGACCCCGATCGCTATTAAGCACCGAGCACTTGAACTGGCCACAACCGAAACCTATGAACCATTTCCACTTCTTCTCTTAATTAACAGATGTTTCCGCATATGGAAATCTACAACAATGTTTTTTGCAGGAAGTACATATTTAGGAATGTGCCCGCCTGAGTTCAATGGTCCGCTGAAGACCAGGTACAGACTATATATAGTGTGTATGTGCGTGCTGGTTGTCATCAACTGCAGCACTAAAACATTTCTCCTGAGATTTGAGTTATGGCTCCGGACCATCCATCCTGGCATCAACCGTAACGTATAGTCCTTTCTGTCAGTGGAAACTTCCAGGTAACAAAAACAAACTAGCAAATTATCATTTTCTTAAATTCTTAAATCGCTACTTAAAAAACCGTGTCGTTTCTTTTTCAGAATGAAAATGATCATTTTGTGAAAACCCACTTGTTGAACTGTAAATTTAGCAAACGCACCGAAACAGAAATACAACTCATAACTAGCGTCAACAAACCGGAAAAAGGAACACTGTGAAAAACAAATTAGTAAAAGAGCATAATAAAAACATATGTCTATGTCCTTACCTCGGTTGTTTTCACACACAAGTGTCGCTGGCAAACCCGATTGAACCATATACCAAGGCTCCCTTCTCGCGATAGGTCTGTCAGAACGTGACTACAGGCCACGGTAGGCGGTCCAGTGCTCCAGTCTCCACCAACTTCCCACTACACAGCATGACTTTGCACTTTCCTTCTGACTTTTCTGGGAAATGTCGTGCTCTTCTCTAAGTCTCACATTTATTTAATAATCCCTGAGGGACAGCTGCCCTCTATCTTTCATCCATCTTCAGTAATCAGGGCAACCTGAATTAGTTATACAGCCAGTTGGGATGCATAACACTGAATCTATTGATACAAATAAAACAATACAAATCACAACAGCAGGTTTGTAATGGCTTGCAGTTCTCTAATCCAAGTTGACAGCGATGGAGGAGTCATGCGGTTTCATCATATGACTTTTTAAGGATACAGAGCCAGTATGCATTGTCACCATGAATATACATCATACAACATCTTTACATTGCGGCTGCATCCGTGGCTCTCTGTTGCAGCATTTTAGTGCCTTATCAAGGATTTACTGATTAACTTTCCCGCTCAGGAAATAGACCACTACCTAATAAAACCCACATTTTTTATTTGGTCTTCTTTTCTCGGTGACCCTCAGACATATAAGAAGACAAATGTGAGCTCACATTCTACATTGAAGTGTTGTGTACATTATGATAGTGAATTGTTGTCATCAGAATACATTTCAGAGAAGTAATTTCCATACTAGAAACAAACGTTCCCCATAATAGAAAAACACTAAAACAATTGCAATGTACTCATTCTATTAAGCTCTGTAAGACCATTACATGTACAGGTCAGTTTCCTTCATGTTTCCTGGATTTCCACATACTACTAAGCTGTTCTGTATTTACACTATGGTGGTGCACTGTTGCAACACCTTGTGCTATCCTTTGGGCGGCAGAAGGCATTTTTCATTCTCATTTCCTCCACTGCTATATTTACTTAAGAAACACCAACCTTTGTCTATGCATTGTCACGCAATGCATATGGAAAAGGATTTTCAATTGTCATTTCACCCCTTACAAATAGAGTCTGGTATAAATAAAATATGTATAATTTAAAAAGAATATCACATTTTTTAAGTTGCAAAAAAATACTAATATTCGTTTCTGTTTTTTAATCTTTCACAAAGCATGTATAACAAACATCACGTAACTGTTGACAGATAGTACGTGTTTGGAGATAGTATCCTGTGGATTGGTCTTTATAAAAGCTAATCCTCTTAAATGATTGTCTGAACGGCCCTGATGTCACACTGACAAGTATTATGTTGACTCCAGACAACAGTCGTTAAGACCCTTCTTTTCTTTCAACATCCTTAGTTTTATAGTTATTAAAAAATGAAGAGCACCCATTTATGATGATATTCCCAAATGTTCCACTCACACGTACTTCAGATAGTTGGACAAAGGTGTAAAGCTCTGACAGCTAACACGTTTAACTTACACACAAGCATAATATCCTGTATTTTACAATAAGCCTTGACAATTATTATACTCCGAGAAGTGAAAACACAATGAAAGGGAAGTGAACTATGGTTCCACAACAATGTCGTGTCACAGTGTCAAACTAGCTGATAATATATATGTTAGTGACCCTAAATTCCACTTCTTAAAAATATTTGTATTTTTTATTTTTAAGGAAATTAAGCTTTATATATATATACATTGTTTTTAAACTATCATTTAAGTGAAACCTGTGTTGCTTTGCATTAGGTCACCAAAGTCGATAACCTGGACAGGCGGAGGCTGTTATCGGCGCGTCTCTTTTTCTCCGCTGTCACCAAGCGATGTCTTTGCATGCCGTTGCCATGGGCACCGCATCAAGGGCCAGATAAGAGGGGGACACACAATAACCTCCTGCTAGAAGCTCCATGCCGGCTACTGATCAAACGTACCCCTGTGTTCAACAGACGTTTCACAATGTGCCCATAATTAGTGCATCTATACTCCACTGCTGTTTGCAAGGATGTTTGAAAGGCACTTGTGTGTCCATCTCCGTCACATTCAGCCATGCAAATGATCAAAACAATTCAAATGGATGAAAAATCGTGCAACATGTTGGTGCCAATGTTTGTTATTTAAAGCAGTTCTGTGTCCCCTTTGAGTAATTCCCCAAATTCATTTGCATGAAGGTATACAACCTGTTTAAAGGCTTCACATATTGCTTCTACAACGGATTGATGCTATACATCACTGCTCTGTGGGTTTTCATCATAGGTGCATTTGTTATAAGCTCTAACACACCCAACAAATGGAAGCAACAGATCTCAAAGAGTATTTCAAAGGGGTTCAATTCCTTTTGGAGTAAAATTGAATTACATTTATACATGAAATGAAAAACTTGAACCAGCTGAGAAGGTTCTAACATTGAAATGTATACTTCTGCTGTTTCATTGTCATGGAATGAAATAAAAAGCAATATTTTACATTTTAGGGAAAAGCTTATTCACTTTCTTTCTGAGAATTAGAAGAGAGGTTTGATACACTAAACATGAGAGTGGTATCAATCCTCTAACACAGGGGCGCCCAATAGAGGTAGTGCGGGTAGATCGCATGCCATTTAAAAAATAATAATAATTAAAAAAAAAATTAAAAATTTTAGCGACAAAACCCAGCTCCCAGTGTGCAAATTAATGTCAATCACTACGGACGCTGCGCCCGCAATGGTTGGCCGCTTGAATGGATGTATTGCCAAGTACAGGGAGATGTTTTCCCCGACTTCCTTAATTACCACTGCATAATACACCAACAAGCATTATGCGCTACAACGCTAAACATGAAAGAGATCACGGATGTGGCAACAAAGATCGTCTAATCGAGCAAGAGCTCTTCAAAGACGGATGTTCTGTGCGCATCTGGAGAAGGACTGCAGCCACTCTGACTTCCTGCTGCACACTGATGTGAGATGGCTTATAGAGCTCTGTCCGGAGATACAGGAGTTTCTCCATGTTGTTAAACATGGAGAATACAACCAACTAAGAGTATGTCAATATGCTCACGTTTCTGAATTACAATTTAAAACGTGTGTAAATTGTGTGTTCCCCTGAAGGAGGGAGCAGCAAGACGTGGGACTGTAATGAGTCATTTTGATTTACTTTTAAACCCTTGCGCTTTAATTATCGGGTAGGATGGACAATTTTTTTAAACTTTTGGACTTTGAATGGCACTTGCAGCCCAGTTATTCTTTAGTTATTTTGCACTTTCAGAGGCTTGATTGCTATGTTGAGTTACCTTTAAAGCTTTATTTGTACTTTTTCTTTACTTTTAAAGCATATTTGCACTTTAATTTGTACTACTGTTTAATTTATTTGTTATGATGATGTTCTGATGTTCAGATCTTGTTACTCAAATACATTTGAAGTTCAAATTCCAACATTTTGAGTTACTATTCTTAATTTGCTATGGGAAATAGTCATTAGATTAGTCGATTAATCGAAAAAATAGTCGATAGATTAGTCGTTTATGAAAATAATCGTTAGTTGCAGCCCTAGAGTCAGCCTTTTCCCACATGAAAAAGATTAAGTCCAAACACCGTTCCACCATGACTAATGACCATTTGGTCTGCCTGACGCTGACTACTAGCAGCTACTGTCCGGACTATGCAACCCTGCTGGTTCCATGCAGTGAAGTCATCAGAGTAAAATGTAATGACCAAAAATGTACAAAATTGTATTGTGTCATAAGGGTTTATGCAGTTATGCAAGGTACACCAATATTGTAAATATAAAGTATACTCTGTATATTTATACATTAATAATGCTTTATATAGATATAAGCATTATTAATGTAGGTAGATCTTTTTGACTTGGTCATTTTAAAAGTAGCTCGTGAGCCAAAAAAGTGTGGGCACCCCTGCTCTAACAAGAATCCTCGGCAAGAAAGCAAATACATGAATGAACCAAAATGTCAAACATTTAAACATACTCTTGCCATCTTTACCATTGGTATGGTGTTACAGGGCAGGGTGAGTACACACTGTAAACTATGGCAAACAATGAAAAGCATTTTTTTTATAAAGCCTTCAATCTTCCACAGTATTGGCTTTTACCTCAAATAAATTCCCCCGAGAAGATTCCCTCTCAAACTGATTGCCTCTAGATTGAAAGAAGTGTGAGCTAAAGGAGCTGCGGTTTGCTGTGTTGGTAAATGTCTCTGGGAAATTATAGCTGTTGTCTCTAATAATGACAATGTGAGGAGGATTAAGTGTGATTGTCTCAGTGTGAGGTTGATTGGATGCCAGGCTCAGACTTGTCTTAACGAGGCAGTGACACAGTGGAGCCAGCAGGAGGTTTTCAGAGGGGAGCTGGGTGATCCCTGTCCCTCACAGCAGGACATGACAGCAGCATTAGCACACACACACACACACACACACACACACACACACACACACACACACACACACACACACACACACAAACAAAGTACATTTACAGTACCACCACCTCCTTTCTATTATATTATACTATTAACAGCTTTAATAAAACAGTTTCACAGTAAGGCCTTATGGATACCCAAAATGCAGAAAGAAAAAATAAATAAGAGATTATGAAGTGAATAGTATTAACATGACTTGGGAAGAATCATATTGTACAATTCAGCACATTAAATGTTTTTTTCATCATTATTCTTCTCACAATAACATATTATTGCAGCTCTACTCATTCAGGCCATATCAATAGGTTGTATTTGTAAACGATGAGGCCTCGATGACCACCGGTGTTCGTCATGGAGTTCCACAAGGTTCTGTGTTTGGACCAATTTTATTCACCTTATATATGCTTCCTTGAGGCAATATTATCAGAAAACACTCCATAAACGTTCACTGCTATGCCAATGATACTCAACTATATCTGTCGATCAAGCCAGATGAAATCCACCAGGTCGCTAAACTTCAAGCGTGTCTTAAAGACATCAAAACCTGGATGACCTGCAACTTCCTGCTGCTGAACTCGGACAAAACTGAAGTTATTTTACTCGGCCCAGAACACCTCAGAAATCAATTATCTGATGATATGGTTTCTCTGGATGGCATCGCTCTGGCATCTACCACCACCGTAAGGAATCTCAGAGTTATTTTTGACCAGAACCTGTCCTTTGGCTCCCACGTGAAACAAATCTCAAGGACTGCCTTTTTTCACCTACGGAACATCTCAAAAATCCGGCACATCCTGTCTCAAAGCGATGCAGAAACATTGACCACGCATTTGTTACTTTAAGACTGGATTACTGTAACTCCTTATTTTCAGGCTGCTCTGGTAAGTCCCTTGGGTCTCTCCAGTTGATCCAGAATGCTGCAGCTTGTGTACTAACGAGGACACGGAAGAGAGATCACATTACTCCTGTACTAGCTGCTCTCCACTGGCTTCCTGTAAGATCGAGAATCATATTTAAAATCCTTCTCCTTACCTACAAAGCCTTAACTGGTGATGCACCATCATATCTAGGGCTAGAGCTTTCAGTTATCGGGCTCCTCTTCTGTGGAATCAGCTTCCACTTTCAGTCCAGGGGGCAGGCAAGGTCACCTCATTTAAGAGTAGACTTAAGACTTTCCTCTTTGATAGCACTTATAGTTAGGGCTGTTTCAGGCTTATAGTTAGGGCTGGCTCAGGTTTGCCCTGGTCCAGCCCCTAGATATGCTGCTATAGGCCTAGACTGCTGAGGGACATCTTAGGATACGCTGAGCTCCTCTTCTCCTCTTCTCTTCTTCTCTTCCTCTTTCGCTCCTCCTCTCCGCTTCTCCTCTTCTTTCTCTCCTTCTGGATAAATGATTGTCTCTTCGATGCACATTACTAACTCTACTTTCTTTTAGCATGGATCCATGGCTGCCTGGAACCGGTCCTGCCTGCTGCCATCGCCCTGCTGATGCCCCCTCCCTCCCTCCTCTCTACCTCCTTCTGCTTCACGGATCGTGGTTATCTAGATCATCGACCATGCCTACTCATTATATGAATAATTTCTGTCATATTCATTGAATGTGCTGTAACTCCGTTATGTTATTCGTTTTGGTCACATGACATCTATTGCTTCTGTCCATCCGGGGAGAGGGATCCTCCTCTGTTGCTCTCCCTCAGGTTTCTTCCCTTTTTTCCCTGTGAAAGGGTTTTTACTATCTTTATTTTTCCTGATCCGATGTGAGGTCCCAGGACAGAGATGTTATGTGTACAGATTGTAAAGCCCTCCGAGGCAAACTTGTATTTGTGATGTTGGGCTATATAACATAAACTGAATCGAATTGAATCAATAACCAATTCAACTGGCTCTGCCTTGTTTGTCTTGACAGAAAAAAAAGACATTTCGAAAAAACAGGTGCAATTAAATAAAAATTACGTGGAAAAAAGATTAAATTGTATGACGTTATAACAGGCTGCGTTTTCAAACATTTAGTCATAATTAAATCTCTTTTTTTCCAGTATAGATTCAATTAATGATTTCCTAATGTCATTTGTATTTCATTTTTAACACTATAGCAGCAGGTGCATGACTCTTGCAATCAACTTGTATTCGTCCGCCTTTGCTCTGTGCCTTTAAGAATGATGCCGCGCTGGTTTACGAGCACGGAAGTCAACCGGAAAAGGCAGGAATATTTCGCGCCAAATTGAAACAACGGAGTAGTTACTCTGAGCACCAGGAGGGACGACCTGCCGAGACACAAACCAACCGGCACTGCGCTTAACGATTCCATCTTTACAAGGTATACCGTTTGTCAATACAAGACTGTACTTTTCACACAGAACGTTAGCCGTTGAAAAGATGTACGGGCCCAACTGGTGCATCGGTTCGGCGTTTGGTGTGAAACGTATTTTTCTGTGTGTCCAGTTCAGCGAACATGGAGGAGGCCAACAAGCTAATCGGCACGGGAAAGAAGCACCTGGTGATGGGTCAGGTGGTCGAGGCGGTGGGCGCCCTGCAGGAGGCCTGCGGCATGCTGTGAGTTCAATGTCCGACTATTGAAACAGAGCCAGCTTCAGACGCGTCATGCTATTCAGTTAGGTCAGACAGCTGCAGCTAACGAGCTTTAAACTAACAACAAAGGGAAGTAAGAAGAACACATCTTTTCAGATTATTCCGATAAGGATCAACGTGAGGAACCGGGAGAACATTATTATGTAAATAGGGGAAGGAAGCTGTGTAGCAGATACTTTAGGGTGCAAACAAGTTCACTTTTACAACTACAGTTTAGTTACAGCCTGGCTTGTAACTGAGGAACAGTTTCCGAGCTCAGAAACTGCATTTCATGGCGTTTCTAATTGCAGGGTGTAGCGCCCTGAAATATGCTATTTCATATGCCTTACTGATTTAATACAACTGTGTCCATGTCTAATGATTTACTTTAAATGTCAGTTTTAGTTCATATGATGTTGTTCCAATGTTTGAGAACATTCATTACCTGTACACATACTGACTGAAGGGAAGACAGTATTATCTTGACCCTTTAGAAGAGAGCGCTGTCCCTTTTTTAAGAGAGGTTAGGAAGACGTGCAGGCTGAAGACGAAAACGTATGCTTGTGTTTAACTTGGGACTTGTTTTAACAAAAGTTGCAAAACCGAAGGATATGTTTCTGGACAGTTCGTTTTAAGGGTGCAACACGTTTAAAGCCTATTACTCAATTGATGGAAACTGTATGCAGCTGTTTTGCAAATGCAATAAACAGTGCTTGACAGGTGTGCTTTCATACTGATTTATAATCTGACATTACAACATATTTTTTTCTCTTTCAGAGCTCAGAAGTATGGAGACACAGCAGACGAGTGTGGAGAGGCTTTCTTCTGGTGTGGAAAAGCACTGCTGGATTTGGCTCGGTAAAGTCCTAAATCTTGTGCTAGGCTGTTTTGGTCCTTTTGCATTTAAGGAATTTGTGAAAATGCAGAGCTAACTGCCAGTATTGTTGTAGGATGGAGAACTCAGTCCTAGGTAATGCTCTGGAAGGAGTACCAGACGAGGATGAAGAAAAACCCAAGGACTCGAATGTTGACGGCACAGAAAACATTGATGGTGAGAACCTTTTTCTAGATGGGCTTGTTTTTGTGCTATTTGACCTGTGGTTGTGTGGTGTGTGTTTGTTTTTTTTCTTCTGTTTCACTGCTCCTCCTGTCTCCTGACTTCAACAGAGAAGACCAGAGATGAGCTGAGGGTGCAGGTGTACGACGCCATGGCAGAGAAGAAAAATGAGGACGAAGAGAAGAAGGGTGACTCTGTGAAGTCTGAGGCCGGTGATGACAAACAAAAAACTGCAGAGAAAGATGAGGGAAAAAACGTTACATGTGATTCAACTAAAGACGAGGAAGAAAACAACAAGGAAGCCGAGAAAAAATCAGGAGATAAGGAGGAAACAGAAGGTGACCTTTCTGTTCAACTTCAAACCTTGATTGCAAATAGATTTCTGATGGTTGTAATGATATCTAAACACATGTTATTGATACTGATGTTTCAGATGGCGAGGAGGAAGATGGTGATGATGCGGAAATGGAGGCTGATTCAGAAGAGCAAGGCGAAGATGGTGCTGCTGAAAAGGTACTTGACCAATGGACTCGGGCACACGTCAAAATTACTCTGCTGGGTGATTTTTAAGAGTCAGATTTAAAATCTATGTTTGTGTGTTTTCAGGACAGTGACGAAGAGGAGGAGGTGGGCAACCTGCAGCTTGCCTGGGAGATGTTGGAAGTAGCTAAAGTCATCTACAAACGGTAATGCTGTACTGATCTAAATGTTGTAGTCTCTATAAGCTACAGCCTCCATGTTAACTTGTGATTCCTTTTTCTTGAAACAAGGAAAGAGACAAAAGAGGATCAACTCATGGCAGCCCAGGCTCACTTGAAACTGGGTGAAGTTTCTTCTGAATCAGGTACCAACAGATCGCTGAATCATCAGCAAGGTCTATTTTAGTTTTACCAGGAAAGTCCCATTGAGATTTTTTTTTTTAAATCTTGTTTCCAAAGGAGTCCTGGCCAAGATGGCTGCATTAAAGTTTCACGCTAAAGCACAAATGACAGACTTAAAAACTAAATAGCAGAAAGTTAAAATTTCACACAAGATGGGTAATGATCTTTAAAACTAAAAGCAAAATATCAGTAACATGAAATGTGTGGTTAAACAGTCCATTATCCTGTTTTCAGCTTTCAATGCTTATAAAATACGAAGATGAGGGTTCAAACATTTAAAGCGTTTTCATCAAAGCGGTGCAGGTTGGAGTGGTGTCCATCATTTGTTTGCATAATATAAGGTTACAGCTACTGATCGTTTTAGGAGTCAGCAGAGAACATTGATAAGATGTACAGAAGAATATAGTGTGCCATTCTACGGTTGCATAAGAAAGACAGACAAACAAACTTTAACTTCCAAACTGGGCATTTTCACTATATTCACTACTTTGTGTAATTGTATTGCATAAATTATAATTTACAGATGAGTCAATAAAAATCAGTCTTCCTTTTTAGACGTTCAACAAAACAAACAAGCTATAAATTGTCCTTATTTCCTTTTTGAGAAAAGTGTCTTGAGTTGCTCCCTGTCTTCCAGGAAATTACACTCAGTCGTTGGAGGATTTCCGGGAGTGTCTGAAGCTGCAGGTGAAGCACCTGGACTCAGACAGCCGCCTGCTGGCTGAGACTCACTACCAGCTCGGGCTGACCTACAGCTTGGATGTCCAGTACGGCCGGGCCATCGAGGAGCTGAAGAGCTCCATCTCTGTCATCAAGAGCAGGCTGGGTAAGCGGCTGGCATGATCACGGCCTCAGTCTGTGAAGTCGTTTGTGTGCGCCAACATTTCCCACTTTGTCCGGCAGACAAACTGCAGGAGCTGCTCGACAAGGCCGAGGGTCCGGATGCTCTGCCCGACGAGAGGAAGGAGATGGAGGAGCTGAAGGCTCTGCTGCCAGAGATCCAGGAGAAGGTGGAGGACGCCACAGAGGGCCTGAAGATGACGAGCACTGCTGCTGAGGCTGGGAAGGCTGCACCGGTAAGTTCACACAGACTGCACTGTGGAGAGTTCAATTGTGTGAACACTCAGAGGAACATCAATTTGACGGTCAGCCATGTTTTTTGTTTGTCTGGCGTCGTGCTGCTGTAATGCTTGGAGGGCGGAAGTTGGACATTTCAACTGGGAAACTTCTGACTTCCTAGTTGTCTGGAACGCAGCATTATCCATTTAAACTAGAAGATCCACATATGATGTATCCTACTCTGTGAACTTTAGACTTATTGCAGGTGTAAATTAACAGAATCAATTGTAAACTAGCTTGATTCTGACTTTATTTAATGTAGGATGGAGGCTCCACTTCCTCTGCATTCCCCGTTTCCACTGTGCAGAAAGACGACTCCTCATCCAGTTCAAAGGTAAAGGTATCTGTAGTAAAGAAAAGATGAGTGAAGATGGGTAATGGGCCTTTGTGTTTGTAAGAATATTGAATCACTGTATCGCCTACAGAGGAATAATTGGTTTGGCTAAATCATTTTCAGTAGTAGTGGCATGTCTTGAATTCTGCTCTCAACTCAGTTTGACAGCACGCCAACCAGCGTAGTCAGCTCTACCAACGGAATCGCCTCCAAAGCTCCCGTCTCAGACATCTCCCACCTGGTCAGGAAGAAGGTGAGGGAGCTTGATTTTATTTTTTAAATGGAATCTAAAACTGAATTGCAGAGCAGATTTGTCTTATTTGCATGAGCGTGTCCATTTCAGAGGAAACCAGAGGAGAGTCCAGTAAAGGAGGTGAAGAAGATGAAGCAGAACGATGGACAGGCTAACGGTGTTCACAAAGCCAACGGAGACACTAATGGACATGCTGACAGTAAGGAGGTCAAGAGGTGAGAGACAGTGTTGACTTGGCCAGAATACTGTAACCCTAAAGCAGATTGTCAAACAGGTTGTAAGCGCTTTAATGTTCAGAGTTTATGGCTGTTGAGAATAACTGACTGATGTTCTCTCTTCCAGTCAGTGAAGATGGACGTTGCGCCTCCGCCCAAGAAGAGATTCACCAACACGATGAGCTCCTACTGTCCCGTCACTTGTTTGCTGCTGTAAATATGTGTCCTTTTTCTATGCCTGTTGTGGTGCCAGCGTTTATTAACATGTGTAACCTTTAAAGTTCAATAAAGAATATTATTTCATGAACCTTGTTGGATCATGAGTTGCTCATTCTGCAAGGGCATCTCATCTAATTAAAATGCCCGACACGATTAACCTGGTTTCTGCTCAAGAATACGTAGCTACAAATGACTGGAGACTCTTTCAACCTGAGAATTACTTTACTGCCGGTGTTCAAAGAGTTGCTTCTCACTTCACTGTGGTGCTTTAACTATCACACCATGTATTGATGTGAACATGGGGCCACTGGTCCGTGGCCCAATCCCAAGGTCACCCCTAAGGCTTTAAACCCTGAACCCTCAGGAACTTCATGGCTTCGCCTGGTGAAAGGCCGGATGTGGTAGAACTAAAAATGTCACTTGGACATTCATTATTAACACTTGCAGGTATTTATTTTATACTTTTTAATCCCTGACTTGAGCGTCTTCCAGGATCTCTCCTTACGAGATGTATTTGTCAAATCCATTTACTCTTGTCAACTGCTTCAATAACTAAAGTGGTTGAATAAACCAGGTGTGTAATAGTGTCATCTTATCTGCTTCCCTGTTTTTTAATGTTCCATCTTTAAAACAATGTCATATACCAGGCTCCACTCACATGTGCCATCATTTTATTTATTTTGTAGGTGTCCTACTTCAACTGGTAGCCTCGTGCAGAAATGCAAATTTATGGAAAGTGGTCACGTGGGCTCTCATGTCAGATCTCCACTCACGGATTTTGAGGCGTGCTCCCGTGAGGGTTTAGCTCTGCCTGTCAAATCATCCAGTGGTTTAGGGCTCTTGCAGACATGAACCCTTTCCGTAAAATTTTGCAGACTTTGCCAAATGTAATTACCTACAATCCATAGCATTGTATGGAGACTTAAAAGGTAAACAAAGATAACGGCACGTGGTGGTTCATCCAGGCGGATTACCTGTACTCAAAACATTTAGGATTAAAGATGAAGCATAAGAACACATGGGAGCAGAGATTATATTACACAACTTTATTCAAACATTTAGTTGTCATTGAAGCTGTTTTGACGAGTAAATTGATTACTTTAACTTGTGAACAAGAGCCTGTATACTAAATAAATACATATAGCCCTTAAAGTCTCACTCAGCCATCCACCAGGTGACAGTAAGTCCCTGAGGGTTCAGGGTTTTAGGTCTTTTTGACATTGGGCCAAAAATGTCTGCAAAAGCATCCCTAAACCCTTGAATGTGAAGATTGGGACCGAGTACCAGTGGACCAGCAGGTCCGAATCTCAGTGGACAAACGTGTATTCATTACAGCTGTACTTTTCCTGCAATGACCAGCCAAATTTTCTGCTGTGAGAAAAGTGTGTTTAAAGAAATATCTTGCTGCCTGAATTGTATTTGTTGAACTTTGAGAAACACCTTTCAAGAGAGCTAAAACTTCACAGCAGACATGAACTGTGCTAATAATCATATTGGCTCTGGTCCAAGTTCTGCAACTCAGTATTCTGCAAGTAGCTTTACTGTTTTTCCTAAATTGATTAAATCCTGCAATAAATCAGTTATTTCTTTTGTTCTCCACAAAACCCAATGTTTATCAATTTAATTGCAGAAATATTTTACAAGACCAACCTCATGAACAAAATATGGTTTTGTTCTCCGCTGGTCTCATACATATCTACACATCATTTAGCTGCTCTTATTCTCACACTAAGGAGACAAATGCCCTTTCTTACAGCTACAATCCCTCTTGGAGAGACAAAATATAGGCACCAGTTATATTTCACACTAATTTAATATTTTTGTGGAAAACGTTTTCTTGGCAGGGGACGAAGTAGCTGCATCTTTACAAAGCATTTTAGTGAACATTCATTATCTTCATTCATAAAACTAATCTACACAAAGTGAATCACATGTGGACTCAAACACCACAGTAGCCAGATTCATATTGAAACATATCAGCTTGTCAGGAACCAATTTTTATTAATATCATTAATAATGTGTCATCAGCATCATCAATGAAATGAGTTAGTCTGTTTAAAGCAGAATCAAGTGTGCATTCATTGCCCTTCTTTTCTTGATGAACACGTCAGTTCCACAAAGCGAGGAAGAAAAAAGAAGGGATGGGGAAGGTGGGGTCAAAGAAGACCGGGACTGCAGTGAAGGAGGAAACGCAGGGAAAACGACGTCTGGCGGAGCAGGAATCTCCCCCTTCACTGGGATATGATTGGTTTTTCCCTTGTGCAAGAATGACAACAAAAAAATAATTCAAAAACAAAAAATAATAATTCAAAAACAAAAAAATGGTGCTCTAAAAACAAAGATGAGAGGAAGAGGGGGATTGCTTGCTGGGATGTTTTGTTGGCATTTGTGTTGATGTTTTTCTTTGTTCCGTAAAGCCACGTTAGGATTTGATGCAGTCGTCGTCATCAGAGGTCTGGCTGCTGCTACTGGTTTCGGACTCGGAGCCCTCCTCGACCACACTCCTCCAGGGGGTGAAGTGGAGGGTCACACCCCGCGCCCTCGGGAGAGCCCCGTTCTTCTGCATGCCGTTCCTCTTCAGCTGCTCAAAAAAACAAAAGGAGTTAGGACCAAAACAGACACAAGGTGTTCCGGAAGCACAAGTTCTGTTATCTGAGCTCACCTGTTCAGTTTTAGTCTGGAACTCTCTCAGCTCGTCTTCAGTCAGAGGCAGGAAGTTGTCATCATTTTCTGGGTACTCCTGCCAGCCCATGGCCTTCAGCAACCTTAAAAAGCATTGCAATTTTCTGCTTAGTTGATTGTTGTGAGGGAGTGACAATAGTTTGTGTGTAGAAGCCCGTTAGTGGTGACCTACCTGTGCTCTGCCTCCAGGGAACTGGACAGGTGTTCAGTGTCTGAGTCACTGAGGGAGTAGGCCAGACCATTCTCGTGGCAGACTTCTTCGCTGTAGGCTTTGGGCTCTGGGGTGCTGCTTTCACCCTGAGAAAATTCATACAACACAAAACATGTAATTAGCAATTCAAAGACAGTTGAGTGCAACAACCTGATACAACCCCAACATGTTTGTGCTTGGATTTTTTTTTTTTGCAGTTTAATTTAGCACTTGGGGAAAGTTGGTACATGCAATTCTGAGTCTTATTTGCATTAAAATGTTCCTCACAAAAAAAAAGAAAAAAGGAATTAACTTAACATGTCACAAGCATTGTGTCATCTCTTTAACTGCTGTGTGATGGTTTATGAAACTCAAGTCAAACTGCTGCCTACTTCTCCCGACGTTCCGGGGCTGCTGCTCGTCACCAGTTCTCCAGTGCCCTCGTCTTTCAGAGCTCGCAGGAACTCACTCTTGCGGTCCGGACCACGCCGCATTAGCTTCAGCCTCGATGGGGCAATGTCTATGGGAGGAGTCGTGCTGGAAGGGTGCTGAAAGAGTATCACAGGAAGGGAGAGGGACCGGGAGAAGCCATTAAAAGCAGTGAGTTAACATGATTTTTCTCAACTGGGACACCAATTTATCAACTAGGAAATCTATTTGGGGACAGTGCTTTGAGTAAGGAAAGGTTTGCTAGCTGCCATAGGCATTCAGGAAGTGTCTCGTTTTAGAGCTGCTATGTCAACACTTCATAGATTACAGCACTGTTGACGGATTTATGTACAGAGGTAGCTCACATAGATACTGGTATTGAAAATCTGATGCTTTTTTATATAAATATTTTATATTAAATAGAAAGAGGGTTCACATTTATCCAACTACTTGTAGGTGCATTCGAATAGTTGACAGGTGAATCGCAATCTTATCGTGAGGACAGTGAAGAGTCTCACCTCTCATAGTTAACAACATTTTACTACGCTGGACAGCACATGCACTGCTGCAAAGGAAAACTTCATGTGCACATGCGAGTAAGCATCTCAGTCAAAAACCCCACAGACACATAATTACTATGTTGCGATAAAACCTGTGATTTACTCAAACAGTCACCCATGCAGGCAGAAGAGCGGAGAGTTTAACGATGCTACACTTAAACTTTACAAGTTTGCTTGCAGTACAGTTTTACATGTTAGTAGGAAGTCTGAGTAAACTGCTGCATCATGTTGGAGTTGGAAATTCCCTTAAAGTCTGTTGTAATGACAGACAAAGTTATTCATCCGTCCTTTTTCTACCTCTTTCGGGTTGTTGTGCTGTGGTGCACTGACTGGGGTGCTGGGTTTGGCTGCAGAGACGGGGCTGGTGAAGACTGAATCTCGGCCTGGCATGTGAAGGCCAGACTTAATGATCTCTCTACCACCAGATTTCCACTGGGTGCTCTGGAACAAAGAGGACATATTTGTTTCACAAACAAGGATAGTGTCCATCTCAACAAGGAAACTACATAACTGGTATTGCAATACATGCAAAGCTTGTTATTAATTCAATACAGATGTGTTTATCTTCAAGTTGTTGAAATAAATTGACACATCACAGCAAGTCCTACCTTGGTGGGGGCCACAGCAGGCTTCGGGACCAGGTTCTTGTAGATGCTGGAGCCTGAAATGGGAACTTTGTTTCCATTGGTGGACAAGGCTCCAGCAGTGGCGAACCCAGCAGAGAAGGCTGTGCTGGAATCCTCCTTGGAAACCTTCTTGATAACCAGCATTTTGGACACCATCTGTTTGCCACTAGGGGGGTTTTCTGGAACATAATCAGTGAGGCAATGTTACAAAGTTAAGGGCGAGAAACTACTAAACAGAGCGTAAATAAAAACAGTCTCTTCTTTAGTCAAATCTGGACTGCGCACCCTTACCCCACACTCCAGCATGGGGAGCCACTGCTCGCATCTGAGTCCCAGGCTTTCCAGTTGTTTCAGGGTTGAGGGAAGGCTAAAAAGAGAGACATCGGCATTAAATACCGTAGCATTCAAATTGTGTATATTCAAGCCAAGAATCTGAGTGTGTTGTTGCCGACAGGATTGAGCCTGATGGATTAGTGGAGGGAAACTCTTGTGATGTAATATACTACATTTTGTATCACGCGGTAAATGTGGGGAGAACATGGAAAATGTTTTTTCACAATAGTTTTGACGATCTAGGGTCAAGTGCAGGTGAACAGATGCCACAATTTCCCCAAAAATACGTTCTTTATGCGGAGCTGATTCGAAAACCTCTTTATTAAACAATCCATATCGCTTAACCACTGACGGCAAAGTATCTTATCATTCCACAGGGCAACAGACATTAAAGAACTATGTTAAGGTCAACGGAACGTTTAAGAAAAGCCCAGCAAGGTTATCTACTCACAAAGTCCTCTTCCACAAACTTTAGCTTGTCGTCTTTGCCGTCTTTGCGTTCCTCGTTGGGGAACTTGTCCTGGTACGAGGGGCCCTTGCGGGGATGAAAGTTGCCATTGCGCTGCCGGTGCCCCACCTGCCTGTCCCTGTCGACTCCTACCCGTTTGGGGTGGCGTCCCTGGTGGTGGTGGCCGTCCTGGGCACCCCGCTGCGCTCCATGCCAGCTGGGTGTTTCCTTCCAACAGGATCCCCCTGCCAGCCCACCATGCCCTCCTTTGGCCACCCCCGAGTCCACTGAGTCATGCCTCAGGAGCAGAGAGGGCTGCTGCCATCCGTCACCTCCAGAGAGAGAGAGTGAGAGAGCAAATATACAGTGTATAAGAATAATAACAACATTATGCTGAGCAAGTGATGAATACCAGTGATATTATCATAATAATATCATTTTAAATATTCCTTTTATTGAGATTTAATCCTCTCAACACAACTTATTCTGTCATAACATGGCACTGACAACAGGTAGGCAGAAAAATGATGTGCATTTGGAAAATGTGGCAATCCTTATGAGTCAACTTCATCATGAGGTTTAGTCTAATCTATTAAGTCCTTTGAGATTTGTTGAGGTCTTTATTTAACTAAAAAAGAAAACTACCAGAAACTAAATAATAAAAAAGGTCTGAGTGGCAGAATATTTCACCCTGGCATTAGTAATCCCTGATGGCTCATGGGGGTGTTCATGCACAACAAACTTGAGTGAATGACCAAGAGCACCTACAGGATACAGAACCAACTATTGAGAGAATGAATCGGAATGCTTCAGCTCACCGCCCTACAATGAAAATACACCAGCAGATAGCGTCCAAACCACGAGGTGAAACTTTTCCACAACATGGCTGACTGGTACCGCACACCAAAAGCAAGTAGAGACACATGAAGCTGACAGTCTGCTTTACAAAGCTACAACAAGATAAAGTGGCGGACCACAGTAAGACATCTGAGACTGTAGGACAAAAACTTGTAAAACTGGAAGCTTTATCGAGTAATGATTGCTGCTTGGACAAAGGGTTGAATTTTGCACCTGCACCTGAATGCAACCTGGTTGTACAACTGATCACCACAACAAAACTATTCATCCAGTCAACAATGCTGCCAAAACAGAGACAAAACAAAGTTGAATGGAATATGAGATTTCACCAAACCACACAGCAGCCTGTTGGATCTTCAGCATCATTTCACAAAGGAGAATACAATAAAAAATGAACGTGGAGCACATTAGAGCGATTCTTAGTTCACACAAAAAAAATACATGCAACACGTCAGCAGACGAACGTCTACGCGCAGTTTACAGACACTTGTATGAAACCAAATAATGAACATAACCTAGAGAGAAAAGTTGGTTTGAATGAGGTGATATGTGGCATAAAAAGAAAGCCTCAAAAAAGGAAAGGAATCCAACGCCACCTGTCTGCTGCTTGCAACACTGCCATAACGTCACTGTCTTCCGAGCAGGTGCCCTCAACTGTGTCCTCTTTAAGTAGAAGTTTGCTGCTTGCCATCATCTTTACACAATGAAAGTCCAGCAGAATTATATCATCATTACTTGGGAAGACTAATTCAATGTTTAAAAATGTAACCAGCATTATTTCCATTCTGAAAGCTCAATAAAAGTAGAGACCATTCAATTAGTCTCCAAATTCTACCGGTTCATTCTTCACACAACCAATCCTGTCAATGTATTAACATCTAACTATGACCAGCTCGGACAAATAAAGTGTTCAACTTTAGGATGCGTCTTTGTAGTCAACCAGCTCAGGTGGTGGTCTGAGACACATTCCAGCCAGAT
The DNA here is from genome assembly GCF_910589615.1 of Taurulus bubalis. NCBI lineage: Eukaryota > Metazoa > Chordata > Actinopteri > Perciformes > Cottidae > Taurulus > Taurulus bubalis. The sequence goes on from NC_136589.1 coordinate 28,994,427, forward strand.
GCTGAAAAGGTGCAAATGCATCTGCCTCTCTCCCTCTGTCCTTGTGAGAACTGCAGCAAAGGTTAAACTGAAATTAGCCGTTTTTCTCCGTCTTAATGAAACAAGGGAAAACAGCTCCAGTGATTTCTACTCAGACGATCAAAATACAAGGCGCACTGAGCTGCTGTGAGATTTCTGATTTGCTCAACCACTGAATGATATACGTGGGCGATGGAGCAGGTGAGCAACCATGATGAAACAAAAAAGACCCGTCTATCTAGTTCACAACTACAATTCATTCATGGGTTTGTTGGTAGCCAAAGCTAGCATAAATGTTAATGTTGTCACAGAAGTGCAGAATTCATTCTTCTTCTGCTGTTTTTGGCAGTTACCAAACAGCTCCAGGTGCCATACCACCACCACCACCACCATCTCAACAGGTGGAGGCTGGCCCTGATTTGCATGTAGCTGGGAAAAACAAAGACGTATTGTAATCAGATTTGTAATCTGGTCAACAGAAACACTACGTGTAGTTAGGGGTAATGAAAGAGTCTTAAACCTCATCTGAATTTAGCCGGCAAAGAGCCACTTGACAAATGGAAGCCAGGAAACATCCCACCTTTGAGTTTCACCAGTTATTCAACGGACTTGGTCGGCAGCAGGCTTTAATCAAAAGATACATTTAAAAAGGCCCTGCACCACCCACAGGTGTTTCCACTTATGTGTCTGATTAGACCTCTCAGGTAGGGCTGCAACAACGAATCTATAAAATCGATAAAAATCGATAAAAATCGATAAAAATCGATAAAAATCGATTATCAAAAGTGTTGGCAACGAATTTCATTATCGATTCGTTGTGTCGCGCGATTATTACGCCGAGCAATAAGTCGCGGAGAAGAAAAAAAAGAGCGGAGCAGAGCAACTGGCCGGCCAGCGTTTCTGAGATCGGAGTGAGACACGAGAAAAGCTGAAGTTGTGATGTTCTCAAAAATAGAAGATCTTTGACAAGTCGAGTCTTGGCCAATCAGCGTCTTCATGTTCCTACAACTTGTTTTTAATGGAAGCTAGTCAGCTTGCTATCGCATTAGCTAACGTGTTTGGGTTGTGTATTGTCGTTAAAGTTACGTTACAGTTCAGTCTTGCTTGTAAAAAAACGTAACGTGATGAAACATGCCGTCACCCCCCGGTCTGGTTCAGTTCACGCTGTCACTCGTTAACGTTAAACCGGCACACCGGTGGATCTGGCTGCAGGTTTTTTTTTTTTTTTTTACTCAAAGTAGAATGAAGCAAATCACGTAGTTGGGCTTAGCCAACAACGTGACGTCGTGGTCATAAGAGACCCAGAATGAAAGAGTTTAAGGAAGAGGACGCTCTATATGTAGCAGTACAGATTCCTTCTGTCCCAGTATTTCATACATATTGATAAAGCAGGGTATGCTAAATGCAGCCTCTGGCGGGATCAATTACAGTAAAAAAAAGCTCACATTTGGCAGATGTAAAGCATAGATGTGTATGTTTTTAGTGTTAGTCCATTTTGTTGTTTTAATTAACAGCTCAGGGATGTTCAAGGAGCAACCTGTTTGTGCACTTTCTGAAGATGTTTTGCACTGTCACTTCTGTTTTTGAATAAAGGGTTGGAAATGAACGTTTTTTTGATAAAAAGATTTTTTTATCCGATTTATCGATTAATCGATTATTAAAATAATCGTTAGTTGAAACCCTACTCTCAGGGCTGTGTTGATATGTACAAACTGGACTTGATTGACATTTCCATCACCTCTCCGTTGTTCTTTTTGCGCTTGTAGGACGGGGCAACTTGCACGGATTTCATTCTTATTAGTCCATATAGTTTGGTGACATTACCCATTATTTCCACATCAAAGCCTTCAAAATATGCTTTTGTTACACAACACTGGTGCACCAGCACAACACTGTAGATGATTTCGTTAATAAACTCATCACGGTTTCATTATTTTTGCTCCTATTCTCACTGTTTCCGTAATAACAGCAACAGGGATAACAAGAGGGCAACTGATCTGAACGTTACCTGCTGGAGCGCGCAGAGAGCCGTTGTTAAAGAAACCATCAGAGGAGTTGTGGCGGCGGCGGCTCACAATGTTTCTGCCGTCTCTGTGGTGGTGGGGCTCACCTTGTTTATCAAGGTTGGCAGCAGGGGACTGGAGAAGGACAGAAAGGGGGCACAGTCAGTCAAAGTGGGACTCTTCACTGAGACGGTGGTCAATGAATCACATGCCAGGTTAAACTGACAACACAAAAGAACAGAAAACGTATTCCCTAAACTAAAGGACAGGACTATACATTTTTTTTTCTCTACATCATCCTCTTATGAAGAAACGTAGATGAGCAGAAATCCTCTCCATACGAGTTCCTATTTCACTACCTAGACCTTCAACACCTCAAAGTGAAACCGCCACTGTGGGGATCTATTCTTAGTGAATGAAACAAAACAGACGTCTTAGGAAGTGAAAACAATCTCGGAATGCTTCATGAAAAATGCGCTGTTATGGAAGATATCCTGAAGTCACTGCACTGACACAGCTGTGTTTCATAACATTGTCTGCAAACTCTCAGCGCCATCTGAATCATATCCTTCACGTAAGCGGAGGTTCAAAGATTAAATTAGACCTTCAGCCGATCTCTTCAAGCGTCATAAAGGATGTTTTTTTTATAACTCCCCCAGACAATATACAGAAATACAATGTAAAGAAATTAAAAAAAGACGTAGGACAATGAACTCTCGGAAGTGCATGTAGGTTGATCCTTGAAGACAGATGACATTGAGATGAAGTCAGCAGTCAGCAAGACAGTGACTATGCACTTGTTTCTGTCTTGTCTTGGATTCAGACGGGCCACTTTAGCTGAGCAACTTCTTGATTTACAGTTTACACCGAACAGATTCACAATCTTAGATGGACAGTCGGACAGCTCAACACTTTTAAAAGTAGAACACAAATCGATGCAATTGTTCATCAACAACATGCACTTCACACATTTTTGACTATTTGTGTTTTCGTACAACAATCTGAACTAAATGTGGCAGATACATCTTGGATCCAGACCCCTAAATTGCAGGCACATTCCAAATTATGCCCAGCAATTAAAATAACTCTGGTGTTGCTTCGGTGATTGTGGTTTCTCCTGTTGGAGTCAATCAGAGCCTTTAATTTATCTGTAAGTCCCTGAAAGTTGGGCTTTTTAGAAAAGCCACTCCAGATTTAGAAATGCTAGGATGCAAAAAGCACAAAAAACCTGCCATGAAATTCTCAACTGGTAGACAGAGTTGTCATTTGATGGTAAGAACATTGTTTGTTTTCTTTCATCATCAGTGTTTTTCATCAAGGTACACAATGTCTAGGAGTCCCTCTGCTGAACCATGGGCTGACTGCACTGTCCCTCCCTGAGGCTGACTTACACACAAACCGAAGTGTTTGAGCAGGGACACTGACAGGAAAAAAATAGTAATTGAAATAGACAGAGCTTGAAATTATAACTGTTATAAACTGGCACACACTCTAATGCATACAGTGTATACACACAGACCTTGGCAGGCTGGGGAGTGGAGAAGTTAAGCCAGGCAGGGACAAAGTCATGCTGCGCCATTTAGGTCCAGTGTTTCCGGTCAGTGGATCGAGGCATCAAACCTCATGGCCAGGATCTAACAAAAGAAAAGAAAGGGATGACATCTTTATAAAACTCAGATAAAGCAAATTCAGGCGCAGAAACATGAATTCAATTATTTTCGCACCCATCCATTTTCATGTAATTTCTTGCAAGTGTTTTCGATCATCAATTCTTTAGAAATGCAGTGCATATTAAAAGTCTCCCTCAAGAGCCAAAAAGAGTCCTATTCTTAGCAGAAAACAACAAAGCTCAACTTGCTGAAGCTGTGCCCGTGAAGCTGATCACTGGTTGACAGCCTGGAGGAAAAATATCTTGTGCAGCATAACACAAGTTATATTCTACAACATGTGTATGTGAAACGAATGTGTATTGCTCTTTGTGCCTTTTCCTGTTCCTTTAAAGCAATTGTGCCTACAAGGTGAAAAAAATAAAGACCTGCTACAAAAATGTTTCAATGTTTAAATGAATTTTATGGCTATCGAGTACACGCATGCATGTTTGCAGTAGCCAAGGCAGTCAGGTGGAACTTTATCATTACCCCAGAGTCTGTGGCTCTGAAGTCCTCTGCCTCCTCTCTCGGTCCGGCTGGGCTCAGTTCCTCAGGCCTGTTGGCACTGATCACAGAGTGCGTGCACTGACAGACGGGGAGCAGCGCACAGACAACCCCCTCTCCAGCTCCTCCAGGACAGCACAGCCCCTTTCCCCAGAGGCAGATCCCTTCGTCCAGGATGAAACACTGAGAGATGGGTCAACAGGTTGCAGGAATGATCTGGAATGGCAATCCAGAAAACTGTCCAGGCAAGAAGTAGATTTTAAAGCGGAGGTGTAGAGGTCTTGGAAAGACCAGTTCTCCTACTTCAACCAGATTCCCAAAGAGCTCCTATGCAGGTGACGTCTCTGATGAAATCTGTGCGCTATCGTTTCCAGTCCAGGTTTTTTTCTCCAGGCGGGCTGAATCCTTTACCAATGCATTTGAACCATTATCTCTTATTGTCAGGAGTGAGACTCAAAACATGATTGGATTTTATGCTGAATGGCAAAATTAATTGGTTTGACAGGTGAGGTGTCCCAATGGTGAGGAAGAGCCAGGTTGTTGTGTTATTATTAATAAAAAGGAAACAGTCTGTGAAAGCTGTTTGCCCTGGAAAATGGACAGCAGTTTTTGTAGCAGTTCCACTTTGACACCAGATGAAAGGAAACAGACAGGTGTTATCCTGCCACACTGCGTGCCAGTATGCTTTTACGTCGACTCCCCTTTAACGAATCATTTTAAGATCTGCTGAAACACATGCAGAAAAGAAAAATGAGCTCAGAGACAGTCTTTTATTGGCGATGGAGGTCACTGAGAACTACTGCTCACCTCATTAAACTGATGAAAAAGGCTGTCCGAGTTGGAAAAAATAATGCTCAAAGGTTCAAAGTCACATGACAATGAAGGAAGTAAGACCCTATGTTACATTGCCGTCATTTTCAGTTTTGGTTAGTGAAATAGAGATGCTGCTGGATGATGCATTATAATGCCGATTTTATCTTTATATGTTTTAATATCACATTTGTAAGATGCCCATTTAATTATATGTTGTTTTCTGATTGAAGCAGATAAAGGGTATAGCTCTGATTTCATAGATATGCAAGCTAAAAAGCTTAACAAAAATATTCCACAAGTCCAAAGGTCTCCGTGTCATATGATGAACGAGAGTTCTTCAGCAAAAATCCAACTTGTCCAAAGAGAATTCCTCAAGGTAGCTCAATCAACTAATTTCCTTCGTTTGAAAATCCAAGAGAGTCAAGTGAGTCTGTCCTTCCCTGCCCTTCTTCAATTAGTTTTTTTTCTCTCACACATGAAGTTACAGCGGTGCAATTTTCGGTTTTCTTGCTGAGGCTTCACTGGTATTTGCACAGGAACACACTGGACCTGTAATAAAGAATAATAGATGTATTAATAGAAACACATCTCACAGCTGCAGGTTAAAAAATACTTACACTGCCAGTTTATGTGATACACCTAGCTTACTAATACCGATTAATACATCAGTCCTGCAAAGAATAAATAAAATCCTACCTTTATGGAAATTGTATTGATTCGGCTTTATGCTTATTTTGGACCAGTGTTAGTGAGGCTGTTGATTTGGATTGGGATACTATTCTCATTTTTAGTTTACCCTTATTGTTAAAAAAGGGGCAGAGAAGTCACTGTTGAAAATATTGCAAAAACATCCCTTCAGAATAATACATAATGTAACAGAGAGCTTCTAAAATAGCCAGCCCATTGAATAGCCATCTCTCTGTAACAGATACATTGCAGGACTGTTGTATTAGACTTTGTTTGCCTTACAGGGAAATTAAGCCTACACCTCCATTTATATAGATATACCTTTGCAAATACCTAATGTCAGACATAAAACTCTAAAATAGCTTCCCATTCAAGATACAACCAATGCCTTTAAATACATTTTGAGAGACATGAGAGGAAACACGTGATTCCGTGATCTAGGAAACATTTTATGCTGAATGATGAGTCTTTTATAAAATTGGGCCCGCTTTGGTAAATTAATTATTTATAACCGTGTAAAAATAACTCGAACACTTTCTTCCTCGGTACTTCTCCCCAGACTGCTGTGCATCCAAACAGGCCATGACACTAAGGGCAATGCTGGATGAAACCGAGGTTTATAACCTCAGAGATTCTTCAGCCTTACAAAACGTTCAACCATCATACAGCCTAAACAAAAACACCGCGACATGAATCTCCGTACGCACAAAGTCAGAGCTACCGTGGACTCGTGAACGTATCCCACTGACATAACAGCTCAACATCAATGAGTTTGCCACGGACTACAATCTGCAGCACAGACATCAAACAGAAACGTCCATTGTAAAACACTTCTCAGATGAATGACAGCAACACGATATGTGTGCAAAAGCACCCAGTTCGACATTATCACACCATGTGCACACACTGCAGTAGATCGATCCAACACACAGGAGCGTCACATGCACGTTTCACCAAAACTAGCTGACGTTAGCCGAGTGGTGCTGTACATTAAAGTGCATAGAAATAAACTACGATGCAACATGGCCCTGGCGTTAAACAGTCAACATTAATCGGTAACTAATGCCGTTAACGTTATCATACATGTCCCAACTGCTGCTGGCCAACTCTGCTTAGTTACTTAACGTTAGCTCAGGTTAACGTTAGTTTAGCATTGGCTAGCTAACAGATAGCATTACCCAGCCTATTAAGTAACGCCAGCAAACGAAAACAGCGACGTGGTTTAAATTAATTAACACGGTTAGAGGGCTTAGCACCGTAACAACACACTCAATGTGCTCGCGGTGGCTGAAACTGTCTATTTGAGCAGCTGTCACGTACATACAATAGAGGTAAACAGACCTGGCTTCGTTGGAACAACACAGTTTCAAAATGGCCACCTTAGCAGCGGCAGCACACATTTATCAGCTCGCTAGCTCACGCTAACTTGCAGTGTTTCATGACGCTCCCGTGTTCCTTCTCCTGAGTAGCATCGCCTCCGATAGAGAGGGATTCGAGTATATATGTAGAATCTGAATACATTAACCAGACTTCACCTATAACTATACTCTTCTCTACTAAAAGGCTATTGATGTTTGTTTGGATTTTCGGAGGGCTTACCACTGGCGCTGGCGCTGTGGGACTCGAACAACCTCAAAGATGCTACGTTCAAGATCGGGCAAGATTGTGCAACCGTAAGAGGTTTCATGGTGTTTTTAAAGTCGAACAGGGTTCGGAGTTAGCGTCTGTAAATCATTTCCCATTTAAATAAAACAACGTCTCCATATGTGGAATTTCGACATGATGTTTTTGAATATTTTATAATAATATATATTCTATAACATGTTGGTAGCACGGATACGTAGGTTTTGCCATCTTGAATATAACTTAATACCGCCCCCGCCACAGACAGCCCAACCAGTCAATACACGAGGCGGCCTTATTCAGTTTGTTAGGAGACAGGCATTTAGTTGAGCACCGATAGAATGGTATCCTGCAAACGACCTTTAGTTAACATTAACTTTGTACTTAATAACTCCATGCAATTGCTCCTGCAGTGGGCGTGACAAACGATTGAATGATAAATAATTAAAGGGTAAGATTTAGTTAATTGCAACAGCGGTGTTGTATTGGTTGTTACAGTTGGATAGCCCTGTATTGCATCAGGTTGAGATTATGTATGCTAGCTGTTTATAGCACCACCATTAGCCCGTGGTTGTTAGCTATATCATAAATACAACTTCAGTTTGTTTGTGCTATGCAGAGTGTTTTATTACAAATTAATATAGTCTCTTTTTCAGATTGAGAATGATTAGATTTGCATCTGGAAGACGCATCATTTCTGGGGTAAGTAAGATACTTTGACTGTTGATCAATGCAACGATATAATTAATACGGAGGTACTATGTGTGCCAGCATTTTAACAATATGTTATGATGTTTATTCCTGAGTCCAGACCTTTGAATCTGCCCACTCCACTAAATGTAACGAGTTGACAATTATGTCTTTTATCAGGCAATGATGTTAATGCACTTCTATGATTATTATATTCTCAGGTTCCAGTATGGAGATGTCTTCAGCAGACAATCGGAGCACCAAATATCAGAACAAAAGCTCAGCTGCCGTTTCACTCCAGAGCCTCCTCCGAGTTAATGCCATCCAGATTAACTCCCACCAAGAGGTTGTTGAGCATCAGGCCTGTGAGCTGGCTGGTCTCACGTCTCTGCCACAGGGATTCACAAGGCAGTTCAGAGAGAGGCGACAGCAAAGAGGGTTTCAGTTTGAGGGCCCTCACCCAGGCTCCCACACCAGCTCTTTACCTTGGACTCTCTGGGCTCATCCCTTTCCTGTCTGCTCCTGTCCTGATGGCTGCCACACAGTCCTTCTACCCTGAACTGGCATATGCTCAAGTGGTCTATGGAGCCTCTATAGTCTCCTTCCTTGGAGGTGCCCGCTGGGGGTTTGCCATCCCTGCCGGTAGTCCTGCTCAGCCTGACTGGATGAATTTGGGAAACAGTGTGGTGCCTTCCCTTCTGGCCTGGCTGGCACTGCTCTGCAGGGACAATATTGCAGAGGGAGCCCTGGTAGTTATTATGGGACTGGGTCTCTCTCTGCACTATGACCTGACCCTGCTGCCTGGCTACCCTTCCTGGTTCAAAGCCATGCGAACTCTCCTCACTCTGGTCGCCACCTTCTCACTGGTGGCTACCCTGACAATTAAAAAATTCTGCACTGAGAAGAAGATCAAAGAGATTCAGGACTAATTTATGAGGACAGTGGGCACTGTGAAATGATTTGCAGCTGTGCAGACAGTCTGGTTTGTTCATACAGTACAGCAAAGCACAGCAGTAATGTTGTTACCTCTAATACTTTTAATATATTATGGGACATGTAGAGATGTAGCATATCATTTAGAACATTTGCAAAATAGACATAAATGTCCAGCTAGTTTAAAATATAAAATGTAGATCAAGACAGACTTTTAAATGAAACATTTATCAGAAAACATTTATAAAATCATTCTTTGCTGTAAAAAGAACAGACACAAAGTACCCTTATTGAAATGTGTTTGAATATGTCAATTTTTCATGTACAGTGGGGACAATAAACATTGGATTATTTGCATACCTTTCTTTTACAACTCAGTATAGTTCTGTTATTGTTGTTAACAGTTACAAAATATCCTCATCAATCTCTTTCAGTTCACAATATACGAATCAGACACCTGAATTCTAATTAGTTACATAAAGGTGTTACATTTTCACATCACATGGTTTAAGGTAAAAATGTATCGCAATAAGTTTTACTGAAGCTTGACATTCAACATCGATGTTCCGTGGAAATCATGAGTGTAGCGTTTAGTGGCAGAGCTGGAGGTTAGTTGTCTAACATTTTCGTGTTTGCACAATGCAGAAAATCTCTTGCAACTGTATGCATTCATGTCAGATGGGTTTGTCTTGTATGTGCAAAATCAATGTGATGCTACAGTGGAGGAGGCCCTGAGCCCTCGTTTACATTTTAATTTTAACCATCCAAAGTAAGTAGAGGAAATGTAGGTGAAGTTTAAACCCAGCCAGAACATGACTGTTTCATGAAGTGTATTAAGTTTGAAAAGCAATCAATAAAAGATGCCATTACTTGATTGGAAGTATTGTAACTGTGCAAGGACGTTAGTCAGTCAGCAAATGTGACGAACTCCAACATCCAAAGAGGAAACATGATGAAATTACCATTTTAAAAAAAGGCAAAAATATTTCTACATAACGGTATGGACATTTGTCTTATGATGTTGTGTATCTCAACATCAGAAAGTTGAAATCTAAATTTGGGTAATGTCATGTGAAACTGATGAGTGAAATGACAGGACAGTGTAAATAGTGATTAAGAGGCACTATCATATACAGTATCATATATACAAAAATAATCCAGTGAAAATTACTGTGTTGTTCAAGTTAATAATTGTTTAAACTTTACAGGAAACACTTATCATGGAACTTTGGTTCCATTATTAAATAGGCTCAAGTGGTTTGATAAATCTTCCAAGTAGCAACACACTCACCCTTAAACATTTCTTTAAGGAAAAATAAAGAGAAGACACACAAAAAAACAGTGCTTTCACATCGTATCCAAGAACTGTTCCCAAACGAGTCTACTTGAGAAGCAGAACTCAGTCCAAAATAGAACTCCTGTGCTATGAAAAATATCCTTATCACAAAGATCGCTTTGTCTTCAAATACAAGTTTGTTTCCACCAATATTTCCGTAAAAGTATTTAGTGAATTCAAAGTAGAGACACAGACGAGTCGTGTAGCAGTGTAACTAGTTCTGGCAGTTTTCCAGTTTCAGATCGGCTGTCATATGTTCAATGAATGTAAAATGTTCACGACAAATAAAACGGAAAGACATGTCTAATCCATGTATAAATAACATCTATGATCAGGTGAAAGCCTACTTGAAATAGAAACACAATTTTGTGTTACTTAAAAGGTGCAGCTTTTTTCAGTCAATGCAGTTTTGGGATGATTCAAGTGCTGATATGGATGTCCATAATTTGAATATTCCTGGCTATCAGAGCACAGCCAGCCCGCCGTCACAGCGGCTGGTGATCATGTTGCCAACTTCAGTCCAGGTATCCAGATGAGGGTCATAGATTTCCACAGAGTCCACCGTCACCGGGGCAGAGAAGTCTCGGCTGGCGGCCCTGCCACCGACGGCATACAGCAGTCCATTAACAGCGGACACTGACACGCCTGCACGAGCAGTAGACATTGAAGCCACTTCAACCCATTTCTCCTGTAGAAAGACCAGTACAGTGGTGAGGAGACTGTTGGTACACAGACATTACAGAAAACTGAGATTTAAATTGTCTCACTTCTTCTGGACAGTACTTCTCCACTGTCTCCAGAGCACCAAGTGCCTCGTTCCAGCCACCCACCGCGTAAATGCAGTCATTGAGGCAGGCGACGCCCACATAGGCCCGACGCGTGACCATGACGGGCAGAGCGCTCCATCGGTGGGAGATAGGGTCATACACCTCGGCTGAACGCAGCTCCATTCCTTCATCACTGATTCCTCCGATCACGTAAATAAACCCTGGAAAGAGACAGCAGCGTTTAGTCTTGAGAGCCATGAGAGAAGTAAAGAAATACACTGTAGTAAAGCAAAGTGAGAAGGGGAGTTCAGTGGCATTTGTAAGTTTGTGTGAAATTGTGAACACTGAGATAAGCACGTAACGGCACTTTGCATTTGATTGTGCACATTTTATTTTCAACAAAAGGGAAGGAACACACCTTGTAGCTCACAGCAGCCAAAATAGTAGCGAGGCACCGCCATGCTGCCGATGACCTCCCACTTGTTCTCCTCTGGGTCGTATCGCTCCATGGTCTTCCCAATCTCAGAGCCAATCCAACCACCTGCCACAGGCACAGCACAATCATCACTTGTGCTTTTTGTCTGACGCTTCCCAAAATGCTGGTTATTGGTTGAATTGCACTTACTATTTACAGTTTAAACATTTCACAAAGTAATTTTGTTGAACTTTTCAATTTCAATTCTTCAACTTCCCAAGTTGTTTTGTTCTGATATTGATCACAATCTACAAGCAGAACACATCTACTTGTTAATATGTTTTTCTTTTTAAATAATAACAGTTTTAACTCACTTCAGCTTTTGTTTTTTCACAAAGTCAACATTTTTTCATTTATAGTTCAGTGTATAGCAGTGTTTAAAAATCATGTTGCAAACTGAGCGTCATGTCTAGAAAATCAATGGTTTTTGGTTAAAAATGGTGATACTGTGGCATTTACCAAGTGCATACAGAGCTCCATGGCAGGGGCAGACACCAACTCCACAGCGCGGAAAGTTCAAAGACGCCACAGCGGCCCACTGCTTGGTCACTGGGTCGTATCGCTCAGTGCAGTCGAAAATCATTGAATCTTTCTCCCCTGGTTGGAAAAAATGATTCCTTGTCAGACTGTTGAGGTTATTTTACTTTTGGGCTTGTACACGAACACAAGACTCTCACCTCCCACCACATAGATCATGCCCTCCAGCACTGCAACCCCCAACCCGCTGCGGGCCTGGTGCAGGGACGACACAGTGGTCCAGTACTGGTTAAAGGTGTCGAAGCGCTCAACACAACTCAATGCCCGGCTGTCACTCCAGCGGCCGCCCTGCAACCGAGTGTAGCCTCCTGCCACCAGGAAACAAGTACAAGTCCAAGATTAAATGGCATTTCTTATTTGGAACCAAAATTCACCAAAATGCATCTGGTTAATGCAAGATTTGAAAAGAACCTATGGCATAGAGGTATTTTCTGGCTTTTCTTCTGGGTCTCATTTTGGCTGGTTGTAGCTGACTGTACATCTTATTTTCTTTGGGAGACTTTGTGACTTCAGTGTATTCCTTCAGCAGAGTCTGCAGTGCCACCCGCAGGCTGAAGTCTGTAATACCTTTAATAATAGTCAAAATGTCAAACATTTCAAGATGTAGTTTACCATGTGTGACCCAATCAATGTTATAGCAATATTGTATACAGAAATTAAAAATAATACAAAGTATGAAAGAGATATATGAAATATTATGTTTCCCCTTACCCTCTATGTACTTGAACAGTCTCTGTGGAGAAAGCAGAGGGAAGCGGACGGGTTCCAACACCTCTACTACATGTTTTTTCCTTTTTGCCACATCTTGGAGAACCCAGTCCATGGCTGCAGTGAATACCTGGTACTCATCCTCAATTCTCAGCTCTTCACTTCTTAGCAGCCTCACCAGCTGATCCTTTGACAAGTCCCTGAACTCATCGGTGACCCACACCTAACGGGAAGCAGTTGATAGAGGCAATCTGTAAGCATCAAACTTGAAAAGCATTGAAGAGCATTTTTGGCAAAATAAATGGTGAAACTGCAATTCTGATAAAATGCTGCTGGTGTTTTCAAAGGACAGAACAAAACGAGTTCAGGTACATCTAGAACAGATGTACCTCCAGAAAGTGAACATGGATGTAGTTCTCAGTAAACTCCAACATGTCCATGCAGGCAATCTGCTCCAGGAACTGAAATATGCCCACACAGTTGCATGGGTCCATGTGGCCCTTGAGGAACTCTCCACAGATAGACACCACCTCGTTCAACTGCAGCATGTCTGCTGCCACCATCATCTCCTGGACGTTCTCCACTGTCACACTGATCACGCCTGACGGAAAAGGGAACACATAGCCACTCAGCAAAAGGGTATGAAATCACACAGATCTTGTGGAAGGTAATAATGTGAATATCAGGATGGATGCAGACCTGTGTATATGAAGTCCAGCAAAACCTCAAAGACTCCAGTCTCCACTCCGAGGATCTGCACCTCCTCCTTATCCGCCTCCCTCATCCCCCCGGAGAACAGGGCGGAGAAGTAAGGGCTGCTGGCAGCGAGCACCAGCCTGTGGACCCTGAAAACCCGGCTGCCAACCCTCAGCCCCACATCACAGAAATCGGTGCGGAGCCGCATCTTGTTCATCTGGGCCAGGATGAGTCTGGCGTAGCGGTCTGAGGCCAGCAGAGCCTGCTCGGATGCCTGGGCTGCCATGGCAGCTGCAGCATCACCACCACAGCCAGTGGATGTTGACGTTGAGGTGGAGGACATAGCAGCTGGGGGCGGTCTGTGTTAACATGGAGGCCCTCCTCTTCAGTGAGTCTCAGCATGAAACAGACCTGAAAGACACACGAACTGAGGCAACAACGCCAAAAACACCCAGTCAGTGACACGCCTGAACAAATCGGCACCACAATGAGCCTTAATGCTTCTTCGCGGTCTCATGGTTAAGCACCCTGGGGAAGTCAAAGTTATTTATACATTGTTGCCATATTGGTTATAACAAAGACGCCCACTGCCGCCGTTAGCCGGACATGCTAGCCAACAGACATCCTGCCGGGGTGGACTCAACCATGTTCATCAATCAAACGAACCGTAATTAGACAACTTTACAGCTCGACCAATCCCTCCTCAGACACTGTCAACTTAAAGAGAATTGCGGATTTGTATAGAAAAAAATGTCGATATTCAGCTTGATTTTAGCTGCGACTTACCCATAAGTTTACTGATGAGGATGCTGGCAACTTCCGTCGCCCTCCAGACTGTCAACACATATTTCTGACTCGACTGCTCTGGTCTGGGAGTTGAATCTCCAGGCAGAACTAATCAATCCTCGAAAACGTTGCTTTTTAATGGATCTGCAGCGTTTTTGTATTGACAGTGGCCGTCGGTGTGCGTCCCCATGGAGACATAACTTTAAATTACACAACAGTATGGCTTATTTAGTTTAAGTTTAGATTAATCCCGTCAGTTGATCTAACAATTCTCAGCAATGCTCGCCATGTTTGTTATAACCCACAACGCCAGATGGCAGTGTCGCCTTTGAACAAGCAGTTAAACAAATGGACGTCCTTGACAACATGCCACAGAAACCTACCATGTAAATTATCATAGTATTCTTAGCATGTCAGCCCCCGGCAGAAGGGTCATTTTAAATGTAGCCATCTTCCACTATGTTGGCTGTAACCTCTAACAGCCTGGCGCTTTTAGACATCAGGCAATGGGCACTCTAGTTTGTTTCAATCAGTGGCTTGACATCAACTTGATAAATATTAGGTTGGAAACCTGTTATTACATACACAACTTTAGCATTGCCTGGGCTCATTAGACCGGTCTTGGAGTTGAGGTGAAAATGAAGAACGCTTGTGACAGTTAGGCGAAAGGAAAATGTCTTTCAATTGTCACTTGACTTGTATTTCCTGCTGTTTCAATGTGTCATCCAGAAACTAACAACCAGTGATGATCTAGAAAATATGAGGTGGCACCAACGTTGGCCAATTAAAACTCAAAGCTAGATATGTGCCAACCTGGCAACCCTTGGTTCAACACGTTTGGTTTGGTCTGCCCTGTGTTGTCCTGTTTACCAAAAGGACATCCAGCATTGCCATTATCTCAGCTGAACTATTAGCTTATTGGATATAGCTTTAATGGACCCCGAGTGAACCAATATAAGACACATATCCACACTCGTTGCAACCAAACATTTTGGGAGGGGAATTTGAAAAACTAGACTTAATATGTTTTTTGTCTGGCCTGAGAAACTAAAAAGTTTTGAAATAAAATGAAAAACATAATTTGTTAGCCAGTCTAACTTTGAGCGAATGAATAAATACTTGTTATATTTGTATATATATCATATATGCATGATATTTTTTTGTATTATACACTTTCTGCATTGATCCTTCTATGAAGTAATAATAACAGTAACGAAGAAAAGTAATCCACAATAGCAATATTATATATACAGACGGAATAAAAAAGTATAAAAAGTATTTAAATGTATTTATATTGCACTAGTTGAAAGTTATTAAAGTGACCAAAAGTGACCAAAGTGATTGTGTGAAGTGAAGTGTTATTAAGTGTTTTGTGTTCTACTGCGAGTTTAGTTTGTTATGCAGCCTGAGTGTTAATCACATTACATATGTTTAGCAGTTGTGAAGTGATCCGTGCCAATGTGTAATTCAAGAGCCTCATTGGTTTCTTATAAGTTTGACAACAGTCCCCTTTCAATCAATGGATGATGCATGCTGGTGAGGGACGCACATGCTCTCTACAAGTCCAGCATTTAAATAGTTGAGGCATTTGTTGTTGGTTGTTTGTAACGATGCATAAAACTGCCTCTGCTAAATCCTTTAAATTTACCTTAACTGCAGAATTATTATGCATTATCCCTAGCGTTAAGGCTTTATGTGTTTCATTTGTAATATGAATGTGTTTCTTTTCCTTTTGTTCTTTATGCTGCCTGGACAGGTGTCTCCTGTAAAACAGGTTTTAATAAGTAGCTGCTAAAATTAACTTGTATGTGGTGACATAGATTTCTTTTTGTGAAAGTTTTTTTTTTTAGGAATGGCTTTGGTCTCTCTTTTTTTTCTTTCTTCCTATAAGCAATATTTTTACTTGTCATTATTTTCACCATTCATCATGTCTCTCCATTGTGGTGATGGGAGTGTTTGCCTTGCTCCCAGAATCTTCCATGTAGTGGGAGAAAAAGTAAATAGTGTGAGGGTCATCCTATGGAAAGCATTCACCATAATTACCATTCTGTTTTAAGTGCAGGGTATGTCTGACTTTTTCATCAGGGCTCTGTCTTCTGGCTAGACGTTGCTTTCACCAGGAAAGAAAAACATCATGAGATGAAGCTGACAGCCAGATTGGTTCTTACAGGAGTAACTAGAGTTCAACGTTCAGATTACTTGGCTTTAAATCAAACCAGATCATACAATCCAAGTAATAAAGGTGCTGTCAGAGTTTTATACATAACTTATTCTGTAAATATATATTTTGTATGATGAGGGTATTTTATTTTGTATTGATCATACAATACCCTTCTTATTACAAATACATTGTAGTTTCAAAAGTTATCTCATCTACATATTTTTTTCTGAAATTGACAAAGCTTCTCTCCTCCCCTCAACTGGACTTGTGAGTTATACAATTCCTCTTTATCTTGAGTGAGTTCACTACCTACATACAGCATTATGCTTTCAGACCAAGCTGGATATTTGAACTCTGAAGCTCCTCAGTCATCTGCATTCAGTCAGTCCTGTGCAACATTGGCTTGCTGGCCATGAGCCTGCTGGTTCTTTTTAATCTATTTGAGAGCTGAACTCCCACAATGAGATTGTCCTGAGAGCTTGAGGGACGCTGAGGCCCTTTGTTTATTACAGCTGAAATCATTAGTTAGGATTTTTTCCTTGACAATAGAAGTACAATCTAATATGTATGCCATGCAAGCTGTATAACATTTATCCAAAAGGAAAATTATACTGTTAGAATTTAACCAGTTTCTTGCTCTACCTGTTTCAAGGAGCTATCACCATCTTCCATCCCGGCCTGAACCGGTATATGCAGGTATCCATGTGGGCCTCAATGTTATCCTAAATATTTTGTTGACGATGTACAATAGCCTATTTACTGCAGCATTCAATGTATTGTTCAGCCACTACTGTGCATTGGGGCTTACTGCAAGTAATCAGACATGTTATCACTTGAGCTATTCTTTTAATGATAGCCAAGATATTGAGGAATAAAGTACCTCAAGAGAAAAGCTCATGTAAAAACTTTCACAACATAGTTTTCATTGTGAAACTGTTTGATGGGCATCATTTTCCCATAATCCAGTCAGGCCTGGAAACAATTTTCCACCTTAATTAGCTTTTCCATGACCTCAACAATTCAACAAGGGTTATCAACTTGTGAACCAACGATGTTAATTTATAGGCTCATTCACTGTATATAAGATACATTCACACACGAAACAATATACACACATACTGTTTCTATTTGTGGTGGTATTAGAGAGGTTCCAAAGAAAATGTGGAGCTGGTATGTTTAATGGTTCAGTCTGTAGCCTACATGCTGCTTGGCAGGCAACAGGATCTCTTGCCTTCAGCCTATAAGCCAGCTATAATGTGAGCTAGTAAAAAAAAAGAGAGGAGGGAAAAAAAAGCCCCTTATCGATTCTGCCTCCAACATAGCAACTGGTCGCTGATTGGTCGGCACCCGGCACGTTCTCGCTCTCCCATTGGTTCATCGGGTAGCGTGAAACGCTGGAATCGGACGGAGACAGAGGGGAGGAGAGACGCGATTGGCTGCTGCCAAACTGAAAGCGAAAACCTCTTTTTCTGAGAGCCTGTGAGACAGTTGATGGTGTGTGTATTTTAGGCGTGACTCCAAAGATAATTCGTCCTGCTGCCCCCCCTCTCCCCTCCCCCAAACCGGACTTATTTAAATTGAGAACTATAAAGCACAATGACTATGAATTGAAACGAGCGAGTTATGCGACTGAGGTGTCCCGATGAGGGAAGAGAAGGGGTTGGAAAAAAAGATAAGTGATATGTGTATGAGCAAGAAAAACAAAACGTGGGGGCCGGCTTTTACATAGATTAAACTTTGATTCAGGAAACCAAGGAAAGTGGGACTGGGCAGTGAATGCTGAAGTGCTGTGGAAGCAAATAGCTTTGGGGTAGAGCCAGGGGGGAGTTTCAGGTCGAAGGAAATGTTGCAGCGGCCTAACTTAACCTTTCCAGCTTTCATTTTTCTACCATCCTGTACAGGAGTTAGAAAAATGCTCTCTTTCCTGTTCCTCCTCTTTACCCGTCTGTCTAGGCCGCACACTTTCTCTACCCACTCTCTCCTCGTCTCTCGACACTCACGCAGCCCGAGTGTGACTCAGCGTTGGTACAGTCTGTTCTGTCTTTGCATCAGTCTCCCCTGCATCTGGTCCATCCTGGTAGAGCATGCACGCTTGCCTGTCCACCAGCTCTCTGTGCTGACACAGGTAAGAGGGAGTAATCCGTGGCCTGGAACTGCCGCTCTACCCCAGTACATCCCTGCCCTCTGCACCTCATTAATCCCTACCTAACACAGACTTTATGTGATAGTTGAAAGAGGCCACCTGTTGCCCTGGTCACGGAGGCCCAGCGGTGGTGTCGCCAGGGTTAGGGGTACTCGTCATAATCAGTGACTATATACACTGTAGTTTACGCAAGTATTTATTTATAGGTGGTGCTAAAGTTATTCAAACTAAGCTAATAAGACCATTTATCAAATTAATACTAACCTAATTTAGGGTAGCTGGAGCTAAATGGATACAGCTTAGCGGCATTCCTTTCACAGGAGCTTCAGGAAAGTTGTATTTAACAAAACAGCAAATTCCTAGTGAAGTTGGTTTGATAAATTGTTTTCCCGTGACTCAACCGCGGCCAGGCTGAGTAGGGAAAGGGCCTGCACATATCCTGCTATTGTTTTATCGCTTCCTTTCTCTTCCATCTGTCCACAGTGTGTCCGCCAGTGCCCTCGCTGCCTCCTATCTTTGCTGACCCAAGGATAAGCTCAAAGGACGACAATGGCTTCACTGGAGATATACGGTACATTTTACAGAACTAGTTATCTAATTTTGTCAGTCTATGCTTTGTTTTTGATATTTCTACTTACATCTTCTATGGAAAAAATAATACCTTAAATGAAATAACAGACACTTGCACAGTATCAGAAGTAGACTGTTAAATAAAGCAATGGATTACGTAAATTGACAAAACCCTCATCAGTTTATTGTCTTTCAGCAAGAAAAAGATCAGGATCTCACATTGCTTAGCTTCACCCGAGGAGTTTCCTCAATCCCCCAGTGGAGTTATATTTTTTATAAGAGGCTTAATCACCCTCCTTCCATATACCAACCTCAGAAATACATTTTACAGTTTCTCTGTACAGAGTATCTATTGTCCTCAAACTTGAAAAATGTGCCAAGTTCAACATGGATTCCTTTCCTCTTAAGCTATGTAGGCTGCATGTCATGAAAAAACATTCATAGCTCGAGCAATGCCACAGTTCAAGTAATGGAGGCAGGATACTTCCGGACCTCTGGCAGTTCACACAAACATCGGAGGCCACATCATACCAACACCACCAAAGAGAGTGCATTTTTGTGGCAAATGTCAACCTCTCATAACAGCATTACCTTCACCACCATCATCATCGTCATACATTGCAACAGTAGAAATACTGTTAGATTGCACTTTCTTCAAGCTTTCATCTTGTGGCATGTTTATAGAAAAAATATATATAGAATACAAAAAGGTTATACTTCTTTGAGTAACAGAATATAACATACAGTACTTCAGATTATGTTTTGATCAGCACATCAGCAGGTGTACATTAATTGCCCTCCCCTTGCCCAAATGCAATAACCAGACTTAACAGGGATGTAGTTTTGCTTACTATTAAGTGCTTTGGTCAATGGGTATAACATTGAGTATGCTCTTACAATGGTATTCTACACAATGTTAATGCTACATAATTGTCCATGTATATGAATGTCTGAAAGGGCAAATTGTCAAGATGCACCACGACTTTTCACATATTCACACGTGGCATTTACCCCAAAAACGGTTTGGTCCACCAAACCAGTATGACGGAAACAGCCTGTTTGCAGCACCATTTTCCCACTCACAAATGCACTAAGTAGTAGTAACGCATTTCTCATTCATGAGAACACAATGGGACATTTTGAGCACAGAAAATATATATTTTACAATAAAAAATTATAAGAGTTATAATAATAGAGAATTATTTAAGTTTTTTTTGAGTGAACTAAAATCTATTTTGTGCTCCACACACTCTGTGTTTCCTATTATCCAGGAGTGCACCTCAGCAAAAAAAGGTTTGCCCTCCATGTGTAAAATTACCCGGATCTTCCGGTGGTCTTACGCATTTTACCAACTTTTAGGACCTACTTGAGTTAAAGACATCTCTTTCCCACTGAAAGTCTATCGGAAACAATATTTCTGGGCCCCATGGCGTCACATGACATAACTGGAATTTGGAATTCCCCCGTTTGTCCACTATGTTGATTTCTTAAAAGCCTGGCGCTCCTCCTAGGGCCTTGCTCTGGGCAGTCTTGGGTTTGCTGTGCACTCAACTTGACAGAATGTTACAGTATGCCACAATGCCTGTCAATCATAAAACTGGAGTAGGTCATTTCTGATTGGCTGTTGTGTCTGATTGTTAGCATTATCGGTTACTCTGGGAGAAGGGAAGCACTAGAAGATAAGCTTAGTTTAAGTGGTTTTGGTGACATACCTGGCTTTATGAACCTTTGTTAGTTACTCTTTACTTTATAAGCTTGCTATCCTGGTAGGTTGCTAGCTGAAGTCTGCCATATATGAAGTAGCTAACAAAGCTATTTAGCTCCTTTGTGATTGCCAGGTACGCAGCCAAAGCATTGTGTTGAGCCATGAATATGTACATGGCTGGCTGACTGAATTGATTAATTACTAAAAACAACATTATGGCATTCTTACGAAATTAAATGTAGCACCCTCTGCCCAACAAAACCATGTAGAATTTAATGAAATGTAAACATCGAGAAGGCAAATCTAAAAGAGGTTATCATGCTATGCTTACGTGGATATTAGCAAACAGGTAAATAAATGTATTGAGAAGGGAAAAAAAAAAGCTTATTTTTCTCTTTTGCTCAAATGTAAATTTTCTTTACATGATAAATAATTTCTTTCAAATATAATTTCTGTGTTCCAAAAGTCTTTTTTCTGTGCTCACAAATTGCCATCACACGCTCCGGAATGAGGCACAAATATAACTCCATAGCAACCAAATATATTTCTAAACTATTGGTCAAATTCTTTAGAACTGAATACAATTTACCTCCAGAAATGGACATCTCTAGCAACATCAACTTGGGTTGCCAAAGTCAAAGTCAAACAAAGGTGCAGCACCTGATGTCAGCGAGCAATTTTCTGGTTGTCAACATCCCTACCGAAAAGATGTCCATTAAACAAACGGCAATAAATGAAGTAAAAAAAAAAGCTTAAACAGTCTCTTCGAAAACAAAAAAACAAAATAAAAAAATTCAAGCTGACATTCAGGTTCCAGTCCCACTTCAATCTGTGAAATCCCATTCACAGAAAAGATGGAATCACTGTAGTGCAAAACTTAACACGATGCACCTCGATGCAGTCATTCTCGCAGGATACAGTAAACATGTCCTTTTGTCTCTTTCCGTTGAATTACATTTCTGGCGCGGCAGGCGGAAGCCCCGCTGTGTGTTTTGGAGTCTGTAAGAGTTTGTGTTCTTCTGCGTGTTGAGAAGGCGTGGCTGCAGCTTTTGCGTGTACTGGATGTGACAGCCGAACATCCAGGGCGTCATTGTGTTGCGCTAAGGAGTGCAGACGATAGTGCAGGACAAGGTCTATCAGTGAGCAGTGGGCGTCGTATGGCTCAGCAAAGCCGTATCCCTGCGGCGTGCTGTAGATCATACAATGCTTCACTTCTTCATTCACTCTGTAATAAATAAAGAAGACAAAATAATTAGCGTCAGTGAGTGTCGCACAATTACACGATGCGTAATCATAACAATCTCAAAACCGGTTCGTTGTCCAGATACCGCTTTCCTCTTTGTTTTACTCACACAACAGAGCAGGCGTAGCATCCCTGTTTGCTGCTCTCACGGATCAGGAACGTTCCAGGAGCCTTATCTTGAAGCATCTCCTCGGCCTGTGTCCGGCTCAGTTCACCAACAAACCAATTTGTCTCATCCTGATGTGGCAAATTCTTCTCGTCTCCCTTCAACACATATGTGCTGAAAAAACAAACAAGAGTCCTATTGTAACGCCTCCGTAGAAATTCTGTTAAACGTGTCTCATTTATAAGTTAAAAGTTGCAATGTTCAACGTTTCCAGACAGAATCTTTTGCTACTTACTCATCAAGGCTGTCACTCAGTATCCCCAGCCAGTCATTTATGCGTTTCTGCCTGACACCTTTGTGATTAAGCCAGCTGCAAGGAGAAGCGTAAAGAAAGGTTTAATTTGGATATAGAATAGTTAGAAATCACAGAGCAGTGACTGAAATATTCTCCAAAGATACCACAAACAGTATGCTGACAATATACTTACTTAAGGTACAGGTCTCTGATGTTGCGTAGCTGGATGATGTCAGGCCGCAAGCCGTTAATCTTCCTGTCCGTCTCTCTGTAGTCCTCCACCTGCGTTCTCAAGTCATCCTCCAGATGGATTTTGCTCTCGTATATCTCCCCAAGACGGCATTTCAGCTTCTCATAATTGATCAAAAAGCTAACAAGGGGATGTAAAGGTCATAAGTCTGAATACAGTTCATAAAAAAGGGTTCAACATGCAGCCAACTTAAACTACATGTAGGGATATTCTTTGAACCATGATGTAATGAAGTACCTCTCCAGATCTTTGTCGGCTCCCTCGGACTGATTGTTCATCTCAAACTTTTCTCCGTAACGCTCCTGTTCGCGACACTGCTCCTCAAAGATCAGCATTGTCTCGTTAAAGGCCTCAATTGCTGTTCGCTTCATCTGGATCTCCTGTCCCACAAACAATTCATCCACTTAGAAAAGACTCAGGAGACTGATGAAAGTAAATCCTATTGTTTAGGAAAGTACTAATGTAGGGAACATCAGGACTCATTTAAAAAGTTGTTTTTTACCTGCGAGGTCTTTGTGAAAGCTTCATAAAGACGATCAAACTCTTTTGACTTCTCTTGATAGTGACAGTGAACCTCCTTGAGCTTTCTTCCAGCGACATCGACACTGTCCTCTTTCACCTGAAGTAAAGAAAGAAACAACACTTAATATGTACAAATGATAATCCTCCATATTAAACAATATTTTTTTTTACGGTTTCAGAATCTTGAAAATAAAATACTGGTGCTCACTGACCTGCTGTAGGCGGGACACAGGATGGGTGAGCCTTAGGTCCAGTGTGGCGTTGTACTCCACCAACGGGTGGTGCTGATAGTGCCAAATGAGCTCCACCACCGAAGTGAATGTGAGGGGGTCGGAGAAGCCATACTTCCCATCACAGTGGTAAATCTTAATCAGCTTGTTGTGCCCGTCTTTCCTGAGAAAGTGAAACGTCGTATCACACAGTTAGAATCGTCATGTAAGACTGAAATGCAAACCCTGTTGATGATATTTGAGGTTGTGATGTTCTAATTATGTTGCTGCTTACCTTAGCGTCAGCGTAAAGTCTCCTTGTAGCTTTGTGGATGCGTCGCGAACCATAAAGGAGCCATCAGGTGTGTCTCGGAGCTTCTCGTTCACCTCATCCCTGAGGGGAAATCAGTTCAAAGTTAAGGGATCTAACTTTACCAACACGTTAGACAACCAAACATACAGAATGATGGCATGTTTAAACTGAAGGTACTTTACCTGGTTATGTCTCCCCAATACCATTCAGCGTCCTGCAGCGTGTATGTAGGTGGCGAAAGGCAGTTGTTGTTGTTCATGGTGGAGGACACTGGCTTTGTGGACCTGGGGGGGAGAGCTACAAGCAGAAGAGAAAGACAGTTAATAAAAAAGGACATGCAAAGGTTCGGGACAGGAGCGATCAATCAGAGCTTGTATAGCATCGATCTGTTGAGCGATCAGGTGAAGTACTGTAAACACGACTCTTTTAATATTATGACCGTTGCATTCAAGGAGGGGTGTGTGGGACACACACACACACACACACACACACACACACACACACACACACACACACACCCTTGCTTGATGGAGCCTGTCAAGATCTTAGAACAAGCCCAGGCATGTTCCCAAGAGATATCACTTGCCAAATCATTACTGTGGTCAGCACTAAAAAGGGAAATGTGGTTAGTTAGTCCTCATTTCTGAGCCCCATCAGTCAACACATGTGAAACATGTTTTCTTTTATTATTCCAGAAATTCTAAGATGTGTGTTTTTAGCTGCCTGCAACTTGTGCAAAGCAGATACAAGTCCAACTTTTTAAGTTGGTGGCAGCCTCTGGCACTGTCCTGAAGTGCACAAAAGACATTGAATAAACCGTAAATCATGTTATGAGTCTCTTGGACCACCCCTCCCATGTTATAAGGATTGCGCGCTCGCAGATACTCTTTAAGTTTTCCATCAACCTTCAAGAAATAATATCTGAATCTGGCTGAAAGACTAAGCGTTTCCCTAAAAATGAGGGCAAACCGCATCAAGAGGAGGTGAAGGGCGATATATTTCACTGCAGGACAAAAGTGCCTTTCATGAGGCATAAGAGCACCCTCAGAGAGGAGAAAATGTGGGTTTCTCCCACCATCCGCTCTCCTCTTTTTCTGACCTTAAAATAAACAAAAGACAGGTGCAGCAGCACAGTGGCAGGCACAAAACGTAAAGCTCCTGAACTCAGCAAAATTAAATCTGCACACCTTCCCCTTTCCGTCTCCTGCCAAGAAACTCCACCGGCTTCCAAAAAACCCGCACGCGCATACCAGTACAGACAAGAGCAACGTCATTGAAGTGTAGACTAATACAAATAAAAAATACCAATCAAGTCACGCCGTCAGCACTGTGTAGAATTCAGAACAGACATAACAGTGAAGTCTGTATTGTCAGTGGAGCATCGCCACAGCACAGACTTCATAGGAACAATAAAGCGGACCTGTGTTGTTGTTATGGTGTGTCAGTAACCACCTGAAGTCCACACTATTGCATCATATCAACCGCAGTTATTAATAACAAACATGCTAACATTGTGTTGCAATTTTAATTAGCTGGTTTCAAATTAAATGAGCTGTGTGACTTTTTGTATGTAATAAAGGCATTAAAAGCACCGCAATTAAAGTGTCGTCCACTGCTCAGCCCATGTAATAACGCGGCGGTCAAATGACAAATGTAAATAAGAAATGAAGTGTTCGTGAGTTGCAGGAGTTAAGTCATGAGACGAGCTGTCTCGTCTGCTTGCCTCTAGCCTACTTTCAGAGCTAGCACACACATTAACCACGGCTGGCTGCAGAGGAGAACAAAGCGGTCGTTTCATGCGGCGCTTATTAACGCACCCTCAACTGGGTGCCCTTTAAAATGCACTCTTCACATTGTCATCGGCATGTAGTAAAATGGGTTTGATTCGCGAGGGAGATGTGAAACTGTCATGCATTTGTGTCCAAGTTTGACATACGCGCCGGGACAAAAGAAAGCCACTGCGCCTGGTCCACCGAAAGGTATTACGTAATTGGCAAGTGAATTGCGCTATGCATGCCTGGGCAATGCCACTGGGGGAGCTCAGCGCTCAGGACCTGGCCATTATAACGCTTTTACTATCACCTGCACAGCATTTGTCAGATGTCAGCTTTAGTAAAGACGTTACACAAAGCGATGCATGCAAAAGGAGGAAGCAGGAAAACAAATAATACGTTTTTTGACCCCCCGCAGATCAGACAATGGCTGCCTTTAACCCTAACTTACCTGGTGGTGCTTGATCCATTTCGATGTAGAATAAACCTTCGGAAGGATAAACCATTCCTGATTCAAAAGAGTAGTCCAGGTTGCTGTTGCTGACTTTACGCGTAAAAAACAAACAAAAAACGCACGTTTCTTTTGCCGCAAATGTAGACTACTTCAATGCAGTCGCAAACGCCACGTCCTACATGGATTCGGACAAAAAGAAAACTCCTTTGATTCCGAGTTCATGAAACATCCCAAAGTCCAACTGTGTATTCTCAACATATCCTGTCTAACTGGGGTTATTTTGCACAGATATATTGTCAGTTTCTGCCTTCTTGCTACGCGGCGGAGCTCTACTTTACTTCATCTCGGAAGTAGAGCGACTTTAAAGGGCTGTTCGTAACATCATCTTGGCGCAGTCCAACTGACAGCAGGGGATTCCGTTTTTTCTCGCAGGTCTCACGGTCATGTAAAACATGCACAGTCAAGTGTATGTCTCATGGTTAAATCCAAAGCAATTCTCTGTAAGTATAATTTACAAACGAACATTTTAATATGGGACTTATACTCAGATACAGTTAGTTCGTGCCACATTAGTTACACCCTACGTTGTAATGGTTCATTCCAGACCGTTTCATTCAGTTCTCCTCAAGCTGCACAGTTACCAGCTGAAAAATTCCTTTCAGAGCATGAATGGAAATTGAAAAACCTAGTTTATTAGCTCGAATCGTTTAGTGACAACACAACCAAACGTATACCCTATATGTTTAAATATATTCTTCAACTTGGAATTAAAGCATTTTCAGACACTTTAGCTTTGTCCTAGTTTACTGGTCAGTGAATAGGTTTCAATAGAATGACATCATGCCATAGATTTTATGATAAAAAAACGTCTTCAGCTGTTTGGCATCCAGAGAGCGCCAGACTCAAACCCCTTTGTCTGAGAGGTGACAGAGTACCCTGCCTATTTGACAAGTGTTTATTATATTCTTGTTGAGCTTGTTAAACACGTTCAGCAGCAAAAAATGCAACATAATTATTGCTGCTCTTACATCGTCCAGATGAATACTTGATAGGTAATAGCAGGTGTGTTAACATCAGTGCCTTGAAAATCAATGTAAGGGCATAAAGAATGTATTATTTCATGATGGAGAATTCTGCTGTATCTATCTTCATGTGGTATAAAGTTGCAGGCTTACTATCTCCATATGCATGTTGGATGAATACATGCATTGTTGTTCGTTCATGACACAGAATGACGTTGCGCTATAAATTTAAACAACCACGGCCTCTTCCTCCAGCGGAGAGAAGTGGCTGCAGGGAGAGTGAAACAAGGCCTGCATGGTCAGATGTCTGTCTCTGTTGGTGTCCAGGCGTTTATGGCCAGTCCTCTTTTGACCCGAGGACAGAGAGTGAGGGAGGTAATTGCCTCCAGCATCCCTTTTACCCATCGGTAAGGCAACTCAATGTGTCCAGTCAGTGCCCATGACACATCCTAAACTAACTGCCATGA
Source organism: Taurulus bubalis (assembly GCF_910589615.1). Taxonomy (NCBI): domain Eukaryota; kingdom Metazoa; phylum Chordata; class Actinopteri; order Perciformes; family Cottidae; genus Taurulus; species Taurulus bubalis. Next base: position 29,021,884 of record NC_136589.1, read on the forward strand.
TGGAGCGTATTTCGGCAAGAGAGCCTGTATCCACAGACAGACAAGAAAAACACACTCGACAGGTATTTCCAACAAATACAGCGGCTATCAAAAAATAAATAAAACTGTGTATCATTTGCATGTTGGTTGCAAATGCCGTTTATCTTTCCGAAGGGTGGTTGTAGGACGTTGGCAGATTTCTTTTTGGGATTATATCCACCATTCGACAGGTATGCGATTGGGTGTGTGCACACGTTGGGTGAATGCACTAGCTGCTGTGTTAAAGAATAAACCGTAGTACTGTACTAGTGGAGCTTGCTCTACCAGTTCAGTCGACCAGGGCACCAATGTTTGAGTGCTTGTGTGTTTTACATGTGTTCCTACTTTAAGCCTGGAGGCCTGTCACGACATGTCACTTTCCCCCACCCCCCTTGCCTCTGGTGTCAGAAGAGCACAGAATTTGCCCCTTTAACTTCTGGGTCTGAACTCCGTGACACATTTCACTACCACCATCCTCTTGAACTGCAACGGCATTGGGGCTCCAGACGTGTCACTGGGGGACAGTGAGACACGACAAGGTCCAGTCTCTGGGCTTTGTGTTTGAAATATGCCATCCCTTTGATTAGTATTAGTAAACGCTGACATTTTTGGGGTTTGCATTGCAAGTATTTGTATGTGCACCCCTGGTGTCGTGTGCGTGTGGTGACCAGGGTAAGGGAGGGCTGACTTGCAGGATAAACCTTTAGGCTTTGCACCCCAGATCCAGGCAGTCCTGATGAGATCAGTGAAGGCTAATCGTAAGATTAACGGGATAGGCTGATACTGCAAGCCTGCCAGCTGCCTGCTATAGCTGATGTGACTCATCTTGGTACCCACTATCGCAATATACCACTGGACTGTGGGAGTGCTGGGAAAGGCTGCATGAGTTTAAAATTAATAGACAGATGTTTCTCTGTGCTAAATGTAGATAACAGTTCAATTCTAATTCTCTCATATTTATGTTTTGACACTGACCTTATTAGTAATATAAGTAGAATGACGAGAGAGGGACTGTTAAAAGCAGCAAATATTCAGTCGAGTTGGTGTTAAAGACGTTATCTATTCTCTTCTCAGGACAACTGAGTCAGGAAGAGAAATATAAATATACAAGCGTTAAGGAGAATAAGCTTGTTTTTGTGTGCCCTTGAGGTTATTAGGTCAGTGAGGTTCAGTGTGTTGTACATGAACTCTGTTGAAATTATGGAAAGTGCTTTAATCCCCATATTTAAGAGTGTTAAATGTGTACATGATAGGCCTCCTGCTGTCATTCACTCAGCCACCCTCTATCAAAACAACCAGTATTTGTAGAATCAGTGGAATAATCTCCTGGCTTTTTAGACTAATGCTTGTTTAGACTTTGTTCACTAACTGTGTCAAGGAATATTATTTATCAACTGTTTTCATATGCTTTGCCACTAGGACACATTTTTATCAGAATTTATTTTGTTTGTTGTTGGAAAAAGAAAAAGACTCAAAGACACAACATGAAGAAACGGTGTCAGGAATTAGTTCAGTTCACCAATGTTGGTATCTGTGTCATGGTCTCGCAGTGTAGCCCAGGGTGAATTGTACATCTCTCAAATCTTCTGTACTGTAGTGTGCTGCTATTCACGGCCATTGAAGGCATGCATAATGGTTTTGGCAGGGCGTTCGACATCCACCATGGAGAGACTGTGGGGTTTCCCTGATAGCCGGCCAGAACCAGCACACAAAGCATGCAGTAGTCCTGCCAGAGGCAACTCAACTGTGGGCAGAGTTTAGGGCGGCTATGGTCTGGCCCCCAGGACCCTGCCATTGTGGACATGTAAGTGGGGACAGTGTCTGAACGGCTTGAGTTGGAACAGAAAACTTTGGATGACCAAAACTATGAGCTTCAAATAGCTGGGCCCTGGGAAACATAGCTCGTTCTTTTACGCAGGTCAAAGAGAAGCCAAAAAGAGGAAAAAAACAGAAAACTAATGTTTGGTGGATGTCAAATTGGAGGCTACTGTTACTACAGACATCAGCGAAACTAACATACCATTTTTTTAAACGCTCCAGTGTCTGTCTGCCTCTTTGTCTTTCAAGTCCAGCCCTCTCCCTCTCCGTCTCCGTCCTTGAGCACCCGTGGTCATACCCACCACTCATCATCTGTCACTCCATTCTGCCAAAGCCTAATCTTACTAACAGAGGTGACAACTGAGGTACTCGCGGCATGCCACCGCATAACGTTTACCAGCTGAGTGTCTGAGTAATGCTTTGGATGATGATCCTGTGGTATCAGCAGCTTCTGTCTCTCAAGAAACCTTCCCCAACTCTGCTTAAGTGTTGCGTCACATAAAGGCCTGACCATGAAGAATGTAAGTGGAATACATCCATGTGACGCTGCCTGTTTTTCCGTCCTTGTTTTCAATATAGATTAAAGTAGGTTATATCATTATTTTATAGTCTTGACATTGACATTTTGTCTGCCCAACAGTAATTTTGATATTCAAATAGTTTTGATATAAAGTAGTATTTTTGCTTGATTAAGGATATATCATTAACATGTATCATATCAGGACTATTCATGAATAAATACAAATAAATAAATTGCTCAAAAAATATATTTTTATTTCTGATTTAGACAGCCCACCTGCACACATTAGAAGAGCTTCTGCGATGCATCTTCAACTGTGACTCAACTCTGAGACTTCACAGAGAGGATGCTGGGTGTCAGAAAGCTAAGGATTCATAGCTGGAAGTACAGTGCAGTTAAGCTAGTAACCTAACCTTCTCTCTCTCTCTCTCTCGCTCTCTCTCTCTCTCTCTCTCTCTCTCTCTCTCACACACACACACACACACACACGCACACACATATACAAATGCACCCAAACAATTCCCAGCTTCCATGCAACGCAAAAAACTGAGAAACCGTGGACTCTTTGGCAGTTGCCCCCTTTATATAAAAGGACACTACTCCCCTCGGCTCCACAGCCATCACATCAGCACTATAACTCTATTAGGCACAGATCCAGGACACACTAAGCAACCCATAGCCCACAATGGCATCATTGTCAGCGGGGATTGCAGCCATTGTCGTCCATGCTACAGGATTTATTCCCCTCCTCCCATATTGTGACCTTCACCTCTGACCCCTGCTGCCATCTCATATGCTCTGGGAGTGAGAGCTTGTGAGGCTTTATGCCTTCCAGGTCTTAAATGTTCCTTTACAATGACCAAGCCTGCTAAGTGGCTTCTCTCCGCAGCACCAGTGTTGGGATGATTCAGGTTAGTGTCACCAAGTAGAGAGAGGAGGGGGGTCACAGTAAGGAGTTGTGGTTGGACTGATTGACCCTTGGAAAAGGTCAGTTGGAAGGCATGAGAGGAGAGGAGCTACCTAAATGGCTCTTTTCTCTCCTTTTTCTCCCCTTGGCCCAGGCAGAGACTCTGTATGGTTATTTATGAGCGTGTGGGAGAGCCAGAGGGGCTGCCATGAAACCCACGAGCCCTCTTTGTTGCCATGGCTGGGCTGGGCTGAGGGGCCTGTCATTGGTTCGGTTCTGTCATATATACATGCACATGCACGCTCACGCAAGCACTCAGACACCTTTAGGAACCCCTCCCAAAGCTGCAAGGACAGAGGAGAAGACTCTGTTGCATGGCAGATTTGGAAAATGAGGTGCGCTTTACACAATAGCTGTCAGCAGTTTGATTGATGCCTCTAAGGCAACCAAATCCCATAAAACTTCCAGAAACTAGAGGCCATTGACATGGCAGATATGTTAGTATAATGTCCATATTGTGACAGAAGTCAAGATGTCATCGGATTTCTTTATTTTTTGCTGTGCGATAGTAAAATAATATGATCATTTAATTTCATGGGGCTGTTCTAATTATGTGCCTCTGTCTGGAATTCACATAGCTGACGATTCACTTTTTAAAGTTCATAATAATGTTATGTAAATATATAATTAAAAAACACACCTAAAATATTGTTATGGTATTGGTAGACTTGGACTGTAGACTGTATATGACTGTGCTTGAGCTTGACAGTATTATCCTGCTCTATTCATGCACAAGTAGTCAAACCATTTATTTCAGTAAATACATGATGTGTGAGATTATCATGAGTCACATATTCCTCATGAGTGTGATATAGAGAATACATTAGCTGTGCCTTCCCAGAATTGCAGAAAGTTACTGTTCACACTAGAACAGCACTCTGACAGTGTAACATACACCATCTTTTCCCCTGACAAAGTTAAATTAAGATAGATTTCACGCTGAAGTCAAATGGTCATGATGTCATGGTTTGAGGACAGAATGACTCGGTTTGTCTGTTGACTGAGAAGGCCTATTCTTGCATGTTTGGGTGGGAGCGTAGCATATAATTGCAGAGCGGGATAGCATGAGGGGATGGGGGAGGGAGAGAGTTAGCACGCAACATGAGTTTTGGCCCACAGTTGCTGGTATGAGTGCCAAACTTGTCCAGAGGGCTGCTGTGTATATCTGTGCACAAGGCTAGTTCCTGCTCCGCCGAGAGGCTTGCACTGTTCCAAGACACATCTTTCATTTGCACACGCTGAATAGCTTAAGGGAGCCCAAAGCAGTTTGGACTGGGGACGGATCTGGCTTTTTGGGCTTTTTAGGGGATGTTGGTTGGTTGCCTGGCTATGTGAGTGTGTGTGCACGCGACACATGGAGTCTGATTCTTTTCTGGACGTGCAAAATTATTTTCGGTGTCCTTTTTCAGTAAAAAACACTGCATTGTTTAGTTGTCAAGTTAGTCGTTAGGGAGCAACAAAACCGCTGTCCACGTGTTGCAGCCATTTGAGGATTACACTGATCCAAAAATCTGACAGTAAAAGAAGAGAATGGAGAGCTTTGTCGGCCTTTTCATATCCTCTCAGTGGGAGGTAGAAAGGCAAGACCTCCAGACCTGGGCTTGCAGTGGTGGGTGTTAAATGGGTTGGGGGGCTCTCAACTGCCAACCAGATGGACAACCAAGCCATGCTTATTTAGGGAGATCATATGGGATAACCTTGCAAAGACAGATTGACATTTTGCTGACAAAACAAAACACCCCTGTCTCACACGCAAGTAGCCGCTTTCCCATTTTGCCAACACACACACTCATGCACTCTCATGTACGGGCATACAAATACTTTGAGTGGTATTTGTTGACATTGGTCTTAAGGAAGTTATTTCAGCATGTGTTAAGGGCTCCGTTAGGAGCCATAACAATAAGAGGATAGGACAAAGGAATCTAGTATTACACATCTCCTGAACAAACAATGACAGCGTCTGTGACATGTGTAAATGAGACAACCTTGAGCCATGAGCAATTTAACTAATTTTCTGCGTCATGCACTGGGATTTACCTTGGTGCTTAAAAGACATAGGTTGAGATGTATATGCCAGAATGTCATCATCTGTTTCACTTAACTTTGTGTCCTTGTTATCTGTGGTCATAACATTCCACTAATTTATTTCAGCAGCAAACTAAAGTAGTTATTCAATTGTTTTTCATGAAATTAATCTATTACTTTGAATTTGTCATATTCTAGTACGTGACCCATTTTTTCCTCCAGTCGAGTCATAATAGTTCACTCAGTTTAGGAAATGTTTTCACAAGAACAAAACATTACTAGACAATACAAACTAAACCATAAAAACACTACACAACATAATATACTATGACGAACAAACATAACAAAATAATAATATGTGTATATCATAAGAGATACAGTTTAATCTGATGTAATTTTAATGGTGAGAACCAGAAGAAATCAAAAGACAGGTACGGTGTCTGTCTTTTATTGGAATCTGGCACCCTCTCTAAAAGCCTGCTTTGTGTTTTTATGTCCCACCACAATGGTCTGTGGCACATATGTGGGACACCATAATGTTGTGGTGACATCTCTGTGTGTGTCTGTGTAGACTCACAACATGTTTCCCCTATAGTGTGGATGATTTTAATAGATCTTGAACACAATTATTAAAGGGGTCGAATGCACCTTGGTGTTGTTGCCCCACTCATCCTGTAATGTTCCCCAGAGTCAAGACAAAGATGAGCTTAGTGAATGGATTCAATCCTGTTTGGTCGTCTGACGAGGATAGAGCACGCTGCTCAAAGGTCAAAGGCCTCTTAAGCTTATAATACCACCTTTCTCTGACAATTACGCCTGTCAGAGAGAGTTAGCTTTTATCAACACAGGAAATGTCATCAGGTAAACAGATCACTAACAGCCTGTACCTGGGCTTTAACCGGAGAGACGTAGTAGGATGTTCTGGGAGATGGAGAGACAGGCCGGCAAACACACACAGTTGTAAAAAAGGAATCCTCAACATCACATGAGGATAGTTTATTTCGCATGTCTAACCCATCTCAGTTTGATTAAACTCATCATCTTCAAATTTATGTTACCCACAGAGATTCTTGCGTGTGCTATTTTAGTAAAGGCCGATGCTTGGTCTTGTCTCTGATGATCCAGCTCTCTACAGCTCTGTCACACACACACACACACACACACATACACACACACACATACACACACACACACACACACACACACACACACACACACACACACATACACACACACACCTCTCTGCCTTTCTCTGTCTTTCCCTCGCTACCGCTCTCGCCACATTGCCACACTCAGTTTTCCATGGCCTCTCATTCTCGAGTGCTCTGCGAACTAAGTAAATGAACGACATAATCCGGAAATAGTGTTCCAGCCGGAGATGGTGGGAAGGAAAATCCCTTGATTTGTGCTGGCAGGAAGGTGGGAGAGAGAGGGAAATAGTACTGCAGCTATTCACACTTCCTTTCATAAGACTCTCTCTTAAACGCCAAGTCTTGACTCCTCATATGGTTTTACTGTTAAACCAAACGGTTTAGTAAGGACAAACATGTTTTTCCGTAGTTTTACTCATGTAGGCCAACATAACATTGTTTCCAGAAACCATGTTGGTAGCATCATGCAATGGTAGTAGAGGTTAACTTATCTTTAGACTAAGAGGTCAAAGATTAATATAAAAAAATAGCAGATGTCTCGGAGGAGGCTGGTGTGGAGGAGTGGAGCACGAGGTGCTGGGTAAATGTTGTCAGGATTTGCCTGGAGTTTGGCTGAGGAGGTGAAGACTAGAGGTGTGCCAGCAGGTTAAAAGCAGGGTCAACTCTATAACCAGGGTGTTATCTTGATTCCCTTTTCACAGCTGCCAATCACAATCATAACGCAGCGAGACCAATGACCTGTCGCTTGCTGTTTTAGAAAGGGATTGGATGGCGGTTCAGTCACAGCAGTCATACATGCTCAGGAAATGTTCCAGCTCTCTTGAAAACCTTGTGCAGTGGCCTCTTGGTCTGGGTGGTAAAATGTTCCTCCTGCTTTTGTCGGAGGATGTGGTTAAATCTCAGCCGAGAAGCTTGCGGCTGCATTTGTGAAGCAACAGTGTAACATGGTCACTTCAGACAAGTATAATTTAGCTCCAGTATGATTTGAAAAAGGTAAATGTGCTTTGGTAGAATAGGCAAATGTCGTCACGGATCTTTCCTTGTGTTTAACTTGATGCCTTTTAAATGCCATTTTACGAGGGGAGGATAGCCTGCGTGAGTACATCTCACTATAACAGTCAGTAACATGAGATGGGGAACCACACAACCGCTAAATCAGTAAAATGGGAGCCCAGAGTCACTGTAATTTGGGAGAGAGCTGGTTTACCACTCCTCATAATGGATGGTGTTTCTGTTTAGCCTAAGGCGTTGGAGCTGAGGTCATATGCAAACAAGCAGATCCAAGGCCTCGGCTTTTACACAGTGCAAAATGTTTTGCGCCATGTGTTTGGTCAGGTTCATGAAATCATAGAGATTTAAAATTTGCATAAATAGTGGACCTCAGAAAATATTTTCTTAACTGGCTATATGAGGCTAACTGGCTATATGAGGCTATATAATTAAAGTATATTAGGAAATGTAATATATTACCCATTAAACGTTCACACCACACCCTTAATTTACTTTTTGTAAAACAGAAAATAATTATACATATTATATCAACTGTTTTACCTAAGGGAGTCTTGTTTGCCAGGCAATTTGAACCAACTTTTCTGATAAAATATATCCAAATTTACTCATAAGTTCTTCCATAAAACTCAAATTTATGTTTCGAGACCCCCGTGTCCTTAGATCAGTTCAAGTCTAATTGGTGTGTTTGTTGACCGGTAAGCTCTGCATTAACGTGTTCCACTACATCTAGCTTCATCCCACAGAAAACACTAAATTGAATTTAAGACAGATGCCACATAACTCCTATATACATATCTGTCTCTTTTGAATATTTTTTTGTAATAGTTCACCTGTTGCCCTTAATTGACTTCAATCCCCATTATGTTTCTGCTTACAGCTAAATATATTCCCTCATTGCAGTCATAGATACGCACACCCTTGATCACAAATTATTAAAGAGCTGAAACAATACTCTCTATACTCGAAAATGCCAAACACCTGCTTGTCCCGGCTTCTCAAATACGAGGATTTTCCACTTCAATTTATTATAAATTGAATGTCTTTCTGTTTTGGACTGCAAGGTTTGACAAAACAAGCAACATGAAGATGTCACTTTGGGCTCTGGGGAATTGTGATGGGCAATTTTAAATATCATAACCAATATAAACATTTGGATTCATTTAGATATCTGTACATGGTCATTTCAGCTCTACTGCAGCCTTGTAGCTATGGCTCCCATATTTATTTTTGGGAATGTCCCTTTAAAAGATTACATCATTTTTTTTGCTCCTTTTTTTCACTCACCACATTTCTCAGTGTTCAGCCTTTTCTGCCCAGAGACAATTGCTTAATTCACCGGTGTGTAACACTGCCACCTCCTGATCTACGATACCATTGAAGCCGACACACCGTCTTTCAGTGGCATATTTAGTTTGTCATGATATTTGACACTATCCATCACACCTCTCTGCTCAGATCACAGTGCGCAGAGACAAATGGCACCGCATTGACTGTAGTTTTCATTATCACAGGATGTTCAGTGAAATTTTCATTGGTAGAAAGAAATTATACAACAGAGGCAAGCGCTTTGTGTTCACCTATAATCCGCTAGGAGCTGACTGAGGTCTTTTAGTGTGTGCCGTGTGTGTGTGTGCATAGTGCTATTGTGTCATCTAGTGGCAGAAAACAAGAAGGATCTATCTCTTACTCCATTACCCATGAATACAGTGATATTCTCAGCCAAAACGCTGATGGAGTGTAAAAACATCTTTCTGTTGCCTGATATATCTTTTGGATTAATTTTTTGAAAGTTATAGAAGTACAGTGGTGTCTCAGTATTTATTTATGTTGTCAGCTGACATCCACGAGTCTGTGACTTTAAGAGCAAGTCATAATACCACTGCACAGCTTCCATGAACACTTAATGTCTCTTTGTTATCCGCCCCATAAAAACCAGTGCTGGAGGGGAAGATCCTTCAGTACAGAGAGACTTTCGTTTCGCAAAACATATTTCTTATATACAGATAATTAAGATGACCAGTGTTCTTTTTCCTTATTTTTTGTGTTCCTGTTCCTGTGTAGAGTGTTACATAATTTCTGGAACTTAAATTACTCTTAAATGCTGCTTGCCTAGTTCATACAATTAGACGGCAATAAGCGGAAGCCCAATGTGTTTATTGTCACAGCCGGCTTAAAACTAAGACAAATAATGTGAGGTTACACAAACAATTATATCAAAGAAGCCATTCATTTAGTTGGAACTAAATACAAACAACTAAAAATGTCAAAACATTATGAGTAAGTCAGTAGTGCGAACGTGTTTATCCACGAGGCCAAGATGTTCCTAATAAATGACTTCCAGTCCACACTTCCTGGCATTTGTAACACAGAGACACAGACAAGCAGCCTGTCCAGCAGCCAGTAGAGGCATGCTTATAATTATATGTGATACATGTTCATTAAAGTGATCACACTCTTTTTAATGTAATGGATTTTCAGTTTCACTAATTCATAAAATTCTTACTAGTCACAAGTCAGTTGAAATACTTCTCTGTCGTATGTTGAATGATATAAGTGAAACAGGCTTTCGTACTATTCACATACACATTCTATGTAAGGCCTTTTTAACTTGGCCTCGTTCACAATGTATTCAGAGAGCAGCTGACTTCTTCAGCTGATCCTCCTGCTGGGAGGCACACGGAGAGTTCAGGAAGGCTGTGGCTTTCTTTCCAGCGACCTAAGATGCTTTATGGCTTTAAATCTGTCTTCCAGCTCAAACATTTAAAGGAAGCAAAGCAGACGCACACAATATCCCTTTGCTCGAGCACCTAAAACTTTTACGTTATTTATTTATATATATATAACTATCATTTGTCTCCTGACAGAGCGGTGGTAAGGTTACATCAGCACCAACATGACCTCCAGTGATGCTGTCACTCTGTCAGCCCCTGAGGAATCATGTTGCTTTGACACACACACAATGGATAACAATAATCACACATGGAGGACACAAACTGTGCACAGATACCAAAGAGGCAGACGTTGTGTGTGAGATACGTTTGTGGTTAACTTGCCTTAGAGGTTTGCTATTCACACACACACACACTAATAATTCACATGTGCATGTGGGATGTATAGCCGTTTTTTCTTGTTAGCTTCTATTCACGTGGCGTGAATTCAGTACTGTAGGGAACTTGTTTTCAACAGGTTGCCCCGTTGTGACAAGCAACCCAATGAGATATAATGATAAGGATGCTCGTTTGAATTGCATGTTTGTGTGTCAACATCTCCATTATTATATTATGTAGTGTGCAAACAAAAAGGCAAAAACAACAGCAAGAAAAAGGCCCTCAGATGACATTTTAATCTAAATTAAGTGAAATTATTTCATACATTCAATATAACCCCTACCCAACCTACTCTCCATTTTATCAATATTGTCCCTGCACAATGCAACGTTTGTTTCTGGCTGAAGCACGAGCTATACAATTAAGTTGCTGCCTAATACATTAATAGTGATGTTGTTGCCAACTGACTTCTAGAAAAAAAGTTGTTTTTATTCAGTAGGCGGCAGTATTGAGCCACACAGAGTGAACAGATTTACAGCGCATAGTAATCCCATCACAGATTCCTTCAGGTGAGCCTCTGCCATGTTGTAGTATTTGAGATCAATCTCAAAACCACTTTTTAAAGGTCTTGGAATCGACCGTATCAGTCTGGTCTCAGTCTCAGACAATGAGGATTTAGAATGTGGGGATGTAACTAAACTGCCTGTCTCGTCATTACTGTGATTGCTCATAGAAAACAATGGAACATTCCCACACATAAAGTTAATCTCTGCAATGCCTTTTGATTATTTTACCAATACATGTTTTACATATACTTATACATACACACGTAAACAGTATATTTGGCGATGAAAGAGATGCATGGAGGAATAATCTTCTTTTGTTTTCTGTGGGAATGTGGATCTTCTGTGGATCCTTGGTCTTAGTCTCAACCCCTCACAGTCTGGTTTTTGTCTTGGTCTCGATACATTCTAATCTTGATCATGATATGGTCTCGGAGTAAATAGTTTTGACTAACACTGGGCGTCTGTGCAGGCCATCTTATCATGCACAGTTTTGTATTATTGTTGTGAATTAAATCTCTATGAATACAATGCAGCTTGGTTTTTATGCGGAAGAGTAGAATATTCAGCTTCCCTTAAAGTGCCAAGTACCGAATAGTACTGCCAGTATCCCTTGGCTCGCAGATCTTCGTCTTTGTGTTTTGCTCTGTCCAGCTCTCCTTTTGCTAATCCCAGTTATCGTGACCTCTGACCCCTTGAAGGCATCTTATGTAAGGAGCTGGTTAAAGAAAGCACACAGGAGCAGCCCGTGGTGTGTTGGGTAAGCTCATTAACAGTTACACCAGGATGCCTGGCAACAGCTACAAATAAACCACAGTAGTGGGAATAGTCAACCAAAGAAGGGATGACAAGAAATGAAGGTGTTGGGTTCTGCTCCCGGTTTCTCAAATAGTCTGGGTTTCTGGATTGGGAATTTATGTGATGTGATTGTCTCAAAACTTACACTTGCTCCTGGTTTTGTGTGTCTGCATCTGATTACACTCTCTTACATATACTGGATCAACATTTGAACTGCAAAAAACATGTTAAGAAAATGGTTAAAACTATAAAGTACAATCTGGCTAATTTTAAACATATTAGAAACTGTCTCTCGCTGGATGCCGCCAAGATTTTTATGCATGCCATGATCCTTTCACATATGTCATATTGCATCACATTTTGGGGGCAGGCTGGTGTAACAACAATAAGACCACTGGAATCCCTATATAAACAAACTCTTAAAACATTGGGCGCTGTGCTCATTGAGCAAAATTATTATGGTTTGTATCACTTACTTTTAATGTTTTTTTACTTACTTTTAATGGCTCGTATTACCTACTTTTAATGGTTTGTATTACTTGCTTTTAATGGTTTGTATTACTTACTTTTAATGTGCTGTACTGTAGCTTTGTATTGTGTGCCCTTCTCCCCACATATAATGTTGTATTGTGTCTTTTATCCTGTACAGTTTGCTCTTGTTTTATGTTTGTTATGGTCTGTCAAGGGACTATAGATGCGAATTAGCTGTAGCTAAAATCTGGTACAATGCATCAAATGGTGACATTTATGTTTTAACTGTACATGGTCCCTTTTAAATAAAATATATATATATATATATATATATATATATATATATATATATATATATATATATATATATATTACCCACATCACTGACATACATACATAGTCTTTTCACATGTGAGAATAGAGACAGCAGACAGAGGTTCAAATACAGCAGTGGGTTTCTTTTATATGTTAGAACTACATGACCTCCATAGCAGAAACCTTTCTACACACGCACACACGCATGCACACAAATCTGTCCTTTCTTAATCAATGAGGGTGAGTCACTCTGCTTAGATAGTCCAATACGCAGCCCTTAAAGCAGCTGAATAATCATACCATTGCTTCCCACTAAACTGTAACACAAGAGCGTAATACTATGAGGATCAGTTTGTCCTTTGCCACTCTCTCTCTTTCTTCCAGCCTAAAATGTGAGGTCCCTCCTTCCAGTGAGCACGTGTCATGATTACAGCTGACAGTGTGTACACACACTGTCCTCCTCCAGTGTGACACATTTTTTACAAAAACAACGTGTCACACTGGAACTTGCAAAGCTCCAGTGTGACAAATTGCAGTTGTGTGCAGTCGATATATTTTTCTTTAGTTTCCAGAGTGCTATACAATACGCTATACGTTTTGTCCAACTACTTCTTAAAAAAGGTCTCATCTGTATTTAATTTTTCTGCAGAACAAAATCCATCCTCCCACAAATGATCTTCTCTTGACATCCTCCTGTTCAAAGGTCAAGCCTTTGACAGCACAGACCACGTTATTCGGATCTGTCAGCTAAAGCACAAGTCTCTTTAGCCGGGTTTCCTCATATAGATGGGAATACTTGCTGATCCCCAGCTTCCATATCCTGCAGGCAAACCTGAGGCGCCAATCCTCTTCTTCATTTATTTACCCCATTTGGTCATACCATTAAAAAAAAATATATCCCTTCCTTCTATTAGTATGTTTGAAAGCTTGTTTTCAAATCTCAACTAAAATCAAATATTCATGGCCAAATAAGAAACCATAAAAGTAAAAAAAACACCCCTAGTTTTTATTTATTGAGAACATATCCAAGCTAACCTGCTTCATCAATTTGCAACAACACCACAACTGTCATCACATTTTGATTTTATTGTTTCCTAATCATGATTGGTCCATAGATGTACACAACATCAGCTCTTATTTTTGGAGAACATTACATATTGGATGGACTTTTCCTTCACTTTCATGCACCTGTACATGCATGTGGATCCATGTGTGTGCGCACAAGAATTCAAGGATTCAATCGCACTACTAGTGGTCAACAACTCTAGGCAGTACCTTCAACACTTGGACAGCTTGCCCCCCTACTATTGAACAATATCCAAATTAAATTCCTTGATTCAGCATTGAAATGTGACTTGACTTCATTGATGAAGTTGACGATGAAGTTTCAGTTTATTTTGTTACTCATACTAAGTTATCCGTGTCCATGCTGTCATATTCATATGTCATATTCAAACCAACAAGTCAATTACTTAACTTGTTGGTATCCCTCAGGTGTCTCTCTTTAACCTCCACAATAATCCAGAACATTACAACAATCACTCTAAACAAGATTAGAAAAAGAAACATACCACCCCTATTATCTCCTTCTTTTCACTTGTCCTCTTCTAGTTGTAGAATATTTGTATAAAAAGCACTGCATGGTCTTCACAGTATATATTGCTAAACTCCTTTCCCTCAGAAACACAAAGTGCTTTTATCAAAGCTTTTATCTGTTGCTATTTGGTCAGTTCAGTAACCGACCAAAAACTGATGGGATAATCTTTCCTCTTTTGTTAAATCTTTTTCAGTTTATTCATGATTTCATCAAGAATTTAAGGAGACTTACAGCTTTTATAACAGTGCTGGACCTCTTATTTCTATCCTGTGTTTGTCGGTAAGGCTGGGTGAGTGAGGCTTTTGTCCCACTTTTGGGATTTGTGCGTTTATCTTTGCTCCTCGCTGTCCTGTGAAGCTCAAGACCCCAAAAGATAGACATAGAAATTCCACATTACACAAATTCACATTTTAATTATTGTTTTCAAAATGCCCACTAAAACAAATATAGTGAATTATTATTTTTCTTTCTTTCAAGCACATCAAAGTGAACATTTAGACACACTGTTTTAAACAGAAATATATTTCTCAAACAGTGCATTATATTATGTGAAACCGTGTATAATATGTATGCAGATGGCTGTAGAGTGTCTGCTCGAGGCAAACCGAGAGGTGCTATCAGGGGACAGCAGCCATGTGACCATGGTTGCAGGGATTGGTTTAGTGCAGATGTGACATCAGCAAGCCTCCCTCTCCCTCCCTCCTCCCTCTCTCTCCCAGTCTATCACTGCATCTCTCTGCCTCTCTCTACCACTAGCTTCCTCTCTCTCTCTGTACTGCTCTGCTTTTTTCTCCTTTGCCTTTCCTCAGCGTCCGCCCTCTCAGAGATGGCGTGTGTCGGTGCTGCTCGGGCGGCTGGGGCCTAACAAGCACACACAGAGGAGAGGACCCCCCCCATCCCCCTATTTGCTGCATATTCCTCGGGTGTCTCTTTTGACTGTGTCCTCCGCTGCTGCTGGCTCTAGGATCTTCCCCCACCCCACCTCCCTGTGCGGGTGTCTGGGAGTTGGGCCCTTGGGGGTGGAGGGAATCAACATCGTGCTTCGCTGGGGAGCTGTGCAGAATTAGCTATGCCCTGCCCAGGCATCCTTTGACCGGCTGGATTTCTCCATTTATGTCCACCTGCGCACCGGAGGGAAACATAGGATGAACATCAGCAGTCATGATGCAAGGTACATGATCTGTGCATGATTCTCCTGCTTTATTTCCCATGTTTCCTCCTCTGCATCCTCCTCCTGCGCTCTTGTGTCCTGATGGGCCATTACAGCTAGTGAATCCAGTGATGTGATCCGTCGTAACGTCAGGACCTTTGAGCTGTAATGAGCTACATGCAATGACCAGTGTGACAGTGTCATTGTGAGTGTATGTGTGTGTGTGTGTGTGTGTGTGTGTGACATTCTTTGTGACAGATTGAGAGAAAATATATATGACATGAGAGCAAAGTTGTGTGAGGTGCGATTTGTAAAGGAAGAGCAGTGTAGACCTGCACTTGCTTATGTGTGGCTGTTTGTATGTTTACATGTGTCTGCATGTCTCTGTGTGCATGTGTGCACATTATCGTTATGTGTGCAGTTACACACTATGTCTGTATCATATAAATAAGGGTTTCAGGAGTCAAGGAATCTGCACTCATTCATACCTCTACTGCTGGTCTTTCATGCCGAAAAGACAAGTGATGATTCAACAATGCATAATGTGGTGCCTGTGTTACATACATTGAAGTAAAGGATGCTGTACCAAAGTTAACAGTGGTGAAATGGGGTAAAGTAAACTATGATGGAGGAGCTGAATAGATCTAACCCCCCATGACAGTTGCTGGGCCTTTACCATCCATTAATGCCAACGTGGTAATGGGAGTTGGCTATTTTTAGCAAAAGGCCTGCAGTCAACTTACCATGATATTGTCAGTTCATGGGCTACACAACAAGGCAGATGTCACAGGCTCACCATAGCCCTCGCTAGCTACACACACAGTATAGCTGCAGAACATGTGCTGCAATTGCAACCTTTTTGTTTATGCAACATTTGGGTTTATCATCTCAATGCAATACCTCCAGAACATGTCTTATAATGTTAGACTACTGAGGAGTCTTTCATCACATTTGTGAAAATGGCCTCTTTTTGATCTGTGAGTTTATACAACTGTGGATCGACCCCATGGTCCATATCGGTGGCTTTGCATGTCTCAGCCCTGTAACTAAAAATCATACATACCTTTCACTAATGTTAACCATAAAACACATATTGTGTTTCAGTGATGCAGTTAATCCCAGGACTTTATAAAATCAACTTGCCAAAACTTAAAGCCTTCTTAACATTAACAAATCCATTGCAGGGAACACTTATAAAGACAAAAGGATGCTCAATGCATCATCCAACCACACTGTAAAGCCAATGAGAAGGTGGGCTGAGAAGGTAGACATCATAGAATAGGGTGGATTTACAGTAGAATGTGAATTATATTGTAATCATCAGTAGGTGGTGATGTATTGTTTGTTTGCTCAATGCCAAAGAGAAGGTTAGTTGGTAGATGCGGAGCTACATAATGTGTATTTTAAACTATCAAATTAAGAATAGAAAATAGAAATACTGTATTTCCAGGTAACTTTAAACAAAGAGTTGAAATGTAGGGACTGGAGTGCTTGCAACAATCAGCACTGAGCAAGTCTGTCCTGGACATTTTTCTGAAATAGTTGGTAGCAACTTTGGTTGTGTTTCTTTAGTCTTTGGTTCAAACCTCCTCTCTATCAATGGCTACAGAGGCATGCTGTTGTTAAGCAGGCAGTGTTGGTGTGGCGGAGGTAGGTGTGCACAGGATTATCACACCTATACACAACAGACATCCAGCGTGGATAACTCACAGCTTGTCTGTTTTAGGAATTTACAAAAACTCTTCTTGCTGGTTTATTTAAAAGGTTTGTTATTGAGCACTTAAAAAAGTGCTATGTCAAATTGTATTATTATTATTATTATTCAGATATTGGTCTAAAACTCCATCATCAGCTGCTGAAAAGAGTGACCTTAATGAGCTGGTCAGGAAGCCACACCTGGAGAACAAACAGTAAGAAAGTTATATTTTAGGGTTAATTTTGGACTTTAGAAATAATAGTATAAATAAAACAAAAACAAAACATTTCTTCTGTAGGTTTCAGTTGCATGTGGTAGCTTTCCTCTGCACATATCTGCTCAGTTGTAAACTCCATGCACTGACCAAATGCTGCGGAAAGCTGTGGAAGAAATCTCACATCAGTTACTTCTTCTGGAGCTGTCATCTTATGGCGAATATAATTCGAGTAAGTGGACCTTGAGTTGAGAGTTTTTCTCTCAAAGTAAGCAAGTTGGATGTTTTGAATCAGTGTGTTATTTGAATTAAAAAAGGTTGCTGTTCCATGACCGGGTATCACGTCTCGGATGTTCCAGTTTCCCAGAAACATTTGAACATTTAGTCAAGTTTAGAGCGTCTCAATGATTTTCATACCACAGTGAAATGGGCAGGGACACATGGCTTGCTAGAGATGTGAAAATCGGTATGCTTTAGCAGGGTAACACAACATACCAATATATGGTCCTAGTAAAGAGTTTAGCTGAAATGTGTCCAAACATCTTGTTCCTGAGAAGTAAAATGAAGAACGTACCTTATATTTACAGCTAATATAATTAGTTACCCTGTTTAATGTGTGTTGCTCTTCTCAGACAGACTTACATACTGAGGGAGCACAAGCACACTGGTTAGGTCTGCTTGTGCGCACTCAGTAGGTATTGTATTGTTCAGCAAGTTCACCAGATATTAATGTCAGGATTGATTCGCTATTTTTACTCCGTATCACAGAAGACACATGCAGGTTGGAAGTGGACAGAAGGCTCGCTGTCTCCCAAGATAAAGAGCCATGATGCAGGAATAATCTGTGCTACTGAGCAGCCAAGCTAGCTACTAATACATCACAGGCCCTGACATGTCCTTCAGTACCCAGGAGAGCTCCGTCCCACATGAAGGGCGCTAAGCACCAGATTTTCAAAATACAACAATCCGTACATGATTCTATATTTAAATTGTATTCATTTCAAATATTTGATTGAAATACAAAACAAGACCTCCACAATGCGAAACGCCTGTTTAGGGCACACAGTACATTATGTTCCTGTTTTTTTAAACACATCTCACAAATGAAAAAAAGATATCATGACCAGAAACTGAGCTGCCTCTCAGCAGCACACAATGTTCACCCACCCAACTGTCCATCCCGTGTCCCTGTTGCTCTTGTGTGGATGTAAGAATCCACTGTGCTCTCTTGTCAGCTAAAACACAGTTATGCAAACATGTCTCTTTTGGGGGGAAAAACATGTTACACAGCCAATACATAAAAAAGAGAAAGCTGTTGTTCATTTCTTATTGTGTTTTACAAATACGGTAAAAGGTCATTTTTTTCAGCGGTATCACACGGGTACATGTTAAATACAACATTTGACATCTGAGGAAAGCCGGAGGCCACAAGATGGTCAAAGTTTTTATCCAGTGAAATTTCTCTCACCTCAGCTGTGGTTTGTGTTTTGTGTTAATTAGCAACTGTTAACATGCTAACACACTAAACTAATAGACAAACAACGTAATTGAGTCACATCTGCGCTAGCCTTTGTGATACTAGCTTTTGCTACTCAATGCAATCTCTTATTCAGCATTCCTTTCATCAGTCTTTCTTAGAAAATGAAGCATGTTCCTGAGGTTTACTCTTCATTTTCGAAAACTAAATCAACATCCTCTTCAGCAGCTGCTACTGTAAATTTAGACACTTGTAATTTTACCTTTGTGTGCACAACAACAACTACAGTTGATAATCTCTGCTTCCTCAGACCTTTTGCGGTGTTCTCTCCTCTCTGTCCCGCTGTTATCACAGACATGTCTGGGTGCACCGCGCCCTCAACTCTCCTCTTTTGTCCTGCCGTGATGTTTGGCCCAGGTCTAGAGCTCATGGTCTGTTGGTATTCAAATGCCACGAAAACAACTTTCTTATCCAAACATATGAAGCGAGCCACACAGCGTCTTTTTTTCCTTTTAGTTATTAGCATTGTTACACATGTCAACAGGGTTTTGGATAAGGTTGTGTTACTCCTGGAACATATTATGGAATACAATATGTCCAGAAACCTCAAGGAATTTACCATCAGATGGAAACATATAAAAACAGGCAAATCCTAAAATGTGAGAGACCGTAAACCGCCAACTGAAACAATCAGTCAAAATAAATATTTTTCCCAATTTCTGTCGGTCCACTAATAGTTTCAGAAGTCTTCGCGGTTACATCCATAATGCTAGCCAGTAACTAAAAACACAGAGGAAGCATTACTCTATAATTACACCAAGCAATATTTACTTATGCAGAAACCTTCAGGCTTTGCAGGCATTGAGTTATGTCCTTTTTGTGTGGTTCCAGTCGTCCTGATTGGAGCGCTGTGTGGTGCCAGCCGTCAGGGCTGCAGGGGTCCTGGCACCCAGTTCGGCTGACGGTTGCTGGCGTAGTAGATCTCTCCCCTCTCGCCCCTGAATCTCGCTAATAAAGTGGACACTTTGATCAGCCTTTGCTCGTGTTTTCTTTCCATTTTATACAGTCAGGAGGGGACAACTAAGGGGATCTGTGCTGCTTCACTAACATACTCTATATGGAGACTTTCTCCAGATGGCAGGCCGTGAGTCCCAAATCGATACATCAACACAATTTATATCAACTTGTTGGGGTTCCGGTGTTTCCTGTGTATCCACTAGGACAGTTTCCTCCTCAAGTTACTGTCCATTAGCCTGTTACTCTTGCATGTTATTTGCTTTTAAGTGTATTTTAATGACAAGACAGTTAACTTTATATTAGGCTCCAAAGCATTGAATTAATTTTTCATGATTGTTGTTCTCCCTCTCTCTGCACTAGGACTGAAAAACCGAACCAGGAAAGCCCTGGGCTTACGAAAGAGAGACAAGGATGCAGAAGCAACGTGAGTTTGCTCAGGCGCATAATTAACATGCCGAGTTTTACAACCACCCAATTCTAAAACAGCTTGAAGATTTGAAGTTTGAGAATCTGAATTAATAGAGGGATGGGCATCAAACATAAAAAGTCTTATGGTCCAAATGATGTTGTCAGCATTGAGTGTCAAAAACTATATTTTATTTTATATATATTTATAATATGTGAAAAATGGGTCAAATAGGTTGTCCTTTTTTGTTTTGTTTATATTAGTCAAGATAAGATTGTATCAGAACCAAACCTCAAATATTGAATTTGCCCTAGTCTTGTGATATAATGGGTTTCTTCTTCCCTGTTGTTTAAACAGGAGTTCGCCTGACAAAGAAGGAACTGGAAGCGTAAAGAAAGGAAATGTAAGTAAATCTTTCAGTAAATGTTTTCAGTGAAAAAAGTGGGACTTTTCCTCTCTGTTCTCACTCCTTCTCTCATTGTTTGTAAAGATATAGTTATATTTAAAAGACATCATCCAAGTACAGAAGTGATGAAGTGATACTTTTGGACATTGTTATGGACTACTGCCTCTACTGCTTAACAGTGTGTTGAAACAACGCTTCTCTTTATTACAACTTTGGCAATAATGTTTTTTTTTGTTATGAAAACATTGGAGTCACCGCAGTCCATTCTGAGATTTAGAAACATGATGTCAAGTCAATGACAAAGACAGTCAAAGGGTACATCCCAAGTCTCTAAATTGCATCCCCGTTTCCCTCACTTGTGTCTTTTCCTTGCGTCTTAGTCCCAGTAGGAAACCAAGCAGGGAGAGAAGACGCGAGGAAATATGTTTTAATAGACATGAGACGTCCTTTCCTCTGAAGCGTCACGTGAAGCGACGTCGGTTTATGATGACTGCGGCCGACTGACAGCTGATCAAATCTGATCAGCTGTCAGTCGCTTTAATAGCCGACGGAGTTTTGTCCAGAGAGTTTTTAGCGAACATTCCAATAAAAATGCACTTAAAATATTGATAAAAATGTTTTCAGTTGATTTAATGGTGTTAAACTACTACTTACATTAATAAAGACAAAGTTATCATAAGTGTCAGAGTGGAGATGTTTTCTCTGTCGTCTGTTACCGTTTAATAAACTGCATTGAGTATTTATATACTGTGATGTGTCCTGCTTATACGCGCAGGATCCATTATTTAGGTCGGTATGTTTTGAAATTCTGATTGTGACATCACTATAAAATAACCCACAATATAAATATGTTTTCTCTTCATTATGTGTTGTAAAAAGTGTTTCCTCTTTCCAGCTCTCTCTGATTTTAATGACATACATAATATAAGTTATTGAGGGAAACAACAGATAAAATCTTTGAAGACAGTTGTTTGAGGTCCTTTTGTTGTTCAGACCTACAATGAACATATTTTAACCAGATGGTGAGTAAGAAAACAGATCTAATATATAACTTGAGTTTAATCTGTGATCGTCTTCACTCTGGTATGAAACTCCAGCGATCAGTCCGCTCAGCTGCAGTGTCCAATCACATAACAGATGAACAGCGAGGGGGCGTGTCCAGCGTTAAAACACTTTCTGGAAGCTCGCTCTCGGGGCTCCTCGATCATGGCTCCTCCGATTTCCCTCCTTGCTCCTCGCTTCTCCGAGCAGAATAAGAGCTTTGGGACGGCCGTCAAGATGGCGGCGCAGAACCACTTCCGGTTCAATCGAGGAGCGAGGAGCGAGGAAACGACAATTTAGAGACTTGGGATGTACCCAAAGACAAGAGAGTCTACTAGAGTATAAATTGCAATGGATGTTTTCAACCAGCCAGTAAACAAGCCAATATTGAATCAAAACCACTTTATTATTGGTAAAAACAAAAGTGAACGCATCTAAAATGTCAGAAATGATCCCTCATCGCACACAACAACATCAACTAATATAGGTTACAGTTAAACTAGAAAGACTAGAGAGTCTACTAGAGTATAAATTGCAATGGATGTTTTCAACCAGTTTGTGGTGTGATTTTACTGTTTGTCTTTGTTTTTTCTTCCAAATAAGGTAACATAACTTTGGCGTTTTAGCTACATTGTCTATTAATCTGACTGTTCAAAGTTCTTGCTCTGTTTTAAAAAAAATGTTTTGCCATAATTTACTGGAATACTGTTGTTTGTACCATTATGAATTATAGGAATAGGAACAGTAATTAACCAAATTGTAATAAACCAGACTCTTGTTTGAGAAAATTTGCCTTTTAGATTGACTTAACTAGTTGGAGACTTTATGAAGTTCTCCTTTCTTTATTCCATCTGTTCTCCACTTTGTTAGAAAAAGGCCAATGGAGCACCAAATGGTTTCTATGGGGAGATTGACTGGGACCGATATGTAAGTATACTCCTTGTTCGACTTGCTACTCCTCCTTTTCAATGTTTCTGACAAAGCAGCGACTTTGCCATGATGAAATACTTGGACTGCGTTGTGGCCATCAGTGTCACGCAACACAAGGTGTAAAATTACAGTGCGAATGGTGACCATTTCTTACCATGCACTTTCTGAGTCAGCAGGAGCTTCAGCCAGGAAGCTGAACGTCTCAGGCAAGACATCTGTGACATGTGATCCGCACTGATATGCAGAGCTGTTTACAGGGAAGAGTTCAGCGATGCCTCTGTTAAAGTGTGTGACAGACTGGAAACAGTTATCACCTTTCTCCTCTCACTCTTCCAGGCCTCTCCCGACGTGGACGAGGAGGGCTTCAGCCTCCGGCCTGGTGAAGAGGGCGATGATATCCTTTCAGTGATGAGAGAAAGCAGTATTGGGACTCTGCTCCTGCAAAACTATTGACCTGTTTGTCTGAGTGACTCATTGGATGAGTGCTTCTCCGCATTAACTAGGCCAAATCAATACTCTCTCCCACTCTTGCCACATCACATCACATGAGTATGTCCCTGCAGCTGCAAAAAAAGAAAAGAAAGGAGCAGGAGGTCAGCCGGACAGACACATTACATTCAGATTGGCTTTCCAGTTGTCACTGAGCCACAGTTCTCATTAACAACTGACCCCGGCTCAATTTTTTTTTAAGTTTTTGCTATCGCAAGTGTCAGCAGCCAGAAGTTTGAAATAGATTCATAGAGAGCTGTATTAAGGCGACTACCCACGAGCACGATGAGTTAACCGAGTGTCAGTTAAAGCAGGTGTATTATAGTTAACTGGGACACAGCAGACAGACACAGAGCGGACATCTCCCTCCTCTTTCGAGACATTTAAAAGGATATGTGATCTTAAATAATGCTGCCGATTGAATTAGCCACTATATTTCATTATATTTGACCTTGTCCTTGACACATGTTCACCAGCTTCCAAGGGGAAGCAATTTTTCTCCTCCAGCGAATCCGAGGACGACGAGGAAAGCAAAAAGAAGTTTAAAATTAAGATCAAGCCGCTGGTGGCGGACAGTGTCAAGTGTGTCCCTCCATCTATGGACGAGCTAAAAGCCTCAGTGGGAGGCCTAGCACTCTCTCCATCTCTGGTGAGTGCTGCTGAACAACACTCTTGTTCTACTGAAGGGAACACATGCTGCAATGTATATATTGTAATAGCTGTTGGATTATGTCTTACTGTGTTTCTCTTTTCTTCTCTCTTTTCTGCTGTCATCCTGTAGAAGAGAAGTCCGGTAAGCCTCTCATTCATTTTCACATCTGTATCACCACCAGCAGAGGATTCCATGGAATGAATTCACTTGAGATGCTAGAGAAAGTTTTCTTCCGCTTGATAGTTCATTGATGAAACGTCTTTATAGCGTCACTCTTTTTTCTGCATGCAGTTTGTGTCTCACCCTGTCATATTTAGGCCTTAAAAAAACCTCACCTCTTTTTTTTCTGTTTAGCTACAGCTTTACTTGAAGCTGTCTGGCAAAGTGTCTGTGTTACATAATGCAAAATAAACATAACACACACACAAAGCTCCAAACCTATTGATTTGGTCTCATTGGAGCTTACATGCCAAGCAACCTATCACATGTAACGCCGTGTGTGTTGCTGGTATTGTCCTCATAATCTTAAAGGTGTTATGACTCATGTTGCATTATGAAGGCTTTGCAGTGCAAGTAAAGAGGTGCGATGTGTGCTGTTTTAGTTGGTGTCCATTTGACTGATTATTCACTCACTCTCTGACCCAGGTCTGTTCTCTCTTCCTTTTTGCTGGTCTCAGAGACGCAGCCCGGTGAGTGTCTTACACCATCTGCTGGCTGTTTCAAAGCAGACAGCCTGAAATTCAGCTTTCTAATCTCTGCTGTCTGATCTGTTTAAAAAAATGCAGTGCAGAAAGTAAAATAATATACATCAAATAAGAATAATACAAGTCAATCGTGATTTAATATGAAGTAGTTCTAAGTATTTAACATCCTAAAACAAGTGAAAAATGTAATACTTTTGTTTTCTATGAATATATATTTTTTTGATATGAATAAAGTGATCTGCCTTATTTAGAAAATATATATTTGGGCCTCAGATATACAGTGTCTAAAAAAGTGTATGGTGTTGCACTTAATCTTTCTGCTTTGGTACTACTTTGGTACTCTTAAAGATAAATAAAACAATTATTTAGAATGGACGTTTGTTTGTACTGTCCATTGTCACAATATATTGTTGGTCTTTATCCTCATGTTATCTATTGTTTGCATTCTATCTTTTACAGGGGCAGATGAAAAGGAATTTGTCCTGTAAGTACACCTCTTGCTAACGGATTTTGCTAACAAAAATTGCTAACATGCTGACAGTGACAATGCTAACATGTGACACTGAGTAAGTAAAATGTGTATCATGTTCCCGGGTTTTAGTTAACATGTTTGCCGATTAGTGCTAAACACAAAGTACAGTTGAGGCTGATGTCAGTTAGTCACGTGTTGGACATCAACCAAAGTGTTGGACAAGTTTTGACCTGACGATAGCGCTAGATGAAAAGTTCAGGGATCACCAAAGTGACTGAGAGGGGAACATGATTGTCTGTATCAAATTATGCAGCGAGGCCGAGATCTTCCTTGTGGCAAACCATCCAATAGCTGTTGAGATGTTTCAGTCTGGACCAAAGTGGTGAACCAACCAACAGGCCGACATTGCCATCCCGAGAGCCTCACCGCTAGATTGGCTATGAATAAGCTAAATAATATAAATACATACAAGTGCTATATAGAGCAACAGTTGAGTTTAATTGTGTTCCTCAGGTGAAGAGATTGCCAGACCCAGACGCTCCACCCCCACACCAAGTCCTGCCCCTGAGACGCCAAGGTCTGTCACTGTTATAGCATTACTGACCACTGATTGACCGTCATTCTATATTTGATTGATACCACTACAGATGAGCCTTGAATAATGTCAGAGATAGAGTTTGTTTTCGATTGTATGTTCTCTCTTGCAGTGACAGGCTGTCGCAGAACGTTCCCGCCTTTTTTGGGCTGCCGTCAGAGACCAAATATGCCAGATATGATGGTCTGTCCCCTATCGATATGACATCACCTTAATTGATTCGAAGCACGTCATGTAGCAGTAGCAGACGCATATTACAAAGGTGACGTGTATTGTTTCTTTGTCATAATCCAATCACAGTGGTCCCGACTGATGTATGGGAAGAATCAAGACCACGCTCAGAATCACCGCTGAGCAGAAGTTTCCCAACGGGAGGTGAGTTGGCATGATTGAACCTCAGTAAAATCAGTAGATATTCGAAATGTTGTCCTCTGTCGTGCTGAACTGGACTGAACTGTCACGCTTGTTGCAGCTCCCCCTCCACTTCCTCCAAAAAACATTCCATCAAGAAGTCATTACGACTCTGCTCCAGATTCTGCTGGTAAATGTATCTTTAACAACCGCATTGTTTATCAGTTAAATCCCTTGAGAGTTTTGATCAAAATGCAACCTCATAATCTTTGCAGCTAATTTACCCAATGGAAGGGCAGCTCGCAGGTCAGCCCCCATCTACCTGAACGTACTTTCTCCTGCTTCTTACCGAGGCTCCCCGGCCCCTGACCTGGACGACGTGTTCGGCCCCGCGGACGGCACCCGCACCAGTGAAGAAACAGTGTCTCCCAGATGGGTTACTTTCACCAGCGACAGACCCCCACCCCCTGATGAACCCGCACCTCCTCCGCCACCGGACTCTCCCGCTCCAGACACGCCCTCGTCGACCCCCTCCACCCCCTGCCTCTCTCCAGGACCGCCGCCAAATGAGCCCCCGCCTTCGCCTCCACCTCTTTCCCCGCTTTCACCCAGGTCTCCTCCTCCTTTCACGCCACCAGAATCACCTCCCTCCATCGTGCTCGGACCTCCTCCGCCGGATGAACCAGCCCCTCCCCTGCCTCCCAACTTCTCCCCCTCTAATTCGCCTCCTCTGTGCTTCGACGACGAGGGGACCGATGAAGAAGTGCTGCAGTTTGCAGAGTACTGTTCGTCCCCTGCCCCCACCAGCCCCGTGCCCCCTCTGCCTGCAGAGCGGAGGTCTCCTCGGCCTGGGGTCACATCTCCTCTGGTCCTGGGGGGTGTAGGGGGAAAGAGGACTCCAGAGGGAGCATACCTGAGAGATGATATCCCAGACTTTGTGGGTTCACCCAGAGAGCTGACGTCGAGTTTCAGGGGCACGCCACCTCCTCTCCCTCCAACCACGTACAGGTCTATTATGTCTTCCCCAGGGCCCTACTCAGGCAGCAGTGAGTACACTGGTCTCTTTCTCAATGTTTTCCATCATAAATAAGCTGCCTGCACACTAAGATTGGAGCAGTCTATTTCAAATCTGGAGTGTCCTTTAGCCTGGTTGGTTTGAAAAAGGGAGAATGACGATGCCATACATACATGTCTGAAATGCCTCTTTTTTTGTCATGTAATCTGAACCAGCTATAGAACAGTCATCACCATCTCATGAACAGCAGTATCTTTTTTCAGTAAATGTAAACATTCATATCGTTATGATTTTTTGCATATAAACACAGGGAAAAGTATTTCTGCTACTAGCGGACTCATTTATTATGTAGCAAGCTTTCTCCAGAGCAGCTTTACAAGCACACGATAGTGACACAATTTATTAAATTCTCTATTTTGCCAGGTACTTTCCGTTGATAGTGAATAGTGTAACATTATATTCATTCAGTCACCAAAAATAATGATTTCGTAATGTATGTACGCTTGATAATATTATACAATAGCAAACTACTCTTTTGTCATTTGTAAGGATGGAAAGAATATGCTAATTTCAATATTAGACATAATCATTACATCATCAATATAATGGTAAAACCTCTTTTGATGTCAAAGTTGCTGGTTGATGTAACTATTCAAAGTACTTTATCATATTATCTTCAATTTTGTGGGAAACTTTCATAATTGCTTCGTTAGTTTGAGCTACACTGGCTGATGACTAATTCACTTCTTCTAGAAAGAGTTCTTCATTACAAAAATGCCGACCTAAAAGAAACACACATCATTTTTCAACGTAATGTAGTTGAAGCTATTCTGTAATCACTGATCAAAGCTGTATTCATAATGTCATAAGCAACACTGATTATGATGAAACAAAACTTTTTTTTTCAAATACAATTTTAGGAATACAATGTGACAGATTCATTGTACCTGCCAAAGGTAACTATGGACATGAGCACAAACCGTGAAACCTACCGTTTGCGACTCCCTCACATATTGAGGCGCAGTAACTGTTCCCGTTATAATGTAACATATTTATTTCCCTCAGTTTAGAAATCCAAACTTACCAAACCAATTTTGTTGAGAGAAAACGTGTAATGTTGTCTGTCACACATAAAATAAGTAAACATGTCAGTGTCAGTGCTAATTTTGAGTAAATGGGTTTCTAACTAGTGATATGATTGTGAGGAAACAACCGCTGTGTTCCTTATCCTTAGCACTGTAACTCTGTGAGGTTCGCATACTTGTTCAATTCCAAGGTGACCACCGACAAAGAACCTATGTTACAGGGTCAATGTGTGCCTGTGGTCAATGGAGTTATGAAGTGGCCTCCAAAAGGCTCTGCAGTGATTTTGTGGAATCCCAGAACCAGACAGACAGCTATCCTCATTAATTTTTGCTACTGAAAAGAGTCAGAAGTAAGAGGTGATTGTTTTTTTTATTACTTGTCAAAGTAAAATATGGTAACATTCAGAAACAACTCCTCAAAATTGTCTTGAATTTTGACCACAAGTTACAGGCTAAAGAACATTCCGGTAAGGGCAAACAGTGCTCGCTCTGTGAAAGTGACATGAGTGGTAATGTTTGAGCTGATGTTGAATGATAATCTCTCTCACTATGATCTGAAGGCAGTGCTAACCCCAGACACTGGTATGTGCCGCAGGCCCCTCGTCCCCAGCTCGTCCCGCTACACCTCAGTCTCGAGGCAGTCCGGGTCCTCCGCCTCCTCCTCCTCGACCGTCCTCGCGACCAAAGCTGCCCCCAGGGAAACCAATCACAGACCCGGTACATGTCAAAAGTCCTTTGTCTCTGGTTGCCTTCTTCTCCTTTGATGACAGTCTCTCTGTTATTTGAATAAAATAGGTTAAATTGTTGTTATGTGCTGTGTCCAGACTCGGCCCTTCAGTCCTCCGGTTTCAGGCAGCCCCCCACCTTTCGCCCCCCTGGCCCGGGCAGAGAGCTCTTCCTCAATTTCCTCCATTACTTTACAGAGTGCAGCATCCACTCCAACCTTAGGAAGGGACCTCAACATGTCCTCCGCAGGTACACTGCCAGCATCGTCATCTTGCTCTTCTTGTTTTTCTTTAGCCTCACATCTCAGTCTGTGTCCACGTTGTCTGTCGCTCATCATCGTGTTCTTGCCTCACACTTTTGTCCCTCTCCATGATTCTCTCCTCCTCATGTCTCTGCTCAATCAGAGGCCTCACAGCCTCTGGTATGGTTTGACCACGGCAGGTTTTATTTAGCTTTTGAAGGTGAGTTGAGCCAGATTGCTACTGTAGTCCCACTAGTGCATGGGCTGAAAGCAACTGCCCTCCTTTTACCCGCAGTCCTCTCCATGTTCATGTTCACTGAGCCAGAATATTGCTGCCCATCCCATCCTATGTCCCGCTCACTCACCTGCAATCTGGTTTCTAGATGGATTGTTGAGTTTGAATTGTTTTTCTGTTTGGTTTATATTCGCCTATCCTTTGCATATCACCCATAGCTAAATATTTGAGCATATACGGAAAAAGACATTATACATAATCTACGTGTATATTAGGTGTATTTAATGTGTGTGTTATCAACAGGATGCTCCAGAGGACCCAGTCCACTCACCATGGGACCCCAAGACACTCTGCCAGTGGCGGCTGCCTTCACAGAAACTATCAATGCCTACTTCAAAGGCGCAGACCCCAGCAAGTAGGCCCGCATTTTGTTGTTTTGGACAGTGTGACCATTACTGAGCTAATGACCATTGATGAAATTAAAAAAAAGGTGGAACACAGAGCCAGCTTTTAATTTTGTTATGAGTAGCAAGATGTAGAGTCTCATTTTATAGACCAATAAAGTGAATACATTCCTGGCAGATACAAAAAGACTTTGCACTTCAGTTTTGACATCAAAGGGATTCTGGGAGTGTGTGTGTGTTTTTGTTCAACATGATCTCTGAGATCTGCCTTTTCCCTGCCTCCGTCCCAGATGTGTTGTGAAGATCTCAGGGGAGATGGTGCTATCCTTCCCTGCGGGCATAACCAGGCATTTTGCCAGCCACCCAACTCAACCCATCCTCACCTTTTGCATCAGCAACTACAGCCGACTGGAGCAGGTTCTCCCCAATCCACAGCTGTTGTGCTGGTAAGAATGACAATTCAGGCAAACACACAATACAGTATCACTGGTCTTTGTTTTTATAATACATACATGGTATTAGTATGTAATTATGATGCTCACGTGGCTGATGGAGTTGATGTTGGGATTGTCTGAATCCAATACGTACCTCTCATTCCTCAGTGACTCCATAATAGACAGTGTAGACACCAAGGAGTTCTGGGTAAATATGCCAAACTTGATGAGCCATCTGAAAAGAGTGGCTGAACAGAAGCCTCAGGCGACATACTACAACGTGGACATGATCAAATATCAGGTATCAAATATCCCTTTAACTATGTATCAAATTGATCTAACTTTAGTATCCATCCATCCATGGACCTCACCGTCTTGTGTTTCTGTGTGTCTCAGGTGTCAACAGAGGGGGTCCAGTCCACTCCTCTGAACCTGGCGGTGAGCTGGAGAGGCGATCTCACAAGCACAGACCTGAGAATAGACTACAAATACAACACAGAGGCTATGACCGCCCCCGTGCCACTACACAACCTCCAGTTCCTGGTTCCTGTGGATGGAGGCATGGCCAAACTCCAGGCCATGATCCCCCCCGCCACCTGGTAAGGGCATGCATTCAGAATCGGTCTCATATAGAGGGGCTAAGGCCAACATAGCACCATTACTCACCCTTTGGCCCAAATTATGGGATGTTTGGATGGATGATATGTTGCAAGTATGAAATGTATGTTTTTCAATCAAACAGATGCCACATTAGACCAAATATTGAATATGTCTTCAAGTTTTTCTGTATAAGCGTGGACATGGAATTAGGCAGAAAGGTTTTTTATGGCTTCATGCATATCAGACAGCAACATGTCCTCTGTCATGTGGAATTGCTTTCTCATAAAGGAATCCAGAGCAGCAG
The DNA here is from genome assembly GCF_910589615.1 of Taurulus bubalis. NCBI lineage: Eukaryota > Metazoa > Chordata > Actinopteri > Perciformes > Cottidae > Taurulus > Taurulus bubalis. Next base: position 29,052,829 of record NC_136589.1, read on the forward strand.
ACGATACAGTGGAAAATCCCCAGTCTCTCTCATAGATCTGAAAATGGAGGCAAGTGTTCATTTTTGCGTTTATTCATGTTTTTATAATCTTGTTCTTGTTGAATCAATCTCATTATATTTTCTCTAATTTGACTGGACTGAAATCCCAGTTACAAACCTATCAATACTGCATCTTTGTCCTTCAGGAGTAGGGGCTCTTCTGGGCCGGTTCCAGATGACAGAAGGTCCCTGTAAACCCTCACAGCTGGCAGTCCAATTCAGCAGTGAGGGGTGCACTCTGTCAGGGTGCGACATCCAGCTGGTCGGGACTGGTTACCGGCTATCGCTGATCAAGAAGAGATTTGCTACAGGTCAGTTTGAGTATCAGAAATTTGTGTTCCCTCTTTGGTGTAATCATCTAAATGCACACAGACACTCTGAACATCTCCGCTTCTCTGACGTGTTTCGTTTTGCTTCACAGGGAAATATTTGGCGGATAATTAGTGGACCTTTTTGTGAACGGAACCAAAAGAATCAATGGCTTAAGACTGTGAAGACTATGGATCCATCCCATGTTTAGTGCATTTAAAACGTTATCTTTTGCAACCATTAAAATTAATGGTTGAGATTTAACAGAATAACAGAAAACACACAGATGATATTTGACTTCCTAACATCATATTCAGTAGACTGACTGCTGCTGAGTTTATGCAAGTAAATACAAATCTAGCGTTTTGTGCACTTGGGAGAAATATGAAGTAAAGCATAGGGAAACCCTGATTCTTTGTTCTCGTTAACTTAATTGTGGATTCATACAGTGATCCAGCCTTATTCATTGCAGTTCTTTTTGTCTAACTGGTCGTCATTGCAAATGCACTGTAAAAGACAATGTGAATAGAATATATAATATTAAAACAATCTTAAACACGGTGGAAAAGGCTGGAAAATGCAAAAAATAAATAAAAAAATCAGTGTAGTTTAGAGTTGCTTTGCAGTTGTATTTTCAGTAAGTTTTAGGTTCCATGGTAATATCTGATTTACACTGCCACATCAAATCAGATTTCCCCCCCCCCCCCCACCATGTGAACAACGATCTTTATCGTTGTCGAAGCAGAATGGATGTTTCTGTGTAGACAGCCTTTGACATGCCCTTTCTATCAGTCTTGTGATTAAAGGTGACTGGTCAGTTCATAGTTTAAAATGTCCCACAGTGCTCAAATAGCACTCTTCATCTGAAGGAGCTTTTTTATATGGAATTGTATTTGTGTCTCAATCGGATTGCATGAAGGGGAATTTTGAGCACACCAAAACTTTGTTTGCAAGAAAAGTAATTATATTTTGTATATTGTCATGCAAAGAATACTCTAATTGGAGCAGATATATTATTTTACTTGTTTGCCTTATCTTAAATTTAAATTCTAGTTTACAATCAATATGTTATATAGTAACACTGGATCACATCATTGCTTTATGTGAATGAGGTTGCTCGTAGTGACAAAAGGCAGACTTTCCATCAGGAGTAAAACAGGCCTAAAAGGAGACTAAATATTTGACTTACATTCATCCAGTGGCCAGAAACATGAAACCAAACAAATGCTCTTGCTACTGAGTGTCTGCTTGATGTGTGCAACTGTTTGCTAACAAGTTCCCCATGTCATCTTAAAAGATCAAATGTCCGTTTTGTGTTCACAGACGGTTTCCGCTGCCAAAAAAATCATCAAATTGCATGTTTAGGGTGCGCTTATGTTGTTAATTGCAGAATAGATTTTCTTTTGCTCAGATGAAATCCTTTTTCCGTTATGATAATTTCTCGACAAAACGTCATTAATGTGCTTGCAAAAAAAAAACATCTTGTCCCGTCCTGCGATCAGGATGGACGCACACATAACGCTAAATGTTTACACATGCAGCCTTTACCACTACTTCAATGGCCGTTAACGGGTCATGTGAGCAGAGAGTTGAAACTGTAAGTAAATCAGTTACAGAAGTTTGACCTTCTGAAGAACAAAAGCATTACTTTATCACTATGAGCGTGTGCAATGCTGAGATACATACACTTTTCCACATCAAAGGACTAGACACAATACTTGTGTCGTATTTGTGGTGGTGTGTGAGTGGTAAAATTGTGTAACAAAGCGATACTTGTGTGAATGACAGAAGCTGCTACTTTCACTGGATTCAGTTCATTTGTTCTGTTAATGTCACAGAAATTGTGTTTGAAAGGGCCTTAAGGTGTAAGATGCATACACAGCCAGACGTGAGTGCCATATGGGGGCGAGAACGGGCTTTAAGTTTCAGGATGAATAAAGAGGGCGGACGATTGTAGGAGTTGCCTTTGATGCTGCTTAAAAACTTGGCCAATTCCTTTGACCATGATCTTTGATAGAGGTCTTGACAAAGATTATTGGGGACATCACAGAGTAATGAAAAGAAATGACAGCGCTATTCATGTCCCTGTCTTATTTTCTTCCTTTTCCACCATGTTAAATAATAAATGTTTTATCATTTTTTAATAGCAATATTTAAGTGTAAAAAGTGTACATAAAAAGGTATGTTTCAAATATTTCTCTGGGCATATGGATGTGTCTGTGATTGTCTCTTGATTTATTGATGTCAGCACTCATGATGAATTAGGTCCTATGTAACAACACTCTTCATCTATTATTTATGTGGGTTTCTTGTACCAAAAAAAAGTGTTGCTGTTGACGAATAACTCCAAACGTTGCCGCATGAAATCTGCATTTCTCCATTCCAGTCTTATCAACACAATACCAATTTATCCATTTCAATAAGGTCCTGATACGTGTGTTATTGTATAATCGTGTTATGAGAGGAGACTTTTCGCCTTCACTTAAACCTCCACTCTCTGTTTTGCTGTTGTTGCACCTTCAGAAAATCATTGTCAATAAATTTGGCATGCATTCATTGATATTCCCATTCCATGCATCTGATATAGGTGTTTGGCATTCTCCTGTGTTTGACTTGCACACAAAACACACCTTAGATTTCAATAATAAAACAGTTCATGGACTCATGTCACATATTCACATGTGGGTATGTGTTGGAACATCACATTTTACAGAATGTTTTAATGTGTTGACTCAGAGTTTGGGCCTAGGTGTACTATTTAATTTAGTTTTGAAAATAATTTTACATAGAAATTATAATATGGTCATTTCAGTGAATTGAGAACAACAGTTCTCAATGTTTCTGTTAATGGTATTTATGTTTTTCTTTGCCTTATTTTCAAGCATACATCAAGTCCTCCCATATGGGAGGGTTTCTTTAAGTTTATTTTTTCTACAACGTGTTGGCTGTATTCCTTTCACTGCATTAGACACAGAATATGCAAACATGTCATGTAAATTTCCCATCCAAAGATTTTCAAAGTAAATATATGTAAAAATCAATATAATGTAATACCTGTTTTACTTGGTAATAAAGAAGAGGAAATATGAGACATTTATATCCCTCTCATTTGTTCAAAGTACTTTGGGAAAATTGGCGAGATTATATCTCTCAACTGGATTTATATTGTTAAATTAGGAATGTATTATTATTATTATTATTATTATTATTCATGATTAATTTCTAGGTTGCACAAATCCTCAACTCGGCCATATGGGTTATCAGACAGGAGAGGGTTTTTGTTACTCGGCTAGTTGAGAAAACAATCTCACTGCAAGGTCCATTTAGTCAATTTTGTGGGGGACTTAACCCTCATATCCATGTTGGCTTAGAAGCTGAGGTCCAAAGTTAATTATTGACCTTGGAGAAGTGCTCAGATAAAAAAAAAGAAATGTGAACGTCTTCAAATCCAAGATAAACAGCTGTGAGATTGTTTCTGCTGTTTCCAAGGTCCAGAATTACCTGAATTTAGAGCCACTAACCTGCTTTTTATGAGCTTTAATCGCTTTCAGCCACATATCTGTCAGCAGATGCAGTTATGAATAATATATCAGTAAAATAGTGTAAACAAACAAACAAACAAACAAACACGTGTAGTTAGTTCAGCAGCAGGAAGGCCGACAGCATGGAAACTCCGCCCACTGGCCATGGCTCGTAGTTGCCATGGCAACATCAAGCCCTACTTCGTTCTGCTCGGCTCAAGACGTCCGGAAGCCGGTAAAAAAAACGAGTTAAATTTCTGTTTGACCAATTTTACACGACATAATCTGTAAAATCAACAGCGAGCGTAACGTCAACTCCTGGGACGAGCAAAACTAAAATGTTTGCATAGTTTTAACGGTCAACGCTTTGTGTTGTGTTTGTGTTTGATGCGCGTGCTCAACTTCCGCAGTGACGTGACCACTGTATGTGTTGATACCGATATAATAACGGTCTTATTAACGTCAATACATGCAGGTCGTCGTCGTCGTCGTGTAAAGACAAGGTCGCGTTCAGGCAATAAGGGACAACTGCCATGTCTGACCTGCACCTGCTCAAATCCCAAAGAAGAGAGAAGCGGACGGTTAAGGTGCCCTCAGAGGGAAGCCATCTCCTCAGAGGCAAAGACACAGCTGGCAGGACTAAAGAGTGAGTAGACTCTGCTGATAATATGGGCCGATATCCACCTTTTATCATTGTGTTTTTGTCAGTCATCTTAATCAATCATACCTATCTGGCATATGTTTGGTCACCCACATGAGGTCAGTCAGCCACACTGTGTACACACCTAGGCCTTTTTGCTGACTTTTCCTTCAACCGGATCATGTCTTTCAGCTCCATATGTGCTGTGTCATACTTAGATGAACTAGCACACCATGATGACAACGCCCGGATGGTCATTACGACGGAGAACACCTACCAGATGGGTGAGATAATGTTCACCTCCATGGTCGACATGCTGCTGCACCACAGCATCACCCACTACAAGTGTACTGGAACAGTTCGATACTGGAACAGGGATTTGATTTTTTTAAGAAATTTAGTACATCAACATATTTAGGCAAAACTTGTATTTGATTTATTTGATTTGGCTACTTCAGTACTTCAATAATGACATGTTTAGGTAACAGTTTAGCCTCCTCTGACTACAGAAACGTGCTACATGCTCGGGAGGAATGGATGGAACAAGATCAGTAACATGTCAAAGCAGCTGGCATTTCAATGCAATATCAACTATGATTTTGATTGTTTGCTTACAGATCAATGCATCACAATTTTGTTTACTAACCAAAGCAACTGCACATACGTCAAACGTATTTGCCATGTTATTGTTGTCTTTTGTTTTTTGGACGAACAGAACCTTACAAACACATCCCCGTTACTGCTGTCACAGACATACTGAAGGATGTACTTACCAGTTACCTTCAAGAGGAAAAATATGAAGTAGAATGGTCTCAAAAAATGACAAAAACAATATGTGAGGTAAATAACACTTTAAAAAGCTCATTCATGCTGCACCGTTTTGAATACCTTTCATTTCTGTTCTATAAGTGTTGGTCTTTGGATCCCCCCCCCCTCAGGTGATAAGAGCCCGTGTGAAAGACCTCATGATTCCCCGGTATAAGATTGTCGTCCTGGTCCACATCGGCCAGCTCACCGGGCAGAGCATGCAAGTCAGCAGCCGCTGTCTGTGGGATGCATCTCATGACACCGTGGCCTCCTACTCCTTCAAGAACAGCTCTTTGTTTGGTTTGGCAACTGTGTACGCTGTTTACTTTGAGTGAATTGGGCAGACATTGAATAGACTCACACTGGTTATGCTTTTCTCGATGCAGAAAAAGATGCTGCTGTTGAAGAGTTTTGTATCCATGCTGTGTATTTTGCCATGTAAAAAGTGATAAAACAAGAATTTGTAAGCAACAATTATGGTGTTTTATTTAATTTTTGGTTGCATGGAAAATGAAAGCACATTATCCTAATAATGTTCTGACGATTTTATTTTTAAGCTATTGAATGAAAGGTTGATGATGACCCTCTTGGTATGTTCCCGTCTAGCAGAGCATGGAGAGGTCCCTCCTTCGACAGCCTAGTTGACAGCACACTGATATTAGTGCCTGGTTTTGGTCCCGCCAATGACGGTCTATTGCTGGCTCATCTGTCGTCTTCAATTTTGGCTCCCTGCTACCTGCCAAGAGATATCAGCCGATCAATTATTTATATATTAGTTGTGAAATTAACCCCAAAGCTACAAAGACAATTTCAAGTTCCTTACCGGCTTGCAAAGCCTCCTTTTCTCCCATCATTCTTCTCCACCTGGATCCTCCGCAGGTATACACCACGGCTCGCACGAATGCCCGGCCACACAGCCTCAGTGTGTTCCTGTTATCCTCAGTCTGAACCTGTGCTACACACACCATGCACAGCAGCATCGCAAGCAGGAGTAGGGATCTCATGTCGTTTATCCTCAGAAAATATCTGTCCTGACTATTTTATACAGTCTATGGTCCTGGCAAAGCCTTTTATGTCTCCAGTGATGTCACAGATTTTCCCAAGACATCCTCAGGTAATACCTGTGTAAATGTTGCGTATTATCTTTGATAACCATCTGGCTTTTAGCAACGGATGTCAGTCTGGTCATGCAGGATATGTGTGGGAATCTAGGCCATCGTGATGATCACTGATTGACTACATTTTCGTAAATGTTTAAGAGAAATAATTGCTCTTTTATGTCCAAACTGCCGGGTTTTTATTGCCATAGATTTGGCTAAGTGTAGTTTAATGGATCGCTTGAGATATCCATCCTACAACAAACTGAGATGATGGCTCTCTGCATAGCAACATAGTGAATTGTGTGCCCACTATCATGAACATAAATCAGTGATTCCGAGAAGAGACAGTTGCATTAACCACTACACAAATTGAACTGTGTCATGGAATCAAGTTGACCATGAAATAGTCATGACCGAGATATCAATGGTGGGGCCAGGCATAACCAAAATAAAACATATATAGTTTGTGATATAACTGCATCTTGAATTTACCTTTGCATACCATTACCATTTACCATTTCCATAGTACAGATAGAGTTTAATGATGGAAATACATAAGTGTGATTAATAAGATTACATATTTGTCAATTCCAATTGAGAAATCTCATAATGTGTTCAATGTTTGAATATATTACATGTTACATGTTCATACACATCATTGTTGGGTTCTCTTGGGTGTACGCCTAATCTGGAAATAAAGCAGCATGCAGTGTTGCCCATGTAATCAGCTTTACATGGACATGTGATGTTACATTATAAACAACATAACATAGAAGTATGAAGTCTTCTTGGAATCTCATATTGTTATGAACTTTAAATCTTTGAATAGATTTGTCCTCTTCTTTGATCTTTTTTGTATTTATTGGTTCAGTTTTTAAAGTAAAAGCTTCCTGGACTCCTGACTTCTCTTAGGCATCTTAAATGTTGCATTTACCTATGCCTTGCTAATGATTTTTTCATTTTTAAAGCATATCAAAACATTGCATTTCATTAATTTAAATGAGCCTAAATATGTATGTTTTTAACACAGAGTACACACTTCAGGCATACATATAAAAGTGATATTGTTTTTTATAAATACAATATTACATAACGTACCTAATAATGATAACTGCATCATCCATGCTTTTGGGAGCACGATGCTCTTGATACTGCAGGTGGGCGGGGCCCTACATCCGGGAACAACCGCAACCCCTGACGTGACCCTGCAGGATTGCAAACATGGCGGAGGTAAGAAAGTGAAATAAATATTCGGGGGGAAATAAATGTATACTGCAAAAATAGTTTGTTTCGTCCGATGCGTACATGGTTTGAGTACCGTAGCTTTAACACACGAAATGAAGAATCCGACGTTTGCGTTGCTCGATTAGAGCCATTTGTTGACACGAGCATGTTTAGTAAACTTCGGGTTTAGCTAACGTTAGCTGCGCGAGCCCTGACGGGAGGTAGCTGCGGCGTTAGCGAGGGCACTTCGAGGTTTTCTTTAAGAATACTGAACTATCTATTTTGACGTTTTGAACAGGATACGTGGCGGGAGTTTCGTGCTAACAGCAACTGTGCGTGTGCGGGTTTTCGCTCATTTCTCGCAGGCGGTTCGTCCCAAGCCTAACTTGGACGCGTTAGCTCGATGTCTATAACGGAGATTTAGCTTTCTGTGTGTGTAAATTAGCCAGTGGAGCGGATCCCCTCGTAAGCTCGTTAACTGTTAACGTTAACTGGGGTCGCACGCTGGCGTTTGACTCTGAACCCTTGTGGGACTGTTGAGGCGCTTCATACGTTTCCCCCACAGGAAGTGGAGACAGTCCTCTTTGTTTCTGTTCTTTCTTTTTTTTTTTTTAACTGCAGTCAGCTTTGAGGATACGAGCGCGCTTTTCCCCCTCCGCTCTCCTCTGTGCCCCTGCCAGATAAACTCTCTGTGTGAAGTTGTGCAGCGGCTAACCCTCTCTACGTGTTCATCAGATGAGATGTGTGCCCCTGAAGCTGAATAATAACTTTATTCATGTTTTCCGTTTTCCAGCCCTCCGTCGGGAATTCGAGCCCAGGTATTTAAAGCTGTAGTTGTGGTGTTGTTTGTGTGCATGGCAAAAAGTTTCAGCTCCATTGTTCAAACCTACATTTAATGTCACATGTCCACATTTGTTTCGTAAAGCCACAATTTGGGCCAAAATTAAAGAAAGGGAAGTGGAACAAATTAAACAAATTCCAAATTGATTTATAGTCTTGGACTTAATGACCAAGACTATAAATCATGAAATTATTTTATTGTTATGAAGTTGTTGACAACGACAAACGCAACAACAATAAATTACACTTGTTAACTATTTGTTATAATGTTCTCTTATGATCTGTCTCCTGTAATGTTTCTAAACAACGGTAAAACACTTTTAAAAAATGGTTATTTAAATATAACCAAACATCTGGAATGTATCTACTCAGGCTATAAGATTATCTCAACCATCAGAGATTTTTCCATCATGTTTATACCCTGGTATCAGTCTCTTTACTATTTCTGGCTGCATTTAAGAGATATTTCCCCCCAAAATACATATCTTTCCTCATACCTGTAGTGCAATGTATTTATCCAGATTGTTTTGGTGTGAGTTGCCTCTAGTTTTGGATATCTCCAAAAACAACTCCATCAAGATTGAAAAATGCCAAATGTATATTTTGGATTGTAATGCTGTAAATCAATGAATATTATATATTTATGATAATGTTAGATTCAAAATATGTTTTCATCAGTGGGAAGAAGTACTACGATTATTGCTAATCAGTTCACTTGCCAAAAATAGAAAGATTTTTTGATTCGTCAACTCGGTTGAACATTAGGCTAGTAAACATGGTTTAATTGAATTTTGTTATTTAAAAAAATCCTTTAATATATTAATGTTGCAGATATATAATTACATGGACCGGAATAGAAGATTTGATCCATCACCTACATATATTTTCAAACAAAAAATACTAGCTGGACCCTTATTGGATTTGTTCATAATTTGCTTTGATAACTGTTTCATTCAGTCATATTTTCAGTCACATTTTGCAATATTGCTTTAATTTTTGGGGTCACTTTTCTAGGAGGTTCAGCAGGTTCCGTTGACCATGATTTCGACCCATCAGCAGACATGCTTGTCCATGACTTTGATGATGAACGTACCTTGGAGGAAGAAGAAATGTTGGAGGCATCAGATGAGACAAATGCCAACGAGATTGAAGATCTTGCACGGGTGAGCTTCAGGCTTTGATCATATTTGGTTTTGTCTATTATATAAATGCTGTCTAGCTCAGAATCTGGAAAGTCTTTTCAATCAATTTGGGAATAATCATGGGTCTCAGTCTTTCCATTGAGACCAAATGATTTCTTTCGCCATCAGATTGTTAGTTTATTTTACAGTTTAGAAAAACTTGTCTTTTTTTCAACAGGAGGGAGAGATGCCCATTCATGAGCTGCTGAGTCTTTATGGTTATGGGGGTGGTTCACCAGCAGATGATGATGAAGAAGAGGAGGAAGAACCAGAGGAAGAGGAGGATGATGAGGATGATGATGAGGAAGAGGAACTCGACAATGATGAAAGCAGCAGAAGCACTGGCGAGTTAAAAATAAATGAGGTATGTCAAGGTTTCTTGAGTCTCTTGACAGTGATGTTGTTTAACAAAACTAAATGTATTTTGTTGTGTTGACTGTTCTTTGTAATTTCAGCATTGTTTGCTGCATCCTTTTTGTGTCTGTTTGTGTGTTTTCAGGTTGAGGGTGTTAAGATCTCATCGGTACAGGGGGATGATGCCCAGGCAACCTCTGAGGTCCGCACACGCTCAGTCAGGTCCCTCGGCACAGCAGAACTCATTCGCCCCCAGAAACTCAAGTACTTTGAAAGTATGAGCCATCTTACCTCTTTTTCTTTCTTCTTCTCCTTCTTGTTACAAATAAATGCAGATTGTTTTTTATATTTCGCTGGTTAAATGGATGTGACATTATATTTCAGGTAATAATGATGCAGAGGATGAGTCAGATGAAGATGAGGACTATGTTCCATCGGAAGACTGGAAAAAGGTGTGTAGGAACTTTATTTATCAGAGTATCAGACACTTGTACTGCTTGATTGGAGCTTGAGTCACACTACACTGCCAAAGAAATGTGTCAGAACAAGAACATCAGTTTCTCTTAAATGCTAAATGCCTTGATCAAATGATTTTGTCGACAGACTTCCGCCTCTTCATTTTCATTTGCAGTGTCACTTCATGTTTGTCAAATCTTTTTAAATAAAACAAAAAAAAGGTAATTGTTCAAGGGAACAATCAGAAACATTTACAATGGAAATTTAAGCAGGAAGGACTTCTGGATTAATGGTGTAAGGAAAATAACCACAGTTGAAATTGCAAGCAGCTTTCATATTTCTGATACATTAGGAATAGCTAGTCTAAATGTGTTTTATTCCCAACAGGAAATTATGGTGGGTTCAATGTATCAGGCAGAAACTCCTGCTGGCCTGTGTAAATATAAAGACAATGAAAAAGGTAAACTGGATGTTTGTTGTCTCACTGCTAAAATCTGCATATTTAAGCTGTAACACTAAAGTTGTTACAACAAGCTGACATGGCGTTTTCTATAAATTTGTCCTGTAGTTTATGAAAATGATGACCAGTTGTTGTGGAACCCCGAGTGTCTTCCTGAAGGCAAAGTGGTGGAGTTCTTGACGGAGGCATCAAGGCGGACGGGAGAAGAGAAAGGAGTGGATGCAATCCCAGAGGGATCCCATATCAAAGACAATGAACAGGTGACAGCAACATATCCAGAGCGTGGCCAATATTTGAACAAATCCCATGACCAAAACCGTAAAAGTCATTTGTTTCTATTGTTTGTGTCTCCAAAGCCGGATTCTAACTTACATCTCTGTAACATCTCTTTTTTTGTTTGTTTACAATAAGAAAAAAGGTCAAATTACACCAGCATCCTGCTTTAACTCAAATGAGTCATGCTGAACATGTTGGATGATTTGTTTCCCTTTTAGGCATTGTATGAACTAGTGAAGTGTGACTTTGACACAGAGGAAGCTTTAAGAAGACTGAGGTTTAATGTAAAAGCAGCCAGAGGTAAGTAGACACTCAAGCTCTTATTGACCTTCAGTTGACTTTGCTGCAGCATGTTTGGGGTGATGTTCTGTACTTGGATCATCTGAAGAAGACACTGCAGATGTGAGATTAACACTTATTCTCTCTGCAACAGAGGAGCTATCTGTCTGGACGGAAGAGGAATGTAGAAATTTTGAACAAGGACTAAAAGCTTACGGGAAAGACTTTCATTTAATACAGGCCAACAAGGTAAGAGAAGTGTTTAAAAGTCACATTATTGAACCATTTCTGATTAATATGTCATGTATGTACTGATGACATTAAAAACCATTAAGATAATCATGACATTAATTTCAAATGTATGTCGATGTGTTTGCTGTGTGCTCAGGGTTGGAATCAACTTTGTTGCATTTGGAGACAAATCAAATTTCTGTGTTTAAGTGTTTGTAGATCGTTTGACCTTTTGTCAGAGTCTCAACAATAATTTGATTTGTCTCTAACTTGAAATTGTACTGAATCTATCTCTTCAGACGATGGTAATAATGGTTATTTCATGTCTGCTGAATTAAATCTTTCAGGTGAGAACTAGGTCTGTAGGAGAATGTGTGGCCTTTTATTACATGTGGAAGAAGTCTGAGCGTTATGATTTCTTTGCACAGCAAACCAGACTTGGGAAAAGGAAATACAACCTTCACCCTGGTGTCACGTAAGTTAAAAATTAAAAAAAGGATTTACAGTTTTGTGTAAATTATGTATGGAAGAAATTGTATTGTTGTTTGATGTTAATGTTTTTGGTCATGTTGGTTGTTTTTTAATATTCTAGCAGATGTTTTGTGATTCAAAACCACAATACAAACATCAAACTTACTAAACAGATTCTTAATTCAGCAGCTGATTGGTCTTTTTTGCCGACACAAATTATACTTCAAACATTCAGATCTTAAGTTATTGAAATATGAGGCGAGTTTCCCTTTTTAAGAAAAAAAAAAAAAAAAAATATATATATATATATATATATATATATATATATATATATATATATATATATATATATATATATATATATATATATATATATATATATATATATATCCATCTGTTTTTTATTCTGTTGAAATACTCCAGTAATCCCATATAAATGTATTTCTATTGCATGCGAGGAAACACAAGAAGTCTAATGTACTCTGACATTCTGCACTCGGGAGTCAAGACCTGATATAGTTGCAATTTATATTGATAAATTTGTAAAAAAAAAAAATCATTTGTCTCGTTAACATAATATTACGTTTTTTTTTTTTTTTAACCATATCATAAGTGGTAGTTGTGTGTAACGGCGTGTGTGCTGCTCTGTCATCAGAGACTACATGGACAGATTACTGGACGAAACGGAGAGCGCCACGTCCAGCAGGGCGGCGTCGCCGCCTCCCTCCAGCAGCAGCGCCAGCCACTCTGAGAGGGAAGACAGCAGCAGTCAGAACGGTGAGCTGATGAATACAAAGTACCGATATGGCACAAATTAAATACAATTTAGGCCTTCCCCCTTATTTGTTGATCGGCCATTTGGATCTTCAGCTTTAGTTGATCAGTCATTTTATTTGCTTTTCATGCTGAATTACTTATTTCCAAGAAATTTAAAAGCACATCTCTGGTTAACAGAATATTTAAAGTGTGTGATTATTTGAGGAGTTTAAATCAACTTAATTAGAATTTCTTTGGTCTTTAATCTCATTCACCTCCACTGTATTCAGATGAAGGATGAAATCTGGCTCACTAATATCTAAGAACCTGGGGAAGTAAATCCAAAAGCATTTGGCTGCCAGAGACTAATGTTTTTTTTGTAATTTGAGTTATCCAACATTTCAAGTCTCAAACCACTCACTTTCAATGTTTCATTGCCAGGTATTGTAAGCCACACCTCAAGTCACCCAGTGGATGGCGCTGCGTTGCCCCCAATAAATCAAGTCAAACCCGAGTCCGTTCAGTCCAACGGTCCCCCCCAGCCATTAGTGGAAGCTCCTGCTCCCATTTCAGACAACTCCAACGGCTGCAGCCAACCCAGTGCACCCAGCCACGACCAAAATGGTTCTCTGGAGCCTTTGCTGGACCACAGAGAAACGGCAACAGCACACGAAAGGCTGGCCAAGAGATGCAGGACGGAGGCAGAGCCATTGGGCCAAAGTGAGGTGGAACCATCCAGAACACAGGAGGACTGAAGGAGTTCAGGGATGTAGACTAATAGACGCTGAATTATAGGGAAACTTCCCCCGAGGTAAGGGGTGAAGAAGATGAGGAAAGATGGGCCCTGCTTGGCCCGTGAGCGCAGTAGCTCCTGAGAGCAAAGACTCACTTTCTGACAAGGTCACTGACGAACGCAGCCAACCAAACTGTAGCTGGTCCTCTATGAGGGGGAGGTGGCCTCCCCGTCCCACCAACCCATCCACGAACAGACGGCCCGCAGAGCTCTTCCCAAAGTCCCACAGCTCCATCATCTCCTACTCAACATCATCTTCTAACCATCGTCTGTGTTCACTTTTTGGAGACTGACTGACAAATTTTGCCCCGAATTTCCTTTTTCTATTTGTACTCATAGAAAATAAATCACCTGTGATATTTTTTTACACAAGAGATATTTATATTTTTTAACAAAAGAAAACTATGATAAGTAACTGCTGTTCAAGCTATTTGAGAACATACATCTGATGAAACGGGGACACGCGTTTTAATCGATTATATGCTTAAATGGTCAAATAGGCGAAAACAAGAGTGAGGCCGGTGCTGCCACCGGCTCTTTCTAGTTGCACTTTGATTGTATGTTTCTCATCTTTATTGATGAGTGGTGTCGAAAACCCAGCAGAATTACATTTTCACTCCTCTTCGTAACCCGCTCCAGCCTCTCACGGCTGTTTGTTTGATTCTGATAAATAAACCAATGGGTTAGTCCCCCCTGCAGGTTTGTTTGTGTAAAGCCGCTGACATCAGTGATGTCCTGTATTATAACTCATCATGTAGGAGATCGCTGTATTTTTGGATTTTCATAGTCGGTGCTTTGCTCAACGCTTTGTTTTTACTAGACAGAATGTCCGTGATTTTTAATGTAAAGTTTGTATAGATTTCTTACCTTGAGCAGTTGGTAAATTTTTTTATAACTGTCTGTTCATCTCTGTATGTTCAGGTCTTCCTTGTAGGCTGCTGTGCTTTTTGTTTAGAAATCTTTCGCCTGTGTTGCTCTGAGATGGATGTAATGAAATAAAAAGTAGCCATTCCTCTTTCCCTCCCTATTTGGCAACACTTCCCATTCCTGTGTAACAAATTATTGCTCAATCCGAAATGTTTGTAGCAGAGAGCATCTTTTGTGCAAAGAAAAAGCTCCACATTGTGGTTGAGTGTGCTGTTTGCCTTTGGTTTGAAGCCTCCGCTCACTCAAAGTGCTTAGTTTCTACCAATAGTTCCTGTCTTCTCAGCAATTGGATTTCCAGCAGTGAAACAGACCAGGTTAACATTGGCATGTGACCTGAGAGACCTTAATTTCTTTTGGTACAGTAGTACTGTTCAGCTTGATGCTTACGTGTTTTACTCCAGCTTTGAACTTACATTCACAAATTAAGATAATATTGTTGATCCATGTAGTCTTTTCTTTCCCTTTGTTGACAAAGATGTTTTTTTTTTTCTTCTGTAAACGGCGACGAATAAAAGTGTATTCCAAGACTGGCTATGAATGGAATAACATTGACTATATTTAATAAATGTATTAATAAGTCTGAGGTGTTGTATGAGTTTTCAAACTGTGCACACTTAAACAAAAATAAGATCTCATTTGATTAAAAATGATCTTTTTATTACAATATTCAAATGCTATATATATATATATATATATATATATATATATATATATATATATATATATATATATATATATATAGCGTGTTATATATAGCAGTGTTATATATATATATTAAAAGACATAGTGGCCTTGAGCAAAAACCCATAATAATCTGATTACACACTCAAGTTCGGAAGATAACCACTTTCTGCTGAGCCTGGCGTCGGCTGTAGGAGTATTGTATTAAAATAGAATTACAAAAATTGCAATCCTTTAAATCTATTGATTTGTCAAATATTAAAAGGCTCATGACTAAATCAGTGAAATATTATGAAAAGGTGAAGGAAATTTGTCTTAAAGACATAAAATGGAATAATTTGACTTTGCTTGATGGCAGCAAAAACATGTCCTGACAAAATACAGAAATGTTTGTCAAACAGTTTGACTGCTTAAAAAAAAAGACAAACATTCGCAGTTCTTCAAAGTCGGGTCGGGACTCCATGGTTTACGCCTTTTCTGTTAAATTTAATACAATTATAATACACATTCAGCAGGTTCAATTTGTGCATACATTGCAGCTTTTTTAATTTATTTTTATTCTCGTGAGGTTTTGATGCACATTATTCAAAGTGCTCTTACTTGTTAGCTCCTGTGTGAAGGTGATGTAGGAGTAAACCAGGCTGCCAGCAATGCTGTGGGACACACACGGGACAAAATCTGTCCCCAGACTGAAGAAACAGCAGCTCCACAACAGCACAGTTTAAACTGAGTCTTACCTGATGTTTAGACCCATGAAGTTAGTCCAGGTGAATATGTAGTCTCCTCCGAACACCATTCCAATGTAAGTCACGAGGATATTCTGCAGGAGTCCCAGACAGTCACCGCACACATCTGCATTCATGAATGTTATCAGCCCACAGAGGGCAGGACCAGCGTGTTATGTTACGTTACCTTAATGCAGCCAACAATGGAAGTGGTGAGTGCTGAGTTGTACTGCGTGCACAGCATGATGGAGTACATTAAAATAAAGCTGCACAACACATTGAAGAGGAATTAGATAAGAGCAGCACTGTGGAATATTAATCTAGGAACAACCAAGGATGGATGTAGAGTTTACCCCATGACACAGGAGAGCACAAACTGCACAACAAACAGCTGATCGGACCATCCACTATACTCAAACCCCTGCACTCAAACACACACAGACAGAGGACATTCTCAAGTGGTTGGACACTAAATCGTTAATTTATTAACATAAACATATTTTTGTGTTAAAAAAAGAAAGTATTCCTTACCACTTGCAAGTCCCCTGAGTAGTATGCGTATGCCGCAGTGGGGAAAATCATGATTAAAGCGTTGTAGTAGAGAAGCCCATATTTGCCCAGCTCCTGTCAGAACAGCAGTGTACATAACCATCTTTAAAGACACGATGCAGCAAAGAAGCATCGCACACAGTGTGATCGCCAGCTCCACTCACCTTGGAATCAAGTTTCTGCTTCACATACGCCCCACTGGCTGCTGTCAGGACATTGTTGATCATTATAAAGACGTATCCTTCAAGGTCGAAAGCTAGATCAGCGCTACAAAACGCAAAGCGTGTCAACAAATGAGACACATGCCAAGGACGTGAACCAGACAATGTCAGCGTAAGGGTGTCCTTGTGTGAGTGGCCATCTCACCTGGCAGCAATAAAAGCACCAAAGATCATGGTAAACACTGTGAGCTTTACCGACGCAGAGAAAGTCTTCCTGTGAGGAGAGGAAACGGGCTGCAGAGATTAAAACCCTTCATCTGCAGGGGCAAGAACATTCTAGTGAAACAGTGAAACTTACTTCAGCAGGAGTCCCTCAAACAGCATCGTGAGACCAATGCTGAATCTCCTCAGAACTGTAAACATGGGCAAACTAGGAGAGAGAAAAAAAGGTAAACGTGCTTTTGCCGTTTTATATGAAGGACATTATGTTTCACGGTGAAAAGAAACTAACTTGAGTCGCTGTGTCCCAAAAAGCCCGGATATTTGATTCCCGACATACAGAAGAGGCAGTGGAAACATCTGGAAAGACACAAAAACACGACATAATAAAAGCAGTGTTTTTGACCTCATGAGGTTCGTCTAAATAACATGTGTTTTAATTCCAAGTGAGATAACTACTTCATGGTCTCACCTTGCGTGGTATACTCAAATCCACATCTGGAAACGAGATAACACCCAACATCTTCCCAGTCCTCAGGACTACAATTGTAGCCAACATCTGCAGAGTGATTGAAGCAAGGAGACAGTGTTTCAGGCTCTGCTTGGGTGAACAGAAAGTATCTGTGACTCAACTTAAGACAAACATACTTGGCCGATTCCAACACATGTTGACGATGGAAATCTGTAAAGCATGCAGACAATAGTATAAATGAGAAGAAAAATCACTTAAAAAATGCTCATACAACTGTTTTTTAGGCAAATCTTTTTTACTTTTAGTATTCTCTTCTAGCGTCACACATATTATTATTATTATTATTATTATTATTATAAGGAGAGAGATGGAGGACAGAGAGAGGAGTGAGTGGCAGTAGGAAGAGATCATTTGAATCTTAATTCAGTTTCTGGACATCTTTAATCTAAAGAGTAAATGGTTGGACCTGTTAAACTTTCTTGGACATCACGGCCCTGCTGGAGGTGCTGATCCATGTGGGATGCGCTACAGCCTGGACCAGATAGGATGCTACTTTCGACTTACTTGCTTTTTTTGGGCCATTAAGGTAAGTCTTATTTACTATCGTCCTCCAAAATCTACTAAAGATTACGCTTTAAAAAAAACAAATATGCACAGACAGTTATCCAATGTTATATAACTAGAATTGGCTCCACTTAGATCACCTACAACATTAAAAAGATGCTTACTCGTTGTAATAGTGTAACTTAGTTAATGAAGTCAGTGAAATGACTGTTAGTTTTACAGAAATGACCGCTGTGAACTACTGATCGCAGATCGTGTATATCAAAAGGTTTTTATTGCATATGAATTAAACTATACATTTGTAAGAGGAAACATATTCCTTCTGAAGACCTAAAATGCTTGAAAGAAAAAGAATAGAGAAAAATAAGCTTTTGCATAATAAAATTCCCAATGAATGAGTTTAACATTCTCCTTCCCCTGCTGGCATTGCTCACATGCAGGAGGTCAAGCGTCCGACACGAAGCTTCTCCTGTCACGGCTGCTTGGACTTCGCACCTTTTACCTGTAGCTCGTGAGGACGCTTTTGTTGACGACAACGATGAGGAAAGAGCTGACTCCGTAAAATCCCGCTGCGGACAGTTTCAGATACACCGGAGAGACATCACCGGATGTGTTGGACGCTTGAAGCGGAAACTTTCTGTCGCCGAGCTCATGTCGACGTTTGTGGAGCGCTGCCATAGTTTACGTGATTATCGATTCGGTTAAAACGGAAGAGTTCTTCTGCACATGCGTAGAACGACGCGAATTGTTGTCGGCGATGACGGAAACGGAAAGGAGTGAACCATATTGACCCAACAACATACACTGAACCCTCGGCAGTATAGACATGCTCTGGGAACCCCCAAATATCCATTATCTATTTTAAATGGAAACACAGACTCCATTATTTATGTTGCACATTAAAGAAACCTAACATGTAGTTATATTTACAGATAATACACAATATACACAACTGTCAGTTGGTTTAACACTTAGTTGGGTAAAGTTAAAACTCACTAAATCTAACGTTGGCGACTCTAAATGACACCCTCATAAAGTTGTGTTCAGTTTGTAGTTTTTTAGAGGCATAGACTCAACCGTATAGTAATTTTGGAGGCTGTAGTTTGTGGTGCTGTCTAGTTCAAGTCATAATATCAAAAACAATGTAATGGAAGTCTAAATATTATATACATCTCCCCGTACAGTTTAAGAGGCAACGTCACCTCAAACTTAAACCTCTGCAATATAGACATAAAAGTCAGGGTGCTCTATTGAACTGCATCTTCGTTAGTTGTACTTAATAAACTAGCAACTAAGTGCAAATCAAACCCTTCTTGGTTGTTTATGCCACCCTCAAGTTTATATGGGATTACAAAAGCATCAACATGAAACATCACAGCTTCCTTATGCTTTAAGTAATGAAGAATTCACAGCACATTTGTTTACACCTTTAAAATCACAGTATTGATTTTAAGCAACCCAACAGCAATTGGCTGAATACATGTAACACCTCTAAAGCAATTTATTAGAACAGGGATGTTTGCAGAGAACATTTAACCGTCATGTGGCTCAAACAGTCCAAGAAGAAAACTTCTCTAGCCGTCTGTATCAGTGCATCACCAGCAAGTATTTGCAGAACAGCATGTAAAGCTAATAATTTACCCCATCTTGTTCATACACCCCCCCTCCCCCCTCCCAATGTAAAACATACCCTCTTCATTAAATGAAAATGCTCACTGGAAATGCTGACACAGGTGGCTAAAAGCACCGTACGCTTACATTACATTCTGGAGCTTGTGATTGTTGACAATGACAGACAACATTTCTTTCAGACAAATTATGCACTGATGCTGCTGCAATGATCAAATTTAAATAAAAAAAAAAGCAAATATGGAAACAATCTTTAGAGGACTGGTGCCGATAAAACCAAGTGCTCCGAGAAAGATATTAGAGATAATTTAAAAGCAAGATATGTCCACAGTATTGTGTATCATTCTCACTTGGACAGTTTGAACAACTTCAGCTGAGAACTTATCTTCTATTTTGAGTGAAAAGTTCAGAGCAGACAAATACTTAATTTCCAAGTAACTAGCTGTCAAATTCACACAATCTCTCACTCTCTCACACACACACAAAAAATACATTATTTGCGTAGTGGTCCTGGAGTAAAAGTAGCATAGTCTGTATGCCCTACGAGGACCAGCCTAAAGATATACACATTGGGCCTTGGGACAGCCTGAAAACACAGGTAGCACATCTGGATCAGGGGATACAAAGCATCACTAACCACTGGTCCACCAAATAAAAGGCAAGCTATCAAAAAAAAATGGAAGAGGCAGTTACTTTCACTGCACAACAAGCAGAAAAATACCAAGCTTTAGTAGGAAGTCCCTTTGCCTGCTTACCCATCCTGCATTTCTGCCTCGCAAAGGGATGGGTAGTCAAGATCAGAGTAATTACATTTTGAAGTGCATGTTTAGCCATACTTCAGATATCTAGTACACATATCCTATGTAGTGTAGTGCTACTACATCAGTGTGTATCACTGGGAGGGAAAACTCCAGTAGAAAGTATTTTCTAAGATGAGCGCATAATACTGAGCTGAAGTCATGAGGAAAAAAAGCACAACAGCTTCAAGGGAAGAGAGACACACACACTTCAACCTAATTGCAGAAATGCAGTAATTCAAGCAGCACAAAGAAAATGATCAATGAAGTATGCATAATCTCTGAAAAAAAAAAAAAAAAAAGGTATGAAAACATCCTTGCTTTCATGTTCCTAAATACAAAACTTCAGTGTAACAAGAGGTCCTTTTCTCGCCTTTTTTTTGTCTTTTGTTCTCCTTTAAAACAGGTAAAATATTAGTCCTCTGGTGGTGTGAGTGGTATGGAATGAGTCTTTTTTTGTCATTTAAAATCTTTTTTTTTCTCTGTTTTCTTATATATTTGAAGATGTAAGCATGCAAGCCTCGTAGAGGAGGGGCCCGGAAGGGCTGATCGGTGGGCTGGTGGTGGAAAATGAGCCTTTAGGCCAGGGCTGGAAAGGCCTCAGGATCATCCACGTTGGGGACTGACACTCCACTAGCCTGGAGGAACGGACACACAAAAACCAGGACAAAGTAAGAGCGCTATAAATCAGTATTTTTATATTAATGGATCGCAATACTACTTGTATACGAGAGGTGTCGCTCATCGTGACAATCGGTAAATGTATAGTTCCTAAATTAAGTGTTTTAGCAAAAACAGTATATTGACATCATGGTATATCTGTTGAACATGTCACAGACTTATAAATAGTTGATTTCAAGATAAAAGCCATACAGCGTATTCCTGTGAACAGGGCTTTTATTCTGAAATATTTGCAGTGACTTTCATGGCTCCATAAATACAAAATGTGGTGTGGTTTATCATTTACAAATGAGCACATGCTTCATAACTTGTTTTAGGTCTACAATAGTATAAATCACATTCATAAGGAATTGAAAGAAAACACTCTGGCCGTTACTAAAGGCAAACGCTGCAGAAAGAAGGGCCAGCAGCTGCGATGCTTTGGGTCACTTTATCGCTCTTGTTGCATATATATCAGTAAAAAATCCTTCTTTAAGTTAGCAAAAGTAAAAATATACTCATTATGTAGAATGCATAAATAATATATTTTCGGTAGGTCAATATCATTGGTTTTGAATCATTGATTAATGTGTTGGCTGGAACTTTTTACTTTATATAAAATAAGATAATCCTTTATTAATCCTGCAGTGGGGACATTTACAGGATTACAGCAGCAAAAGAGGTAAAGTGCACTCAAGAGACATAGTAAAAACATTAAAAAAAACAAGTGATACAGTAAAGAATCTACAATAACTGAATATTATAAATACAGGCAGAATAAATATAACAATTTTTCACAGTGTATTTATATTGCACAGGTTGACGTGATAAAAGTGATTGAAGTGTTTTTTGTGGTCTACTGGGAGCTCAGCTGGTTGTGCAATCTGACAGCAGCAGGAATATACTTAATAATTAGGCTATATACTACTTAATAACACATTGTTTATTTGTTGATTTATATTTTGTATTAATAATCTGAATCAGCAAAGTAACCTAACTAGTTACTAATCTTGACAAATAAATGTAGAGAAGTAAAAAAGTACTATATTTACCTCTTAGCTGCAGTGGGGTAAAAAGTTACATAAATTGGAAATACTCAAAGTGCAACAAATTGATGCATTTTACTTTAGAAAAGGTACACGTGGTGTTTCCTCATAATCTCTCATAATAATGTAAACACAAAAAACAGTCTGAGATTAGTACAAATACTTGACTCAGTAAATATCCGATTTAAGTAAAACTGAAACAGTAAGTGCATTGAATGACAAAAGTAGTCTGCAACCATAAAATCGCATAACTTTACTGGTTTCAGCTTCCTAAATGTGAATTTCTGCTTGTTTTCTTAGTTTTCTCTTGTACGTTGAATTTATTTGGATTTTGGACTGTTGGTCAAACAAAACAAGAATTTTGAATATTCTTCAGAAAATTGTGAGGGGCATTGTTCACTACTATGTTATTGACCACACACTCGACTGATTAAATGATAAAATAGCTGTCACATTGATTGAGAATGTAAATAATTGTGAGGCAATTGTGAATGAATTTGATGTCAGCTTTTGGTAACTGACAGTTCATCATGGAGCATATGGCCATGTTATTTCAGGGCCTTAGTGGTTCCACAGCCGGTTTTTCAAGTCAGTGGTTTTGCAGCCTGTTCCTAGTCAGGGAAGTAAATCCTTTGTGAGAGACGCTAAATCTTTGTTGTTGAAAGTAACAACAGCATTTATTGTTACCTTTTCAGGCCGTCCTCCCCCGCGAGCTGTCCTGGTGCCTCCGCCTCCGCTACCGGCACCGGCACCAGCACCTCCGCCGCTGCCTCCACCTCCGCCACTGCCGCCGCCGCCGCCGCCGCCGCGGCCTCCCCTGCCTCCGCGAGCTCCCCCACGCCCGCGTCCGGGGCGGCCCAGGTCTCCAAAGTTGATCTCCAGCTGAGATGTGATGTCGTTGGCTGGTTTGCGGAAGTGGTGGTCACTGGACTCATCCGGGGTGCCCGGCTGCTGAAAACAGACCATGAAAGTATGTTAGGCATCAACTTTGCTCTGTACTGGTTTCTTCTGAAACCAGTAATGAACTAAATGAACATGTGTTGCTTAGCTGCATAGCACCAACACTCTTTAGATTCTTCATTTCCTCTGTAGTCACCCAAAATAAAAAATGAACAAACCAAATTCAATATATCATTATATCACAAATATTTGAAGGTGTATTTAACCACTCACCATTTTCTAACAGGTGGGATTTATTAAGACTTAACACTGATTGTTTTCATGGACTGTAGTGTGAGAGCGGCAGGCACCTTGTTGAACACGGGGGTTGGCTCTGCTTCCGTCTCTGCGGCGTCGATCACAGCACCAACAGGCCTCTGACAGTCAAAGACAACAGAGGGGTTTTCATCTAAATCATCTCAGAAGAGCTGGCGAGACCAACGACAATTTATAAACAAAACCAAAGTCACCATACTTAGGTGTAGTAATGTTCTTTGGAAACTCCTCAATCTGCAGAGCAGGGTAGTCAGCTTTGTAATAATGTTTAAAAAGTCTTTGGGACATGCATGGATGGAGAACAGCATCCAGACTAGTCAGTCAAGTTTCTGTGACACAAAAGCTACTAACCGAGTTAGCGGTCTCAAAATACACAATTAAAAAAACAATGATTAAATTGACATAAAAGCAAACTATAACTATTGGATATTGTTGTGGTTTTAGACATTTTAACAATTAACAGAGGTATAGGTAATTAGGTAATTGATTAACACTAATCAATAACATTGTTGCAGCCTTAATCAAACCAGTGGTTAAGATTCTCCGTTTGCTAAATCTATATTTTCTCTTGTCTTTTTGCTCTGTCGTAGAAAATATAAATATACACAAATTAATTATTTGTCAAATTTAAAGAGCATTTGACTGGTTACAATGTTACACAACCTTTAATGCCAATAGGACGTTTGAGATCACGGTGACTTTGCGTGATGGAGTTCTGTGTGGGTGTAAACAGCTCCATGATATTATAAATCACCATACTTACATCTTCACTCTTGGACTTGTGCAGCACGTATCCTTTCTTCCACTGGCTGTCAGCGCCCTCGTTGGGCTTACGGATGTTGAACTCCACCTTGGTGCGCTCCTTGTCCTGCATGGCCTTCCACTCGTCCAGGGTCATCTCTTTGGGGCCTTCATTTTTAACTTCTTCAACCTCGTTCTCCCTGGAAAGCCAGCGGCAACAATGTAGGCCCTTAAACCTCAAACTGCCAATCCTCTTAGCTCTGTATGTGCCCTCTAATCCGGAGGCCAAAAGGTCAGAGACAATGCTTATCCTATTTGCGCTAAAACTTTTTGTGATGAAAATGCACATGCAGAGATATCGTTTGTGACGCAGCACAACTGGCAGAATGCAAAGGAAACGGCCAGTGTGATGAAATAACTATGAGTATAACTAATAGTTTCAAACTAGGGATCGGACGATAATTCGCTGCAATGTTCAGCATTTTTAAGATTATTGGATAAATTTGATTCCCGATAAAAATGTAAAAGTGCGCCACTCTGGCTCTGATGGAGCTGCCTGTCTACGTCTGTAGTCACCACCCTGGTCTCACTCAATGTCCCAGCACCATCTGATTGGTTTCACGTCACGAGTAACATCTATTTAACGCCTATCAGCACCACTGAGGGATAGTGGGCCTCTGACGGTCGAGGTTGCTCCCGTGTGTCAAACATAAAACAGATCTTACTTAAGGTGCAATAAACATCACAATCCAATATGCTGAAGTTTACAAAAACACCCAGAATTTCCACTGGCAATGTAACAGTCACAGCTACTAAATGGTAGTTATTAGATGTTCAATTCTGTAAGTGTCCTGTTCATACGAGTCAGCCTTCGATCTGTTTTTCAGAAGAGACTCCAGTCTGCAGGGTAGGTGCACTTAAATGATAAACCAGAAATTGTCAAGCTTCATGATCAAAGATTATAATTTTTTTTTCCCTTGATTACGGCCTTGAAAAAAAACAAACATTGTTCGATCCTTACTTCAAACTACTTCATGTATAGGGGATGTTAAACAGAAGACAACTATTAGCTGAACATCCTAATATCACCTACAACTTGAACCTCATACAGGAAATGGATACTCACTTGTTCTCAGAGCCGGCAGGTGCATTTTCCTCTCCCTCAGGAGTCGTTTCTGGAGCAGCAGTCTGTTCAGCCTCACTGGGAACAAAGACACACAGCCACCTTGTCAATATGAATATATATCGCCTAGCTCATGAATTCACATATACATTGCATGTGCTACATTCATTCTATCTAATGTTATTACACACTCGAATGATAAACAGCTAAACTTACGGTAAACATTTAAAAATAAACAGCATTTTTCTCTTAACCCCCAAAACACGATACGTACCAAACACTATTCTATAAAATGTTCCTTTAAAACTAGTGTACTTTTCTTTCTTCTTTTTAAAAACTTTTAGTTTATTATTATTATAGTGCACTTTTGAAAAAAAAAAAATAGCCACTTTCTATAGACCACACGTAGTCAACAAAGTCTGTAGTTTCAGCGGTGCATCATTATCCTGCAGACAGTAATGCTCAGATAAACAGGTCATGTGTCTGGTCTGGAAAACTCACCTCACTTCCTCCTTCACGTTGCCCCAGTTGTGTGATCCGCTGCCGCTGCGCTTTTCCTCACTTTTCTGACTGCTGGAGCAAACGCAAAGGAAAACACAAACAATGATATGTAGCCTAAAATAAAATACTCACAGCCCACAACGAACAGTGATTCTAAAAAAAACAAAGACAACCTTTGACCTCAAGTCTGTAGATTAACTGAGACGTCATTAAGAAACACTTTAAGATGCCATTAGTGTCGGACTGTTATTCAATGCAAGTACAACTGTGTACAGTATAACTGCCTTTCAACATTTTAGTTTGGTTAGACTTCAGTTTCAAATAAACATATATGTTAAAAGTGCCACCTGGTCCAGGAAACCTTTGGCAATCCAGACGGGGCCTCTTGATAATAAATACAGATTCAAGAACGGGATGCTTCTATATATACATATATATATATATTCTCTGCTCTGCTGAGGTCTCGGATGAAGACTGACTCACGATTTGTCATTGCCGCTGTGTCTGTCAAAGTCTCGTTTCCCACGGGAGTCAAAGCCTTCACCTCGGCCCATGCCTCGTCCTCTTCCACCTCCACCTCGCCCACCTCGTCCGCCACCACGCCCTCTCGGGGGCCGGTCTCCAGAAGGCCTGTAAGCAAAAAAAAAAAGAAAAAAGTGTACCGTAAATATGACCTCACCGTGATCAGCACTGAAGAGCAGATTTGCATGATTGTCACATGAGCTTGTAATGATGTCAGTAAAAAGTCACGACTGTTTGCTGTCCAATGACATCCGGACCGCAGAAAGTCTCTACATCTTCCGCCGCAAACTAAAGACTATCTTTTCCCGACTATATCTTGAATAGATAGATAGATAGATATATACTTTATTAATCCCCAAGGGGAAATTTCTTGTCATAGTAGTGCCGTACAACTTGAATATACAAATAAACACACAAGATAAAAGATAAAAATATATAAAGAAGCAACAGGGATGAAAGATATACACAAATAAAATAAAATAAAAATAAAGTAAAATATAAACATATATATATATCTCTCTAAATATACACAAAAGAATAGAATACAACTAACTGGAATAAAACATTTTTAAAAAGTAGCACTTTAGTAGCACATGGCATTTACTTACTACTTAGTACTTAGTACTTAGTACTTTGTAGTTTGGCGCTCTTGAAGAAATTGTACTTTTACAAGTTTGTACTCATGGATGAATGCACTTCTTATTGTAAGTCGCTTTGGATAAAAGCATCAGCTAATGTAATGTAAAAAGCCTAAAAAAACAAAAATGTATAATTGGCTGTGCGGTGTTAGCTAAGATTATATCAAACACGTGCATACACCACTGCATTGGTCCTGTGATCACACCTTATCAGCATGTTTCAATAGGCTCTTTGTCATTCACCCCAGCTACTCACTTGTCCGCAGAGAACTCTCCACCTCCCTCAGGCTTGTCCTCAGCCGGCTTCTCGAAGCGGCGCTCGCGAGGAGGTCTCCGGTCCGGCCTCTTGTCTCCAGGTCGCCCTTCACCCTGCCCACCATGCCCACCCTGATTCTGGGAACCAGGCTGGCCCTGCTGGTCTGGTCTCCGGCCCACTCGCCTGATACCTGACAACGACAGGACCATACAAATGGAGTCAAACCTCCGGAAGGCAGTAATTTGTATGAGAGAAATAACTCCTTGATGTAGTCTTTTGAGGCTGCTTCATAGTAAACTCTTGCCGTTTTAAACCATGTATGTGCAGGAACCATAGAGTGGAGGATATATGCAGGTATACCTGCCTCTTTTTCAGTCAGTTTACCCCCCCATCAGCCAAAAAGCCCCATAAATATGTAGGAGGGTACACCCACCTCCCTTCCTAACTACTCTACCGAGTGATACGCCCACCTCGTCAAGGACCACTGTCCCATACAGGGCAGACTGTCATTCAAAGTCTCTCTCTCTCCATTTTAGAGGACTAAGCTTTTAAAAAGAAAAAAAAAAAAAGTATTCACTGAAGGGAGTCCAACTCAAACAAAGAGCCGTGCGTCTCGTGCGCAGGTGAACATCTCTGCGCATTCGTTATGCAAAGCCTGCAGCCGCTGCGTAGCCAGTGCACGGAGCAGCATCCTCCAGCAGACAGTAGCACTACACCTTCCTGGAGGATGCTGGGGAAACGATGGCTGCGACGCAGGCTCTGCTCCGAACCCCTGCAGGTGGGCTATACACCTGAGCTGCTCCGCGTCCCTCCTCGGTGCAGACGTCTCCTCGCTCACCTCAGTCGGTCAGGTTGACCTCCCGCTGTGTTTCTCTCGGGTCAGCATCCGCTAACGTAGCGAACAGGAGATGCACATGACAGTTGATGCGAAATAAAGATAACAAATGAACCAGGCTTGCACATAAAGCAAGAGGGCAGGTGGATGCGTGTACCTTCTTTCTTCAGGGGGACTGGAGCCTGGGACTCCTCCTTCTTGTCCAGCAGCGGGTTCTTTCGGTCCTTCTGTGACTCCTTCTTCGGCTGCTTGGCGGCTTGAGCCGCGGTCTTGGCGGAGCCAGCGGCGGCTCCCTCCTTCTTCTTGTTTTCAGCCGCTTTCAGGATCTCGAACGGGTCGGACTCGTCGTCTAATAACTGGTCGAACCGGTTGGTTATGACGCAGCCGAAGCCTTCTTGCAGGTGTCCGGGCATGATGGCGCCCCTTCAGCGGGATTCACCTCCGATTCTACGAGGCTTGATGCGAACAAATCGCTGGATGCTGCCACAAGATGGCTGGGAGAGCTGCCCCTTCTCTTCCGGTGCGAGCACCATCCGGGACTCCGCGCAGCGCGCACCAATCTGAGCACAAGGTGTCTGCAATGTTTTTATTTACATTATGTAACTATTTGCTGTCATGTCCTCCGAGAATTAATCCGGGTTTTAATTTTCTGAGAGGAAATTACATGCAAGATGAGCTTCCAATAGTCTCCCATTAGGATGGACCAGTTATGCTTTGTAAAAAATGATGCTGCACAAAGCACAATAACGTAAGAACATACTAACCCATGGTTTGCCTGAAGAAGTGCATCTTATATTTTCTTAAATCATACAAATAGCTCTATTGTTCGTAGTGCCTGAGTAAGGTCACAATGGATGCTACACAAGTATTGCTCATAAAAACCCCAGTGACACATGTGCAACTACAACTCTTTGCTGATACTAGACAGGCATAAGATTAAGTGGGATTTGTCAGTTAATAAAAAGCATCAAATTCTGTGGTGAGGGCCAGCAGGGGTATGCTGAGTAACAGCTGGTGGTAACATGTCTGACAAGCTGCCCTCTGCACATGCAGCTCTCAGCGCACTGAAAACACTTTCACACACCGATACATTCAGGCACCTGTTCATGTAACTTGAAACTTTCAAGCCATGGGTGTAATTAATTTTAAATACAATAATAAAACCCCATGAGGGCCCAGGGCATGCAGGATGTTTATGACCCCCGGCTCATTTTCTCCTCAGCCCTTTACAGAACAGCACTGCACTCAAGGTCAAATGCTGAGGTGCAATGAAACCATTGCATAATAAATGCTATAATACTTCCCTGATAAAGGTTACGTTATTTAGTTGTATTTTTCTGAAATGACTTTCAAAGTACATTTTCTCTACTTTACCCTTATCTTTATCTCCATAATAAAGCAATAATAGATATTTTAATCCGAATAAAAAGAAGAAGAAAGAAGCAGGAGTCGAAGATATCTTGCAAATTAGTGTGACAGCTGTGCATGTCAGGAACAGCTAACGCTAAAGGAACTTGTTTATCCAGCAAGGTCTTTTACCACAGCAGTTCAATTTATAATTTCATTCCAAGGATATTAGTAAAACAAAGCCTGTGCATATAAGATTCTGAAGGGTTGTATCACACTATGCCATTTAAATCTGATTTATTCTGACACTTTGTTTGCTCCATTACAGACCTCAGCAGTAAGCGTCCCATTCTCTTCACCTAACTGCATCATAATTTATGCTTTGTGGTAAAGGAAACCACTGATGACAGCTGACGGCGGTGCTGGTGGTCGGTTGATGGCCTCAGTAAACCCCACCAGACACAAACCGCTAATTCAAGTTTGACGCCTGTTGTAGAAGAAACATGATACAGATATCAGGTGAAGATGCAGCAGGCGGTGGTTTCACATGACAACCAGAAAGAAACCGGTTAGACTCCTGCTGGTTATTGATCTACCCACAGTGGGAGGTCAGGGCATACTAAATTTGTGAATGACCAACCTTTAGAGAGATACAAAATATATTACTGGTATTTATGTATACAAATATGAAAAAGGCTCACAGTGTTGCAGGGATGCTTTATTTTTGGAGGCCAACCCCGGAAGTTAGCATTGCACTGGTTCCCTCGACAAAAAGCCAATCAGACTTTTCCATTGGATTTAAGATTATTGCAGGAAAAAAAACTTTGAGGCAAACAGGTTTATGATACTTGCATGTTTTGTTCAGCAAGATAATCGTCACAAATGAACACCACTTTTATGATTTTTGAAGCGTGAATGAAAACACCTGAAGCAAACCTTCTCATTAGCGAGAGTTTACACAACAAGATTGTGAAGGCATGATGATGTCTTGTAGTCTGATTTAGCCACTTGTTAGCAACCGTTGTTTTAAGACATTAAAAGCTTCAAAATTCATGAGAGGGATATTTACTGATGTATTTTATATCATAGAAAAATATGTTAAAATCTCTCCAGCTTGTGTTAACCAGAAACCTTATTTCTAACCAAAGACCCATTTAAAAAAAAAAATACTTTGAGTCGAGGGAAATACAATAGATAGAAAAGAAAAGAAACATAATGCAATGGTACAACTTGCAAGACTGAAAAGAATAATATCAGGATTGTTGTTCTTCATCATAAAGTGCAAATTGTCCATTTCCCAAAAGCAAAACTGTCCCTTGTATACGTCTCACATTTACTCTCTCACTAAAGTACTGTCCATTTGCATCCTTGTCAGCATTTTCCTCACTCTTTCTTTCTGACTATTTTCTCAAGTTCAATAAGTTTTGAATAGAGGTCCTCAGACATTCCTTCATCGATGTCCATCTGAAACAAGAACAAAAATGTTGGATTTGAATTTAAAGTAGATCACATTTTTCAGTTTAAAACCTTTCAAGGTTTCCTGCTGGGTATTCCATAAAACGCATCTCAACTGATCCTAATCACACTCATAAATATTTGAATCTGAGGTTCACATAGAAAACTTGAGCAGTATAATGTCTGTGGAGCAGGATCTCTGGTTACTCACCTGTCGAGGCTGAGTGTAGTTGGTTCCTAGTCCAGAAGTTAAACTGTGATACTTTGCTCTTGGATCAAGAGACTCAGGTTTTTGTACAAATAACCAGTGCTGTAAAAAGCCAGAGCAGGACTTCGTGTTTACGGTGCATTCATTGAGGAGATGCTAACAGAATGTGTCGACAACATACCAGCGCCTCTGCTCCGTTGTATGGCGTGAGCGTGAATGTGTTGGTGAAGATCCTAATCTGTTCAGCACAGAAAGAAACGTATCACAATAACAAGAGACTGTTCATACGCAACTCCAACAATCACCAGAGATGAGTAGAGTAAACACCTCACTCACCAGCCACATGACGGGCATGATGAGGGTCCAGAAGAAGGAGGGGAGAATACCATAGGTCAGATTAGTCATCACCAGTCCTGGACATATAACGGAGGAGAACAGCCCCTGTCACAAAGAGAAAAAAAACATTTATTTCACATAACACATGCATGTTTAAGTTCCTCCTAATTTACTGTTACTTTCTGATAAAAAAACATGCCATATAAGTGGTGTGAGTTGATTTTTTGGGGGGAGGATTGTTTTATGCCTGCAAGGAACAAGAAAACAAGGAGCTAAAAAATGTATTGCAGCCATGTCTGTGTTCTACACATCAAAAACATCAACTTCATACCGACTATATACTAAAGATGAAGCCCTGGCTTTTGAGGTCTCTTCACATTAAGAGGAATAAAGAAACAATGAGCGGGCTCTGTAAAAAACATGGTATAATATTTTTTTCCCTTTTTTCCTGCTGCTCAGCATCAGATGATCATTTATTGACAACAAATTGTCTCGTTTTTTATTTTGCCATTGCAAAATATTCTGATATTGCATAAACACAACAAGAAAATGCAGTGACAGGAAAATGTGGGCATTTTATGTGCATGACATACAAAGCTTTCTCTGTGCTTCCTCTGAACAAACCTTCATCCTCCTTTTGGCAAATCCTCCAAACACTCAGAGCAGGATAGAAGTAAACACTGCTAAATCTCACAAGGTCGTGGAAGAGCAAAGTCTTTAATTCTGGGATCTGGATGGATGTCAACAAGTAGTCACTCCTGGAACAATAATCTGCCGATTGTGTGACTGACAAACCTGGCTGTTCTTGTGTCTGTTGAGTGCCAGGCTGAGCATGTCTGATGCATACTTGGAAGAGCTGTAGGGCTCCATCCCATTTCTGTGCTGCATGTCCTCGATGCTGAAGGCAGAGCGGCGGGCGTTACTCGAGGAGGTCCACACGATCGTGGACGTGTGACCTGCCAGACACAGCAGAGACTCCAGCTCCCTGATCTAGAGCACAGAGACAAGGACATTAGGGACAAGACTTTTCTATCAATATAATTTGTCATGTCATTGATTTTATGCCAAAAACAGACATCTGAATTTTCTATAAAATATACTACACCGCAAGATGTTTTTCTTTCAAACAGTGAGAGCTGCTTTTATCCACATCATCCATCCCAACAGTTTTATTTTTAATGAATCGTTCTATATGCGGAGGCATATGCACAAACTAAATCCATCTGCAATACCATACTGTATGCATATACTACTACACAATGTTACAACATATAATGATGAGGATGACATATATATATATATATATATATATATATATATATATATATATATATATATATATATATATATATATATATATAATGCCAAATTGAAGAATGTGTTATCATCTTTTAGATTTCATGTGTACCAGGAGAAAATGACCAAAGAGGTTGGTGGCAAAAACCTCCTGCAGACCATCTGAGTTGAGCCGGTCCTGTTGGGTCAAGAGACCCTCTGCTGTCGCAAACATGTTGATGACGTTCCTGCAGTCAGGGGATACGTTATTGCACAACAACATGAACAATATACAGCTTGCACTAGTATACAGCCATCATGCTTTATTACACATTTGTGAAATAAAAATCAATCAATCAAAGTAAAGCCAGTCAGGAACTGGCTTAGGGGCTTTACCTGGAGAACAGACCCTTGAACAAAGCTTTAAAATCTACTTGTGGATTGGGCATGATTCCCGCATTTAGATACAGAAAGTCAATTCTGTTGTATCTGTGGAAAAACACAAATATGCATCAAAGATCAATCTCAATTCTATAATCATAGTTCAGGTAAGGACAGGTAGGACCCCCGCCTCATGCCATCAATATATATTGGTATCAGTACCTGGCCGTGATCTCCTGAGCAGCAGTGAGCACTGACTGCACAGAGCCCACGTCGAGATGCAATAAGTCTACATGTGCTTTGGAGTGCGAGGCCAGGAGAGCGGATCGGGCGGCCTCGGCCCGCTGCATGTTTCTGCAGGCCAGACACAGCCGAAGCTGGCTGTCCTCAGTCAGCAGCCTTTCACACAGGGCAAGACCAATGCCGCTGGGTAAAGTGAATGATGGCAGAAAACACAGGCATGAAAACAAACTTCTCTAAGGAACTATGTCATTACTCAAATGTACAGTAAATGTATATAATATCAACAGTAAACATAGAGGGTTTAGAGTAACACTTGGAGAAGACATAATAAAGGCAGATAAGAAACATTTGGTGTCCAGTTTTAAATTATTTTAATGCACTGAGATACATTTACAGAACTGTAAATGTCTTATTAGCCATGCACATCATTTTTATCGAAACATTTCAGGCAAGTGCATTCAAAGATAACTGAACTTGTCAACATTGTAAAATGATGTATAGTTGTGTATAGTCTATACACGTTTTATTTTTCTTCACTTTTAATATATTTTATATCAAATGTTTTTTACTTTTATAATATGCATTTATTCTTATGTATATGAGGCACATACAAGAACATTATAGATTACAGAAACTTCAACTAGTAAGCATTATTACAGTTTGGTATTACAGTTAATCTCTCATCAAGAGGTATTCACTCCCTCCGTGACGCTACAATGTTTCTGTCAAGTTAACACATATTAACTTCAGTGTTTATTAGCTCGTCAGAGGCGTCACTTTGTATAAAACGTGACAAAACGAGTGTATATTCATCATTATAACGCAGTTTAAAGTAACCCACCTGTTCGCGCCGGTTACAAGAACAACTTTCTCCATGTCTGACCGGAGCTAGCAGCGTCTGTAGGCGAAGACGGGACCAGAACAAAGTCTGAAACCAGTTATGAATATAACCGTGGCTCCATCGTCCGATTCCGCTGTGAAACATCAGCCTATGTGCACGAGCAGATACGTGGTGTGATTGAATGTCAACAAACAACTGGCCAATCAGCTCCCACTACGGAGAGCAAAGAGGCACAAAACGGAAGAAAGAAAAGGCGCAACGACTGAAAGCGCTGCTTCGGTTGCGAGCAAAGCTATGAGATGCTATGTTCATACTACGGCAGACTAAAGCATCAAAACGGTCACGTGTGGCCAACTACATGCTAGTCGTCGTTAATGTGTTGCTCAAGCGCTGGTAGAGTAGTTGTGTTAAACAATAGTTGTGGGAACCGTGTTTTTAGATGGAAGAACAGGGTGAACACGTGATTGGTTGAAGCCTCACCGCGTCATTGGAGCGCTGAGGAAAGTTGCGACCAGCTGTGCGTTGCAATGCCCAGACTACCATACTGTTTAGTATGCTGGGAAAAGAGTAATATGTAAAATGCAGTATGCCAAACATACCAGGTTGTCCTACTGCATCCGGTCCTATTTTGCAGTTTCAAGACAGCCTTTCTGTTCTGGCTATTCTGACCCACAATCCTCTGATCAGCAATATATGAACAAGGGGGGTTACACCATTTTTTTAATTTTGATGTTCATATGTTGCAGAACCTTTGTCAACATAATGGCACAGAGAATATGAGCAAGAGGGTCAACGTTGAACGTGCAGTGTTATGATGAAGTAGTGTGTCCTAATTGAATGCATACTTCATGCAACAGACAGTATGCACTTTGATTTGTGGCGCATCATATTTGTCACTTTTTCATTGACGATAACTTGTAGCCTGTTGCTGTCTCTCTCGTATTGTGAAATATTTTCAAACTACTTAAGTGCAATACTTGAGTAAATGTACATAGTTACTTTCCACCACTGTTAATAATTTTAGTCTATGAAGAAAACACACAGCAGTGAGCCATAATTGTCTTTATTTACAGGGATCCTTGGTTTGTTCTTTGCTACTATTCAACAATATACAGTTAATACATTTCTGCAAAAGGACATAAACATGTTCATTATAATCAAAAAATATAAACCAAATAAAAATCACACAACTGTATTGACATCCTATAATTAATGTGCAATATAATTAGGTGTATAAATGGAAAAGAAATACAAATATTCACAATTGTGTTTCAAATCCTATTACCATAGAACTCTATAAATAAACATAGCACAGAAGATAAGAAGAAATTAATAAATACACAGAAGTGTGAATAGTGCTAATTTGTACATCTACAATATAAGGCTCTGTTCAAGTATATACCTTCTCCTCATGTCTTGTTATTTACAGCACAATTGTGGCAAGCCAGTTTCAAACTAATAAAAAAAGTTAGATTTTGTTTTCCTGTCTCCTAATGTATACAAATTAGATCCAGATTGAAGGGAGCAAATGTCACGGTTTATGTCAGAGTGAAATCAACTGTTCCATTTACTACGCCAGGCTCTCCATCAGCTGAGTGTATATCTCCTGAAAGCTCGGCCTCTGCTTGGCGTTCCTCCTCCAGCAGCTCAGCATGAGATCATTGTAGACTCTGGCAGGACAACATAGAGGCTTTGGCAGGTACACCTGGGAGCACGAGACAAAATATTAACATTAAAGTTTAAAAGGTCTATGAGTAGTATACGTGAGCATGGCACTATGAGATATAAATGCAGGGAAAATATGGGATACTTTGTATGAGTGTCACAAAAAAAACATAACTGAGTTCATAATGAGATTGTACTCTGGAGGATTGTCAGCCTAAATATGTATGATGCTCACCTGCTTGCCCTGGTCTCTGAAGAACTCGCCTGTGTTTTCAATGACCTGCTCGTCAGAGAGTTGGGAGTAGGGCTGCTTCTTACACAGAGTCAGAATCTCCCACAGAGTCACACCGAAGGCCCACACGTCACTGGCCATGGTGAACTTCCCCTGAGAGAACAGACAACTTAAATCCAAATACAACCTTGTAAAGACTTCATGTGTATGCTGGTTGATGACAGCTGCAAAATTATTAGCAAACTGTAAATAAAGTATATTATCAGATAAGCATTGGGATTGGGTCAGATCCAACTCCCAATTTCTAACCAGAGTTCCAGCTCTTACTCTGGGAGAAGATCCAGGGTCCCGTAGAGCATGCAGCACCATTATAAACACGTCTATTTAGATCCTAAATACTAACAGGTAATGTAGGATGTTGGCCATGGGGTTGTGCAACATGTCCCCATCGTCAGAAGGTGTGTATGTGCAAACTGTTATATGGAAACTGTGTTGTAATATGTTTTTATCGACTGTGTAACTGTTCCAAATGTGTCCAGCTCCACACAGCGCTCACTAGTAGGATGCTCTCCCAGGACATCCAGCGAATGGGCAGGATGGCCCGGCCCTGGATCCTGTAGTAGTCCCCTCTGTACAGGTTCCGACTCATGCCGAAATCAGCGATCTTTATGGTGTAGTTCTTACCCACCAGGCAGTTGCGGGTCGCCAGATCACGGTGGACAAAGTTAAGAGAGGACAAGTACTTCATACCAGATGAAATCTGCACAGCCGTGCCAATTAGTTTACTGTAGCTGAAGACCAGAAGAGACCACAAAGAAAGAGAAAACCAGTCAGAAGTACAATCCAGACCTTTTCATTGTCATTCTGCTTTGGTCCAAGTTTACTTCCTGTCAGCTACTGCATTAACAAACACAGCAACAGGAAATACAAAAGGGACCCACACAGTTTGTTTAGGTTGTCAAGTTTAAAAAGGTCGATAGTGTATTTATATATAGGGCTATTTAGTTGGCTCTAGTAATCCAAGATAATCATAACAATTTAATGTCAACATATGAGCCTACCTGACCATACTCTCCCCCTCTGTCTCCCCCGGGTCCACCCTGTCTTCATCAGCGGCCTCTTTCAGTCTGAGATTGCAGAGGAACTGGTTCAGGTCTCCATTTTCCATATACTCAGTGATCATACACAGTGGGTCTGTGTCCACACACACGGCCAGCAGACGGACAATGTTGGGGTCCCTCAGGCGAGACATGATTCGGATCTCCTTCAGGAAGTCATTCCTTCAACACAGCAGGGACAAACTATTGTAATTTACTGCTTGATTGACGGCAGACCTTTGTATTGTACAGCTTTGTCTTTTTTTTTTGCACAAACTGCTTTTACCTTGCATTCTTGTTGGCATCTTCCCGCAGTGTTTTCACAGCAACCAGCAGCGGTGAGTCCCTCTTTCCCTCTGTGGACAAATCCTCATCCAAAAAGTCCTGCATGCCCTCTGCCTCACACAAGTGCACCTGTTTTGAAAAGCACTTTGTTAGTCCATCATATACTTGGCACCACAAACCAACTGTTTAAGTAAGTGTGGCCTATTTGTCAGCATGCCCTGTATAGCCATTGCATTTCACACTAATGCTTTTACCACACAACAATAACTATCTAAAAATGAAAGCAATAAAGAAGACATCAAGATAATTTTGGTGAGGAAGGAGAGAGCAGCTTGATGAATCTAATATATTTAAAATACCAAATCGATGCCAACAAACATTGGAGCTACAAAAGAGAATATACTTCTCCAAACTGGCCCTCTCCCAGCTTCTCCTTAAAGGTGAGCTTGTCTCTGGGGAACTCTCTCATGGATGAATCGGTGCCAGCAAAGAGATTCATGTTGACAGCTGTGATGGAGTAGGTGCTGCTGTCTGAAGACTCCTGGAGGCTGATGATGTCTGCCTCCGCGTAGTGAGGGGCGCCGTCTGAAACACTGGTTGCAAGGGCTCTACAGGAGGTGCTCGGCCCTGATGTGGTAGACAAACAATTACACAGCAGCCGCTATATATGCGACCGAAATAATAGTATTTATTGAATTATGTTTTTACCATCTTACCAAGGTGTTCGGTGGACTGAGCAAACTCGGGTAGTTTCCGAATAAGGCGGGAAGGCTCCTGGTAGTCGGAGCAGAGAGGGAAGATTCTCTCATAGGTGGAGTTGGAGGTGGAGCCACTCTCGCTAGACAGAGAGGAGTGGTTGGAGGAGAGGGCCTGGGTCTGGACCGCAAGACGAGCTGTGAGTTCATCATCCAGCAGGCGACGAGATGCCTGTGGAAGTAAGTAGGCCAGAGTGGAGGTGTGTTATTTGTCGTTTAGGTCACATAATCTGCGAAAAAATGTTTTATTCATGCAACGTTTCAACCTAAAAGGTCTTCATCAGGGAAACTCCCTGGTGAACATGAAGCAGGCTATTTATATGCAGACAAAAATATAGCTGTCTGAGATGGAGCAGGATGTGAGAGGAGCCTGGCTATTGATATGGGATTGAGTTCAGGTTCGAGCCCTTTGCACGACCTGCAGCAGAACTCTAGGCTCTCTACTGGCCACAGTTGGTCTGAGATTAAAAGTGAGTCTCCTTGCTCTTAATACATTTATGGTTGCAGTGCTTTGATGCTTGTATTATTATGTTAAGTGAGAATGATACACATTGTGTTGATAGTTGACAGGTATCAAACTTAGAGTATGATGATAATTCATGGCACATATTATCTGTTTAGATAAAACCAGCATCAGATGTGCAAGCCTCACTTGCATTCCCACCTATCCATAATACAACACAATAGAAGTAGACTGGCATCTCATTGTATACCTGACCATAGTGTTCATCACATTACCTTGTAATCATCGCCCTCATACAGCCCTGTCCCCTGAATATTCTAAAACCTTGTTCGATCTCATACAAACGGATTAAATAAATCAAAAATGCTCTCTCCTCACCTTCTCAAGCATCTTTTGCCAGACTTGCCTCCAGAGGATGATGACTATTATAGTCAATAGGATGGCAATGATAGCCACCAAGCAGCCAATCAGAATCCTGGTATTGCTGTCATCCATTTTATGAGTAGGATCCTCTCCTAACAAAAGCAGATGAGAATTGAGACTTCATTAAATCCACCACAGCTCAAATTGACATGACAATAAATCCCATAACAATCATATTTCCATTGCATAATAAAGTAAGAAATGTCATTTATTTCAATAATTGGTAATTTCTGATGCTATCAGCAGAGGGCACTGTGTAACCAGAAAACATTTTAGTTAAACCGTCTTTGAAACTGAGCAATTGCCTTCACTAATGAAGCACTATACATTATAGTAAGCTATATGACACCATTCCAAGCTTAATGACGGAAAATCATAAATAAATGATATTGTAAGTATAAATAGGTTTTTGATTATATTTGTGGTTGACTGGAGTTAATACTTGGCCCGTGTTTTGTTTACCACCACATTGCTTCCATGCAGCCGTATATCAAACCAGCCTGCACACGCTCTCACCAGCATTTTTCTCCACTGCCTGATTAGCAAATTCAATAAAATTACAACCACAAAAAACAATCAGATAGGGTTTAGTTATTGACCTGGCAGTGTGTTTGTGGGGTGTCCATGTTTGCGAGGACTCAGAGAAGTGTTGTACACGGCTGAGCCTGTGTGAGAAAGAAAAACACAAAGCTAAAGGATATAAGTTCAGGCAGGAGAGAGCTTTGGTGCAGTAGCTCTCGTCAACAGTTACATTTAATGGTGGACAAAAGCCCCAAAAAACGGGATACATATTCAAATCAAAGTTCCACTCCAGATCCCATCTTACCTGACTGGAAAGCAACTTCACTGAACAACAGCCAAAGGTCACTGAAGTGGAAACGGCATTTGATGGCGCTGGCTGTGCGGTCGCCGAGGGACACGGTGATGAAACGGGCGCCTTGGCTCACGCGGTCAACAGTGGGCCTGAAGGTCACGGGGTCAGCCTCCCAGTCTGATCCTGACCGGAAGTAACAGGTGGCCTGTCTGAACATCCTCACCCCGCGGCTAAACATGTTATTACAGTGAACCTGGAGAGGTGGAATGTGTAGCAAGCATGATCAAAGTACTGAAAACTGTGTCTCGCAAATTCTCGCAAAGTTATCTTGTTAATATCTACAGGGGCATTTTGTTCTCTACCTATGACATTGATGACTAAACGGGAGCAAAAGTGTTCCAAACAGTCAGAATGGAGGGGGAAGATGCTGCAGGAGCAGGTGTAGAGATGACTAATCTCTGCTGAAAAAAACATTATCTCTGATCTCTGGCCACAGCACGTACCCATGACTAATTATACAGAGAATGTGATTTTTACACTGTGAGGCTACTTTGCATGATTTTATGCCTCCAATAAAATTTGCAGCGGCTATATGTCAGATGGGTGCTTGTCTGGCATGACGCGTCTGTTTAGTGTTGGCTCAGCAAAATTCCACTTTTTTACTATTTAGCTGATGAATGAAGTTCTCCGGCTTCTTACCTTCATGGAAGTGAAGTTTCGGATGTGGTCAAACTCAAAGATCATCTCCACGTAACCTTTGGGGAGGCTCTTGTTGTTCCAGCCCACGTAGTCGTACCCGGGCCACATGCCGTATATGTGGCTGTGGAGGAAATCATCCAGACCCCAAGTGCCATCTGTCAGCTGGCCGAGGCCCTTTGTCAGTCTAGTGCAGAGATGGATGGAAGAAACAAAGATAGAAAACACAAATATTTAAAATGCTATTCACTGAGCATTGCAGAGATGTTTTATTCCATAATTGCGATGTCAGCTAAAATGAAATCCCATCTTCAATCAGTTTGGACCAAATTACTGCGCCACTCACACAGGGAAAGCGAAAAAATTATAATATAAGAAACATAAGCCCTAATTGTGGCAGTAAATTCCAGACCTTTCAGCTGATGCTCCATCATACACAGAGTCGTTAAAGTAGACATCCAGGCCTCTGTAGATCATTTGATGCCCATCTGGAATGCTATAAGATATCAGGCCATCTACAGGGAGCAGGTCAAAGGTCAGAGGTTGTGATTGATTTACTCACTGCATGCTGATAGGATATAATAAACTGGTAAGTTACAAAAAATGTGTTCAAACTTTGGTAATTATAAAAAAGAAAAAGAAAGATTAACTATGTTGCTAGTGCAATTAGGTGAGGATGTTGCACTCTGTATAATGGGAAGCAATGACTAACCCAACCATTCACAGCCGTAGAGCTCCACTCTCATACACACGATCATGGAGTGGTCCGTCACAGGCATGAAGCGGACAAAACGAGCTATGATGGGAGGCTCCAGATCCTTCAGCACCACATCATATGCATTCCTGTTCCCCTCAATGACCTGGCAAAGGAGTGTGTATGACATACAAAAAGAAAGAATGTAACGTGTCAGCATATACGTTATTTTCAAATCTGGACAAATCTGTGAATCAATTGGTATCCTTTATCTCATGCTGCAGCTAGTTCTGCTGTGTCTTAATTTCCCATGAACTCTGCTACTGTCTGCTTCAAAGAAGATGTTATCTCTTTGTCCTCTCCCAACGGTGTTGGAGGAAGTATTCAGATCAGATTCTTTAATTTAGTGAAACTAGTAATAGTATGATATGTAATAGCAAAAGGACCTTAGTTGTAATAGTGAAATGTGTTATTTATTCGTATATACAGTCTATGGTTATTTTGTCATATTTCAGAAAAATTGACCATGTGATTGGTATAATCTATGCATTAATTGGTTTTCCTTTTTTGTTTTTGTATTGTAAGTATACATTTGCTGTGGTAGCTGGTCAAGCTAGGGTTAATTTGAATATTTTACATTTTAAATATTGTTGGGTAGTTTATAACCTTGGACAAAATGTAATGAGTTCATCATATGTCTTATACGTCAGATTTAAAGTAAAGCTGTTAAATAAATGTGGTAACGTCCTGTTTGAAAACTGTCATATATAGAAAGTGATAAGTCAACCCAGTCGCTAAGGCATCCCTGCTTCTGCCCCTCTATACACCTTCATCTGATGCCATTAAGATGTCCTGATAATGTGTTGACCTAAATGTAATTATACATGTGCGTCTGGAATGAGAAACAATGACAAATGGTCATATTGAGACACGCTCACCTGCCTTCCCTTCCTATCATGCCAGCCCACCCAGTTGCTGCCGTCGCGGCTGTACTTGATCCTGTATCGCTGGGCAAATTCATTACCCATACCGTCGGCATGGCGACCTTGGGTGCCCACCAGTGTGATGAAGTGCAGTGAACGCAGGTCCACCTGGAGATACTCTTTGAGGCCGTCTGGCTCTGACATGATGTCAGGACACCAGGCCCCGTCACCGTCGCCGTTGTCCAAGTCAAGTCTGAAGTGGTGGAAGAAAGAAGACGAGAGGAGCATGTCAATTTATAGGGAGAGATGAAAAGGGGAAATACATGTTGCATGATATGAATAGAGGAAGAAGACATTGTAAGGTGAGTTAATATAGTCACTATGCATAATTCATATTTGCATGAGAACATATTTAACTACTCAACATTGCTGCTGGACAACAGCTATTAAAACAGCACTATGATATATTGCTTGTATTGGAACTAACCCCATTGCATGTTGTCTGCTGCCATACTAACTAATGACTAATGGTTATAAATGTGTTACCCAAAGCAAATCAAATTCAGTTAAGATATCAGAAATAAATCATCATGCGACGTGCCTGCCAAATCTTGCAGCAGTTGACTCCGACCACTGACTGGAGGCAGAGATGTCCTCGTCCTGAATCTGTCCACCGGTCATACCAAGAGGATATCGACACAGCTCTACGAACACAAGAAGCATCCATGATACACATGCTGCTCACACTATGATTATGTTTGTGAGTCTGAGACCTGTATTCTTTCACACGCCATACGAGTTTTCATCATTTCTGTTTGCAGGATGTGAGGGGTTGAGTGTGGAGTGGTCAGGTCTAGTCCCTCCCCCCACAGTCACTTCCTGCTTCCCTGCAAGGCCTCTAAAGCCAAACAGAGGCATCACTGTGTCGGCACCAGTCTAAGCAAAATGAGTCGGGAGTGGTCCTCTGAGCGGCCTGCTCTTCATTTTTCATCCTTTTTCATAATCTTTCCAAGCCACGTGAGAGACATTTGGGGTTTTTAAAGCTCTGGCATCTGGCTTTATCTCTTATGTAATAAAGATAAGTTTGGCAGCAACAGATGCCACGTTATAGTGTTAATATGATGCAGTGACCAAATTGTACATCTGCTCACTGCATCTACCAGAGTGTCACTGTTTATTTTCAACATCTCTATGTGGTAATTAAGGCACGTCTGTGTTGCATTCACCTTCCCACACTGAATGCCTGACATGCACTTTGAGAGAGCAGCAGAACAAATAAGCCTTTTACTGTGAAAATATTCCAAATGGGAAACTCAAAATGAGCACATGTGTGAGTGAGAGAGCGTGTGTAGGTGT
This sequence comes from Taurulus bubalis, assembly GCF_910589615.1. Taxonomy (NCBI): domain Eukaryota; kingdom Metazoa; phylum Chordata; class Actinopteri; order Perciformes; family Cottidae; genus Taurulus; species Taurulus bubalis. Next base: position 29,096,316 of record NC_136589.1, read on the forward strand.
GTGCGTGTTACCTACACCTATGCCTACAATTTTTTTTCCACGAATGTCCTCTGCTTGTGAAAGGTCTGCCTGTTCTGAGGATATTTGCTGTCTGACCATTAAACCACACACACACACACACACACACACACACACACACACACACACACACACACACACACACACACACACACACACACACACACACACACACACACACACCACACACACACAGTACATTACATTATTGCATTCTAAGCCCACCCACCTAAAATTGCTTCCCTTCTCCATCTTGTCAACATGCCTCTCCCTCAGGAATATGAGGAGGTTATTTTGAACTTATGTATGACGCATTGACTGGCTCATACTTTATCAATATGTAAAAAAACAACAACACTTACATCAAATTAAACTCATATCATTAATTGCCTGACAACAGGCCCTACCAAAGTGTCCTTGAGCAAGATATTTAGCCCCTACCTGGGTTGACTTGAGATCGTACAGTCACAGCCAGAAGGATAATGAAGACATGGTGTGAGAACAGTTGAACCTTCATGACCCTCACCTCTTCTCACGTAGTTGCACACCTAAAAGCTTGTAAATCAGTGGATGAGATTAGTAATACACTTGAGGCCATAACCATCAAGATAATTAAATTATTTGTATTCATATATCATGTCAACAAATTCTCCACAGCAAATTTGAGATCTTTTGAAGGATTCAGAGGTTTTATTTGCCACATACACACACATATACAGACACACATATACACACACACACACAAACACACACACACACGCACACACACAAACACACACACACGCACACACACACACAATATGTTGACTGAAATGCAGGGTGGCGTACTCTTAAAGCTGTACTAGAATACTAGTATGCTTTAAATAATAAGAATTACATTATTAGAGTAAAAACGTTAAACTTTTTAAAATATGTGTAATGTAAACGAATTAAGTCAGGACAGTAGGATTTTGTAAATAGTTCTCTAGAGTTGAACTGCCACTCACAGCGGTAACAAATGCACACACAGTTCTCAGCCCAGAGTCCTGCACTCTCCCACCACAGTACTGCATTATATTTACCTTGTAAAATCCCTGTGACGGTCTCACTGACTTATGCCTCGAACACACTGTCGTCTACAAGAACTTAGCCCACTCTTCATTAGAAGTGAAAAGGAATTTGTCTGTCCATTTCTGGAGAGCTGACATGATTGCTGACTAACTTTCCAGTGGAATAACTTTTCCCCCGTATATTTTTGAGGCACAGATTCAAATTATACAAATGAAAGGCAAATAAAGCACAAATATTGAGCCTTTCTTCACCTTCATGCTTACAGATATACCTTTTTCTTCAACTTATTTGAAATCTGTATAATTTTTTTCCTGTATCATGTCACTTTCTAGACAGAGCTGAATTGACACAAACTTCAATGTGCAACGTGGACACTGGGGATAATAGATATGAGAAAAATACGGATTTGACTTACTTTGTCAAGTTCTTCTCTTGTTATTATCAAACCATCTGTCTGTGGGAATATTCCACATCTACTGTGACTTGATGCATGCAGCACTGTTAGTTGCTGACCTCTTATTCCTCGGAAGGTCTTTCTTGGAATGGGAACGAGAGAGAGAGAGAGAGAGAGAGAGAGAGAGAGAGAGAGAGAGAGAGAGAGAGAGGAAACGGAGGCTGGTGTGACAGTCTCTCTGGCTGGAGGAAAGAAACAGAGAAAATAACACCCTTTGGGATTTTGAGGTGAAGCCAAAATCCCAGAATTCCACCTGATCCACAAATGGTTTCAATTATGGCCCACAGAGCAACAGTCTCTGGCAGCTCCCACATGTTACTGACAAAAACAGACTGGAGTTCATTTTTCCCTTCAGAGGAGAACTTAATTGCTAATTAGTAATGTAAAAAAAAAATCACTGCATACAAACAAAATGAGTCACGGCTGGGATTAAAATGGACACAGCAGCTGAAGCAGAAAAGAGGCAAAAACGTGTTCTGATTATCATAAATCAATATGTGAATCACATAGTTTGGTATGGAAAAGCACACAATATGTATTGAAAATGATGTGCAAATGTTTCGTAACAATGTATTGCACTCAACACTTACAGTTATCATACAAAGACATACAATACAAAAAGTTGTACAGAAACTTAGAGATTGTATTGTGTTTTTAACCACAACTGTCATTGGTTTTAACACAGAATTGAACTGTAAAAACATTTAATTTTCTACTCACAGTCATTACAAACTGCTGCAGTAGCAACCCAAGTATATAAATATTCCACAGGATGTTATGTGTTAAAACAAAGAGAGGTGTACATGTAATGACAACAGAAACATAAAAAAAGACTTTCACTACTACTGTGCATGCAAAGCAACACGTTCCTTTTATAATACACTTATTTATTTACTAACTTTTAAGTATTTTCAGTATATCTGCTCCCTGACTGCTAAATGCTAATCAGTAAAAGTACAGCACTTGTAATGATAAAATAACATCTCATAAAATAGGTCATACCCATGTTTCCAGTCTTTGTGCTAAACTAAGCTAACCTGCAGCTTCATATTTAGTGTATATGAGTGGAATACTGTGCAGATTTTGTTACCTTCTTTCAGTCTTGGTATTTCCCTGTTTTCAGTCTTTAAACTAACAGGTTGCTGGCTCCACCTACACAATGACCATATATTATATGCCTTATGTTCTCATGGATAAGCCAATATGACAAAACATATATCACAACAGACATGCTCTCAATATATAAGGATGTACTGGGAAAGCAGGTTGACAAGCATAAGAGTCTACAGGGAGTAGCTCTGTGAAGCTAACCGCTATATTATCGACATGTTAACATACTCACAGTGACAATGCTACAGGTATAGTGTACTCTGATGGTCACCTTCTTAGCTTTGTGTTTGCATGCTAACATTTGCTAATCTAGCACTAAGCAAAGTACAGCTGAGGCTGATAGGATGCCATTAGTTTTGCAGGTATTAGTTAGTTTTAAGGAAACATGAAATGTACAATAGTTGCTGTCTTGCTGAGACATTCACTCAAAATCACATGTCACCTCATGGTGGCGCTAGAGGAAAAAATGGGATCACCAAAGACATAAGAATGCATCGGGATCCATGAATGTCTGTACAAATGTTGTGCCAACTCATTCTTTGATATTAAGCTATTAATATATTAAACCATTTCATGACAATCCATTGCACGGTTGTTCAGATGTTTCAGTCTGGACTAAAGTGGTGGACCAACCGACTCACCTATCCATCTCTCCAGCACAGTGCTGGTCTGCTAAAAAGACCAAATCAAGGGATAGACTCTGCACTACAAATGTTATGTGAGACAATGTTTATTTTACCTGCAAAATACAAGAGGGTGTGAGCAGAATGACCTTATATACATGTTTTATTATTATAATCAAGTGAGCAAAAGTAGAGGCCGCGTCCTGGAGGCCGCCCACTATCTGTGTCAGCAGCCCTGCAGGGTGTTGTGGCTGGATGTGGGTGGGTAATGGCTGCTATTCTTTTATTTTCCAGTTTATCTGCAGCGTTACATCAAGCTGCCGCGGTCTGCACACACAGTAAGCCTAATGAGAGATGTTCCTATTTACCAACCACTGTTGTATCTCTGACAATAATAGAGAGAGAGAGCCCTCATTCCCACAAAAGACTATCTGCATGCCCGCATCTCATTTTCTAAGTAGTCAATATTAATGAGAAAAAAATGATAAGCAGCCCAGGAACTGTTGCTGCTTATCATTCGACATATGTCTGATTACATCACCCAAAGATGTATTTCAGCAATTAGTAACTCACACCAAATGCACTGAACACCCCGTGACAGCAGACAGCATTTGATAATAGGCATGCAAATCCACAAGGAGAAACATTGATTTAAGTGCACTTTAATTCTTAGTACACTTCATGTGAACAGACACAACTTGGCGAGAAATGACAGAGGAATGTGGATACAGCAGACAGATTGTGAGCGCAGGAGAGCGGGGAAGAGGTGACAAGCTTAAGGGAAAAGAGGGGAGGAGAGGTGAGTGAGGGAGAGAGAGAAAGAGGGAGAGAGGACGGCCAGGAAGAGATTAATCGATTTTGGAGAGAGCTCAAAGACACGTCCCCAATTCAGTGATTCAGAGATCTGGCTCACAGTCAGCGAGGTGGAGCTGCTGCGACAGCTGGCCAGGAGAATGTGAAGGAGTCCAGGAGTCTCATACGTCTCCATCTTTCTCTGAAATGGTACTTCAGGACTTTTCAAGCAATTCCTGTGAAGGGTGGAGCAACAGTGACCAAGCAGTTTATGGTTGCCGCAGTACAGCATTAACAAATAATACTTACAGTAAGTGGTACCTGCACACAGTGAGATGTTTGCCTCTGAGACTCAGCATCATCTAATCAGAAAGCGGTCTTTTAATAATATGAAACACTATTGAGAATAGTATGAATTAAATCATGGCATGCATTTTATACAATGCATATAAGTTAAACAAACGATATACAATGTATTGAAAAGAGAAAAAAAAGACTATGAGAGATACATATTCATTTTTAAACCCACGTGTAATTACAGATAACATGTCATTGCAAGCAGAGTACGGTTTTCATTTTCACACAAAAAATGTGTAAGCATAACCAGACAGACTTGGCAAAGGGGTCTTTTTTTCACAGATCTTCGTTTGAAAACAGCAAAAACGACCACATTCAAACCGGATTTGTCATAACTCCATGAACACAGACACAACCACAGTGTAACAAGCCCGGCAAGTCAGGAAACCAAACGGATGTAAAGTACAACAATCATCAAACTGACACGCACACAGTATGTAACACACATACTAACAGACAGCAGAGGTTTTCAGAGAGACAGAGCCTGAAACACTACAGTGTTTATACTTTCTGACAGGTTTGAATAAGGCTGCACTGGGCCAAATCCCTATCTAGAAGCACACCTGATTGTTTACATTTTTTTGGGGGGGGTGTTAGAGCCGCATTAGAGTCTTACAGACTTAAACATTATAGGATAAAATGTATCAATTCAGTTATACTTTCTGCATCTCTGTTTCTATTATCAAATCTCCCTCAACTTATATAAGTGGGACATTTTCTCAGTGCACAGGAAATCCAAACAGGAGGTGAGTGGGTCAGTCGACGATGCAGTTTACTGATGTCACAATCATGAAGTCCTTCAGATTCAGAATGTCAGCTGTTTGCCATTGGGCTGGTGCATAGGGCAATGTGCAGCTTCAAGAGCACCACTACACAGCCATCTCATCCCCTAAGCAGTCCGGCAGACACTCTGTGTTCAGCACGTTTAAAAGTCGAGCTGCACCGTCAGACCCCACTCCCTCCCCCTGACCCCAGCTGTCCCGGTCATCACTCTCATCTGTGTTAGATTCGTACTCCGATCCGATACCTGACTCCCTAAACCGTAGCAGCTCCAGGGCTCCCAAGACCTGCTCCCCAAGCAGCGAGCTTTCATCCGGGGCTCCGTCGCTGGGAGTCTCCCCTGTGTCTAGGCCCTGCTCCTGGATGTCCAGCCCGCGAGAGGAGAAGCGGAAGCACTCGAGCCGAACTCCACTGCTGCTGAACCCCAGAGGGCTGGTGTCGGTGCCCAAGATGCCTGGAGAGTAGGGCCCGAGGAGGGCAGAGACCCAGGGACTGTCACTAATCTGGACCTGGGCTTGAGCTGCAAAAGGGGCCGTAGATGAAGAAGAGCTGGGGGGCTTGGGGCGGAAAGTGATCTCCAGAAGACTGTCCTGGG